>NC_082639.1:680000-1357500 GCF_028023285.1 Balaenoptera ricei
GCAGGTTTGGTGTGACTGTACGTAGAGGGTGTGTGGTGAGGGTGGGCCTGGGGCGCCCTTCTCGCCTGACATCATGAAAGGTCCCCCAGGGACTTTCCTGGCGGTCCGGTGGTTAGGACTCTGCACTCTCATTGCCGAGGGTGCCAGTTCAATCCCTGGTCGGGGAACTAAGATCCCACAAGCTGCCTGGTGTGGCCAAATTGGAAAAAAAAAAAAAAAGAAGTAAGAACGGTCTCCTGGAGGGACCTGGGCCGCAGCCCCACTCTAGGCCCAGTGTGTGGAGGGCACTGACCTGTGGGCCTGGGAGCCGGCGGCGCCCCATCCTCTAGATTCCAGGGGTGGGAGTGGAGGAGCAAGGCCGGCAGAGCAGGGGGCCTGCTCCATCGCGTGGGTGTCCCTCATGGCCTGGGACCCACTCTCTCTCTCGTAGGGTCACGCTGAGTCCCCGCCAGGGCCTCCCAAGGATCCCGTTAAGGGGCATCTTCCAGGGAGCGAAGGTGGTTCGGGGCCCCGACTGGGAGTGGGGTTCGCAGGATGGTGAGTGGGGGCCCAGGGTGGGCAGGTGGGCGCTGGGCTGCCACCGGCTATGGTTCGTCCTCTGGCGCAGGCTCAGTCTGCCGGTGGGGCCGCTGTCTCCCAGGAGGGGAAGGGAAGCCCGGCCGAGTGGCGGACATCCGTGGCTGGGATGTGGAGACGGGCCGGAGCGTGGCCAGCGTGACCTGGGCCGACGGCACTACCAACGTGTACCGCGTGGGCCACAAGGGCAAGGTGGACCTCAAGTGTGTGGGCGAGGCAGCCGGTGGCTTCTACTACAGGGAGCATCTGCCGAGGCTCGGTACGGGCGGGCCCCACTGACGCCCACCCAGTTGCTTTCTGTCCTGGCTGAGCCTCACCAGGGGTGGCCCGTGAAGTCACGGAGGGGAGGGGAGGCGTGGGGGCGGAGGGACCCGCGTGAGCTGGGCCTGCCACCTCGCCCCCAGGCAAGCCCGCAGAGCTGCAGCGCAGGGTGAGTGCTGATGGCCAGCCCTTCCAGCACGGGGACAAGGTCAAGTGTCTGCTGGATGCGGACATCCTGAGGGACATGCAGGAAGGCCACGGCGGATGGAACCCCCGGATGGCCAAGGTGAGCCGCCCCACCTGCCGAGTCCCCGTGCCGCCCCTCCCCACATCCTCTGGACCCCCGCCCTCCTGCTCCACCTGGCCACAGCCTCCGTGACCCGCCGCAGTGTATCGGACAGATGGGCACCGTACACCGCATCACGGACCGTGGGGACGTGCGTGTGCAGTTCAGCCACAAGACCCGCTGGACCTTCCACCCTGGGGCTCTCACCAAGGTGCATGGGGGGCCGGGCTGAGCCCCTCTGCTCGCTTCCGTACCCCCTTTAACGTGCTGGCTTGGCCCTGGGAGTGCCTCCCTCGGGCCCTGAAGGAAGAGGGGAGGGCATGGTGGGGTCCAGAGGGGACTAGGTCCAGGGAGAGGGGACCCTGGTGTGAGGCACGGGGGTGGGGGCCGCGGGGAGCTGTTGGAAGCTGGGGCGGCAGGCCGGGCGCGAACATCTGTTCTGAGGGCCAGAGGGGCCTCTGCAGCCTCACAGGCAGGAGGTGGTGGGTTGGGCGTACTTTCTTAGGAGGACAGGGGGACGGGGTGGACCTTGGCCGGGGCTGGGGGCGGGGTGGGCGTGGTGAGAGCTGTCTGGGAAGCAGTATCCCTCGGATGAGGGATGGGGGGGGGTGGGAGGCAGTGGCGTGTCCAGTGATGGCACCTGGGCTGGGGCAGCGCCAGCACTCAGCTCTGGGACTGCTGGGGCACATCTGCCTTCAAGGGTGGGGGATGGTGGGGTCATAGGACAGGTGGCTTGTAGCGTGAGCTCTGTCTGTACCCATGAGGGCAAGGGCGAGGAGGGAGCTGCTAGGAAAGGTTTGGGGGTGGGGGAGGAGCAGCCCTGATCGCCTCCGTGCTGTTCCAGCCTGGCTCCCGGTCGTCCTGTGGGCCCCCCTCCCCCGAGCCAGGCTAGTCTGGTCTTGGCTGTGCTGCCCGCTCCCCCGCCAGTGTGCAGGGACAGGCCCACCCTGGCCTGCACACCCCCCCAGCTGGCTTCTGTCCCGTCTGGATGCTGATGTCCGCTGCCTCTCTGGCTGTCACCCGCATGGCTCTGAGGCTAGGCCACCAAGGGCTGCCCTGGTCACCTGTCGCCTTTATCGGGCCAGATCCTCTGGTTGTGCTTTCGGGCAGGGGCTGGGGTCCTGTCCCGGCCAGCCTGTCCTGTGGAGCTGGATGGGGGCGCCTTCCTGCTCTACGACCCCAGGCAGCCACACCTGCCCGGGGCCCCTCACATGCTTCTCTGTCACTCAGCACAACTCCTGCTCGGTGGGTGAAGTTGTGCGGGTCATTGACGACCTTGACACGGTGAAGCGGCTGCAGGCTGGGCATGGCGAGTGGACAGATGACATGGCCCCCGTGAGTCCCTCACCCCTACCCCCCCACCCCCAGCTCCCTCACCCCTGGGAGGCCCACCTGAGACCCCGCCCTCTCCCCACCCAGGCTCTGGGCCACATTGGGAGAGTACTGAAGGTTTTCGGAGATGGGAACCTGGGTGTGCTGGTCAACGGTAAGCTGTGGACCTTCAGCCCCTCCTGCCTGGTGGCCTACCGACCTGAGGAGGACGCCAACCTGGACGTGGCCGAGCGCGCCCGGGAGAACAAAAGTGAGGGCGTCCAGCGCGGGCGGCTGGGGGGGTGCGGGGCCGCCCCTGGCCACCACCGAACCTCAGCCCTGCCCTCCCCAGGCTCCCTGAGTGTCGTCCTGGACAAGCTTCGAGCCCAGAAGAGTGACCTGGAGCATCCGGGGAGGCTGGTGGTGGAGGTGGCCCTGGGCAACGTGGCCCGGGCTCTGGACCTGCTGCGGCGGCACCCGGAGCAGGCGAGCTCCTGAGACCAGCCCCCGCCACCCCCCACCCCTGCCCCGGCCCCACCAGCCCCAGCGGGAGGGGCCGGGGCCGGGGGCTAACCCTCTGTCCTCCTGGCAGGTGGACACCAAGAACCATGGCAGGACCGCCCTGCAGGTGGCTGCCTACCTAGGCCAGGTGGAGCTGGTGCGGCTGCTGCTGCAGGCTCGGGCGGGCGCGGACCTGCCGGACGACGAGGGCAGCACGGCGCTGCACTACGCGGCGCTGGGGTGAGGCCTGGCCGGGGCGTGGGGGGCCGGGCCCGCAGGTCCAGCCAGTGGGCACAGCGCCCCTCCTGCTTCCTCTCCCGCCAGGAACCAGCCCGAGGCCGCCCGGGTGCTCCTGAGCTCGGGTTGCGGGGCCAACACTCTTAACGGCACCCGGAGCTCGGCTCTGCACGTGGCCGTGCAGAGGGGCTTCCTGGAGGTGGTGAGGGTCCTCTGTGAGCGCGGCTGTGACGTCAACCTGCCCGTGAGTGCTGGGTCCCCTGGCCTTGTCCCTGGGGTCAAGGAGGCAGTGGCCAAGACCTTTTTGGCAAGTGACCACTGGCCCGCCACCGGCAGGACGCCCATGCTGACACGCCCCTGCACTGTGCCATCTCGGCGGGCACTGGCGCCAGCGGCATCGTGGAGGTCCTCACTGAGGTGCCGGGCATCGACGTCACTGCCACCAACAGCCAAGGCTTCACCCTGCTGCACCACGCATCCCTCAAAGGCCACACGCTGTGAGTTTGGGGTGGACGCGTGGCCAGCTCCTGCTGTGCTGCTGGGCCACTCTGGGGTCGCCCCGGACCCCAGACGCGTCTCCCTGCTCCCACAGAGCCGTCAGAAGGATCCTGGCGCGGGCCCGGCAGCTGGTGGACGCCAAGAAGGAGGATGGGTTCACAGCGCTGCACCTGGCCGCCCTGAACGACCACAGGGAGGTGGCCCAGGTTCTCATCCGAGAGGTGTGGATGCAGGGTCCTGGGCGGGCCCGGGGACCGGGGTGTCAGGGCCCACCGGGGTCCCTGGGCTGAGCCTGTGCCCCCCCCCCCGCCCCCCAGGGCCATTGTGATGTGAATGTTCGCAACCGTAAGCTCCAGTCTCCGCTGCACCTGGCTGTGCAGCAGGCCCACGTGGGGCTGGTGCCGCTGCTGGTGGACGCTGGCTGCAGCGTCAACGCCGAGGACGAAGAGGGGGACACAGCTCTGCATGTGGCACTGCAGCGTCACCAGCTGCTGCCCCTGGCGACTGATGGGGCCGGGGGGGACCCAGGGGCCTTGCAGCTGCTGTCAAGGGTGAGGAGGCGTGACTCTGGGTGCTTGAGAGGTGGGCCGTGGCACCTGGCTGCAGACCCCTGTGTCCTCTGCCCACCTCCACCTTCGGGGACAGCCCTGAACAGGTCCTCTCAGGGTGGGACAGCCCGGGCCGCAGTGGTTTGCAGGAGGTGTCTTCTGCGACCCCAGTCACTGCTGTGTGGCCAGTGTTCCTGACATTCTGTGCTTCAGACCAGCCTGGGAAAGGGGGCGGGGGTCGTGTGTCAGGACCCGGCCCCACTGCCGGCAGGGGCCTTTACCCGCCTGCCTCCGGCGGCTCCGGGGGTCTCGGGCGGGGCCCAGGCCTCTGAAGCCCGGTGCCAGACAGGCTTCCTCCAGGCCAGCGTTCCCAGGCGCCCGCCCTCACGGCGTCTGTCCTGCCACCCAGCTACAGGCCTCGGGCCTTCCGGGCAGCGCGGAGCTGACGGCTGGCGCGGCGGTCGCCTGCTTCTTGGCGCTGGAGGGCGCCGACCTGAGCTACGCCAACCACCGCGGCCGGAGCCCGCTGGACCTGGCAGCTGAGGGCCGCCTGCTCAAAGCCCTGCAGGGCTGTGCCCAGCGCTTCCGGTGAGCGGGCGGGGGCCGGGGGCCGGGGGCCGGCGGCGGGCCCGCCCGCAGCCCTGGGCCCTTTCAAGCCCCCTCTAACCACGCAGGGAGCGGCAGGCTGGCGGGGGCGGGGGCGCGGCCCAGGGCCCAAGGCTGGCGCTCAGTGCCCCCAACACTGTGACCAACCTGCACGTCGCTGCGCCGTCCGGGCCCGAGGCCGCCGAGTGCCTGGTGTGCTCGGAGCTGGCGCTGTTGGTGCTGTTCTCGCCTTGCCAGCACCGCACGGTGTGTGAGGGTGAGTGCAGGGGGCAGGGGCGGGGCGGGGGTGCGGCGACCGGGATGGGGGGGCCTCACTCAGCCGTGCGATCCCCCGCAGAGTGCGCCCGCAGGATGAAGAAGTGCATCAGGTGCCAGGTGGTCATCGGCAAGAAGCTGCGCCCAGGTGGGGCTCGGCGCCCACCCCACCCCACCCCACCCCACCCCCCGGTGTGGGCCGCTGCACCTCGCCCCGCGGTTCACGGCTCCGTCCCCTGTCGTGGCTCACGCTCCTGCCCGCGGTTCTCCCCCAAGCCTCGGGCCTCCACAGCCCTTGCCTCTGACCGGGACCCCTTCCCGCAGACGGCACGGAGGTGGTCAGCGCCGCCTCCGCCCCCGGCCCACCGCGGCAACTGGTGGAGGAGCTGCAGAGCCGCTACCGGCAGATGGAGGAGCGCATCACCTGCCCCATCTGCATCGACAGCCACATCCGCCTCGTGTTCCAGTGCGGTCACGGCGCCTGCGCGCCCTGCGGCGCTGCGCTCAGCGCCTGCCCCATCTGCCGCCAGCCCATCCGCGACCGCATCCAGATCTTCGTGTAGCTCGCGTCCCCTGCCTCGTTCCGGGGCCACGCCCCGCGACCGCCCTCGCAAGCCCCTCTTCTGTATTTTATAAAAAGATTAACGGACTTTGCGCCTGGTTGCCTGCCTGGGGCGGGGCCGTGGGTCCCCCACCCCGGACCATCCCGACCTGGCCCCCTTCCGCCATTGGCCCAGCGCTGGCCAGAGGCCCCGCCTGGCCCCTCCCGACCTGCGTGTCCTGCTCTTCTTCCCAGGACTCACGGGTCCAGAGTCCTGCCAGGATCCCGGTCTCTGGGCCAGAAAGGATGGGGCCCGGGCTCGCGGTGTCGTCCAAGAGCACTGGTTGGACCGAAACCCCAGCAGCGCCTCCTCCCTGCGCCTGGGGCGGGCTGTGGAGACGACAGACTGGCCAAAGCAGAACCCGGTCTCGTGGCGGGCTGTGCGGTCCTGGCTAAGCGGGGAGTTGGGCGAGGCCTCTGATTCAAGCCAGAAGCCCCGGCAGGGTTTCAGGACCACTGAGTGTGGGAGGTGGAACACGGACCTGGGGAGTAGGGCAGAGCACAGGACGGAGAAGGTCGGTTTGTCGGCGCAAACGTTTAGCCATGGGGGCGGCGGGCACTGCCCTGGTCTGGGCCCCGCGGCCGGGCGCTTTCCAAGAACCACCGAAATGCTCCCCCGGAGTCTCAAGGCTGCCAGCCAGCCACTTGGCGCTGACCCCGCTGGCCCGGCGCACCACTGTCACTCTGGGCTCAAGGCCTGGGTGGAGAACGGGGAGGGCCAGCCCCCCCCCCCCACCTCCCCTCCACCCCCCGCGCCTCCTCTGACTCGGCCCAGCCCCCACCCCGTCTCCCCTCCCCCCGGCCGCTCCGCACCGGCGGGAGTCCCGCCCCGCCCTGGATCCCGGTTCCCCAAGCCCAGAGGCGCCCTCGCCTACATCCCGCCTGGCTCAGCTCCTCTGCCAGGCATGACCTGAAAGCCGTCCCGTCGAGTCTTCCGCCCCCAGGACACCCGGTCCCCCAGCCCCAACCCAGGACCGTTCAGACTTCGGCCCTGCGCGCGCTCGGCAGGCAGCGCCTGGTGGGGATTCCTGCGGCGCCCCCCCCCGCCCCTTGTGCGCTGTCCCTATCGCCCTCCATGGGTCCTTCCGCTGGCCCCTGCAGGGCCCCCTCCCTCCTGGCACCCCAAGCCTTGCTCCGCAGGCGCCTCCTTCTCCCTCTTCCTCAGCCCGATACTCACTTGCCACGTCCCCTCCCGTCGCATCCCTCCCCTCTCGCGGGGTCCCTGTCAGCCAACGCCTGCAGGGGACGTGTCCCGAGCTGGCCAGGATGGAGGTCCCACTGCCGGGTCTCATCCGGTGTCCTGGGGGACTCCGTTTGGGAGAAAAGCTGCCAAGTCAGTCAACTCCCAGCGAGTTTGGGGACCCGGCTGACCACTCCTGCCTAAGCCAGAGCCCCCGGTGTCCGTCTCTTCCCTGGCGTCCGGGGCCCTCCTCGCAACCCCCACCCCACCCCCGCCAAGTGACCCCGCCCAGTCGGCCCTGCCCAGGCCACCGCCAGCGACCCACAGGCCCGGGTCCCCGCACCCCAGGCTGGAGGTGTCGGGGGTGCTCCCGACAGCAGGCGGCCAGCTGGTTCCCTTCGGGGCAGCCGCGCGCCCTCCCCCTCAGGGCTGTAACCCGAGCCGCCGCCGCCGCGCTGCCCCGCCGCCTGAGCCTCGACAGCGAGTCCGCCGGCGCCATGGGCCGCGGGGCCTGCGTCCCCTCAGCGGCGTCGGGGGCCCACGACCGGGCCCGCCTGCTCGGAGCCGTGCTGGGCGCGCTGTGCCTCCTCCCCACGCTCGTGCTGCTGGCCCGGCCGGGGGCCCTGGGGAACCGGCCCGTGGCGAGCGCAGCGCAGGTGAGAGCGGGCGCGGGAGCGGGCGGGTCGGCCCCGGCTGCGCGTCCGGGCCTGAGTCGGCGAGTCCGTGTCCGTTGATGGGGGGGCGGGGGGCAGCATCTGCCGGCAGCTCCGCCCACTCCGACCTGGCCTGTTTTTAGTAACGTTTTTCTTTCTGGCTGTTAAGTAACCCTGGCTCGGGGTGGAAAACCAGAAAATGCCGAAAGACAAAAAGAGAGTCCCTCCCTGGAGCGCGCGCCCTCCCAGCCTTCGAGGCCCTTTTCCTCGCGGCTTGGGGCTTGGGGACAGTCCCTGCTGCCTCCCCACGGGGCACTTGCTTCCCTCGAAGGGAGACGCTGTGCCCGCGACCGCGGGTGTGCTCGCCACCCCAAGCCTTGGCCCGCCGCACCCCCCGGCGCCCCGCAGACGCCGCTACACGCTGACCCCGACCCGGCTGCGCTGGGACCACTTCAACCTCACATACAGGTGCGACCCTGGCCCTGGAGGGGGGGCCGGTGCTGCCTGGCTGCCACCCCTGACCATGACTCCCACCCCAGGATCCTCTCTTTCCCGAGGAACCTGCTCAGCCCCAGCGAGACCCGGCGGGGCCTGGCCGCCGCCTTCCGCATGTGGAGTGACGTGTCCCCCTTCAGCTTCCGCGAGGTGGCCCCTGAGCAGCCCAGCGACTTCCGCATAGGTGGGCGCCGTGCCCCCGCCCCCGCCCCGCCCCAAGGCCCCCTTTCAGCCCCGTGCTCCTGCAGGCTTCTACCCGGTCAACCACACGGACTGCCTGGTCTCCCCGACGCACCACTGCTTCGACGGCCCCACGGGCGAGCTGGCCCACGCCTTCTTCCCCCCGCACGGCGGCATCCACTTTGACGACAGCGAGTACTGGGTCCTGGGCCCCACACGCTACAGCTGGAAGAAAGGTGACGCCGGCCTGGCCTCCCGTGGGGCCCCCGCACCACGGCGGGCGCAGCGGGAGGGCTTTGGGGGGGTCATGGCTGGGATGTGGGATCAGGGAGGCGGGCAGGGGCAGGCTGGGAGGAGGTCGTAAGCCTGGGTTCCGGGAGCCCTGAAGCCCCCTCCCCCCACACCGCTGGAGCCGCAGCTGGAGCTGCATTCCTGGGGGCCAGCTCACCGCCTCGCCAGCCTGGAACACTCTTATCTTCCCACGGCTGCCCGAGGGAGGCTCCCGGCACTGCAGCAGCTGTTCGGGCCTCTGGGGCAAGGCCGGCGGGCGGGCGGGGGGATGGGGGGCGGCGGAGGGCTGGGCCGGGTCCCGGGCGCTGACCGGCGGGGCCCGCAGGCGTGTGGCTCACCGACCTGGTGCACGTGGCGGCCCACGAGATCGGCCACGCGCTGGGCCTGATGCACTCCCAGCACGGCCGGGCGCTCATGCACCTCAACGCCACGCTGCGTGGCTGGAAGGCGCTGTCGCAGGACGAGCTGTGGGGGCTGCACCGGCTCTACGGTGAGTGCGGGGTCGAAGCGGGCGGGGTCAGGGGCCGGGTGGGCGGGGCCAGGGACCGGGGCGGGCGGGCCCTGAGGCCAGGCTGCCCCTCCTGCAGGCTGCCTGGACCGGCTGTTCGTGTGCGCGTCCTGGGCGCGGAGGGGTTTCTGCGACGCCCGCCAGAGGCTCATGAAGAGGCTGTGTCCCAGCAGCTGCGACTTCTGCTACGGTGAGCTTGGGCCTCTCCGGCCTGCGTCCGGCCAGGGCGCCGGGTACTGATGTGGCCTCCGCCCCCCACCCCGTACGAGCAGAGTTCCCCTTCCCCACCGTGGCTGCCACCGCGCCGCCCCCCAGGACCAAAACCCGGCTGGTGCCCGAGGGCAGGAATGTGACCTTCCGCTGCGGCCAGAAGATCCTCCACAAGAAAGGCAAAGTGTAGTGAGTGACCCTGCCTGGGCGCCGAGGGTGGGCGGGGGGACTCGGGACCCTGGCCAGCCCTCCGCCCTCCCCGCAGCTGGTACAAGGACCAGGAGCCCCTGGAGTTCTCCTACCCCGGCTACCTGGCGCTGGGCGGCGCGCACCTGAGCATCATCGCCAACGCCATCAACGAGGGCACCTACACGTGCGTGGTGCGCCGGCGGCAGCGCGTGCTCAGCACCTACTCCTGGCGCGTCCGCCTGCGGAGCTGAGCGCCGCCCGCAGGGCTGAGGATGCTGATAAAGCACTTTCTCTCTCAAGTCTCCTGGCCCTTTCTTGGGAGGGGGGGCGGCCAGTCTTGGCCCACGGGGTGGGGAAGCCTGCAGCCACTTCCTTGCAGGGAGGATGCCGTCCACAGAGACAGGCCGAGAGGGGCTTCTCCAGGCCGGGCCTGGAACGGTGGGTAACCCGAGGCCCAGGTGCCCGCAGCATCACCAGGGCCAGCGCGCTGAGTCAGTGGGGCCGGGGGTCTCGCGTGGGCTCAGGGCTGGGAAGGGGGTGGGCCCTGTGGCTGCAAGGCCTCCCTGAAGGGAGTGGGGTGAGCGGGGGCGGCTGGGGGCGCCCGCAGGAGGAACTAGCTCGGTGCAGCTGGGGGCCCCGGGCAGTGACAAGTCCCCTTCTGCCCAAACACCACCCTGTCCAGCCAGACCGTAGCTGGAGGACTTGCGGGCTGCAAAGAGCTGAGCCCACGGAGACTGCCTTTCACCCCTCCCTCGAGTGTAGGGGCGGGGGCTCCCCACCCAGGAGGCCCAGGACCCAGCACAGGACCAGCCACTTAAAGAAGGAAATGCCAGACCCTTCCTCCAAGAATATTTTACTACATCTTAACACACGTAACCACCTTGTACAAAAACCTGCTGTGGCTGCGAGCTCGCACGCCTGGCTCTGGGGCCCTGGGTGAGGCAGGAAGGTGCTGGAGCAGCAGCCTGAAGATTAAAAAGTACCAAACCCCCCGCAGCTCTGTTCCCAGTCACGGCCAGCACCCGACTGGCATGGCCGCTGGTGGTCACCGTGGCTGAGTGTGTGTGTGTGGGTGTACGGATGCCCGCCCTCTCCTCGCAGGGCAAGTCCGATACATCTGAAAAAGCACAGCCTTTCCCCCCACGGCAAGGAAAACGTGATTTAATTCTACAAATTTACAAGCCAAGATAAAATGAAAACATGGAAAACCCCACGAGGCCAGCAGCCAGTCCTAGACTTGAGGTCGCGTCCACGGCAGCCCCGTGGCAGTGGCGGCACCTGGTCAGGGCAGGACGGGGGTCTGGACCCAGACGCCGCCTCCAGTGTCTGCCGCTGTCCCAGCTGGGCCTCAGCGGTCGGCGCTCCCCAAGGTGGGTCTGGGGTCGGCTCTGAGCCTCAGAACTTGAGGCTGAAGCCTGGGCCCGCGGCCGAGGCCCCCTGGTTCGTGGTTGTGAGGTGGAAGCCTGTCTCCTTCAGGTCGTCGTCACCCTGTGGACACAGCGGCTTCGTGGGGCCCCGGCCGGGCCAACCCCGCCTCGGGGACCCCGCTCCCCTCGCCAGCCCGCCCCTCACCAGCTGGCTGTAGCCCAGGCCTCCCTCTGGTGGCCGGGGGCTGGTGCCCCGCTTCACCCTCTGCTGTTCGCTCTTGGCGGGCCATGTGGGGAACATGGAGGGGTCGATGGGGAGGGGGGTCTCGCGGAAATACTCGTGCTTGAGGCCGTCCTCTGCGCTGACCCTCCGTCCAGGGAAGTAGGTCAGAAACCTGGGAGAACAAGGCACTTGGCAGGGGCGGGGCGGGGCTGGGCGGGGAGGAGGCGGGCTGAGGGCGGGGCGCAGGGAGGGACGCACTTGTTCATGAGGTCGAAGCCCTGGTCTGAGAGCAGAGCCCCGAAGCGCTTGCGGAGGTTGTTATACGGGTACTCGGTGAAGGTCATCTTCTTGACGGCGGGGAGGTCGTTGTAGCCGGGCCAGATTTTCTCACTGGGGGTCCCTAGGTCCTAAAACAGGGCGGCGTCTCAAATAGCCGGGCCCTGCAGGGAAGAGGCACCTGGCCCGGGCGCCTGCACATGTCCCCAGGGGCACCCACCTTGAACACTTTGTTGATTTGATCGATTTCCGACTTCCCAGGGAACAGCGGCTTCTGAGTCAGCAGCTCCCCAAAGATGCAGCCCACCGACCACATGTCCACGGCCGTGGAGTACTCCTAGGGGTCAGGAAGCACTCAGGGGGCTGGCGGGTCAGCGCGCCCAGGGCAGGCTCCTGCACACCCACACTCACCTTGGCACCGAGCAGCAGCTCAGGGGCACGGTACCACAAGGTCACGACCACCGGGGTGTAGGCCTTCAGAGGGGACCCATACTCCCGCGCCAGCCCGAAGTCCCCCACCTGTGAGGACAGAGGGCGGGCTGTGGACGACTCCATGCCTGGGAGCCGGCCCCTCCCCCGAGCCGCCCCCAGGGCTCACCTTGAGGATGCCAGCGTGGCTCAGCAGCAGGTTGGACGTCTTGAGGTCTCGGTGCAGGATCCAGTTGTCGTGCAGGTGCTTCACTCCACGCAGCAGCTGGATCATCAGGGTCTTCACCTCCCCTGGATGGCGACAGGTCAGCACGCGGCTGGTCCCCCGGGTCATCGGCTGCCTCAGCAGCCACCAAGCTTCCAGGCACCCGGCACCGGGGCACTCACACACACCCAGTGCGACAGGGTCAGAGTTCAAGGTCAGCACTCCCGCCCCCCAGGCGACCTGAGTGTAGGATGTCCCTCAGGGGGATCTGGGTCTAGGGCCACAGCAACGGGACTGAGTCAGGCCCTACCCGGCAGGAAAGGCTGCTTCATGGTTTCCATGAGGCTCTTGAGGTCGTGCTCCACGTAGTTCATCACGATGTAGATCTTGTCCATGTTGCTGCCCACGACGATTTCCTAGGAAACCACAGCAGGTCCCATGGCCTGGGGGTCCAGGCCAGCCCTGCCACTGCCGGCTCTCCCAAGAGACCTGAAATCCCGGGGCCCAGACATTGGGCGACAGCAGGGGCCTCCTAAGTGCGACGGCCACCGGGGTGTGGCACGTGGGGGCCCTGCGGGGCAGAGGCGCGTGGGCCGGCGGCCTCACCCTGACGGTGACGATGTTGGGGTGCTGCGCCTTGAGGATGGTGTTGATCTCCCTCAGCGATGTGATCGGGAAGCCCTCCTTCTCCTTCTCCATTTTCAGCCGCTTCAGAGCCACGATTTCATCTGCAAAGAAAGCAACGTGAAGACCAACATTGAGCAAATATTCTTCCACCCGCACGTTCTCCCTGTTTCATCGCTGTTCCCCCACGATCACGGGACATGGCCAACCGGCCTCCCCCCAGTGCTCAGGGCCCCGACTGCTTCTCTGAGGCCCCGCCAAGGGCGCACACCCGCCTGCGGCTGCAAGCAAGCAGCACAGAGCCTCGTGGTCAGGCCGACTTCTGGCCTCTGGAGGCGCCAAGGGGCCAGCTGCTCAGGTGTGCACCGGTCAGATAAGGCAAGGCTAAGGCCCAGCACCAGGGGAGGGGTGACAACCAGGACAGTGGGGAACTATACCCAGTGACCCTGACGCTGAAGGTGCCGGCGCCCCGTGGTGCTGGCTGGCACTCTGGGCCACCCGGTCCATGCGCCACACCACCCCTTCCCTTTGGGGGACCATCCTGGGACTCGCCCCACCTGTTTTCTTGTCCTTAGCTCTGTACACCACCCCGTAAGTGCCTTCTTCGATCCTGTTCAGGCACTGGAATTCCTCCACACTCCGACAGCCCTGGGAGGAAGCGCCAGCATGAGGGCGCGGCAGCGGGGCCACACCCCAGAGGGAAGCCCCGCCTGGACGTGTCAGGAGGGCCCGCAGGGCGCGTGGGCGTGTGGGCAGCGGCCTGGGAACGCTCTCCTCGCCTCAGTGAGCACGTGCCCCTTCATCCGGAAGCCGGCCCTGGGCAACCCCCCACCCCGCCACCTCCAGCCACCTCATCCTAAGATGAGGCTGGGACAGGGGTGGCCCTGTGCACTGCACCCCCAGCTGGCGCAGGAAACCCCCAGGAGCTGGGGCGGCACTTGGGGCTGGGCCACTAGCCTTGGGGCGCCTGGAGCACCTGAGGCCGCTCACCCTCTGGAGACCTGCCCTCTCCAACCCCCTCCCTCCAGCATTGTTGTTACGGACTTTTCCCAACAGAAAATGTGCGCTGACTCATAGCACTGCCCTCCGACCCCTGCACAGCGACCAGGCGAGGGGGGCAGGTGCCCAACTCAGCCCAGGCCGAGGCAGAAGTGACCGCAGAGCTGACCGCCCGCCAGGCTGCCCGCCCCCTCCACATGGGGCCCCTGGCGGGCGTCCTGGCTGCGGACGCAGGAACTGTCCTCCCCCCAAGACTGCTGGACAAGAGGCCGGACCATGATCGGGGACACGTGAGAGGCTGGTGGCCGGGCCCACCCAGTGACAGAAACCCGCAGTGGGACCCAGCTTCTGCTCTCAGCAACCGGCCCCGTCCATGAGCAGCAAAGCAGAGCCAGGCCTGGGGCGGGGAGGGCACCTGACCTGCAGGGCTGGCAGGTACTTGGGCAGCTCCTGTTTGAGCTCGATGGGTGACAGGGCTGGGGAGTCGGGCACGAAGTCCCCCTCGGTGAGGGCGCTGCTCTGCGGGGTGCCCTCGCCCACCTCCTCTTCCCCCTCTTCACTCTCTCCAGAATCGCGGTCAAATCGTGACTCTGGAACTTCAGAAGTTCAACCCAATTATGAACCAAGAACGAGCAAGTGTGGCTACCCCACCCGTTCTTCGGGGGGGGGACAGCGAGTGCAGGAAGAAGCCATATTGAGAGCCCCGGGGGGCCAGGCACGGGCTGCGCCCTGGACAGAGGGCACCGTGTCTTGGGGCCACTGGCCGGGCTGGGACCACTGTGAGCCACTGACTGGTTGCGAGCTCCGAGGCCCGCCCAGAACTTGCGGCCACCGGCCAGAGGGCTTGGCCTGGCTGCCTGCGGAGGCCATGCAGCCCCTGGTCAGCAACGGCCCTGTGGTCGGAGCCGAGCTGGCGTTTCCCAGCCTCCCCTGGTGTCCGAGCCCAGCACCCTCAGGATGGCGCTCATTCAGCACTGTCCCTTCTAAGGGATGCCAGCCCCCACGGGCCCAAGCGGTCAAGTGCAGGGTGCTGGGGGAAGCAGCTCCCCGCGAGCCAGCTGGGTCCTGGGACGCACTAGCCAGGCGCTCCCTGTAGCTCCCGGGGCACGACGTGCCTCTGAGAAAGGTTATTTCTTAGGTCGCTGCCCCGCTCACGACTCAAACGTGGGTCAGCACCCAGGTGAGGGGCAGATGAGGAAGAGGTGAACCACCACTCGGGGGGCCTCTCACCAACCAGGACGTGGTTTTCATTCTCTCGCTCCTCCTCTTCACTCATTTCTTCTTCACTCACTTCCTCTGTAAAGGAAACAGATGTCAGCTCAGACCCTCCACAAGCAGAAGCGCGGTCCGCTTTAGCCGACAAGGAAGCAAGGGGCGCCCTATGTCGTCGACTCGGGAGCCTCGTGTAAGTCCCAGACAGCCAGGCGTTTTCAATCTGGATATATTTCTACTGAGATTTCAAACTACCCACCTGTAGCTTCTGCGCTCTTACGGGGTTAAACCGCGGGCGGGCGGGCACTCGTGCTCACCGGCTGACTGTGCGGACGCGTCCTCGGAGTTGCTCCCGGTCTCCTCCTCCTCCTCCTCCTCCTCTTCCTCCTCCCCCTCCGACTCTTCGCTGCTGCTCCCCTCTTCCTCCTCCTCCTCCTCCTCCTCCTCCTCCTCCTCCTCCTCGGAACCTGACCCTGATTCCGCTGTAGGAAGGAAACGGCCAGCAGTGAGCTTCGCCCCCGTGTGGCCACGGACTTGGGCGGGGCCGGGCGAGCGGCTACCTGACGAGGACTCGGCTGAGCTGGTCTTCCTCTCGCTGTCGCTGATGTCCTGCAGGTCGGACAGCAGGTCTCTCTCCTCCACTTTCTCTTCTTTTACTTAGGGAACAAACCATCGAAGATGAATGTGGGGAAATGCTTTAAACTAACAAGATGCGATGGCGCTTGTCATACGAAGACTAACTTCGGTTTGTACGAGGAACCGCTCACCCAGATGCCTGGGAGGAAGACAACGCTTCAAAGGACCAGTAACAAGCGTTTCAGCTGGTACACTTATTTCATACACAGTCCCTCTCACACAGCACGCAAGCGTTTAGGGCATCGTGACGTGAAGCAGCAGCCACTTTCTGTGCTAGACGCCCCTCGCAAAGACCACCACACGCTGGCCCAGCTAGCGCTGTGCGGCCTCACCTGGCTTCCGGCTGTCCCCCAGCTCAAACCTCTCTCGAGGCGGCCGGAGTGGGCTCCGACTCCAGTGGCTGGCTTTCACCTTGTCGCCATAGTCCTCTCTCGCTGTCCGGTGATGTGCAGACACTGCGCACGAGAACAGAAAGGAGCTGGTGCCGGAAGCCCCCTTTCCCATGGCGAACACTCGCCTACAGCACCGGAATGGAGCACAGGAAGCGACCAGAGGACCCAGGTGGGCTTTCTAGGCTGCTCTCTATTGGTCAGAAGGCAGGGGCCAGAACCCACCTCTCCAGCCTGGGCCTGACCCCCAGTGTGTGGACCCCAGACACAGCTGTCTGGGCCAGACAGCCCACACCCCAGGAGCCGCAGGGTCGCCCGGCCCCGCCCCTCCTCCCCGCCGGGCCCCGCCCCCGCCCCGCCCCCACCTCCCCGCCGGGCCCCGCCCCTCGCCCCACCTCCTGGCCCCGCCCCCACCTTCCCGCCGGGCCTCGCGCTCCTTGCGCCGCTCCTCGGCGCGCCGCTCCCGCTCCTTCTGCTCCCTCTGCTCCTTCTGCTGCTCCCGCAGCTTGCGCTCCCGCTCTCGCTTCCTTTCTAACTGCTCCAGGCGGTCCCTGCAACCAGCACACGCCACATTTACCCCCGAAACAGGAAGTTCTCCTTTTTGCCCCCAGTGCTTTTGCTCGCATTGATAAACTACTTCTCCGGGCTGTTCAACCCTCAAAGAGCTTTTTAAAAGCAGAACATACACGCATGCGCGTCCTGGGAACCTCGTTCCTAAAGAGTCACACGGCAGAAAGTGCTGTTACAAGGAGGTAACAGCTGCCTGGGGCACAGACCCCACTGGCTCCAGAACCTTCTGCTCGGCAGCTCTACTGAGACTCGCCAAGAGGATTTCCCTCCGTGCACACAATGTAAATCCACCTCTACCAGGAGCCAAGTCTTCCTGGGCCTCCAAGGGGTGGGAGAGCCCACCTGAGGAAGCGCGGGGGAGCCACAGACCTGGGCCCGGCGCCCTGCGGCTCCTGGGAACAGCTGTCGTGCGGGGGTCAGGAAATACCAGTGACCAGTGACCGAAACACGTGGGGTCGGCGGCACCGGACGCCAAAGAGTGGAAACCCATCAGTCTGTTAACTCTCAGGTCCCTACAGGGTTAAGTCCAAATACAACTTGAAAAGCGAACACGTTAAACAAAAAAGGCAGCGTTATACACACAGAAAGGAGCACAAGCGAAAAACGGTGAGCGCGCAACCAGGGCCGCCAGTGCTGCCCGAACAGACACAGACGTCACCACTGGAGGGGCCGGACCAAGGCTACTGGGCTCCACACACTATTGTATAAATGCCACTGAACCCAAACTATCCCCAAATAAAAGCGGAAGGAGACCTCCCTGGCGGCCCAGTGGTCAGGCCTCCGCACTTCCAGTGCAGGGGGTGCGGTTTCTGTTTCATGCCGCGCAGTATGGCAAAACAAACAAACAAACAAACAAAAAGCGGAGGTATAACTTACATATAGAATTCAACCAGCGAGCTCAGTTTCTCTGAACACATCCCTGGAATCGAGCAACCATCACAAGCCGGCTTCAGGACACTCCCAGCACCCACTGATCATACCTCCCGCGGCCGCCCCCCGCCCCCCGCCCCCGGCCTCCCAAGCCTGCTTCTGCCTGCTCTGCATCTCCCAACGTTTCTTCTGCTTGCTTTGGGATGAGTTTGCTTTTTTTCTGGTTTCCTTGGGTAGGAGGTTAGGTTATTGATTGGACAACTTCCTTTTCTGCTTTCTGGTTTAGCTGCTTACAGCTGAAACACTTCACTCTAAGCACAGCTGGAGCTGCATCCCTAGGTTTTGACACACTGTCTTTGCTCTCATCTTGTTCAAAATGTTTTCAGGGAATTTCCTGGTGGTCCAGTGGTTAGGACTTGGCGCTTCCACTGCTGGGGCCTGGGTTTGATACCTAGTCAGGGAACTAAGATTCTACAAGCTTTGCGTCGTGACCAAAAAAAAAAAGTTCTAAATATTGTTTTTCCTTATAATTTTTTCTTCACGCCATGGGTTTTTCACAAACGGGTTGTTAGATTCCCAACATTTGAGGATTTCCCCAGGTTTTGTTCTGCTGCTTTTTTTTAATATATAAATTTATTTTTGGCTGTGTTGGGTCTTTTGCTGCACACGGGCTTTCTCTAGTTGCGGCGCGCGGGGGCTGCTCTTTGTTGCGGTGTGCGGGCTTCTCACTGCAGTGGCTTCTCTTGTTGCGGAGCACGGGCTCTAGGCGCGCAGGCTTCTGCAGTTGTAGCTCACGGGCTCAGTAGTTGTGGCTCACGGGCTCTAGAGCGCAGGCTCAGTAGCTGTGGTGCACGGGCTTAGTTGCTCCGCGGCATGTGGGATCTTCCCGGACCAGGGCTCGAACCCGTGTCCCCTGCATTGGCAGGCGGATTCTTAACCACTGTGCCACCAGGGAAGCCCTGTTGCTGACTTCTAATTGAATTCTTCTGTGATAAGAGGGCATACTTTGTATGGCCTCAATTCTTTTAAATTTGAGACTTGTTCCACGGCCTGGCACACGGTCTCTGTTGAAAACTCATCCCAGGAGCTCTTGGGGCGACGCGTGTCCCGCAGCTGTGGCTGCAGTGCTGTGTCCACCTGTCCCCCAGCCTCTGTTCACCTGCGAAGGCCTTTATTTGTCCCTCACTTCTGAGGCTGGCTGTGCTGGATACAGAATTCCGGGCTGGCCGGGTTCCTGCCTGCGGCCCCCGTTTCTGATGAGAAGCACCCCGCTCGCTGCTGCCCTTCATGAATTTCTCACTAGCTTCCCCAGTGTGACTGTGACTTTGTACTTATCCTACCTGGGGCTCACTGAGTTTCTCGGAAGATAAAACGGTTTCTGTCAAATTTGGGAAGTACTCATTATTTAAAAGCCACCTCTGTGCCCCCCATCCCTCCCACACGCCACACGTGCGCTGGTACACTGGATGCTGTCCCACAGATCTTGAGATTGAAGATCCTTTCCTCTCTGCGTTCAGAAGGCATGAAGTCTGTTGCTCCATCTTCAAGTTCCTTCCTTCCAAGTCTTCGCCAAATCTGGAAACGCTATTATGTCTTTCTTCCTTAATATGGGGTCAAACCTTCTTATGTCTTTGTATGTCTCAAAACTTCTTGTTGAAAGCTGGACATTCCAGGTAACATCTTGCAGCAACCCTGCACTTGAATTTTTCCTCCCAGTTGTTGCTGTTTAGTAAGCCGCTGGGCTAATAACCCTGTGAACTCTTGTCTCCCTTGTACAATGTGGCCACTGCTGCATTTTTCCATGTGCTCTTTATTTTCAAGCTTGGCTTCCATGGGGTCACCACTTTGTCTGCACAGCTGTGTGACTGGACCACACTGGACAGAGCACAGGGCTTAGCAAACGTGGGTGTGTCATGTGCCAGCAGCCAGGACACTGAAGGCTCTGCTGGCCTCACAGTGGCCTTAGACCCCAACCTCCCAGCTGCATCTCTCACACTCCCTGAGTCCTGAGAACGAAGGCTCTCCTCACACCTGCTGTACCTGCCCTCTGTTCGGCCCCGGCTGCTGGGAGTGTCAGCACCTTCCAGCCTGCTACTTCCCTTCCGTGGAGCAGCCCAGCTCTCACGCTCTCTCTGGAAATGACCGCAGGACCCAGAGGTGGCCCTAGGATTCACACCTGGGCCACGCAGAACAGATCTGGGGTGAACAGACGCTCTCTCCTGGAACTCTAAGCCCACACAGAGGCACCTGGAGACAAAGGCCCAGGAGTCTGGTGTCCCAGCTCCCGGGCCATTTCAAGGCCTTTGGGATTGCCTTTGTTACTTCTCGTTTTGTTTCTTGTTTGGAAGAACCAGAGTCTATTTCTGCTGCGACCCCAGACGACCCTAAGCAACACATCTTGTTGGTCCTTCCTGGACAAGGCCCCCTGGAACAGAGCTGGTGCAGAGCAAGTGCTCAGCACACACCTGCCGAGTGAGCAGACGGGGAATCGCCCACACCCCTGGCCTCCCCGCACTGCCTTTGCCTCAGGACTCATGTGCCGGGACTGGCTGCCCCCAGAATGGCTCCACCCAGGTCTGGACAGCAGCCCTCGCCCTTCTCCCCAGGGGCGCCGGGCTCGGGTGTGGACAGCCGCTCCCCTCCTCCAGCCACCCGCCACCCCTCCCTACTCTCTCTCCTTCCCCCATGGCTCTATGTCCAGCCCAAACGTTTGCTCCTCGCCTCTCGATTCCTCTTGGACCCCCAGCTCCGTCCAGCCGCATCCCTCCCTGCAGGCCCATCTCACAGGCTGAGGCGGGGGCACCGCCAGCAGTCAGGACCCCGCTCGCTCGGGCTGCCGGCCTCACCTCTCCCTCCGGGAGTGCTCCCGCGCCAGCTCCCTCCTCTTCTGTCGCTCCCACTCGCGGCGGGCCTTGTCCTGCTCCTCTCGGTGCCGCTTCCGACGCTCGTGCTCTCTCTCCTTCTCCTTCACTCTGGCATGCTTCCCTAGTGGGAAACAGGACATGTCGTACGAAGAAACTTAACCTCCAGAAACTCAACTTAAAAATACCCAGTGAAGAAAAGAAAAAATATCTAATCATTGACTTGGAGAAACAATCATGACTTTCTGTTAAAAAAAAAAAAGGATGACAATATAAAACTCTATGCAGTAAGCCTCCAGTTAAGAAAAAAACAAAAATAATGTGATTATCACTGAATAGAACTGTGATCTCCATCTTTCTTTCTAATTTTCTGTATTAAATAAACTGATTAGACTGTATTAGTTTCACGATTTAAAAAGAAATCACCATTTGTAAAGGATACAGGACGAAGCTTATCTCCTTTTAGTTTCTACATCACATTATACACCATGTTAGCCAACTGAGTTTAACAATGAGATTTATATCAGGCCCCAGGCCCAGTTTTCCCAACACCCCTAAGAAGCTCTTAATACTGGTATGAGATCAAACCCATTGTTTCAGTTTTATCAAGCATCTGTTCCTTAGTTAAAGCAGTGTAGCATTGAAGACTGTGTTTTCCCTTGTTGAATTAAGACAGTTTTGTAGGTAGACAAACTACCCCAGAACAATGCAATGAGGGGGAAACACACAGAAGAAAACACAGAAGGAAAACAAAGTATCTATTCAGAATGATCTACAATAAATTTATTTTTTTAGCTAAAATTTGATTCTCTTCGCTTTCAACTGTGCTCTGGACAAGACAGTAGATCATGAAATAGGAGCGAGGCCACATGTGAACACAACACAAAAGAGAGCAAATGCTCTGTACCCCCTTCTGTGGAATGACTACGATGCCTGCGTTTCTCTTTCCTCTTTTCGTCTTTCCTGTGATGAGCTTTTTCTTTCCGAGACATTTGCTGGGGTGGTTTGATAGCCAAAGAATCATCTTCCTCTCCTCTGAAATAAGACACCACAGCATTACATCACGCCCGAGAAAGTAATGTGAGGAGCACTGGGGTATCGTGGAGTGTCTTCAACCCAGAGAGATGAAGGGTCAGAACAGACAGGTGAATCTCAACCATCAGCTAAAGGATGATGTTCATTATGAAACCTAAGCCCAAACTGTGTATTAAATACAGATTCAGATGGAAAGTGTTAAGTGGGGAATCAGTGTGAAACATGGAACAAAAAGGCCTCTCTGAGGAACATTTAGGGTATTCATGATCTTGGTCGTGGGGATAGTTTACAGGTATATAACAACGTATCAAACCGCACACCTGAAATCTGTGCAGTTTGTCATTTACACCATAATAAAGTTGTTAAAAAAGGTCCCACAATTTTAATCAAACTTAATGATCTCAAAAGGTCATTTAACAATATTTTCAACTGATTATATAACCAAAATCTTGGGAGAATTCACACCCTATGCCTTTTTGCCTTAATTTCCGGTTATGTTGTTTTTAACTGCTTGATGATGGACATGAGAAGAAAACAAGTGAGGACGAAGCACAGCACGGGAAGAAACGTCAGGACATACAGACCTCGGCAGGACCGTTTCGGCTTCAAGGCCTTGCTCCAAGTATCTTTCATCAGCTACTTTGATTTATTTGTAGATAATTTTAGACAGTAATTATACAAATCATCACAAACATACAGCAGAATACTTTAAATGTACCATGTGAATGGTGTTCACTTCACTGCAGAATGATCACAAAGAAAGGAACACACGCTCAGGCTTTTCCTAAGAAGAGGGGAGAGCTGGTAACTGACACCACACAAGAGTCATTTCAATCTAGAGGTAAACCTCAGGTCATGACCTCAAACTTTCAAAATAACACTGAGAAGGGCCAGCCAGGACCACGGCCCTGTCACGGGGCTCAGCCTGTCTCCTCAGGTGAGTGCACCTGCAGCCAGTGGGCTCCTCCAGGGCCACGCTCTCTCACCTGTCTTCCATGGAGTCCTCTCGTCTATACGGCGAGTTCCTTATCGTTATCTCCATGCGGTGGTCCCTCAGCTCCCCCTCCTCAAGGGAATCCCGCTTGGAATCCCGGTCATCAGACTAAGAAGCAAGGAGAAAGTAATTTTCCTGACAGATAAGCCTATTTTTAGTAATACTCAAACCTTGCCAATATCCGAAAACAAACTTTCATACACACTTTGAGTGGACCAATGTTATAAAATATAAAAAACTTTCATTCAAATCCCGTGACATTAGAATTTCATATAACTCTCTGTAACCCAGAACCTGAGAAATTTAACACCAGCGTATATGACAAGGGACATTAAACTCTCTGACAAGTATGTTAGCTATTTATATTAACCAGAACTGAGCCTTAAAGCATATTTTATACACCAAATACTTTACAGTATCTCAAAAAGCACTCATAAATACGTAAGAAAGGTCTGCTGCTAAACTTATCAGAAGAGGCATTTCTTTCAATGCCCCTTATCAAATTACTAAAGTTTTCCTATGTTATTAGGCAAACCAAGAAAGGTGTAAAACAATAATACTAATTTCAAGGAAGCTTCCTACTATACTAAAAATACTTGGAAATGGTGTCATGAATATAATGATGAAATGAGAAAAACAAGCCCAACCGCACTAGTGATTTTAGGTTCAAAATACTTTATTTTCCATGTAGCTGTGGTCATCTATATGCAGCTTTCGTATGTTATCGATCTGCTGTCAATGTAAACTGAGTATTTGAATGTTTTTGTTAATTTTTAGAATAGATTTTGGGCTCACCTGCGACATTTGGAAGTACAAAAGAACTTCACCGAAGAAGCGTTGTTCTAATGGAAAAATGAGGGCAAAGAAATTAAATCTCCTTTAAAAAAAACACTTACTAAAAAAACATGGCTTACGTTTTTTAAGCGTTTTATCTCTGCTTTCTCCTCTTGTTCCTTCCGTCGTTTCTTTTCCTGAAGAATTTCATCTAAAGTTTTCACTTTCCAAGAGTCCTTTTCATCACCCATTTGAGTTAAAACACTGCAAAAAAGACAAAAAATTCAAACTGTGTCAGGACACAGCAAACTGTGGTTTGATGCTATGCTGTTTCTGAACACTTTTGCCTTGCCACTTTTGAGCGTTTCAGTACAAATCTTTGTTAAGAGGGATGGGCTCTGCCAGAAATAAACCCACACACCTATGGTCAATTAATCTTTGACAAAAGAGGCAAGAATATACAATAGGAAAAAGACAGTCTCTTCAGCAAGCGGTGCTGGGAAAGCTGGGCAGCTGCATGTAAATCAGTGAAGTTAGAACACACCCTCACACCATACACAAAAATAAACTCAAAATGGCTTAAAGACTTAAACAGAAGACATGACACTCTAAAACTCCTAGAAGAGATCACAGGCAAAACATTCTCTGACATAAATGGCACCAGTGTTTTCTTAGGTCAGTCTCCCAAGGCAAGAGGAATAAAGCAAAAATAAACAAAGAGAACCTAATCAAACTTACAAACTTTTACACAGCAAAGGAAACCGTAAACAAAACAAAAAGACAACCTACACGACTGGCTGAAAACATCTGCAAACGATGTGACTGACAGGGCTTAATTTGCAAAATATAAAAACAGCTCATACAACTCAACAGCAAAAAACCAAACAACCCAATTGAAAAAAGGACAGAAGACCTAAATAGACATTTCTCCAAAGAAGAAAACAAATGGCCAATAGGTACATGTAAAGATGCTCAACATCGATAATGATTAGAGAAATGCAAATCAAAACTACAACAAGGTACCACCTCACACCCGTCAGAATGGCCATCAATAACAAATTCTAGAGAGGGTGTGGAAAAAAGGGAAACTTCCTACACTGTTAGTAGGAATGTAAGTTGGCTCAGCCACTATGCAGAACAGTATGGAGGTTCCTCAGAAAACTAAAAATAGAACTACCATATGATCCAGCAATCCCACTCCTGGGCATATATCCAGGCAAAACTATAATTAAACAGGATACACACCCCCCCCCTCCCCCATGTTCATAGCAGCACTATTTACAATAGCCAAGATATGGAAGCAACCTAAGTGTCCATCGACAGATGAACGGATAAAGAGGTGGTACATATATACAATGGAATATTACTCAGCCATAAAAAGGAATGAAATACATTTTCAAGGACGCTGCCCGGAGAGAGCAGTGTGTTACTGAGACCATTCGGACTACATGTGCGCATGAACCCCGTTAAGGCCTCTATATAAACTTTCCAGACCCTGGTGGGCAGGTGTGGAGATCTACTCATCTTGTGGACACCCAAGACAAGCCTCTATTACCTCCTATTGGCAGAACCTATGCGGGCGCCAGATGGTGAAGCGGAGACGCAGTGAGCAGCCCCAGCTCCAGCACCCCAGAGTTTGGAAGGATGGGACTGGAACCGGAAGACAACTGCTCAAAGACCACCAGAGCACCCCATTAGGATGCAGAATGTTCTAGGACACACAGAATTTATGGCTATCTTTGGGAAACCACAACTTTCAAAAGTCCACTTAATTAGAAAGACACTGCCACTGCTGCCACGGACTCCGAAGCCATGCTGTACTTGCTCCGTTCTGCCCCAGCACCATGGATGCCCAGGACCCTGCGTCCCAGTATCCACAGGGAGAGACTGGACAATGGCAAGTCTCTTTAATTCTGCTGCCAAAAAATCAGTTCATGTGCCTGTAGAAACGGCAAAAACGCGCCCCCCCCACAAATGCAGTCTCCGCCTCACTTCCAGCCTTCAAATCTCAGGTATGTGTATCTGACTGGCTGAATCTAAATCACATTGAGAACCCTAGTTTCACGGGAGTCTGGGAAACACAGCATTCAGCGTTCCACTCTCTGCCTTTCAGAAAGGCAAACTAGAAGAAGGGTGAAGTGGATATTGGGCACAGGTCTACTGTTTCAATCTCGATAACGATCCTTTGCCAGGTGTTTTTTGAAAGGATTAAATGTGGTAATATGTGGAAGTGCCTATTTCAGTAGCTGCATGTAATAATATGCAATAATCGGGTTCGCTTAAACCACTTATTCATAATTCAAGAATAAATTTGCCATGTCCAAATGCTATACAATTAATATTCCAAACATGAATTCACTATCAATTTGTCCATGGGTACAGTTGGAAATGACCTCTACTTGTCTGGGATTATAACTGTGTATAGAATTCACACCTTAAATTAACTGCTGTCCAGAATGGTAGCCACTAGCCACGTGTAGCTATTGAGCACTTCAACTGTGGCCAGTCTGAATTAAGCTGTGCTCTAAGTATAAAATACACACTGGATTTCAAAGACTTTGTGTAAAAAATGTAAAATACCTCATTAATAATTTTATACTGATTATTATATGGTGAAATAATAATATTTTAGAAATACTGGGTTAAGTAAAATGTATTATTAAAATTAAAAGAAAAGAATGAAATAATGCCATTTGCAGCAACTTGGATGGACCTAAAGATTGTCATACTAAGTAAACTAAGTCAGAAAGAGAAAGACAAATACCATGTGATATCACTTATATGTGGCATCTAAAATATGACACAAATGGGAATTCCCTGGCGGTCCAGTGGTTAGGACTCGGCGCTTTCACTGCTGGGGCCTAGGTTCAATCCCTTGTCAGGGAACTAAGATCCCAGAAGCCACGCGTGGCCAAAAAAAAAAAAAAAAAAAGAAAAGACACAAATGAACTTATCTACAAAACAGAAAAAGGGTCACAGACATAGAAAACAGACTTGTGGTTGTGGGAGGGGGAGGGAAGGACTGGGAGTTTGGGGTCAGCAGAAGCAAACTATTATACACAGGACGGATAAACAACAAGGTCCTACTGCAGAGCACAGCGCACTATATACAATTTCCTGTGATAAACCCGTAACGGAAAAGAAGATAAAAAAGAACGTGTATACATGTATGACTGAACCACTTTGCTGTACAGCAGAAACTACCACAACATTGTAAATCAACTATACTTCGATTTTAGAAAAACTGAAAAACTAGAAAGAAAGATTTAAAAAAAAAAAAAGAGTGATGGGCTCTGGAAAATGACCACTTGGATTCCAATCTCTTTGCTGTCATTCCTGTGCTGTACAGGGCTAGTTACTTCATCTCAGCTTACCATTCCGTAAACGGTAAGAAAACCCCCTATATGACAGCATCAATGGGGATTAAACGAGATCACCCAGGTAAAGCTCGTAGCTCAGTACCTGGCACTCACCAAGCACTGTTTTTGTCAGGAGGATTTATTAGAAAGACAACCTGGGGGCTTCCCTGATGGCGCAGTGGTTAAGAATCCGCCTGCCAATGCAGGGGACACGGGTTCGAGCCCTGGTCCGGGAAGATCCCACATGCCGTGGAGCTACTAGGCCCGTGCGCCACAACTAGTGAGGCCGCGAGCCACAACTACTGAGCCCGTGTGCTGCAACTACTGAAGCCCGCGCGCCTAGAGACCCTGCTCCGCAACAAGAGAAGCCACCGCGGTGAGAAGCCAGCGCACCGCAAAGATGAGTAGCCCCGCTCGCCGCAACTAGAGAAAAGCCCGCACGCAGCAACGAAGGCCCAACACAGACAAAAATAAATTAATAAATAAATAAAATAAATTAAAAAAAAAAAAGAAAGACGACCTGGGCTGCGTGGGCCACTGGCCCACCGGACGGCTGCAGCCCTAGCACGGGATACGGGGAGGCCTGGGTGGTTGCTCCGAGAGCGCGCTCGCAGACCAGGGCGCGGGTTCCCGGTTCTTGGGGTTCAGTCCCGCTAGCCCGGGGTTCGGCCCGGCAGAAGTTGGCTCGGGGAGCTGCTGGGCCCGCCGCCTCCTCCATTCCGAGTTCCGCGCCGGGCGAGATGGCCGAGGAGGCGGGGAGTGTCGCCCGCCCCGGTCCACGCGCCCGAGGCCCGCCGGGATCCGAGAGTTTAGGTGAGCCGGCCGCGCCCCCCTCAACCCCGCCCCGCCCGGCCCGGCCCGGCCCGGCCCGCCGCCACTCACCCCTACGCCGCCGCCGCCGGACCCGGAGCCTGAGAAGAAACCGCCCGGCGCGCGCCAGGAGCGTCGTCACTTCCTGCATCGGCGCGGGCCGATGACGACCGAGGGCGGGTCCCGGCGGGTCCCGCCCCCCCGTCCCCCCGTCCCCCCGTCCCCCCGTCCCCCCGTCCCCCCGTCCCCCAGCCGCCGACAGCAGACCTGCGCAGAGTGCCGGGCGCGCTAGCGCGTCATTACGGGCCTCGGCGCCGACTGCTGACGGAGCCCGGGGTGCCGGGGCGGGGCGAGTCCCTGCGGGCAGCTCGGGTTCGGGGGAAGTCCGGGCCTGGCCTGGTCGGGTGCCCGGTGCTGCGCCCTTTCTCCCCGTCCCCGTGACCCCGACCCCGGCGGTGGCGCGGTGGACTCCGAATCTTGCCTACGGAAGACTTCCCGCCAGACCGGGGCGGGGAGAGCGGTTGCCACGGGGTTTTAAGCTGTGCTAAGGCGGGGGAGGGGGGCCCTCAAAGTCCGTGCACTCAGGTTCTCCTGCGAAGGGTTTTAAAGACCCTCATCGTGAGGTGCGGCCTCTAACCTGTTGAGGCTCTTAGAATGAAGTTCTCTTCCCTGGCTCCAGTTACTCTGCGGACCTTGGTGGTCACAGAAAACTGGCAGTTCAACCTCGAGAACCTCAGGAAAGAGAACGGTAAACGAATACCCACATTCACTGGACCTGAAATGGAAAATGTAGAAAAATGCGACAGGAAATTGGGGCACAGAAAGGGCGGTGGAATTGGAATTCTTTCTCTTCCCGGAAAGAAATGTTTACTTTCTGTATCCAAGCGCTTGTTTTGCTTCCTGAGTTTTTGGTGACGGGAAAAAACCATTTATTTTACTCCCTTCACGCTGAAAAGGGGTGAAGGCAATAAGAACCCACCCTTGTTCATTTCAGTAGCGCGAACGCTGGGGAGTTACACAAGGAAGAAAAAGTACACGCTGAACATTTATTTTACTTTTGCATAACAAGAGTCCTAGATAGTTGCTACCATGGTGGCTTAATTTAGACAAAAATAACCAGGGGGCATCCACAGGATTCACTGTACAGCATCCATGTATTACCATAGCAGAATTAACAGTGACAATTATTTAACCACCATTTTCTAGAAAGAATTCATCTAATCACATAAATACTGAAATAGGTGAAATACAAAACACTATAGACATTTTGCACAATGTACTTTTAGTTCTCCGCAGTTTTGTTTGGTATAAAGCACATATAATTTGGTTCTGATATAGACAATTACTGATATAATTTTCAAGTTTTTCAGTGTGGGAAAGTCACTCTCACTGTGGCCCTCTGCAACGTGGTGCCCACAACACTGCCCTGGGCGGGTGCAGACACTACTCACACACATCTGCAGTCTAGAAATAGCACATCAGCTGAATGCCAGTTTTCCTCTGATGAAAACTGGGGGAAAAAACCCAAAAAAAACCAAAGACTTTGCCAATTAGAACAGTTTCCAACTCAGTTTGGACATCTAGGCATGGAGCCAGTGGCCATCAAACTCAGAATCTCAGCCCTCAGGAGAAGAGGAGGAGATACGACAGAGACAGCAAACTGGAAGGTTTTGCACCCTGAGCTGCAGGGCGAGTAAGCCAAGCGATGGTCAGCACGACCTCATGACTCTGCTCTCGGCTCCTCAGCCGGGATAGAGAAATAGGCAGACTCTTCAGGGGAGCTGGGACGTTCTTATTTATAAACTAAGAAAACAAAGAGGTCCCAACCAGGGCATGTACGTGTTTTGGAAAAGAACAGAGCCCTGAGCACAATGTTGGTCAAAGGCAAAAAGAGAGGAGAGTTTCTACCTGTAATAACATCCTTGTTTAATTTTTCCAACCCAGGGGAACAGTGAAAATACTTTCAGGCATCAGGAAGCACAGCCCCTGGACAGATGTAAAAAGACATGTTGCATTTCTTTGATCCCCTCTGGCCCGTCTATAAATGACCATCCATGGGACAGTCAGCGCCGCACAGGAGGGAAAGCCCACCAGTTTGGGGAAAGTATTTCAAGGGCCGGTGGCGAGCACGGCTCCATGTGGATGATATTCCTCATGCAGCAATTTTTTACTGTTTGATTCACAAATTAAAGACACATTTTGGATTGTGCAAGAGTATTCTCAGCTTTCCAAGGCAGATGATTTTAATGCTGATATGCAGGAAATTATGACTATCAGAATTCTTTTTTAAAAAAGCCTTTTTTATGCCACTCAGTAGTGGAAATTTCCTTGAAAGCCAGAGATCTCTACATCTCTAAGTATCAATGTAAGTAAGCAGATGACCAGATTCAGAAGCCTGGTTCAAGCGTTTGTTTACAAAGGCACGGACAACGACCAAAGACACAGGAGGAATGGACCCAATGTAACACACGACACCCAGTGTCAACACTGGTACGAGCACGCCTGCAATGGTTCAGTGAAAAGAACATCCTAAAAAACTACTAAACAAAGTTAATTTAAAAACGTGTCTGTACGGTTATTAAACAAATGCCATTGCCAGGCTGCGGGTTTTGACTCTCGGCGCAGGGCTGTCCCGGAAACGCCCAACATGTGGACGACTTAGGGGTGGAGATGCAGACAGAATGCAGCTGCAGCACATGTTTTGTGGTCTCCCACCCGGGATGAGGAGAAGTCTCAAAAGCAGCTTTGCTAGAAATTGCCTCATTTACTAATAATTTAGGAAAATCTTTCTTGGTCCTAATATCTTAGAAAATCAAAACAGGATGAGAGTGGAGGGAGGGGCACGTCCACGGGAGGCAGGGACCCAGGTCCCTAACAACACTCGGACACAGGCGGCTGGCACCTGACCACACTCAGATGACAGTCTGCCGTGGGCGACCACAGATGTGCCCCTTCTGTTCACGTCTCACCATCAGCCGTGGGCACAGTGGCCACAGTCTGAGCGCAGAGGCAGCAGCCCCAGGGAAACGGTGCTTTCTCTCTGGTCCTCACAGATCAATGCACCAGCCGGCCACCCCAGCTACCGCCAAAGAATCCTCTTTAGTTTTGTTTTGGGGGGAAGCAGAAAAAGAGGAAAGGGATAAAACCTGGGAAAGTCACACGAGCAACCCCTGCACAGTGAAGGTGCGTGTGACCCGCCGTCCTCTGGAGCAGGAGGTCAGCTTCGTAAAAAGGTTGTTTGTAGTTTAAAAGGCCTCATTTTAATCCATCATCATTACAAGCTTTTTAAAGTTAGCAGAACTTAATGAGATGTAGTTATTGCTCTTTGTTTCCAAGAGATTTGCTCTCCAGGAGGGGCTATTTTATATTTTCCAGTTGAGAAGCCAACTGGAAAACCAGAGAAGCAATCAGGGAGCCCAGGCCCCGAACAGCTGGGACTGTTGCCTGAGACTCAGGGAACGATTTGTGCCTTCGGGTGGCTCTGTCCGCAGGCTGGCTGGAGATGGCCGGGTGGCCAGCCTGCGGCCCCGAGTAGGGCTGCACCCGACAAGCCCCAGAGCTCGAGCCTGGTGGGAGGGAGGGGGCTGCATCCCGTTCAGAAATCCCAACAGGCTGCGAGGCAAGGGGTGAAGCGAGGGGTGGAGCCTCAGCCCACCACAGGCCTCAAACACCTGGCCGTCCGTCTGTCTGCTCTGGAGGAGGAGGGCCGGCCCGGGCCGCGGGTCTGACTGTGGTTTACCTGGCATACACGATGCGTTCCAGAAGCCACCTATGCCTGTGTTTCCTTTTAAAAACCTACACTGTCATTTTAAACGCAGCATAACAAAAACTGTACTGTCATTTTAAACGCACTGTCATTTTAAACGCAGCATAACAAAAACTGTAAATATTCCACACTCGTCCTGCTCATCATTCACGAGGGAAAATCCTCAAAGCCTCGTTGATGAGACAAGGCAAGGCTCCTGACCAGCTGAGTGGGGACGCGTGCTCCCCGGGGGCGCTCCGAACAGCCTGCCTCTCAACCAGGGGAGCAGAAGGGACAGGAGCCCCCTCCCTGAGCCAAACACCGCGGGGCGCTGCCCGCAGCCTCGGGCTGGAAACCACGTCGGGGCCTCTGGGGACGCCCCGGCCGCAGGTGAGGGCTGGACCTTCAGGAGGCGAGAAGCTCAGCGCAGCAGGCACAGAAAGGGGTGGGGCCGCCTTCCCTAAGTGGTGCTGGTGCGGGCAGCTCCGCCTCGGGCGGGAGGCAGGGAGGCCGGGAGGCCGGGGCCGGACACTCCATCCTCAGGAGCAGGGAACCCCGGTCTCTGCACCCCAGCTGTCCCCTCTCCGCTCTGTGCCCCGATGCCGTGGCCTCCGTGTCCGGGCAGTGGGGCAGCCTGTCTGAGCCCAGCGGACAGACTCCCTGACGGCCGAGGAGCCGGACGTACCTCCGGTGGCCGCCGATGGCTGGCGTGGGGAAGCGGGTTCTCTCCGCCGGCTACAAGCGGGGAGGGCGGCCGCTGGCTTCGCAGCTGTCCCCAGCGGTCGTCAGCCACAGAGGAGTCGGGGCCTGGCCTGGCTGCAGGGGTGCGCAGAGGCCGCCGGGAGGAGGGTCTCGCGTGGCTCGGCAACGGCTCAGTGGCAGCTGTGGTCTGCGCCCCAGGGGCTGACGTCTGGGAGCCCGATTCGAGCTCCCCCAGCTCCGACCGAACGTCCCAGAAAAGAGCGGGAAAGGCTGCCCACCCGCACCTCCCACACCCGGACCGTGACCCGTGGAGCCGGAGGCCCCACGCCTGCCGTCCAGGGAGCGGGAGAGGCGAAGGGGGTGCCCCGCTGGCGAGGAGGGGCGTGGTGCGCGGCGCCCCTGAGGCTGCGGGGCTCAGTGGCGTGGCCGGGGGTCCGGGGGGAGCAGCGGCTCCGGGCTGCCGTCCGGGGACTGGCTGGTGGCCGCAGCCAGGCTCTGCATGGCCTCCCGCTGCTGCTGCTTGGCCTTGTTGTAGAGCAGGACTCCGGCTGTCACCAGCACGGTGCCCACGGCTGACAGGCTGGTGACCCTGTTGCCGAAAACGATGACGCTGAGCCAGATGGACAGGGCGTGCTTGACGGTGCTGGCGACACTGCGGGAGAGGACAGCGGGGAGGTCGGCGGGGGCCGAAGGCGTCGCCGCTAACCCCACTCTTTCGTGCTGGGGTCCTTCCTACTAGGAAAAAGGTCACCGAGAAGTAGCGACACTTCCAACAAAAAGCCGAGTCCCATCTTCACACTCAGCATTTTGCCTTATTTTGCTTGGTCCTTTTTTTGACGGAAATATTTCTAAGTAAATTATAGACATCATGACATTTGATCCCTCAGTGCTGCAGCGTGCTCCCCACAGAACGAGGGAGGTTCCTCTGAGAGCACCTGAGAGAACCGATCATTAGGGAGAGGATCTGGGAAGTGACACAGCCCTGCTCCGCCACTGCTGGGACCTCATGAAGATAAAGTGAACACGACAGGGCTTGTCTCCTGAGCTGCCACTGCGGACAACTTAATTTTTGTACTTTTCTACCTAAAGTTATTTTCTTTAAAAAGAACTGGTTTGGGGACCGTCCTCGTGGCCCAGTGGTTAAGACTCCGCACTTCCAATGCAGGGGGCCCAGGTTTGATCCCTGGTCGGGGAACTAGATCCCATATCCCGTACAGCAGCCAAAAAAATTTTTTTTAATAAAATAAAAAGAACTGGTCTTCTGTTTTCTGCCTTTTTTTGAACCGTCACTAACAATCACTGAAAAACAAAGTTTCAGGGGTATGTGGATATAATTCCTGGTCCTAAATGGAAACAGGACCGTATGACAGACTGTGACAGCGAGAGCTTCAGGAGACCTCAGCAATCAATCTGCCCTCGAGGGCCCTGCAGGCAGCTCCCCTCCGGGACCTGGGCAGAGGGCACGTGCACCCCAGGAGGCCCAAGGGCAGCGACGCACCTGCTGCCATCACTTCTGGGTACAATTCCGCTCTCCAGTGACAGTTCTGAAGTTAAAGGACAAAGGCCCGTTGGCCTCTACGACACCGTGACGGGCAGGCCCGCTGACATCAGTGCATGGATTTCCAGGCCTGCTGGCAACCTCGGCCGATTCCTTTCTATTTGTTACTGAAAAGGCTCCGGTGTCAAATCACGCTTTCGCTAAGTCAGCCCACTTAGAGAGAAGAAGCCTGTGAGACCTGAGCTCAGTGCTAAGTTACCAGCAGGGAGCCGATGGCCACGTGTGGCTGCTCAAGTGTGAACTGATTAAAGTTAGAGAAATGTCAGACGTTGGTTCCTCGTGGCACCTGGCACGCCGCAGGCGCTCAGGAGCACACGTGGCCTGCGGCTCCCACCCCAGGCGGCCCAGAAGCGGGACAATCCGTCGTCCCGGGAGATTCCACGGACAGTGCTGTTTCGGGCAGAAGTACACTCACACGACTCCAAGGGTTTCTGCTTCTGCACAGAATCCCAGTGCGGATTCCCCTAAAGATCTGCTTCCCAGACTTTCCTGTTCACGTTTCAAACGGCACCAATACAGAACGGCCTAGTAATTACGACCCGTGACCACAGCGATCGCTACATTTGTGATTCCACAACCACGAACACCTCTTATAAAACGTCCAGATGGCAAGCGTTCCCCTCTGCACGTGACCTGGAGGCACTTCATCTCTTGGGAGGTGCGGTCCTTACCTGAAGGTCACGGGGGAGATCCTCCCCATGAGGGCGTAGGCCGTGACGCTCTGCAGGTGGAACAGGACGCCGTCCGCCAGCAGCAGCAGCAGCACGTCCTGGCTGTAGCGGAAGCTCCTCCCGCTCCTCCCGATCACCGGCAAGTCCTGCACCAGAGCCAGAGGGACGCCCGCGGTGCTGACACCCAGACCCCAGCCCAGGGTCCAGCCACACGCTGGAGCCCGGCCGTAGGACAGGACAGCCCAGTTCCACTTGTGTTAAAAAGAGAGGTCTGCGTAGACGCGCACCTGTGCTTCTGTAGGACTGACGGGATCCCACGACACGCGTGAGCACAGGAGCGTGTTTGTGCCCACGCAGACACGTCTGGGAAGCAGCTCCACTTGGAGCGGGCCTGGGAGGGGCTGGGGGACATACTGCTCTCTGTTTCATAAGCTTCTGCCCTGGGCCTTGTTCAACGGTGGTCACGATGTTTTTAAATAACAGTAGTAATAAAAAACAAGTGCGGGGGGGCTTCCCTGGTGGCGCAGTGGTTAAGAATCCGCCTGCCAATGCAGGGGACACGGGTTCGAGCCCTGGTCCGGGAAGATCCCACATGCCGCAGAGCAACTAAGCCCATGAGCCACAACTACTGAGCCTGTGCTCTAGAGCCCACAAGCCACAGCTACTGAGCCCATGCGCCACAACTACTGAGCCCACATGCTGCAACTACTGAGCCCGCACGCCTAGAGCCCGTGCTCCGCAACAAGAGAAGCCACCGCAATGAGAAGCCCCCGCACCGCAACGAAGAGTAGCCCCTGCTCGCCGCAACTAGAGAAAGCCCGCGCGCAGCAACAAAGACCCAACACAGCCAAAAATAAATAAACAAACAAATAAATTAAAAAAAAAAAAACAAGTGCAGGAATTCCCTGGCGGTCCAGTGGTTAAAACTCGGCACTTTCACTGCCGTGGCCTGGGTTCAATCCCTGGTCGGGAAACTAAGACCCCACAAGCCCTAAGGTGCGGCCAAAAAACAACAACAAAAAAGTGCACCTAAAAACCCTCAAAGCAAAGTTTCCGGGAACCGCTCGCTGCAGCTTGGCCCCCGTGGGCACCGGACCCACACAGGACCCTCATGGGTTTGCTTCGCTCAGTCCCCCCCACCCCCCTGGGCGCGTGGCGGCCTCTGCGTGCTCAGCACGCCCGGCGCCCGGGGCTCGCCCCGACCTGGGAAGGCGCCAGCACCGGACTCACCATGAAGAAGATCCAGGCCGGGACGAGCATGGCCACGGCTGCCGCGCTGGTGTAGAACTGCAGCTCCGCGGCCCTGCGGGGACAGGCGCCTGATCCTCTCCCCGCCTCGCCCCCGCCCTCGCCCTCCGCGGAGCCAGGGTGTCCCAGTTTATTTATCTCCTCCCAGATGATACGGACGGCCAGGCCTGACAGGCGACCCACCAGCCACGGGACGGTGACAGGCAGCCTCAAACGAGCCGCCCAAGGGGCAGTTGGAAGCAGGTGGGGTTTTCGCCCAAGTTTCAACAAGGTTCTTTTAAAGGCACCATGAAACGGGAGGGGTCAGGGCACCGGGTGGTCTGGTCTCCATGGAGCAGTGACACTTACGAGAACCTATATTTGTCCCCGCTGAGGAGCTTTTTGGAGAAAACGTTCTGCAAACTAGAACAAAGAAAGAAGAGGTTACGAGAGGTCAGATGGCACCTCACACGGTTGAAGTGCCACGTCCTCCGGAAACAGGGACACACGGTAGCTCCTTGGGGATGGCCCTGGCGTCTGCTGTGAGCCGTGCTGAGCTGCCCCTTTCACAGATGGGTAACCTGAGGTCTCGGAAGCTGAGAACGTGCCTGAGGTTACCCAGCTCTGCTCGGCAGCGGCCACGGGACAGACAGTGTGAGCACGGGAAGATCCTGGGGGAAAAACAGAGACAAAACTGCTGGCCGGGGGGCTTCCCTGGTGGCGCAGTGGTTGAGAATCTGCCTGCTAATGCAGGGGACACGGGTTCGAGCCCTGGTCTGGGAAGATCCCACATGCCGCGGAGCAACTGGGCCCGTGAGCCACAACTGCTGAGCCTGCGCATCTGGAGCCTGTGCCCCGCAACGGGAGGGACCGCGATAGTGAGAGGCCCGCGCACCGCGATGAAGAGTGGTCCCTGCACCACGATAAAGAGTGGCCCCCGCTTGCCGCAACTAGAGAAAGCCCTCGCACGAAACAAAGAACCAACACAGCTAAAAATAAATAAATAAATAAATAAATAAATAAATAAATAAAGTAGCTATTAAAAAAAGAGAGATAGCCTGTGCAAGGGCGGGGATGGGGTGGGTAGGGCCAGCTCTCCAAGCACCGAGCAGAAGGGGAGAAATGAAAAAAAAAAAAAAAACTGCTGGCTGGGAAGGCCCGCCCCATGGGAAGACCAGACAGCGTCCAGCTTCCCTGGAACCAGAGGGCCCAGCACTCTGAAGAACGACACTGCTCCCTGGACACCGGGTGCACAGAAGCTCTGGCCAAGGGGACCTAAACCAGAGCAACGAGCCCGCTGCAGAGGTTTACAGGCCCTGCGCCCCTCCTAGGGGTTTACGCCGCAGGCCAGTCAGAAACCTAGAGGGAGACTCGTGTGAAGATGTTTCCTGCAGATTTAAGTCATGAGGTCTGGAGCGTCTGCAGGTGAGCGAGGAGGCTTCTGGAGACCATCCTGCGCTCGGAGTTAACAGGCGAGATGCAAACTATGACGTGAGCTGGACTGTGTTTCTGGGAAAGGCTGAAGGAAACACAGCAAAGTGTGAGAAATGAAATGAAAGGCGATTTTTCATTTGTACTCAGCTGTATTCTTCAAAGCCTCCAGACGGGCCTGTTTTTCTTCGGAAGTAACGGCAACAAGAAACCCTCGGATACCGCGTTGCTGCTCTTGCCTCTCTTCTCTCGGAAGCGGTGACGCTGAGAGCAGGCTGTGCACAGGTGCCAGCGAGACGGCTCAGCCACCACTGGGGCGTGACACCCGTCCCCCCTCCCGCGGGACACGGAACCCCACGCGGCACGGGACGCGCCCGTCGGACTCACCAGTCCATGATGTTGGTGGACAAGGCGGCCGAAAACCCCAAGAAGTTGAAGCTCATCTCGGTGGCCGTGCACAGCGCCAGGCCGCCCATGACAGGGATGAGCGAGAGGTTGACCAGCAGCCCTGCGGAGCGACAGCACACAGGGGCCGGGCTGCAGTGCCTCGCAGTGGGCCGGGCTACCCCCCGCCCCGCCCCAGGAGTGCTCTGCACGCGGACTTTGTTCGAGTCTTCTCGCTGGAGGGAAAATATAGCACATGCCTCCCGTCACCCGCTCCAGAGCCAGGCGCCAGGGACACAACAGCCAGAGCCAGCAGCTCCAAGCCCTGCTCCCTGCACCCCACCCCCCGACCCCGAAGCCTCATCTGCAAAACGAGTAGGGTGAAGGGTGGTCTCCAGGGAAGGCTGGGAGAGGAGGGAGGCCCCAGACCCTCAGGGTGTCCAGCGCTCCTGCCTTGGTTCTGAAATCTAACCCACAGCCTTGCCGTGAAGGTAAAAGGCGAAGTCCATTCGGTGCAACAGAAAATCACGTCATTTTGCACACAGGGCATCCAGCCTCATGTGGTACCTCTGCTTTGATTTCAGACACTGCATTTCATTTATCTTGAAATTCAAAGCAGACGAGGGGACAAGCCTCTCGTGTTCCGCAAAAAGGAGCAGAGGTGCAGCCCTCAGATGACCGTAGCCCCCGCCCCCGCCGAGGACAGTGCTGTCCACACAGCAAACCCACAGGCCCGTGTGGCCTGAGGCCGAGAGCGTCGGCATGGGAGGAGGCCTCTGCTGGATGGCGGACCTCACACAGGGGCCACGGCTGGGAGGCCATCCAGGGGGCAGGCGCCTTCGTGGACTCGGGGCTCTGCCGGGGGTGCCCCACAGGGGGTCACTCCTCTGGGGACCCCAAACCTCGGGGTCCCTCAAGTCCTGGCACCTTCCTCATTCTCCAACGCCTCCCCAACAGACTTCTTTTTGCTAAATTTTATCAAGATTTCCCAACTGTTCTCAACAAGACAGCTGGTTTTCTACACACGTATCCGCCACAGCTGGAAAAGTGTGACGTTTTTAAGGCCTTGAGATAAATCCCTTCTGCGTGGTTAAGCTTGATGTGCAGACAGGCTGTCTCCTGCCGAGTACGATCTCAGGAATTGCTTTTACACTTTGACTCGATTCTGTTTTACCGTCACCTAAGCGTTTGTGCGGCTCCAAGGGCACGTCTGCGAGAAGCCCGGCTGCGTCCTGTCCGCCTTCATCCTCCTCTCTCCCTGAGGCAGGTGCCGCCTTGTTTTACCTTTGTGTCATTTTCCCAGTTGAAGCAAACACGTGTCTCCCTCTGTGAGCGACCCCCACCCCCGGGGTCAAACACGACGTGTCATGTCCACGAGTCTGCACTCTGCTTGCCTTCACGGAACCACACTCTCTAAACGGTTGGCGGGAAAGTCAGGGACGTGCGTGCAGCTGGCAGCGCGTGCCCGCAGCCCAGGTTGGAGATTTGTAACAAGTCCCCTCTGCTGAGCTTCGGGGAGCCACAGTGGAGGGCAGGAGGGGGTGCGGAGGAGGGGCCAGGGTGCCTGGCAGATTCCTGGGATGGGCAATGGCACCGAGGTTACCTGCCTGTCACTCCTTCACCCAGCTCCTACCATCCCCGGCCTCTGAGGCTAAGAAACAACCAGGAGGGAAGCGGAGGGAGCTGAGCTCCAGGGTGACATGGGTGGGAGCGGCCCCCGGAGGAGCTGGCAGGCCCGGGCGCTGGGGGCTGCTCACCGGTGTGCTCCCCCAGGACGGTCCGGGACAGGATCACAGTGAAGATGGGGGCCGAGCTCTTCACCGTCTCAGCAAAGGACACCGCCACATTTTTCAGGCTGACCAGACCCAAAACCACTGTTGCAAACCTAAGACAGTCAACAGCGTCACAGGGATGAGTTGGCGCATCTGCAGCCACGGGGCAGACCTGGTAGGAGCCCAGAGGGTGCGCACGTCTGCCCCGCCCCCGCCCGGCCCCCTCCCTCCCAGGATTACCTGATGGTAACAGTCAGCGGGGGAAGGTGTTTTACGTGTAAAAAACTCAGACCCTCAACCAGAAACGTTAGCTGCTTACCTCATGAGACCCACGAACAACATGGTCATGATGAAGTTGGGAGGGTAAGAAAGCCGGGTTTTGTGCTGATACAAACAGCAGGGAACAAATATTTTGACACAGCCGATGAGCGTGGTTGACAGCATCTGCACGGCCCCTGGAGGAGGAGACGGGGGGCGCCAGCTAAGCAGAGGGGCTCCGCCCCGCCGGGAGCTCCATCCCACCGCCAGCGCCCGCCGGGTACCTAGCATGCTGGGCTCCCCTTCCAGCAGGGACAGGATGTGCTTGTTGAGAAACAGGGTGCAGAAGCTGAAGAAGAACCAGAGTGTGAGGTAGATGAGGGCACGGGCACCCCACACGCCCAGGTCCGCCTCGATGACAGTCGTCTCGGTGACGGTGACCGTGAGCACCTGCTCGTCGGGGCCACCTTCGCTCTGGCCAAACGCGATCTTCTCACTCCGGTGGCCGAACACGGGGCCCCAGGCCAGGAGCGGCCGTCCCCCCGGCTTCTCACCGGGGCCCGGAGCCAGCTCTGCCAGGGCCGCGGGCTTAGCGGATGCCGACATCTCAGGGGCGGCGGGCAGCGCAGGGCAGGGACGCGGGGACGGAGGCAGCGGCCATGTGGGCGGCACTGGGCGGGGCGCGGGCTGGAGTGGGAAGGAAAGGACGGCGTTGCGTGAGCGGCTAAGGTCCTGCCGAGTTTAATCACCCACTTAGAGTAACTTCAAGACGCAAACTCGGGGTCCTGGCCTTGTTTCCAGCCCCAAAGGAGCGGGCGCCCCGACGGCTCGGACTTCTTTTCCAATAAATTTCTGAGACCAAAGGCTTTACCGGCCTCCGTTCCCTCCCCACACACCTGACCCTCCAGCCAATCCCGGCCCGAACTCCTTCTACAGTACCTGCCAACCCCCGCCTCTTCCAGCCTCGCCCCACCCCCGGGGCGCCCCGCACCCCCCAAGCGGCCGGCCCAGCCTCGAGCTGATCCTCCAGGCTGCCCTCCCGCAGCTCGGCTGAGGCCTGGGGTCTCCGCCCCCACCCCGGAAGTTGTCACAAGTGCTCCGCACCTTCCCACCCACCCTGGGACCAACCAGAGCCGCCGAGGAAGGGGCCCCCTCGCCCCGAGCTCCTCCCACCAGGCTGGCTCTCCCACGCCCTCACCCGACTTCTTAATATTTCATCCAGTGTTTTGAGGTGTCCTTTGTGGGAGGGTTGACCTGCCCCGTCAGAGACTCTGAGTTTCTGTCCCTCCATCGGGTTTCGAGTTCCAACCCTTGCGTTCTTCGCGTTCTATTTGCTACCGTTTCAAACTGGCCCGTTTCAAACTGGCCCGTTTCTCTCAACTTTCGATTCCTTCTTTGCATCGTCTCTTTCACGGTCTAACCGTTCATCACCCAAGCCCTGACAGTACGACCCTCAGCCTCTCAGCGGGTCAGCTGCCGCTGGCTCGAGGGGGCTGTCCGCGTGCGCAGATCCTGGGCCGGGGGACCTCCTCCTGGGCTTGAGGGCGGGCCTTGGAGCGGGCGTGGGGACCACCTCAGCGGGTGCCCAGGAGAGGGTGCTGCTCCCTCAGCAGACCCACACCTGCTTGGCGCTCAGGCCTGCGGCCACGACTTCTCAAGAGAGACCCCTCACTCCCTAAGATCACAGGCAAAGTCCAACCCGGTGTCCCCCGTTTGCTGGTGGGTGAGTGCTTCAAGTTCTGGCCCTTCTTTTTTTTTAATTTATTTTATTGGCCACACTGCACAGCTTGTGGGATCTTAGTTCCCCGACCAGGGATTGAACCCGTGCCCTTGGTGGTGAAAGCGCCGAGTCCTAACCACTGGACCGCCGGGGAAGTCCCAGTGACGACCACCTGCCCAGCTCAGGAGCCCTGGCCACCCCTCCCCAGTGACACCAAACCGGAGTTCCCAGCCCCCTGCCCCCACCTCTAGGCAGCCAAGCTGGCTGCCTACGTCCTCGTCCCTCCGATGCTGACATTCGGGGGGCGCCCGTCGTGCTTTACCTTAACTTCCAGGCATGCGTGACCCAGACGGACTTGTGACTCCCCGACCGCACCTGAAGCCAGGCTCCCGGCTGAGCTGCCCCCCGGCTCCCTGTGTCCACCCAGTGCTGTCGGTCACCCCACAAGCTCAGCAGCACCAGCTCCCAGGGGGCCCCCAGGCCTGACATGCACCCCGACCCTCGGGACACCAGGGCAGCTCCCCAAACGCACCCCAGACCACGACGGATGCACGTAGCCTGCCCGTGGGCCCCCACTGCCCCCGCAATACACACGAGCCCTTTGAGCCCTCTGGGCGCTGACGGGGCCAGATCTCCGCTAACGCCCTGTCCCCCTTCCTCTTCCCAGCCCGGTCCCGCCGTCCTCTCTGGGCCACACCCTGCTGGGAGCTGTACCTCCGTGGGCTGGACCGGCCGTGGCCCAGTGGGGGTGTGGGGAGCCCGTGCTGCCCCCCAGCTGGGAACAGCGGCCCAGCCGCGGGCGGACGGAAAACACAGGAACAAAGCCCGTGCGTGGCTCGGGGTCCCCGAGAGCAGAGAGGTGGCGCCCCACCCTCGGGCCCCTGGCTGACCCCGTCTGGATGCCCAGCCCTGCAACCGGGCCCCCCCAGGACACAGCTCCCACCGGCCGCGGGGGCTCTGCCTCTCAAGGGAGCCCCCGTCAGGCCCCTCTCTTCAGGGACCCTGACCCGGGGTTTGTCACACAAGCCCCGCCGCCACCACTGAGGCTCCAAAACCGAACCTGTTTGTGAGGTGATGCTCCAGAAGCCCCCCGGGGAGGGTCCCATCGCCTTTCCTCTCTCTCGGCACAAAACGAGGCTGGAGGCAAGGTGCAGGCGCTTCCCCCCACGCTCTCCACTCGGTTTCCGTCTGGGAAACTCACAGCTTCCCGGGCAGCACCGCCAGCCGGGCCTCCGCCTCCTTCTCTGCAGCTCAAGGAGCTCCAGCCGGACGCCGGAGCTCCGCCGCCGAGGCCCGAGGCCCGGGGCGCCCGCTCTCCTTCCTCAACAAGAAGCTGCTTTGAAACAAAGACGGGTCCGTGCAGTTCCACAGCCGCCGCTCACCTGGTGACGGTGCAGTATTTCACTGGATGAACAAGCCACAAGGGACTCATCCCCACTGCTGACCACACCGGGCCCCGGGCCGTCCGCCACGTCCGTCCTGTGCGGGTCGTTCCTCGCGTTTCTGCTGGGTCTCCGCCCAGGGGGCACCCACGACCCCCGAGGTCATCGTGCTGGGCTGTACTCTCACCCGCCCTGGAGGTTCTGCCCCGTCTGCCCCGAGGGTGGAGGGTGTTGGAAGCCTCTGAAGAAGCAGAATCCATCACACACACCCCCGCCCAACCAGCACACGAGGCTCCAGCGCCTCCGACTGTCCCAGGCCGAAAGCAGGTGGCAGCACAGATGCAAACAGATTCAGACCGTAACGGTGGGGATGGGACCTTTCAGGAGTCACCGCAAGTGACAGGGAACAACGTAAGAAAGAGTCAGCAGAGCCCATGGCCGGGGTGGCATGGGGACAGAGCGTCCGTCAGATGGGGTCAACGCGGCACTTTTTTGCCAGCAGCAAAACAAAAGCCAAACAGAACCTACGCACCTGTCGACAGGGACACAGATGGCAGCGGGTGGGGACGGACGCCCCCAGCGGGCAGAGGGAAGCCACACACGGGTGACGGGCAAACCTTACAGCCGTCGGAAGTGCTGAGGCCGAGTCGCGGAAGGAGACACACGACACAGCGCCACCAGCAGCACTTAGGTGTGTCCAGACACGACGTGTCATTAGAAATAAAAGCACAAAAAGTGCTGTTAAGAGCAAAGAACTGGGAACTCAAGCTGGGGGTGGGTGGGCCTGGGACGGGGGACGCAAGCGGGCAAGCGTGGCAGGCATCGCGCTGTTTGCTAGGCTGTTCCGAAAGCTGAGGATTTATACATGAAAAAGAGCCAGCCAGCACCTGGGGAGACAGATGCCTGTTCAGACCAGAGCCTTCCTGACCGGCTGCCCTTGGTGACCTGGTCTCACGTGGCGCCAGGAGCTTTCTGTGTCCTGCCGCAGGTTCCGGACTGGAAGGCAGCAGGCGCTCCGTCACAGACCAGCACTACTGTCCACTGCGTCCAGAGCAGTGCCCAGGGAGCCCAGGACGGATGCTCAGGCTCCCTCCAGCGCGTGACCTCTTCCTGACCATCGACACCCCACAAGCAGCCCACCCAGCCTGGTGACCGAGGACGCGACAGCCAAGGGACAGGCAAACCCTCCGCTTTCACGTGCAGCAGGAGGGGTCGGCAACCTCCGTGTGTGTAGCTTCCGGAAGGAGTCCAAATGCCTCTGGAGTCAGAACAAGGGCTTTGAATGTCTTAAAAAATGAAATCACGGGAATTCCCTGGCGGTCCAGTGGTTGGGACTCGGCACTTTCACTGCAGTGGCCCGGGGTTCAATCCCTGGTCGGGGAACTAAGATCCCACAAGCCACGTGGCCCAGCCCCAAAACAAACAAACAAACAAATGAAATCAACTTCGGAATGGACGGTCCTGTCTTGTTCCTTCTTGACAAGACTCACTAAGTCATACCAGGATTCCTAGTTGTTTGCTTGCTTTTGCTTTGTCAGGCGATGGGGGTCTGAGGCCTGGAGGGCTCCTCCAGAGGCTCCGGGGGTGGGGCTGGGGGGCTGGAATAAGGAGCGGCCACTACAGAGAAGCAGCCGAGACCAGGCAGGGAACGAGGCCCCTGGGCTGTGACGGAGGCCGAGGCGGCAGGGAAAGCAGAGACCCGGGCGGGTGGCCCTCCAGGCCGGACGCCAGAAGACCCTTCTCTGGGGAATTCAACGGGCACAGGATAGACCTTGAAGACAGAAATCAGGGCCCCAAGGACAGGCCTTGACAGAGAAAGCAGCTGAGCAGCCCCGAGCTTCTGGTCACCCTTCAGTGCCCTGGGAGCTGAGCCAAGGCAGGAGACGGGGCAGGGGGAGCCGAGCGCCCACCGGCAAGCAGGACGTGCTGCTTTAAAAGTCACCAGAACAGGGTCCCTGGGGATCAAGACCAGGGTGGCAGAAGTGGAAATCTCACCAGGGGCCCCGGGCTCCCAAGAAGATCCGACTCAGGACAGGACTTGACATGGAGGCTCCGAAGACCCCCAGAAGCACACAGGGGGCTCGAGGTGGCGGGCATCAAGGATGCAGCCACCAAGGTGACCTGGGGTCCTGCTTCTGGACACAGCCCACAAGGGCCAAAGAGGCCCCAGCCACGGCCCGGCCACCAGAAGGAGAGGCAAGGCGCCCTGGAGAAAAGCTTCCACGACTCAGCCTGAGGACAGGTGAGGATCAAAGATCAGAGCCCACCTGGCCGGCAGGCTGCCAGTGGGGGAGGAGCAGCCTCCTGGCTGCTCCAGGAGGGACAGATGGACAGGATGCAGTCGTGCAGACAAACAGACGAAGAAACTGTCAGGAATAAATCAGCGGGATGAAAAAATGGCAAGTCTAGGGAGGAAACGTCCCACTGCTGAATGAAACTACGGTGTCCTCCGACTATTTCCCTGCAAGGTGTTAACTGGTGACCAGGGTCAATCACAACTTTACCCCCCCGAGAAACGAGTGGACGCCCCTCCATGGAGCCACCAAAGTGGGAACCACCAGGAATGAGACAGAGACACCATGTCTCCCTGACCTGAGGCGCTGAACCCGGCACCGCTGCAGTTTCCCTGCCACAAGTGCAGGTCTGACGGTGAGAAAATGCAGGTGTCGAAAGCCAAGGAGAGGAGGATGGACGGCAGAGGCTGAGCACCAGGCCAGGGGCTGCGGATCATTACAGCGTCCACAACGCACAGATCCTGCCAACGCCACGCACCTTTTCAACGTTCACACCCTCTGGAACCAAAAATGATCAAATCAATAACATCTCTAAACCCAAAAATCTCTAACGTGCAATACAGACAGAACTACCCAGACCAAACCACAGCTCGGGTGAGTGACATCATCCCACTGAAGAGCGAAGGACAGGAAGCCAGCCAGTAACCGTGCCAGCGGCGCTGAGAACACACGCAGGCGCCAGACGACACCCCAGGCAGGCGCTGGGCCCGGGGCGGCTTCGCGGAGTCTGGGTGGGAGCTCGAGGTGGGGCAGACAAGGGTGTGCGCTGCGCAGAAGGAGGGGTGGCCGCAGGGGCAGGTGGGGCCGCAGGACGCCTGTGCACGCCGCTGCCCCCCCCCCCCCCCCCCGGGGAGGCCTGGAGGCAGGGACGCCCCCAGCAGCACAGCCGGCTCCTAAGCCTCATTCTCTGCTGGGCCGAACCAGCCTCCTTGGAGGAACGGCTGATTCCAGGGCTGGGGCAGGAGCTGGGCCAGAAGGAGAGGGAGGGCTCCTAGGGCGACGGGGACTCATCAGAAGGACACAGGGGCCAGCATGAGGGATGCAGTTTGAGAGAGAAAGTAAATAATAGCAAAGGGTTAGAAGCCACGCATCCACCATGATCACTAAACGGGGAAAGGAGAAAGCTCTTCCTTCTGGTACAAAGTCAGATGACTGATGCAATTAGAAAATCTCCATTTGGTGACCATGCCCATGATCACACTAACAATCGACTCAGGCTGGGTGAAAGTTTAGAAATAACAGAATATTTAGTCTCAAAGTGTATCCCTACAAGGTACGTGTTAATTACAAAGGGCACTCGACGGAGGTACAAACGGGAGAAGACAGGAAACTTCCTTGAAGAAGGAGGAGAAAGGGGAGGCGCCTATCCAGATAGGAGGATTCCAGGTCACGTGCTGTATCGGCACAGAAACAAGTAAACAAATTGGAACGGAGGCCCAGAGACTCCGCACAAGCAGAATTCTGATCCAAGACAGAGCGGGGTTGTGGCTCGTTGGAGAAGGGAGGCCACTGTCGCTGATACTAAGATGGCCGTTATCCACACCAGAGAAAAGAAACTGGACCCTGATCTCACAATTCTAGACAAATAAGAACAATTAGCAACATCCACAGAGCACTTCCTAGGAACCAGGTAGGGTCTGACCGAGCATTTCACACATATTAACTCAATGAATCTTCACAGCAACCCTTGCGGAGGGACGCTGTCACCCGTGTGAGACACATGAAGTGGGGAAACGGCCTCTGGCCACAGTTCGGGGCTTGAGCCTGGGCAGCCTGGCTGTGCAACGCAGCTGTGTAAACCCTCACGTTTAGAGGAGAATGTAAGAGAATATCTTCCTGATCCTGGTATAGGAAAAGAGTGTCTTTTTTTTTTCTGGCCGCACCACACAGCTTGCGGGATCTTAGTTCCCCAACCAGGGATTGAACCCGGGCCCCAGCAGTGAAAGTGCCGAGTCCTGACCACTGGACCGCCAGCGAATTCCTGGAAAAGAGTATCTTAAACCAATCCCCAAAAGCAATCTCCATAAAAGAAAATATAAATAAAACAGACTATGTTGGCTAAACTAAGAGCTTTTGTGCCATCAAAACGCACTATAACGTACTGTAACATTAACACACTAAATGACAAAGCGACAACCTGGAGGAGACAGTTATGACGTGACAAAGGAGAGGGAACGAATTCCTACAACTTAATAGGAAATGTGGGCAAAAACACCAGCGCCGGAGAGCGTTTCCAAACGGCCGATAAGCACGAGAGAGGATGCGTATCAGCTCTCCAGCGCCGTGTGACGCGGCACCACACACCGGGCAGCGCAGAGCAACGACACACCTACGACCCCGCAAACTTCTGTGGTTGGGACTCTGGCAGCAGCTGTGCTGGGCAGTTGGCCATCACGATGGCCGAGGCCTCACCCGAAGGCCGGGGCGCCTGCTTCCAAGCCCACACGCGCAGCTCCCGGCCAGCTGTTGGGGGAAGACCCCTCCGCGGGGCCGCCCGCAGTGGGCACCTGGCCCGCATTGGAACGAGCTGGCGGCTGAGAGAAAGCGCCCGAGGAGGCCCGAGTCTTTTTGTAACCTCGTCCCCTTCTTGTTTGCTGGTTTGCTGTTCGGCGCTCATTAGAAGGCCGGCCTCGAGGGGAGGGGCTACAGAGGGTGAGAATGCGGGGAGGCAGGGTCACGTCCGACCACGGGGGTCAACCTCACCAGCGGTCAGGGAGCTGGACACACCACCCACCCCCACTGCCAAAAACCATCAGGTCTAACAACACCCAGAGCTGCTGGAAGGTGTGGATCCAGAGGCCCCCAGACACGGCTACGGGGCGGCTGGTACGAGCACTTGCGGAAATGGTGTGGCAGCCTCTTGCGAGCTACGCACCTGCGCACGCTACACATCAGCACTTCCTATCTCGAGGTTCCCCCAGAGAAGTCCTGCGAGAGCGTCCAGAGCTGGACTGCCCATCACGACGGCTGGGAAGCGCGACCGTCCACCCGTCGGAGAATGAACGTGTGCTATGGACTTGGCCCAGGAGTGAGGACGAGAAACGCCCGGCAATAGCCACGGCTGACGGCCGGCCAGGTCGTCTCTGCCCGGATGGTGGGCGAGCACGTGACAGCAGCACTTACCACTGGTCACCGGCCACAGCGCCGATCCTGAGCAGAAGCCCCACGCGGCTGTGCTGGGCATCGCACGTGGAGGCCGGGAGCAGCCGGGGGTCAGCGGCCCAGAGCCCAGCAGGTCCGGCTCACCCAGCCCCGCCGAGACCCCAGCTGCCCTCCCCAGCTCCGGCTCGTGTTTCCACCGCCCATTCTACTTTCTCAGCCCCCGTGACTCAAGGTGTCTCCACGAGAAGCAATCCTCATCCTGCGAAAGACCGAAGGTCAGCGGCCCCAATCCGACAACGAAAAACTGACCCCACCTTCCAGGTCGGCCTGGAAACAGGGCAGACCGGGCTGAACGCAGGGCTTGTGGGGCACTGCTCCCCACCCAGGCCCCTGGCGACAAAGGTCTGATATATCACCCTCTCAGATTATAGCACAACTAACAAGAACTGAAACGTAGCCTTTTCCACCCGGCACGGAGTAGGGGGCTCACGAGGCCAGGGTTGACTCTTAACTTTACTCCTGCCCAGAGCTGTCCTCAGAAGAAGGTGCACACGTGGGACTGAAAGGAAACCAGGTCAGCGACACGTAGCAAGAAGCACACCTGTGACACCTCTGTCACGTGCAGGCGCTGAGTCCCCTCCCACGGCTGAATAGCCCAGCCTCCGCCAGCCCTGCAGCGAGGGCTCACGACCCGCGGGGAGGGTGCCTGGCTCTGAAACGGCGGGGGGGGCCAGGACCACCATGGCACATTCGCCACCGAAGGGAAGTTTGCGTGGAGGTTAGTGAAAATAAAGATGTCAACTTTCCCATCCAATTCTGCAGACCCTTAAATTCTAGGGCCTGTCAGCCTGAGGTCAAGAGTCCCTGTTCTCCAACAAACAACTCAAGATGTTCTCAAATGCCTGGTGAGGAAATCTAGGTTGGTTCAAATTGTCAGCAGGGCAGTTTAGATAAGATGTATTGAAAGTCTACAAATTTTATACACTAATTCAGAAATTCCACCTCTAGGGATTTATCCTAAAGAAATAATCCAACAAAGGCCCAAGACTGTACATACAAGGATGTTCAAAAGCTTTGTTTTTAAGACTGAGAAGCTGACACTAGCAAAGTGTCAGATAAGAAATCTGTAACAAACCCTGTCACATAATGGGACACTGTAGCCCTGCAAGTTTTGACAAAAATAGATTTGTCATAGATTAAGTGAGAGCAGAGTTACAAGCCCTCTGCACAGTATGTTCCCGTTTAAAAAGTACAAATGGTTCAGAAGAACACAGGCGAAGTTACCAACTGTGGTCAGCTCTGGGAGCCGAATCTCAGGTCCTCCAAATTTTTTTTTGCATTTTGGCTCCTCTTCATTTTCTAATTTATGTGCACTGAAAATGGATTTCTTAACAACAAGGACCTGTATATAGCACAGGGAACTACAATCAATATCTTGTAATAACCTGTAATGGAATGGAAAAGAATCTGAAAAAGAATGTGTGTGTATATGTATAACTGAATCACTGTGCTGTACACCAGAAACTAACACAACATTGTAAATCAACTGTACTTCAATTAAAAAACTGTAAAAATAAAGTGGACTTCTTTAATGTAAAAACTTTCCTATTCCCTCCCTTAATGTTCCTTTTCATGCTGTTTAATATTGTTTTATTCTGCTTTACAATGTTGCTTACAAGTTTAAAGATTTTTGGTAAAGTACATTGCACTCTACTAAAAAACAAAGAACTTTAAGCCACTAAACAAAGAGTCTGCCTCTAAATAGTTGTGTTTTTTTTTTCCTCTTTTTTTTACAGCAGCGGTAGGTGAGCAAGGTCCTCAAGGCTTCAGAAGATGAGCTTGGGGCGGTGGGGCGGGGGCACTGCCTGGACCCCACAGGCCCCGTAAAACCTGCTACAGGAAAGTCACCGGAGGACTACAGTGAAGGCTTAGCTCTGGGCCTGACTGGGAGTTTCCCACCCCAATTTACAAAGTAACAGTCCGCTAGGACCAGCGCCCGGCAGGATGTTAGTTATTATATAATTTCCAGTTTTCTAAAATCCTGCGTAGAAAGACACCAACTGCAATGAATTTGCGGGCGATCGCGCCCTTTGGTTCCGGATTGGACGGAGCATCTTTACCCGGTTCTTTCGGAAGCGGTTGCACCTGCCGCTCCGAGGCCATGACCACCTCGGGGGTGCATCGGTGGGGGGGGGGGCTAAAACGCAAGGACCCCCGACCCTATGTCGCCCCTCCCGCCTCTGACAGCCCACCCCCACGACACGGGCGCGGCTCCCCCCACCCGCTCCGGAGACCCCCAAGCCCCGCCACACCCGTGCCCCGCCGCCCCGCCTCAGGCGCAGTGCGGACCCGGGACGGGAACTCGGCGCCGGCCGTGGAGGCCTGGGATCCGAGCGGACGCCTGCGAGGCGGGGCGGGAACTCCATGTGGTCGTCGCTGAAGGAGCGGACCGGTCGTGAAGGCGCGAGGGACGGTGCCCCTCGGCGGCGTCGGACGCCCGGGCGCGCGCGTGCCAAGGCCCTGGGGTGGCCCAGCGGCCGCGCCCGCAGAGGGTCCGAGGGCCGGGGAAGGGAGGCGGCTGGTGGGGGGGACTTCGGCCCAGACGCAAAGGGCGATCCCCGCAGGCGACCCACCCCGCCAGCTTAATTCTGCGCTTCACCCACCGAGAAGCCCCCGGGCCAGACGCCGCGCGGGCCCCGCAGCCTCGGGGACGTGCACCGGGCCCCGGAGCCGCATCCGGGCGGGGTTTCCGCGCGCCGGGTCGGAGGACGCGGTCACCCGGGGCCCCTCCGCCCCCGCCTCCACACGGCGACCCGCCCACGTCCCGGCGACGGCGGCTCCCCGCGCGAAATCCTGCAGGTCGGGCCCGGTGGGCGGGCCCCAAACAGACACCCCCCCCACCCCGGTCCCTGCGGGCGGTGGGGCGGGGACGGGGGCGGGGCGAAGCGGGGCGGAAGTGCCACTACCGGCCCCGGAAGCCATGAGCTGGAAGTGACGCGCCAGAAGCCCGCCACAGTTCCCCGCTGTCCCGCGGACTCGTTCCGCAGTGTCCTGAGCGTCTGGGCTTCTCGGCCGCCGCTGCTGCTGAGCCGGTGGAGGGGCCGCGCTGCTAGGCGATTCCCCCCCGCTGTCGTGCCCTTGGCACCCTCTTGGCCGTACCACTTCAGCCCAGGCGGGGGTGGTTATCCTGGGTGACGGCGACCCCCATGGTCAGCCCCTTGGCACCCTTCGGGCCGTACCACCTCAGCCCAGTCGGGGATGGTGCTGCTGGGCGATCCCCGCGGTCATCCCCTTGGCACTCTCCGGGCCGTTCCACTTCAGCCCAGTCGGGGGTGGGGCGAAGGCGACCCCCGCAGCCTTGGTACCTTCCGGGCCGTACCACCTCGGCTGGCGCCCCTCGCGGTTTTCCCCCTTGGCACCTTCCGGGCTGTACCACCTCCGCCCAGATGGGGGGCGATGGCGCCCCCTCGCGGTATCCTCTGGCGTATCACTTTAGCCCAGACGGCGACCCCCGCCGTCCTCCCCTTGGTACCTCCCGGGCCGTACCACCGCGGCCCAGGAGGGGCGACCAGTTCGTGGACCTATAAGCCCCTCAGGGGCCACCCTCCGAGTTTTCGTTTCAAGGGACAGAAATTCCAGCCTCAACACGCCTCCTTTAGAAGAGGAAAGACAGAGGGAGTGTCTGTCTTCCCAGCATCCTAGCATCGGAGGAGCTCTAGGGGTACCTGGACCCCGAGGCCACGCTCCTGGCGAGGGCGCTGATTGGCCAAGCTGTGGGGAGCTCTGCCTGGGGGCGTGACCTCGGCCCAGGTGAGCGGCGGGCTGCAGGTGTGATCATCCTGCAGCGGGGCACCTGCCCAGACCGGTTCTCCTCCCCGCTTACTTTTTAACATAATTTTCAGGAGCAAGGGTACAGCTAATGGGCTCTTTTTTGGTATTTTTGTATATGTATCTCTTCCTGCTTCTCTTTCAACTACAGATTCACATATTACCTCTCTGTCTTTCTGTGGTGATTTAATTATCGGGAGAGAGGAAATCTCAGAATGTTAGTGTTAATTGTTTTCTTTTTTAAATTGAAGTATAGTTGGTGTGCAATATCATATGTTACAGGTGTGCAATATAATGATTCACAATTTTTAAAGGTTATGCTCCATTTATAGTTCCTATAAAATATAGCCTATATTCCCTGTGTTGTGCAATATGTCCTTGTAGCTTATTTTATTTTTAATTTTTTAATTTAATTTAATTTTTTTATAGAGCAGGATCTTATTAGTTATCCATTTTATACATATTAGTGTATATATGTCAATCCCAACCTCCCAACTCATCACACCACCCCCCCGCCCCTTTCCCCCCTTGGTGTCCATATGTTTGTTCTCCACATCTCTGTCTCAATTTCTGCCCTGCAAACCAGTTCATCTGTACCATTTTTCTAGGTTTCACATATATGCGTTAATATACGATATTTGTTTTTCTCTTTCTGACTTACTTCACTCTGTATGACAGTCTCTAGATCCATCCACGTCCCTACAAATGACCCAACCTCGCTCCTTTTTACAGCTGAGTAATATTCCATTGTATATATGTACCACATCTTCTTTATCCATTTGTCTGTCGATGGGCATTTAGGTTGCTTCCATGACCTGACTATTGTAAATAGTGCTGCAATGAACATTGGGGTGCATGTGTCTTTTTGAATTATGGTTTTCTCTAGGTATATGCCCAGGAGTGGGATTGCTGGGTCATATGGTAATTTTATTTTTAGTTTTTTAAGGAACCTCCATACTGTTCTCAATAGTGGCTGTATCAATTTACATTCCCATCAACAGTGCAAGAGGATTCCCTTTTCTCCACACCCTCTCCAGCATTTGGTGTTTGTAGATTTTCTGATGATGCCCATTCTAACTGGTGTGAGGTGATATTTTCAGGAGCAAGGGTACAGCTAATGGGCTCTTAAAGCCTACTTTTTGGTCAAACTTTCACATATTTTTCTTCACATTATTTTAATAATTTTATTTTTTATTTTTATTATTATTATTTTTTTAAATTTTTGGCTGCGTTGGGTCTTCGTTGCTGCGCGCAGGCTTTCTCTAGTTGCGGCGAGCAGGGGCTACTCTTCGTTGTGGTGCGCGGGCTTCTCATTGCAGTGGCTTCTCTTGTGCGTGGGCTTCAGCAGTTGTGGCTCACGGGCTCTAGAGTGCAGGCTCAGTAGTTGTGGTGCACGGGCTTAGTTGCTCCGCGGCATGTGGGATCTTCCCGGACCAGGGCTCGAACCCACGTCCCCTGCATTGGCAGGCGGATTCTTAACCACTGCACCACTAGGGAAGTCCCTCTTCACATTATTTTAAAATTAATAACATTTTTCCTTTAGATCTTGGCCAGAGGGTCAGTCAGTTAATTAACAGTGGTGTCTGCCCACCCCTGGGCGCGCACAGGCGGGGCTGGGGCCGCGAGCTGCAGTGCAGTGAGTTACTTGTGGTGATCAGTGAGTTACTTGTAGTCAAGTAATTTCAAAACGAAATGTATAAAAAGTATCAAAAACTTTATAGCACGGCTTCCCTGATGGCACAGTGGTTAAGAATCCACCTTCCAATGCAGGGGACATGGGTTCAAACCCTGGTCCGGGAAGATCCCACATGCCGCGGAGCAACTAAGCCCGTGCGCCACAGCTACTGAGCCTGCGCTCTAGAGCCCGCGAGCCACAGCTACTGAAGCTTGCGCGCCTAGAGCCCATGCTTCGCAACAAGAGAAGCCACCGCAATGAGAAGCCCGCGCACCCCAATGAAGAGTATCCCCCGCTCGCTGCAACTAGAGAAAGCCCGCGCTCAGCAACGAAGACCCAATGCAGCCAAAAATAAATACATAAAATAAATAAATTTAAAAAAAAACTTTTATAGCAGAATCTTTCTTACATTTTATCTGAGACAGTGCGTTTTAACAATTCTGAAATGATGTCAGGGGAACCTAGGTGCCTTCCCCTCCTGGACCAGGCACCCCAGCATGGAGGACAGTTTGACCCAGGCCTCCAGCCACTGCCCGAGGAAGCCTTTGCTCCATGGTCACACTCCCAGAGTTTGTATCCTGCCCCTTTTTCTTTGTCCTGTTAACAGTTGTTCACCGAAAACAATAAAACAGCCAGTTATTTTACCAGCAAAACGGGTTGGTTTGGCAGCAGCAAAGAAGTGAAGTTCAGGACAGGCAGCTATGGTGAACCACAAGCAAGTCTGGTGAAGCAGAGGAGAAGGGCAAGTTGTTATAAACAGTCTACTGGAGGAACTGGGAGGCATGTGGTGGCTTTTCATTGGCTGAGAGGCCGCCAGGCGGGGGGACATCGTCCTTCCTCCTGCTGGTGGCAGTGAAGTATCTGCTTCTGGCCGCAGATGCAAGGGACTCTCCGCCTGCTGGGATCTGTGTTGAGGCCCAGGGACACCTGCCTGAGAGCTTCCCCTTCTGGCCTCCCGACTGCATTTTAGTTGAGGTTCCCCTTTGTTAATTTTCACATAATTCTTCTCTAAACACCGCAGGAGACACTGCTGCAGGTAGCGAGTCGTTTCACCGCTGGGCTGTGTCTGACTTCCAGTATCAGGGAAGGGGTCTGAGTGGTGTTACTTGCATTTGCTGGAGTTTCCACTTCTTCCTTTGACTGGATTCCAAGCAGCAGAATTTGGGGTTGAAAGACTTTAGACCGGCCAGGATTCTTCACACCCTTGTCAGCTTCAAATGTGACCATTTCAGCCTCTTTGCTGATTTGCACATTAGACACAAATCTGTTAGGAAGCGGCTCTCGTGAAGGAGCCCCGCGCCGGCCAGCCTGCCTCTCCCTATGGCATCTGCCGGCCTCTCCCAGTCCAGCCCCTCGGCCCCTAGCCCCCTTCTCACAGGCTTAGTCTGCACCTGGGCCATGGTCTGACGTGATGGCTGCAGTCAGGTGGGGTGGTGACCTGCGGGCCCAGAGGAGCCCAAGTTCCCAGGGGACGGTGAGGACAGCAGGAGGTGTGGACCTGGGCCTGGGAGCCCGCAAGGCCCAGAGAGCGGGGTCCCGGGAGGAAAGGTGGGGGCACCCTGCTCGTCCCTCCAGCCCCACCGCCAAAGTCGCCAGGAAGCACTGACCCGCACGATGCTGCTTCCTGGGCGCCCGGCCTCCTGACGGCAGCCCCTCGCTGGGCCGGGGGTGCCTCCAAGCCCACGTTCCGAGGGCTCCACGTTAAGCCCCAGGGGTTCTCTTTCTTTTAAACAATCACCATTCGTTAGGCCTCACCACCCCTCGGGGTGCTCTTGGGCGCCCTTGCTTGCCCCCCGTAATTAGCTTGCTCTGGGAGAAAGGCGGGTGGAGTGGTCAGCGCTGGGGGGGCCGTTGGAGCTGCCAGGGCAGGAGCGGGGGCGGGGGCTTCAGGCCGGCAGCCCACGTGGGCCACTGGGCACCCAAGGCATCGGGAGCTGAGTCTGCTCCAGGCTTCTCGGGGTTGGGGGGAACCCGTTATTCGGTGCACTGGGAAGGGATTTCGCAGATGTAATTACGGTCCCGAGCGTGTGGCCTTCAGACCCATCCAGGGCGCAGTGCCCGGAGGAGGGGATCCTCGGCAGCAGGCGAGGCCGGTGGGGTCTGCCTGGGCCGGGCCCCTCCAAACTCAGCCCTGGCCCGCCCGGCAGGGCCCCTGGCCAGCCCCAGGTCACTGGGCTGTGGAGTCAAGGCCTCTGGTTCCTTCCTGAGTGTCCTTCCCAGGCTCTGGGTCCAGCCGGGATGCCCACAGCCTGGGATGGCCAAGCAGCCTTTCTGGACGCTGCCCCTGGTCCTGTGGGTGATGTCTACTCACCTGTCATCCTGGCCATCACCTCAGCCGGCTGCCCCTGGGGGGCCAGAACCCCATCCAGTGTGAGGGCTGTGCCCGAAGGCCCCTCAGCGAGACCTACTCGGGGTGGGGCAGCGGCAGCCGCTAAGGCCTCTGGGACTTGTCCACTGAGCAGCAGATGGGGAAACAGGGAGTCTGCAGCCAAGGTCGCTCAGGTTCGCGACACCTGGGCCCGAGCCCAGACAGACCCGACCCCAAACCAGAGATGTGCACCCTCCCTGGCTGCCCTTTGGGTACCCCTCCACACACCCTGTGGCGTGACCCCTGCCTCCCACCCCCACTTCAGCCTAACCTTGGGGCTCAGCCTCTGGACTCCACGGGCCGGGGTCACTGGCAAAGCAGGGAGGGCACCTAAAGGCTCTTCCCCCTGGGGCTGGGGCCAAAGGTCATGCAAGCAAAACCACAGGGCTGGGGAGCTGCCCCCTTGCTGCTTCAGGCCAGCGTCTGGGAGAGTCCAGGGCACCCACGGGCCTCACCGAGCTCCCAGGAAGCCGGCTGAGGTCAGGCCGTGCCTCTGTCCCCGTGGCTGCCTGTCCTGAGCTTCTGGGGGCAGGAGGCCCTCCCCGCAGGGTGCGGGGCGCAGACCAGCACGTCCCGTCTGTCCTCCGCGGGCTCCTCCCCCTCCTCGGCCTCGCCCACACTGACCTCACCTCTTCCACCAACTCCTCAGCGTTTCCAGATTCTGAGGTGGCCCAAGCTCTGGCCTGGACCTTTCTGGGGTGAAATGTGCAGTGGCCAACCCCACCCCCTGTGGTGACTCGAGTTCACGGTCCCCCCCCCCACCCGCCGCACCCCCCGTCCTCTGGGCTTCTCCAACAGGCCTCCACACACCCCGCCACTCGGCCTCCATCTCCACACCTGCTCTCACCCCCAGCTGGCCCCCCAGGCAGACTTCCCAGGTGCTGGTACCCAGTGGCTCCCAGGTGTGGGAACCTCGGCAGGACAGGCCCCGGCCACCACGGGGCAGGAACTGCTGGACGCGGAGCCTGGCCCGAGAGAGAGGGGAGGCCAGCTGGGTGGGCGCCCAGCGCTGAGGCCTTGGGTGAGGTCTGGCCCTGGCGCTGCTCAGACACAGGCCAGGAAAGGCCAGAAGAGGTTTCCAAGGCCACTGCCCTGAAGACCAGAAGCTTCGAGGGACCTCAGGCCGGAGCCCACAGAAATGCCCCACCGGCCAGGTCAGGAGACGTCTTGGGTCCCCCGTCCTGTGGCCTCTGGGACCTGGGCTCCCCATCCCCTTCAGTGTGCTCCACAAAGCCCAGAAGGTCAAGGTTCAGGGGTCCACAGCCTTTGCCAAGGAGTGCGATCCTGTGGGCAGTGTCTCTGTCCACGGTGAGCCTGCCCCTCTGGCCCAGAGACGCCAGCTGGCCGGGCTGACCCCTGCCCTCAGTAGACAGACGCTCTGTTCCTGGAGCAACAGGGCCTAGCTTGGGGTCCGTGCACGGCCACCTCGAGTTCGGAGAGCCCCGGGCCCCAGCAGCGCCCCCGCCCTGCCCTGCCGCCCGGGCAACTGACCGCGGCCGCAGCCACCTCCCAGCAGACACGCTGCCCACCCAGCCCCACAGCGGAGGGACAGCAGATGCCTCCCAGCCGCCAAGACGCCCAGGCAGGAAGGGGCCGCGCCCACACGTGCGCCTAGATCCCGACGGGCAGGGCGGGGGCCGCTCCGCTGCCCGGGGGGCGTCCACCGTGTCCGCCGCGGTGGCCTCGCAGCAGTGCTCGCAGGGGCGCTCGTCCCGTCTCTTGCCAGGCTCCGGCCCACAAGGCTGTGTCTGGCACGTGCTCTGGCTCCCGGCAGAGCCCGGCCCCACCTCTGCCCAGGCCTGGGAGGGAGGGAGGGAGGCCCCGAGCCAGAGCGGGAGGCAGGGGAGGAGGGAGGCAGGAGCTCCAGGCCGGGCCACGCGCCCCACCGGCCTCTGCAGGACCCGCTCCGAAGCCCGACCCCAGAGCACTCGGGACAGGACGTGACCAGGGTTGGGGGGGGGGGGGGCTGCTGGAGCGCGACCCCCTACCCACGGGTGTGCCAAAGGCAGGCTCAGCGCATCTGGACTCCCCAAGCCCGGTCTACCCTCCTCAGCATCTTGGTGTTGGTTACAAAGAACCAAATAAAGTTGTCACTCGACCCAACTTTTTAAACAAGCCTGTTTATTGAAAGGATCTGAAAATAGTAATAAGGCTTTCAACATTTAACAAATTTTCAAGATATTAACAATATGAAACATTAAGAATTGACTTCAAAAACCCAAAGTTTCCTAGGTCATTCCCTGTCACGCTTCAGGGCTTGGTCTACACTGGCTCTGTTGTCTGAACGAGTAACCTGCGTTCTGAATGCCACTCTCTTCTGGACCTAAAGCTGGGAGTGTCACCCCCTCAGCCCATGGGAGGCTGGGCGGGCCGCCCGCTGTGCCCGAGCTCGCGGGCAGAGGGTGGGAACCGACCTCCGTGCCCAGCACCGGCTGAGCTGCCCGGATGGGCACGTGGGGCGACAGCACTTGATACACACACACGGATGGCGGCCACGGTGCTCAGGCCGCAGGGCCCGCCCTGGAGACCCCGGATGCCTTTCCATCGGCCCGTGACCCTCCAAGCGGGCAAAGTACAGCGCCCCCCAGCCCCTGTCCCTCCCGAAGGGAGTCCAAGAAATGACAGGCCCCCATCCCTTCTGTTCTGGCCAATTTAACAGGAGAAAATGCAACTCAGAGAGAAATCAGTTACTCAAAAATAGGAAGCCCGTTAGGCGACAGTAAGCGGGGTCAGGGCCACACGCCCCCCGCGAGCCACAGCTCCCACCAGACTCCAGGCGGGCCCAGCCCCAGGCAGCCGGCGATGGAGGCGCGGGGGCTGGAACGACGAGCGTGCCCTCGAAGCCAGGCCCCCGGGGAGAAGCAAGAGCAGCAGCGACACCTTCCCAGCCCGCCACACGCCAGGCGCTCTGAGCAAGAGTCGCCCAACTCTCTGGATGGTCACGCGGGCTGCACAGAATGGTCCCACTTCACAGCACAAACTCCCTTCCCGCCAAAATCTCAAAGTGTACACAACAAAATCTGTACGTAAGCACTTTCAGAAAGTTTAAAAGAATCTCTAAAAAGTAGACACAGGATCGAGAACACCTTCCAGGGTGGGGAGGTGCGTCCCTGCTTCCCGAGGAATGTGTGCGGTCTGAGCCCTTGCCCCGCCAGTGCCGGTCCCCCTGCAGCGGGGAAGGAGACCGGGGCCTGGGGACCCATCTGTCCTGGCAGCCAACCTGCTCTCAGCAGAAGCGTCCCCCCAAGTGGCTTCAGGGGAAGTCGTGGGAGCTGAAGGAAGATTTTTGGCCATGAGACATTTATTTTCAAGACCATAGGATAGACCCATTCATTCTGATCCCCTCTGAATTTCAGTAGACTGATTTACGGAAGTTTCCTGACAAGGAATTACAAGGAACCCACCAGGCTCGGCCGTCCCTGCCTGGGGCCGGGCTCTGACCACACGCAGGGTGGGTGCGCCTGGGCTGACCTCAGGGCTCCCGGTCTGCTCACGTGTTTAGAAATGCAGGAAAGTCAGATTTAAAACGTTAAAAACAGCTGATCTGGTCGACAAAAGGCAGACTGCAGGCCCTTCCTCTGGCCAGACAAGTGGCGCGACACCTGCCACTGGCGCTGGGCCCGTGACGCTCACGGCGCGCGTTCCGGTCCGCCCGTCCCGAGCGCAGACGGCAGGACCGTAGGCCTAGCTCCCCGCCCGCCCCGCCCCAGCCTCCTCGTCCACGTCCTCCTCGTCCTCTGGGAAGTGGGCTTGCTTCTTCCGCACGTTCCAGTGCAGACACTGTGCCAGGCTCTCAAACCAGTCGCTCACAGGGTCGCGGACACAGATGGAGGGGAGCGGGTAGCGAGAGGTAGTGATGCTGATGCTGAAACAGGAGAGATGCAACGTGGCCCCTCCTAGAGCCGCCGAGCACCCGGCCCGTCCCCCCAGAGCAAGACCCCTCCCCCCAGAGCAAGACCCCTCCCTGGTCCAGCCGGGGACCGTCTCAGCTCTGCTCACGCCACCTGCTGCAAAGCCTGGCCCCAGGTCCTACAGTGCCCTGGGGGCCTGGGCACCTTGTCGCTTTCCGGTCTGGTCCTGAGAACAGCCAGGAACTGGGGGCTCAGTGGTGCTCTTGTGCCCCCCAGGACAGAACCAGGGACCCCCTCGACGCACCCAGGTCCACAGAGGGACCCCAAGGAGCAGGGTGGCGGAAGGATAAGCGGTGGGAACGGCTGGCAGGGCGCCGTCACCCCAGGCACAGATCCGTGACACGATCTCTCGAGAACCAGGGACGGGCCCTCAGCCCACCTGCCCCACCCGCTGCAGCCCCGTGGCCGACACACCTGTCTCCGTGGCGGACCTCCTGTCTCTTTCGTCCATCGAAGGACACCCACACAGTGTTCCTTGCTTCCGGCGACAGCATGATCTGACGGGTCAAGCAGGACAGGTGTGGGCTACCTGAGCACAGCTGAGCGCCGTGGACCCTACCCCAGGGGGACAGCACTGGCCAGGAGGAACCTCACGGGCACCCCCAATGCCCACCACGTGCCAAGGTCAGTTCCAGGCTGTGAAAACATTAACTTGCGTTGTGCTGACCCCAGCCCCAGGGGCCTGGCTCTAGCACCCGCCCCCCCACAGCTCTCTGCGTCTAGCAGACGCAGCCCCACCCACCAGGGCTCACACCAGGGACTCACTGGTCCGGGGGTGGCCTGCAGTGGGGGGCAAGGGGCAGGGAAAGAAGAGTGGATGTGGAAGGGCGGCAGGGCCAGTCAGACGCCAGGACGTGCCGTGGGGGACACGCCGGGCAGCGGCCGTTCCTCACCTGCTGGCCCCCATCCCCTCCAGCAAGGACTGTCCCCACCCACTCAGGCTGAGGGCCCACCTGAAGGGCTGGCCTGGCTCTCAGCACCACCCCCGCCAACCGGACCCCTGGGGGCGCAGGCCACACGACGGAGACCAGGAAGAACAAAGCCCCTCCAGCACCCAGCAAGGCGGGAGGTCAGCACCGCAGGCCCCGCACTGGCTCCAACCGACAAGGGCAAGGGGTGGGCTCCGACCTTCAGTTCGACCCCCGCAGGAACCACGATGGGCCGGAAGGATAGCGAGTGGGGGCAGATGGGCGTGATCATGATGGCCGGCACGTTGGGGTGGATCATGGAGGCCCCGGCGGCGGCTGCGTACGCCGTGCTGCCCGTCGGGGTGGAGACGATCACGCCTGCGGGACAGGCTGAGGGTCACGGTCAAGCGCCCGCCCCCACCCCGCGTGCAGCCCCCGGGCAGGCCTGACGCCCACCTACCGTCGCCCTGCACCGTGGTGATGAGGTGCCCATCCAGGTAGACGTCCACGTTGGACAGGTATGAGGATGGGCCTCTGTCGATCACCACCTCGTTTAAGACCTGGGGGTGAGGCCACCGCAAGCTGAGGGGGCCGGGCAGCACCGAGCTGCTCCTGGGCTCCCTGGAAGGTCCCGAGGACAGGGCTGGGGGCTGTCCAGCCCAAAGCCGCCACCCTGTACCCCCTGCCCGAGGGCGAGGCCCTGAGCCCTGTGGGGGACAGGCCCACAGACCTGGTACTGCATGACCTGCTTCCCAACCTCTGCGTCCAGGGCCGCGGCCAGCACCCCGTTCTCGCTGATTCCGTTGGGGACGGCCACCTTCTTCCCTCGGAGCTCCTTCACGACCCTGACCTTCAGCCGGCTCCGGAGAACAACAGCTGCGTTCCCTGGGGGCCAGCAGGGGTCACACCCAGGGAGGTCAGCAGGGATGGGGGTAGTGGTACTGCAGGAAAAGAGACCCTCCCATCGACCAGGGACCCCCCCTTTCTTCTCCCAAATGGAGGGCAACACCCTGTGCTTCTGTGAAAATCAATTCACTGCAACTCGACACGTATGGTAGCCTAAACCCGTGATCAGCTCAAACTTCTCACTGTTAAGAAAAAATGTCTGACTCGTTCAAAATTTAGAATTCTCTGAATCCCGAAACACTCAAGTGGTGCTCTTTGCCTTGTTAAAGAAGCCCCCAAATCACATAAGACGATCCCACGTGCAGAACTGCTTGTGGGTTCTGGAACATTCTGACTCACCCTGTATCACCTGTGTAACTTGGGACTGAAAGTTCTCGAAGTTGAAGGGGGTCAGGAAGCCCAGGGAGCCCAGGTGGAACGCCATGACCGGAGGCACGCTGCCCTGTGAGCCAACGAGGCAGGTCACTCAGCTGGCCAGCCCACTCGAAAGCCACCCGAGCCATCCCCAGCCCGGAGGAACCGCACCCCAACCACCCCCGGGGGGGGCGGGCACGGGAGTGCAGGGTCGGTGCCTGGTGTGCTCGGCGGGGCTGCCGTGCTGCAGTGGGGCAGGGCTACTCGGGGTGACCGCTCACGGCCCGCGAGGAGTCAGGCAGGCCAGGGGAAGAGCGGTGTGGGCAGCTGATGAGAAACGGAGGCGGCGGGACAGACCAGCCCACCGGCCACGGGAGGCAGGAAGGAGCGCTGGGGGCAGGACGCGGGGCCCGGTCACACGGAGACCACGCCCAGCAGGCGGGAGGGCGGGGAGACCGCGACAGACCCGCTGGAGAGGAGTCGGGGCAGCCAGGGGCAGAGGGCCTAGGATGGGCCTCGGGGACCCTAACAGGCTGCACTGCAGGCCCCGAGCACCGCTTCCGCTGAGGAGGGAGGAGCGGGCGGCTGAGGAGGGGCTCCCACAGTGGGAGGCGAGGAAGAAGCGGCAGCTCTGCGGAGGCGGGACGGCCCCAGGACCCTCGCCCTCATCCTCTGCCGGCCGCGAACGCTGCGGCCTTCCAGCCCCACTGGGCCCTCCCCTCCTTCCCTGCTGGCTGCCCTGCCCACTTCCAGGCGGCGCTCTGGAGGCCACACCTGACCTTCTAACACACCTCGGCCGGGTCCCTCCAGGGGCCCTGCCTTGAGGAGCGTGAGGGCGGGCCCCCGGGCAGACCCTGGTGGTCTGGAGCCTCCACGGTGCTCCCCCGACCCCCGGACACTCGGCCTGCAGCCACTGCTCTCACCGGCCCCGGACGTTCGTCCACCAACTCGGCCCCATATGCCGGCTCCTCCGGGGGATGCCCCGCCCCAGCCCCGCGTGCCAGCCCCGCCCTCAGGCCCCCCTCTCCGGTGCACCGTCTGCACCAGCGCCTCGAGGTGCGTGGAAACGCCTGGCCTGTCGCAGTGTCTAGCACCGGACGGCAGATGCAGCATTTGGTATCGTTTGCAAACTTGCTCTGTCGCGCCTCCCCTCGCCGTCCCCAGGCGGCACGCGGGGGCCTCACCTGGAAGAGCGACGAGGCGTAGAGCAGGGTCCCGTCTCCTCCCAGGCAAACGATGAGATCAATCTGGTTGGAGATGTCATCGTAATCTAGAACACGCGGCGGGCACAGAGGAGCCGTCAAGCACCCCCGAGGCTGCCGGGCACGGCCGCCTGCGCGAGGCCCCACGGGACAACTCGCCTTCTCTGAAGGTGCAGAACTTCCTCTTCACTGGCCCGAAGCGGTCGTCGCTCACGATGGCGGGGTCCTCCAGAACCTTCTTCTCCACGTACACGATCATGTTGTTCTCCTAGAAGGGACACATGGGTGAGTCAGCCCTGCCGGTAAGAGCCAGGTCAGGGCGGGCCGGTCTTCACGAAGCCTCCTTCCTGCCTTGCTGGGCCCTGTACGATGCTGGGTGGGGGGTGGGCGGCGGCAGCTCTGTCTCGTGGGCAAAGTGCAACCGTTTTTTCACTCCACACGCTGCTGAGCTGCTGGAGGCTCGGTGACGCTGGGTTACAGAGCCTCCTGACTTGAGCAGCCCCAGGATCAGAGCCCTGGAACCCCGGGCGGGAGCCGGCTCTGACCCCAACCCCGCGGTCGCCCCTGCTCACCTCCATCAGGTACACGCAGAGCTCCTTGAAGGGCTGGAGCAGGCTGGCGTCCCGGATCTTCTTGATGACCAGGACGCTCTTTGGGGACTTGCTCCATGTCAGCCGCTGGCTGGCAGGGTCCTGGATGTGCCTTTGAGGGGAGACGCACGTTCGCACTGGCCCTGGCCCGTCCCCGGGGTGTGTCTCCCGCACCAGCGCGGCCGGTCCGAGCTGGGGCGGGGGCTTGGCGCTCTCAGAGCAGTGTCCTCCCTCTGGCTGCCCGACTGCACCCCTGCCCGCGGCTCCTTTGGAACAAGGCTCACTCGGGGACCTGCCGCAGAGGAAACCCCACGCGCACCCGGGCCCGCCGATGGGGACTCTGTCCCGGGGGACCCGGGCCTCCTGCTGGCTCGTAAGGGGGGCACAGCCCCACGTCCACACCACTGTGTGAGCAACTCAGGTGACCGTTAACTTTCACAGTTCAAAGCCACCCGGTTTTAAAGTCAATGGCAGGATTTGGGGCAGTGAGACTGCTCTGGAGATTTCAACGGTGGGCACGTGTCGTCGCGCGTCTGTCCAAAGCACAGGACGCACCGCACGGAGGGACCCTGGTGTCAACTAGGGACTGTGGGTGACACGATGTGTCAGTACAGGTTCATCATGTGTAACAAACGCACCCTCTGCGAGGATGTCGATGAGGGGCTGGCTCGGGGGGTGGGGGGGGGGCATGAGAAATCTCTGTACCTTCTCCTCACTGCTGGAAACCTAAACCTGCTCAAATAATAAAACCAAAAACCAAAAAAAGTCAGCTGGGCCTGCCTGCCAACGACAGCCCTGCAAGTCCTGTGGCGCTCGGCCTTGGCCCCTAGCGCTGGAGGGCTGGCACGGTCCGCGGGCAGCAGGTCCTCCCGGAGGGGCGGGGGTCCCGAGGCCGAGCCCCGCCAGGACTCCGACCACTGTGGGCGCCCGGTCAGCACCCGCCCGGCCTGGCAGCACACCCCTCCGCCTGTTGGGAAACAGTCCTGAAGGCTGCAGGCAACGACTTCCCTTCTGATGCAAGTTCCCCGGTCAAGACACCTGCTCCAGGTCACGCCTTGTGGCCGCGGCCTCCCTGAAAACCTGACGACTCCACCAGCAACTCTCCAAACCATGACGTGAACCATTAAAAGAGCAGTGGGTCCCTGGCCCCAGGCTGTGACTGCCTGACCATCACTCACCCTTTCCAGGCGTTTCTGCGAGGGCAGGGGTCACTCATGACCTCCTCTGCCAGAGTCTCCACCAGCCCGGGTCACACACGCGGCTCAGCGGAGGGCAGTGCTCGGCGCCCAGCATCTCAGTCACGCTTGACTAACAGCAGGAGTGCCACGCAAACCAGCACCCCACCAGACTCCCCAAATGTGCAACTGCACCAGAACCCTGCTTGCTGTGCCCTCAAAACTGAAAGCAAAACACACTGTAACTTGTTAAAGGCTGTACAAAACAGCAAGTCAAGAGAACTTCCTACAATGAAAAATCAAACCCAACAAACTGTACTTGCTCTTCTCGACTGTTCACACCATCCTCGTCTAGTCGCCTTTAACAGCAGAGAGACCAGACCTCAGACGCCGGCTCTTCACAGGCTGGCCGGCAAGCTCTGCCGTCCTGGGCGGTCAGGATGGGCCCCGCTCAGCCCCGCTCAGCCCCGTCCAGCCGCAGACACCAGCGCTGGGCTGCGGAACCGGCTTGGCCCGTGGGAGGGGCCCGCAGGCGGAGGGGCGGGCACTCGCGGGGCCTCTCGTCACTCCACCTGGCCCCGGGCCTGGAGGGAGGGCAGGTGGGTCGGCGGGAGTCCGCCTGGCCGCCGAGGTGGATGACGAAGCCCCCCCGCCACTGACCAGGTGGGCCGGACGCACAGCCCTTCAAGACCCGAGACTCAGCCGCGCCCAGCCAGAGCCACCGCAGCGCCACCGGCTCGTCTCGGGTACCAACTGGTCACTTCCTGTTGGATCACTGCACAGAGCAGTGGCGGCCCCTCCCTGGCACAGAGGCTCTGGGGGCTGGACGGGAGGCAGGGATGCCTGACGGCTCGGCGGGGGACCCAGCTGAGCCCTGTCTCAAAAGCCAAAGGCGTCAGATGTTGGCAATTCCACATGTTTCAACATAATAGAAAACACACATTCATGGTGAGGTCTGAGAGAATAAAGTAGGAAGTAAATCTCTTGCAGTCAACTCCTCTACAGTATGTTCCTTTTCAGCATCAGGGGAAAGTCAGGTTAGCACACAATCCCTGCCCCACCAGCCACGGTGTTGGGAGGGCCAGGGACAAGATGGGGAAGTGGAGTCCTGTCCTCCCAGGGCAGGCAGCCCACAGGACTGTGCCGGGCGCAGGGCCTCGGAGACGCTTCTGGAGCACCTGCCGCTCTGCTCGGAGCACCCCTCCCCACGATCCCACCTGACCTCGAGGAGCAGCTCAGATGCCATCCCGAGACCCCACCCGAGGTTCACGAGGCCAAAACACACACACACCTGTGACATGGGCTGGGCTGGGAGCAGGTGACAGCCAATCAAGGCTGAATGGCCAGAGGCCACCCAGGGCGGCGCTTATGCTGAGCTGTGAGTGACGAGGAGGGAGCGGCACTGCCAAGACCAGGGAGGGCAGGGAGGGGCCCCCGGGCAGCGGTGAAAGGTCAAGGCAGGGCAGTCTGGGGCAGTGCACGCAGCAGGGCGTGGGGCACCCGGGGGGGCTGGTTACCAGTGTGGATGCTGAGCGGAGTGCAAACGTGGGGCACCCGTCCGCATCCCGCAGCAGCGACTAGAGAGCCAGGGCAGCACCTGGACGGTAGAGGCACTGACACCAGTTACCCCTGTGCCCAGGCCGCCCTTGGGTCACCAGGGTCCACACAGCACAGCAGCTCCCGGGGGCCCGGCACCGTCCGCCCACTGGGCCAGCGCTGAGAACGGGCAGACGGCTGCAGGCAGCAAGGCCCCCCAGACGGTGAGTCGCAGAAGCCCACCTGGGCCCTTGGTCTGAGCCCCGCAGAAGGTGAAGCCTCCGCGGCTCCCCAGAAGGAGGGGCACAGACGGCCCCTCGGCGTGAGCCCGCCGCCGGGCACAACGGCAGCGCCGGCCCGGGATTCTGCTGTTTCAACACAAAGCTCTCGTGGCCACGAAGCCATCTGAGTGTTTTCTCCCCTGAGACACACACGACACAGGGCAAAGGAGCAAAGCTTTCCCCTCTTTGGAACCCTCCAGCACCTGGAGGAGGTGCTGGACGGGTAGAGAAGGGAGCTGGGTTCCAGTGTCCAGTGAAATAACCCGAACTGCTTCACTTCTAAACGGTTTCTCAGCCAGCACCGCACGGCCAGGGGCCCCCAAGCTGCACTGCCCTCAGGCTGTCGCTAAAATACAGAGCTTACGCAGAGAAAAGAAAAGGAAAAAAAAAAAAAAAAAATTGTGCCCGCAAGGCAGGTTATCTCTCAAACAAGTAAACTCGGCTTCTCAAAAATGCCAACTGACATCTCTGCATTTCAATAATAATTAAGAGAAACATATTTGACACAACAAATGCATTAGCATGAAATACATTATTTTTCTCTCCTAGAGTTTTTCCTGTAAAAAACAAATTAACTCTAAATATGAGTCGAGGCCCCTCTGACCCACCGCGCCCAAGGAGCAGGCCGCACCCACTCTCTCGCCCCGAGCGAGTTGGAGACGGCGCCGCGTGGCCTCCTGGGGCCTCAGAAGCCGCCCGACACACTCACTGCCCCCCGAGCCAGAACCTCCCACAGTCCAGTGGCCCCTGGACAACAGCCCAGTGGAGCAGCCCAGAAGACTCACATGATGGTCTGGGGGTTCTGCAGCACGCAGGCCTTTGGTCCAAAAGTGGTCACTGGGCATGGCCCGTGTAGCGAGCGGGTCCTCCTGTGGGGAGAGGCACAGGGCAGGGGCCGTCAGTCGGCTGAAAGACACACACGTGTAGACAAGGCACAGAATGTGTTAGACTCTCCAAAATATTTTTAATCCAAATGACGTAAACTCCGTCATCTGCCCAGCACCCATGTGACAGTCCTGGAAGACCCTGCCCTGATCCCCAGAGCTCTGGCTGGAGGACTACACGCTGTCCGTGCAGTCGTTAGAGGGGGCACACTTAGAAATACTCCTTAGAACAAGGACCCCAAACCAGTGCAGGTGCCCAGGCCCCACCCCAGAACAAGGGGATTCAACCCAGGGGAAGGGCCTGGGAATCTGAATTCTTGTCTGGGTAAGTCTATTTGAAGACAAGCTTTTGGGTCTATGCTTGGGAATCAAGACTTCAGCAACTATCCCCAAGTCATCCAGATTAAGATTCTAACAAAAATACTCATTCTGAGTTGTGCTGTCAATAAAAACTGATAGCACTTGAGTGACCCAACATTTCCAGTAACTGAAAGGTGACTCACAGGGCAGTGTGGCCAGCACACGTCCTGGGGACAACACCACCAGGTGGCCCTCCCTGTCCTCTCCTCAGGGTCCAGCGCCAGCCCTTGGGAGCCACGTGGACGCCCCACGGTGACATGTGGATGTGTCCACCGTCACGCAGAGTGCCAGCTCCAGTGGCATCACGGTCCCTTTCTTTTTTGTTCTTTTCTGGCCGCACCACGTGGCTTGCAGGATCTTAGTTCCCCGACCAGGGATTGAACCCGCACCCCCTGCAGTGCAAGTGCGGAGTCTTAAGCACTGGACCACCAGGGAAGTCCCCTCATGGTCCCTTTCTGCACCAAAACTACTGGCACAAAGATAGCCAAACACAGATGGCAAACTTGCTTTTGTCTCTGACTGCCCATCTCATGGTTCAAAGAACTCTCCAAATCCCAATGCAGACAAAACAGATTTTCTACTGTGTCCTGAAGGGCAGCCTAGCCCAGGAGAGCCCGAGTCTGGTCAAGGGCTCCCTCCCTGGCTCTTGAGAACGTGCAGGGAACGGCTGCGAGCCACGGCTGGGGCCTCTGGGGACTAAAAGATTTTGGGAAATGCAGTTTAGACCAGGCTTTTCTAAGTCAGTGTTCCACTCAACCTTGACAGCGGCTGTGGCTGCACGTCCCCAACCCCCCTCCTGGAGACACCCACACGCAGAGGCCACCTTTGACCTGCTACCCCCACACCAGGTTCAACGCCCTTTCGGGCGCGACACCCCACAGAGCCAGCAGCCAAGGCCGCCCGCCCGGAGACGCACCCCCTGCAGTGCCAGGGACACCAACACGGGAGGACAACACGACTCTGCACGGAAGCTTCTGCTGGGAGCTGGCTGCCCACTGCCCACTGGGCCCCCTGCATCTGCGGCAGTGCCGGCTCGGGCAGCTCCTCCCAAAACCCCGGGTGGCGTTCATGGCTAAGGCCGGCACTGCCGCAGCCCTCCCGGCACCCCGACGCCTGTGCCAGAGCTGGTGCTGCAGCGGGCGGCCCCGGTGACGCTGACGGCACATGGGCCCCACCCACGCGCCTCCACCTTGCGCAGTGTGTGGGCACGGGGGGGGGGCCCTCTGGGAGCTGTGGCAGCGAGCGCGCCCACCCCTCACGTGTCTGAGCGCCCACGCAGGCCCAGAGGAAGCCTGGTACCTGAACTCGCGGGTGCTGGCCACGGCGGGTGCGGCCGACAGGCTGCGGGACTTGGCGCGGCCCCGGATGGGGTGGCCCAGGCCCCAGTCCTCGTCCCCGTGGCACGCGGAGCAGCGGTAGGAGGCCGCCTCTGCACGCAGCTCCTCACTCCCGTGGACTTTTTCTTGTTCCATTTCTGTAGTTGATGGACGAGGAGGACTTCGGCCCGAAAACCCCAGATGCCTTGATTTAATAAAATACAGTAAATATCTGTGTACAAAACAACGTATACACACACCTACACCCGCCCTATCAGGGGAAAAATGACTGATGTCCAACTTACCAAAGGACTTGGCAAATAGTCTATTTCCACCCCAAAGATATTTAAGAACTCGGGAATCTACCTGTGGTTTTTAGTGAATCCAGAAGAGCTAGGGGTCTACCAAGCTGGGGTGTGGCCATGTGCCAGGGGGTGCACACTTTCATGAGAGAGCAATCACCATCATGCAGTCTTAAATGCCTCTCGGCCCAGAAAATCTGGATACATATACTTGATAAGACCACCATCAGGCACACACTGAACTCCATGTCCTGCAAACAGCCTGCGCTTTAATCCAGTGCCAATGAAACACTGGCCAAAACCGACGTACTTGGTCCTCAAAGAAAAGTTCAACTTCTAAATACTAGTAAAGATAGACACTCTCATCTTCTAACCACAACACAGTAAAACAGGAAAAGATGGAAGCAGAAACAAAACAACAGTCCTCCAACCACTGGGGAATGTTTGAATTTTCTCCTAACCAACTGAGGGCTCAAAACAGGTATCAAAACCACCGTGACGGTGCATCGAAAAGGTAAGCATGAACCCAAAGTCCATGCCCCCCGTTGAGCTGTGCTGAAATCCTTGAGAATTAGGAGTCATGAGCTAAGGCCTAAGTCAATGAAGCTAAAAAAGGAATAAAACAAGCCTAAGAGGCGCTTCCCTGGTGGCGCAGTGGTTGAGAATCTGCCTGCCAATGCAGGGGACACGGGTTCGAGCCCTGGTCTGGGAAGATCCCACATGCCGTGGAGCAACTGGGCCCGTGAGCCACAACTACGGAGCCTGCGCGTCTGGAGCCTGTGCTCCACAACGAGAGAGGCCACGATAGTGAGAGGCCCGCGCACCGTGATGAAGAGTGGCCCCCGCTTGCCGCAACTGGAGAAAGCCCTCGCACAGAAACAAAGATCCATCACAGCCAAAACTAATAAAATAAAAAAGTAAAAAGAAGCGTAAAGGAAGATGAGTCGCTCTCTGATTTAAGACTCTACAGCTATGCCAATCAAAAGACTGTGTCGCTGGCGCAGGCAGACACAGGCCAACAGAACAAGGACACTCAACTGATTTCTGACAAGCGCACACAAGCAATTCAATGAAGGAAAGAGAATCTTTTCAGCAGATGGTGCTGGAGCCATTCTACATCCACAGACAAGAAAGTAAACCTCAGCCTAACCTTCACACCTGAAACAAAAATTAACTCAAAATGGATCAAAATGGATTACGTTAAATATAAAACATAAACTATAGAACTTTTATAATAAAACACAGGAGAGGGAATTCCCTGGTGGTCCAGTGGTTAGGAGTCCGCACTTTCACTGCCAAGGGCAGCGGTTCGCTCCCTGGTTGGGGAACTAAGGTCCCGCAAGCTGTGCGGCATGGCCAAAAATAAATAAATAAGTAAAACACAGGAGAAAGTCTTGGGGGCCTAGGGCGAAAGAGAATTTTTTTTGTACATGATATAAAAAGCACAGTTCATAAAAAATAAAAAAAACCTGATAAACTGGGCTTTATTAAAATTAGAAACTTGCTCTGTGGAAGGCCCTGTTAAGAGGGTATAAAAAACAAACAAGCTACAGATGGGGAGAAAATATTTTCAAACTAGATATCCAACAGAGGATTCGCATCTATAAAATATAAAGAAATCTCAAAATGTCTGGTAAAAAAACAGATAATCCGATTAAAAAATGGGCAAAAGAGAGGAACGGACCACAGGGGAAGCGCCCGGGGTAAATAAGCACGTGAAAAGACGCTCCACATCATGAGCACTTAGGAATTAAATCAAAACCACAATGAGACGTCACTGCACACCAATCAGAAAGGCTAAATAACTCAAAGCCGGAGAGGTTGCAGAGAGACGCCCACTCACATGTCGCTGTGGGAACACGAAAGGTTCAGATACTCTGGAAAAGTCTGACACTTTCTTATAAAAACTAAATATGCAGCCCAGCAACTGCACCTGGGCATTTATCCCAGAGAAATACCTGATGTTCACATACAACCTGCACATGAACGTTCACAGCAGCTTTTTCTGAGACAGCCAAACACTGCAGACAGCCCAAGTGTCCCCCAGCTGGTGAGCAGACCCAGCAATCAGAGGGAGCAGACACTGACACTGACACTGACACTGACACTGCAACAGGCTGGGTGACCCCAGGGCCCTCTGTGGGGCGAAGAAGGACAATCTCATATGGCCACATGATAAACGTTCCTATTTACACAACTTTCTTTTTTTTGTTTTTGGCCACATCACGCAGCATGCAGGGTCTTAGTTCCCAGACCGGGATCTTAGTCCCCCTGCAGTGGAAGTGCGGAGTCCTAACCACTGGACTGCCAGGGAAGTCCCTTCCACAACTTTCTTGAAGTGACAAAATGATGGCACCGTGAACAGATCACTGGTTGCCAGGGAGTGCAAGGAGGCCTGGTGGGGCCCCCTGGCATGACGGTCAGCTCTGAGTCTGCACTGGCGGTGGTGGTTATGCAAACGTACACACAGGGGAAAACTGGTGAAAGCTGAGTAAGGGGTGTAATGCAGGTAACAGTGTTTACGTTATTGTGCTGTTGATGAGGGGATAACACTGGGAAGCAGGGGGAAGGGTGCAGAAGTTTCTCTGTACTATTTTTTACAACTTTCTGTGAGTCTATAGTTATTTCAGAGCAAACAGTTAATAAAAAGGGATAAACCAATCAAAACCACAAAAGGCAAATGTATTCAAAAACTATTACAAATTATCTAGGAGCTGTTAATATTTACTTACAAAGAGTAGTTTGATGACTAAGTAATAAACTAACTTATAATCATATTGGGACTTCCCTGGTGGCGCAGTGGTTAAGAATCCACCTGCCAGTGCAGGGGACACGGGTTCGAGCCCTGGTCTGGGAAGATCCCACATGCCGCGGAGCAACTAAGCCCTTACGCTACAACTACTGAGCCTGCGCTCTAGAGCCTACGAGTCACAACTACTGAAGCCCGTGCTCCACAACAAGAGAAGCCACCGCAATGAGAAGCCCGCGCACCGCAACGAAGAGTAGCCCCCGCTCGCCGCAACTAGAGAAAGCCCACGTGCAGCAACAAAGACCCAACGCGGCCAAAAATAAATAAAATAAAATAAATTAAAAAAAATAATAAAGTAATCATATTAAATATGAAAACCAGCTTTTAAAATTTATATCCACAGTGTATTTTGTGACAATGGCGAATCATGACTCACATTTAATCCAAGTTTATTTGCTATTTTAACATTTTAAAAGGATGAAATTTTAACTCCATCCAAGCTCACTGAAGTTCCTGACAGCACAAATCTAATTTTTAAAAAACTTCTGCATTGGGAAGTTTTAATAGGAAAAACGTGTTGGAGCATAATAACAAAGTATGCAGACATAAAGTAGTTCCCAAAGAGGTGGGGACGCCAGCCAGTAGAAGTCGCGCATACGAATATAAACACAATAACGTGATGTCCGCTGCAAGCCTCGACACGCGCCTGTTGAAGTAGGGACAAAGCAAAGCTTACCACTCATCAACACGGAGAGGCACCTATTACACTGCCCTCCTCCCGCCAGTAAGTGATGTCCGTGCCGGCAAGGACATGACAGAACTGGGCGCACACACCGGCAGAGCCCGGCCGCGCGAGGAGGAGAATCAGGGACCCGAGGGGGCCCCAGGGTGGCGGGGCCGACGAGGAACACAGGCCTGTGCGCTCTGGGCTCCTGGCTCTGCCGCACACAGCCCCCCGGGCACCTCTTCACCAACTGTCTGCACACGCATCTGCCCGTTCCCACGCAACGAACTCGGAGCTGTGCCGTCACGGGTCAGGAGGCGAGCCGGCAGCACCAACCCCAGACCGCCCCGTGCCGGGGCCAGGCCCGCAGAGAAGCCCGACCCGAGGGCGAAGCGGAGCAGGGCCCTATGGTCCTCCCCCCACCGTGTCCTCAGCCCGCCTTCTGTCTGTGGAAAACCTTGAGCCAAAGAATAGGTTTAATCAGAGAAGAGAGAAAATACAGAACAGAGGAAAACAGTCAAAGGAGACCAAATAATAATAGGGCAGTCATTAGGCAAAGTCAAGGACCTCTGTTCCCCCTTAAGGGCCATAGGTAATATTCGGAGCCCTCCCCTGGGAGCCGTCTTGTAGACACTGAAACCCCACCAGGTGGAAGAAGTGAACTATATGAGGACCAGGCTGTAGCCAAGACATAAGCTGCCACAGAGAACTGGCCTCAAGGAAATGGCAACAAACCGACCCTGGCACTGAAGAGTAACTCTACCTAAAACATCGAGATGACGCTGCTCAGGCCACCGATGACCAGCTTCAAGACGACCGTCAGAGCTGCCTGCATTGTTTCTGCATGAAGCCCCCTCCCTCTGTCTATAAAAGCTCTTGCCGGCTGTGCGGTGGGGGGGGGGGGGGTCGGCCTTTGGACAGGCAACCTTTCCTTTTCTACCAACACCTGTCTCTCGAAAACTGGCTTTCCAGCGGCGAGCAGCCAGACCTGGATTCGGTAAGAGATTTTGGCGCCCGATGGTGGGGCTGTGCTCTCGCAGCGTCTGCCTTTCCTGGGCCTCCCTGAGTAGAGCCACGGGCTACGGCAAACACGCCGGGATAAGCCGCGACGAGCCAGCTGCTTGTGGCTAGCCAGCCCCGAGGGGGATTTTAGGGGACGTTCCCAGCAGCTGCCGAAACCATTTGTTTCGGGAATCCTCCCTGTTTCTCCCATGCTCAGCACTGGCTGCCAACTTTCGCTTTTGGTTGGTGGAAATGAAACGTGAGTTTGGGACGAGCTCACCAGCTCCAAGGCCGGGTAAGTCCACCGGTGTGCACCCGGGCAACCTTCCCATTTGTGGGCGCTAAGTGCTATTTGGGCATTTTTGCCAATTGGTTCTGATGTCTGTCTACCATTGAGGGAGGACCGTTTGTGTTGGGGAAGTGTTTGTTTGGGATTCCATACTGGTCATCCTTTGAAGAGGATTTGCGACAGATCTGTCTTTTGGTGTGTGAGCATGTATTCCATCTATGTGATTGGTATCTTTGATGTCTTACGTCAAATGGGAAATTCAGGCTCAATTCATTAAAAACAATTTTTTATCTATGAAATTATGACAAAGAAAAAGAAAGATGATTTTTTCTAACCAACGTATGGCAACAGTATTCTTTAGACTCCAAAGAAAACTGGTTAAGATGAAACTCTTTTGAAATTCCCAAACTGATTGGTTTGCATACGCAGTTAGAGAAAGCTAGCTTGATAAAATACTGTTTTCAGAATTCTGACCCTGAGAGACCAAAAATATGCCTAGGAAAAAACTTGAAGTTAACTCTTTTGTGTCCTTGAAATACAAACACAGCCCACTTTGCCAGAGACTTCAGCCTTGGGTTAATTAGTAAAACTTCAAGACAAAAAAAAGGAGGGGGAAAAAAAAGCCTTTTAAAATTGAGTGTGTAAATTTGACTATTAGGACTGTTATTCATAAACTGATAAGTTTAATTGCAATGCCTAATTCATGAAATGTAAAAAGATGAAACAATGAGATCTCTGTCTGGATGTATGTATGTATGTCTCAATATGTGTCTTTGTCTTTGGTTAATTTGCAAAGAGCTCTATTTAATTGGCTTAAAAAGAAAAAGTAAGCACTTACAAATCAAACAAATCTCAATTTACCTACTTCCTGACTTCTTGCCAAGACTAAGAGGAAAACTAAAGATGTCTGGGTTTCTTAAACACACATCTTGTACCACATTAAAGAGAAACTGTGCTATGAAAAAGTGTATGTTTTTAGAGGTTATGGAATATGTTCTTAAGTTTGCCCATCAGAAAATACTGATATAACAAACAGCTCAATTACCTGTTTCTTGGTTTTGTTAAGGTTTTCAAGGGTTAAAAACTGTAATGTGTAAAAATGATAAGGGAAGCATTTCAGTGTGTAAAGCAAGTAGGATATGTGTTGTCGGAGAAGAAAAGTATAAAGAACGGAGATATTTTCGTTGAGGAAAAATGACGACAATAATTTTGTCTTACAGTTGGTTGGATGGGAAAAAAAGGACAAATTTTTATGGATCCAAAAAGTGATAAAATGTTTGTGAGAAAGTAACTTTGAGAAAAGAATTTTGTATGTTGTTAGGATTAAGATTAGACTAAATTTAATTAAGTAAATGAATTTTGTTATTAACAGTAAACTGATACAAGACTAAATTTTGTTTTCTCTCTCTGTTAAGAGAAAAATATTTTTTCTAAACTAATTAGGATTATTTGGTATGTTAAATTATATGGAAAACATCTGATAACTTTCAGACCTTACTGTTGAACTGAGTAAAAAATTTAAAAATTCTGATGGAAAGCTATGTTTTGTTTCTAACCATACTTTTGACCCCGATGTTCAGGATGGTAAAAATTGTCCAGTGAAGTTGTCACAGAGTATAACTACTCATGATGTGTATGCTGGCTCTAAGTTTACTGCTTAAAGCACATGTACAATGTTTGTGTGAGAACTGGGTATAAATGATAAGATGTATGGCCTATAAAGCGTTTCCCGATTAACATACTTCTGAGCCTGTTCATGATATCTGATTCGTTTTCCCCCACTGTGGACAACTAGGCAAATATATAAACAAAAAGAGGCCTAGCACCGAGGGACATGAATGGACCCAGAGCAGGCAACTGATCCACTCTGGCTACGTTGGAAAAATATATTGACTATCAGTGCTTTCTATGGAAAGAGTTACAATTAAAAGGGGAAAATGATGGAGGAAATTTTCACATACTGAGGTATGGGGAAGTCATTCTGGCTTACACAGGATTTCATTTGAACTTTAGGCTAACCAAAACAGCCTGTTTATGGCCTATTAAACATACACTGTACATCTGCTTTAACCATTAAGAAACAATACATTCAGAGAATAATACGAAGACGCATTTTGATTATTATCTTCATTGTAAAATGTCTACCAATTTTCAAATGCTTGTCCAGGTACTATGACAAAATCATCAAGGAGAGAGGTAATGTTCTCATAATACAAAATACTGATGCTAAGCACAGAGCTTGAAGTTATTTCCAATTCTGTGTCCATTCCCCAAATTAGGCAGGACTATGCCCCACTTCAGCAAGAAGTAGCCAAGAGGGGTCATCGCCCCATTCCCTCAAACACTTGGGGAAAACTGAAACAGAAATGGAACTAAACCCGAGCTCCCCTGCCAAGTTGATGACTAACCTCTCTACCCCAAACCTTATTCCCCTTCCTGTTCCGTACCCGTCCCTCCCCAAGACTGAGGAGTACCAAAGGAAAGGGGGATTGAAACGGAGCAGGATGCTATGGTCCTTTCCCAACCCCCTGCCCCGCCCCGCCCCTCCGTGTCCTCAGCCTGCCTTTTGTCTGCGGAAAACCTTGAGCCAAAGAATAGGTTTAATCAGAGAAGAGAGAAAATACAGAAACAGAGGAAAACAGTCAAAGGAGACCAAATAATAGGGCAGTCATTAAGCAAAGTCAAGGACCTCTGTTCCCCCTTAAGGGCCATAGGTAATATTCGGAGCCCTCCCCTGGGAGCCGTCTTGTAGACACTGAAACCCCACCAGGTGGAAGAAGTGAACTATATGAGGACCAGGCACTGGCCTCAAGGAAATGGAAACAAACCGACCCTAGAACTGAAGAGTAACTCTACCTAAAACAATCGAGATGACGCTGGTCAGGCCACCGATGACCAGCTTCAAGATGACCGTCAGAGCTGACTGCATTGTTTCTGCATGTAGCCCCCTCCCTCTGTCTATAAAAGCTCTTGCCCCCTTTTTTTTGGGGGGGAGGAGGGCCCTTGGACAGGCATCCGCCCTCCCCGGCCCCCCCACTTTGCTGGCCTCCGAAATAAAGCAAACTTTCCTTACCTACCAACATCTGTCTCTCGAGAATTGGCTTTCGAGCGGCAAGCAGCCTGACCTGGGTTCGGTAACAAGGGCAGCACCCCCGGTAAAGAACCGCCCGCCCCTTCGTCCTGCGGGTTACCGGGGCCTCCTCTCCAGCGCCCAGCGATCGCCCGGGGCGCCGCCGCCGAGCCCACCCCACGCCCACCTGCACGGCAGGCCCGGGAGCACCGGAAGCCCGGGGCCGGCGTCCGCGCTACCGCACCTGCCTGTCCGGGTCCGCGGGTCCCCGCGGTGGAGCAAAGGTCACGGCCGGAGCCGAGCGCGCCGTCCAGCAGGAAGTGAGGACCACCCGGCTCAGGCCCCGCACCCGGCGGCGAGGCGGCCCCCACGAGGACCAGAGCGCGCCAGACGGGGAGGCAGTGACCAGGGGTTCCGGGGTCGTCGGGTGGGCGCTGGGCTCGGAGCGCAAACGCGCCTTCCGAGGATAAATAACGCGACGCGGACCCCTAACTGACCGCTCCGCGTGAGGGCCGGACCAGCCAAGCCGCCCCACAGCGCGGACGCGGGGGGCGAGGTCCGGCCGCCCGGACACCTGCGCGGGCGCCCGGGGCAGGGGGCGGCCGGCCGGTGCCTCCCCCCTCCACACCCCGCGGTAGGCAGGGCAGCCCCCGTCCCCGCGACCCCAGCCCCGCCCCCACGACCCCACGACCGCGGGCGGCGGGCCGGGCCGAGGGGCCGCGCACTCACCGTTCGCTCGCCGGGCTGAGCCCGCGGGTCCCGCCGCCCCGCCGCCGCTCGCCGTCGCTAGCCGGTCCCCGGCGCCGCGGCCGCCCCCTGCCCCATGGCCGCCCCCTGCCCCACGGCCACCCGGCCCGCGGCGCCGGCCCGCCTAGCATCAATGCCGCCACGCCGCCAGTGCGCACGCGCGCCCCCGCCTGCCGCGCGCATGCGCCTCCGGCACCATACGCAAGCGCTCCGCGTCCGCCCCGCCCCGCGCGCTTGGGGCGGCCCGCACGGACGCCGGGCCGGGACTAGGGGCGGGGCTGGGGGCGGAGTGGAGGCCTGGCGGGTGGGGCGCGGGGGCAAGGACCGGAGCCGGGCTGGGGGCCGCCGGGTGGGGAGGGGCGTCGGCCCCAGCAGGACCCCTGTTTCCCACTCACCACGCTGTGTCCCAAGCACGTTCGCTGGACCCGGGCCCCGCCCCCATCCGCCATCGCCCCTCCATCCTGCGGGTCAGGTTGGCTGGCAGCAGCCGTCGCCAGTGGTGACACCGTCCCCCGCGGCCTCCGTAACTACCAGGGTGTGGCTCTGCTTAGAAGGAAAGTGTTTTCGGAATCAAAACTCGGTGTGAGCAGCTGCGACAGAACTGCGGCGACCTTCGGCTGCCGGCACAGCTGGAGGGAGCGGCCTGGCCCCGGCCCGGCCCCGGCCCTCGTGGGTCTCGCCCACCCCAAGCAGCCCGGCGGATCCTCGCACACCACCTGGACCTGAGGGGCCCTGGGCCGGGCGTCTCAAGTGGGGCCCCTCGAGGGTGACTTGCCAACACTGTTCTCCCTCCCTCCCCCCATCCCCTCACTGGAGGACCCAGAAAGGAGGGAGGGAGGAAGGGGGCCAAGGCGGAGCTGCGCCCCCGCGCCCCCATGTCCAGGCACGGTGGGTTCCCCCAAGGCGTGCTGAATTGACGCGTTACCCACCACCACGGCAATGAGTCAAGTGTCCCAACGGTGTGCCTAGCTCCTGGGATGCGTCTGTGAATAAGCTGATGCAGGGCCACTGTGGATGAGCCCGGGCGGCTGCCAGCTACCGTTCCTTCTCTACACCGGGGCCTCCCGGACACAGAGCGCCTGGCTCAGGCCATGTGTGGACCGGAGCCCTCTGCAGCAGCCTGGTCTCTAGGTTTCTCCACCCCCATACCTGCTGCTGACAGTTTTCTCTGGCCGGGACTCCTGGCCCTGTGTTGAGAGACCTGGAACACAGCTGGGCACAGCAAAGGACACCTGTCACTGCTGTCCTGGGACCACTGGGCCATGGGGTTATCAAGGGTGTGGAAAGGGGAGCAAGGATGATGGGAATTTGGGGGGATTTCTCAAGCTCCATAACTTCCCCCTCTGGTTATTTTGTAAACCCAACCACTTCCCCAAAGTTACCCCGCAGCCACACCCACAGAAGAGAAAAGCCTTTTGAGCTGTGTTTTTGGAGATGATCATTAACATAATACTAATGCTTGGCCAGGCCTCCCAGGAACCTTCTAGAGCACGGACAGTCTGCAGGGAAGGCGGCTCTGGCCTGGTAACTAGCCAAGGTCACACAGCAGGCACCCTTCCTGTGCCCTTTCTAAAAGGAACTTGTGCAGGTGTGTGTCTGTAATCATGGCAGTCTGTCCATTCTGGACCTCAGGCAGAGACCTTGGGCAGGAGCACTTCCCCATTTCAGAAGTGAGAAAACGGGGGCTGTGGCTTTCTTCATCCGAGCCTGTTGTGCAATCTCCCAGCAGGCCCTGGGCCCACCCGGGGGATTCCGGAGCCTCCCACTCACACCCCGCAATCCAGAAGGCCAGTGCTGGGAGGGGCACTTTAGGGCCTCCGGAAGTTTCCTAGAGGAGATCCTGCTTGGGCTGAGGGCCAAGGCTGAGCTGGAACGGGCCGGGCAGCAGTGGGGACAGGGAGGGGTCAACAGCAGGGACGCAGGTGGGCGTGGGGGTGGGGGATGGGTGCCAGTCAGGCCAACATGGGCTGTGGGCTGTGGGCTGGGCAGACGATGCCAGGTCTGCTTCAGAGGGTCTCAGTGTTCAGGAAAGGCCAGAGGTGTAACCTTTCCCAGTGCCAGAGGTGCAGGATTCTCTTAATCTGGTATTTGTTTCTTTGTGTTCTTTTTCTTAAACATGGCTCTCCTACTGTTTAAGCTTTAGACCCCCCAAAACCTGGACCCCTCCTCTTCTGAGGGTTGAAAGATGGGGGACCATAGAGGGTGCAGTGGATAGGGCTGCCTCTCCAAAGCTGGACTCATTCAGGCAGGGGGGTGCCCTTGGATTGGGGGTGCAGGGTGTGGAACTCCTCTTTGGGGTTCTGCTCCCAGCTCTTGGGGAAGTAGGCCTCAGCTGTGCCTGGTGGAGGGGAATGGGGTAGAGGGAGGCTGCTCAGCACCCAAAAAAGGAAGTGGCCAGGGGCCTGGGTGACAGGTGTGGCCGGGAGGCACCGAGGCTCCCTGCGGACAGGGAGTGTCTCAGGCTATCCAGAGGCCACCTTCCCCAGTTCCGGCCTCCAGCCAGCATGCCCTGGACAAGTCCGGCCCCTTCTGTCCCACTTTTCCCAGCCCTCCCCAGGGGCCAGTGTCTGGAATCACGGACTTGGCGGTCTCCTGGTTGGGCTGGCTTTGGGGTCGGGCAGCCCCTCTTCCTGCCGGGCCACTAAGTGCCAGGCACACAATACTGCAGGAAACAAACCCTCCAGGTGCTTGGGCGGCCTGCTGAAACCCAGGAAGAGCGCTGCCAGAGGGAACCTAGGCCGAGGGAACCGGGCGGGCGGCGCGAGCCTGGGCGGGTGGGTGGGGGGGTCTCTGAGAGCGAAGTCGTGAGCAGCCCCTCCCTGCTCTAGCACCTCACAGACGTGGGACTCGCCAAACTCTCACAAGGTGTCTAGGAGCAGGTGCTCTTGTTGCAGTTTTCACACGGGGAATCAGAGGCACAGAGAGGCCAAGTAACTGGCCCCAGATCACACAGGGAGGACGTGAAGGGGCAGAATTTGGTCGGACTCTAGGAGTGGGGAATGGTGGGGGGAGACAAGCAGAGTGGTGAGGGTGGGGTGGCCTTTTCCTGCTCTCACACATTAGGAGGAAGAGGGGCCGTCGGGGGGGGGGGGAAGGGGGGCGCCGAGGACCCCGCTGTGCGCTCCGCGTGAAGGGTCAGGCATCATGGGTGCTGGTGCCAGGTGGGGTGGACACCTCGAGTGGACGTGAACACTGGGTGCTGGAAGAGGCGGTGAGACCTGACATCGGGGCGCAGGTGACCCTAGAGCTCCCTGCAAGGCCCCAGTTCACGTCCAGCTGCCGAGGGTCTGGCCGGAGCGTGGACATCACACCTGCAACAGGTGTGCCCACCAGAGCCAGCTGCTACCTCAGACACTAGGGGCGGAGGCTGCAGGTGAGGCCGGAGGAAGGAAGGTGGAAGGGCAAGCACCCTGGAGGAGGGTGGGGCAAGGAGATCATCACTTCCCAGGTGCATCCAGGCCCAGGAGGCTGAGGGGTCCCGGGCCTCAAGCGTGAAATCCGAGGCTCACGCCGGGCAGCGCAGTGCGGAACGCGCTTCGCTTCACACCACCGCCTGGCTGTCCTCTCAGTGCCCCCGGACACCTATTTTCAGTGACCACTTTGCTGAGGAGGTGGGGCGACGGCCTCGAGGCCAGCAGAGGGGCTGAGTCTCAGTTCCCCTGGCCCCAGCTCAGAGGGCACCCAGTCTAGCCAGCCCTTGCTGAGGCTCCTATGCCCACCCTGTGCCCGAGGGTGGCCGACAGCAGACATGTCCCTGTGCCAGGATAAAGGCTTGCTTCCTGACCCCAGGAGACCCTCCCTCCCAAGGACTCAGGCTGCCAGCCCAGGGAGCACCTTAGATGCTCTCTGGCATTTTGAGACAGCTGGCAGTGTTAAAATGTGCAAAGAGCAGATTTATTCCAGAGAGATGCGGGGGAGGAGGTTGAAACCTGGCGAACCCACTGTTCGGGCTGTCAACCACCGGGAAACCGCGCCCATGGTCCTTGTAGGAGAGACCCCTGCAATCGCGCCAATCCCACCCACCCCTCCCCACGGGCAAGGCCAGGAGGACCGACTGCCTGTGTCTTCCTGACAATTGGAAAAGGGAGCTTCAGGAGGGAATACTTCCCCCTGAGAGCAGTCTTCACTTACTTATGAGTCTGACCCGTGGGAATTACCAAGTTACCTTTCATAACCTTACACAGAATACTTTGGACTGAAAGAAAATTGTGTCCTTTAGCACGAAGGCACAGAAGGCAGGGCTGGGGTCCAGGGAAGCGGTGGAGTGAGGGGCTTCCTCACTGACATGCAATGAAGTGTTTGCTTCTCACGGGTGTGGGGCAGATGCTCATTTTTTTCTTGCAAGATGCAGGTCTTTTCATTCGGACAAAGATGAAAACTGTTCTATCATCTGAAGGGAAGTATGTCTCTGGAGTGACGTCCTTAGTATCTTAGGGAGGGAAGAGTAAGGGAGGGCCACCAGTAGGGGCAGAGGCTCAGAAGAGGAGAGAAAGGTAGGACAGCCGCTCGGGAGACTGCCACTGCCGGGGGATGAGAGGCCCACGGTCTGGGTGGTGGCAGGGGGCCAGGGCTGGCGGGGTGCTGCTGCTTTGCAGGCCCATCTGAGGACCGGCCGCCCCTTTCATGGACTCTCTGTGAGGGGGACAAAGCACGTGGGCAGAAGAGGGGGCAGCCAGGGGAGGGCAGCTGCCCCCCAGACACCGAAACAGCCCCACAAATGAGCAGCCACGCCAAAATCCCTCATGTCAAACTGCTTTATTACATCTTAAATAACAGTACAGTGAATATAGGATCTATCTTGCATCCAGCTTCCTTGCAGTACACTGACTTTAAAATTAAATACAAAAGGTGAGGGACAGGGTGCAGAGAGCTCTACAGGGGCGCCGAGGGGGGTGGGGGCGGGGTGGGGGGGTGCTTGTCCCACTCTCTGCGGGTCCAGGGCGCAGGGCACCCAGGATGGTGCAAACACAGGATGGAGAAGCCACTGCTGCCTCTACGGGAGTGCTTGGTGCGGGTAGGAGGCCCGCGCCGTCCCAACGCCACTGCTCCACACTGGACGCGCACAAAACCAGGGACGTCTGCGTGTTAGAAAAATGGTCTGCCTCGGTGCAAAAGGCTGGTTCCACGAGAGGGCTGGGGTCTCCATTCCCTGTACCACCCCGCCCCACCCCCCAATTCCAACAGCAATCGTTTGGAACAGGACTTGTTTTTAAAGGAATAAAGAAAACAGTGAATATCCCGCTAGGTGAGTGTGTAGAGCCGCTGACTGCACGGCTTCCGATGCGATGCGTGTGCACAGAGGAGCAATGGTTACAGCTTTAAAGAGGTTATTTCTGAAAAGAAAGAGAACATCTAAGGACTGAGTCCTATATGCACTTTTGAGCATTTCTACAGCATGCGATTCTAAGAGTAAACCCACCCGATATGGCAAACGATCAAATTTTTTAAAATTTAACTTAGAAAGTTTGAGATCATTATTTTCAAAACATTGATTTGTACATTGTTTCATACACAAATAACTGACTGACTATCCAAGCACAGGACGGGCACCTCGCTTGAGAACAGAGGCTCCTGACGGTCAGGGTGGGGCACAGGGTAGTGTCGCGCTGTTGCTGTTGTATGAACTTCCCTCCAGCTTCACAAGGAGACCCAAGGTGAGATTAAAACTGAACTGAGAAGGTAGAGGGGGCGGGCTGGGGCGCAAAGGTGCCTGATGGTGTCCACTGTTCGTCCACGGCGCGTGCTCGGTTCCTTGACTTCTCAGCGTCATCCTTCTATGCCGTGTGTGCACACAACGATCATGTGACACGAGACGAAAAGTAAAAAAACTAGGGACTAAATTTACATCATTCACAATTCCAGAGAGGCTGCACTAGACCCTCTTTCTCTGTTTAACTACTGAACAGAAAGGAATATATTTTAAGAAGGAAATATGAATGTCTGCAAAATCCTGTTACAAACACAACCTGAAACTTAGAATCAATTACAAGATGAAGTCCTCAACTTGTTTTTCATGAACATCACAAAACAGGATCACTGATCTAGAGTTCAAAGAAACTAGTAAAAAAGTGTGTCTGTCTTACAATTACACTCAAGTTTACCTTCTGGTTAACATTTTTATTATAGTATTTCCTTTTAAATTCATTCAAGACAAAAAAAAAAAAAAAAAAAGAAAAGAAAAAAAAAAAAAACAAAGACAATGGTCCCGGAAGGAATGCACGATTTGTTTTAGTTTACAGCACAGAGATTCTTCTCTTAATGGGAATTGTGCTCTTGGTTTCAGCAATAAGTGAAGGGAAAAGGTCTTGCCCTTTTGAAGTTCTGAGGGGTGCAGGGCGTCCGCGTTAGTAGGGGTGGATTGGAAATGCTATCACTGTAACGCTCCAAGGTTGGAATGGTCTTCCAGTCACAGCGGCGTCCACCTGCTGCTTTAAACAGAGTTTAGAGAAACGTGAAGAGAAACAGAACACCCTGGTGCAGGTGCACAGTCAGTATGACGGCTGCACCCGCTCGCGGCTGAGGGCACAGAAGTGCTCCAAGCTGACACCAATGCTCACCTGCCCACAAGTCCAGATCAACTACATCCAAATTAATCTTAGAAACCCCGACCCACAATTTCATACGTAGAGCTACAGCAGGAAGGGACGCGGGGCTGCTCCTTACCTGTTGGTGTTAGTTCCAGATCTTGAGGAAGCTGTCCCAGGACCCTGTTGCCACGGCCATCCCGTCGTCAGTCACCCCCAGGCAGCTGACGCGGTTGTCATGCCCGGCCAAGACCCCTGGGAGCAGATGACAGCATGGTCACCCCTGGATCCAGCCACTCCCTGAAGCAGACCCAGAAGCCCCCAAGGTTCAGTCCCTGCCAGGCCTCAGTGGTGAGGAAAGGACACCAGGAAGGAGAGGCAGCCTGGTCAAGTGGAAACTAAACTGAAGCTCACGCCCACTCTTGTCCAAGGCGAGGAAGGGTCAGCGTGCTCCTTTCCCATGGTGGACGTGCCCACGGCGGCGGGAGGGATTCAAACAGAAGGAAAACACACTGGAGAACCTGGCAACGTGTCTGTTATCAAGACACGTGGATGACAGCATGACAACAAGGAACATACACAACTGAAAGGCACAAACACACCCACTCAACAACCTAGGGCCTCTTGCACCGATTCCTGAACACTCCCGACAATAAAAAGCTTAAATAAAAAATGCAACAGGGGACTTCCCTGGTGGCGCAGTGGTTAAGAATCTGCCTGCCAGTTCAGGGGACACGGGTTCCAGCCCTGGTCCGAGAAGATCCCACACGCCGCAGACCAACTAAGTCCGTGCGCCACAACTACTGAGCCTGGGCTCTAGAGCCCGTGCGCCACAACTACTGAGCCCACGTGCCACAACTACTGAAGCCCGTGCGCCTAGAGCCCATGCTCCACAACAAGAGAAGCCACCGCAACGAGAAGCCCGCGCACCACAACGAAGAGCAGCCCCCACTCGCTGCAACTAGAGAAAGCCCGTGCGCAGCAACGAAGACCCAATGCAGCCAAAATAAATAAATAAATAAATAAATTTATTTAAAAGAAGCAACAGAAAGCACAACAAAAATACAGCACGAGAGTGAAGGCTGTAGGCTGTTCTTCATTTGTTCGTGATGCCCGGGGCCTGGTGCAGAGCACAGAATACAGAAGGTTGGTGATGGACGCTGAGGGAGGGCCTTTGGGATATCACAGAGTGAACCCCACCCCCCAAGACAGGGCCTCCTGTCGACACTCAGCAGTCATCAGCCAGAAAGTTCCACACTTTTCCAGAGGAATCCGAGCCACATCTCAGAGCACCCCCATGCGCCTCCTGCACTCCTCTGAGTGTCAGCAGGCACTGTCGGGGCAGAGGCCGCGGGCGCCGGGGGCACGTGGGGGAGCAGGAGAGGCAAGAGGGGCTCAATGCAGAGCAGGAAGCAGATCTACCCAGAGCGGGAGGCCATGGGCTCGGAGCCACGCTCCCTTCCCCACCCTCTCCGGCACTGAAGACTCCATGAGCATCGATTCATGCGCCTGAACCCCCGTCTTCAACACTGCAAGTTCTCATCTTTTGCACAACCTGCGTTTTAATGCACTTGAGAGCGACACACCTCTTGCCTGCCTCTCACGTGTGAGCTCCAGTCTGTGCTTCCAACGTGCCCGACGGGAGGGGGGCCGTGAAGACCAAGTGGCTGGCCCATTCCTGCCCACCGTGTGCCGCCGCCGAGAGCCTGCCGCCACTGGCCTGCCTCCCGTCCCCGTGCCGGGCCTACATATCTCAGCTCGCGTGCGGCCCGTCCGTGCTGGTGAGCTGGCGAGGCGCAGCAGCTGCCTACCTGCCCTGTCGGCCTTGAGGGCGTCCCAGACGTTGCAGTTGAAGTCGTCGTACCCTGCGAGGAGGAGGCGCCCGCTCTTGGAGAAGGAGACGGAGGTGATCCCGCAGATGATGTTGTCATGGGAATAAGTCATGAGCTCCTGATCCGCACGGAGGTCGAACAGCCTGCAGGTAGCGTCGTCCGAGCCAGTGGCAAACGCATTGCCGTTTGGAAAGAACTGGAGAGAGAAAGCAAACCAAGACGATTTGCAAACGCACAGAAAGAAATACTGGAAACGTAAACTGCCTGACAGCAGAGTGACTGCAGGCCCCGCACGGGGGTGGCGCGACGTGCTCGTCCTCCCCGAAGAGCCGGCTTCCCCTCCCCACCCCGTCCTCCCAAGGAGGCAGCAGGAGCGTGGCCATCACCGATGGGCTGGGCTCCTTGCAGGCCGCCGGCCGCCAGGCTGAGCCCAGGGAGGACGGCTCCTCGCGAGGCCGGGCCCACCGGTCAGGGTGCCGGGGACAAGGGCAGGCTGCCTCAACCGCTGTGCCCCACGCGCCCCCGCAGAGCTGGGCCAACGGGCTCAGCTGCGGCACTGCCTGTCCCCTGACGGGGGAAGCCGCGTGATATAGTCACTGGTCACCCCGAGACCGGGAGATACGCCAGGCCTCAGCAAGGACAGATCAAGTCACGGCTAAGTCTCCCACAGGGAGTTTTTTTCAATTTGACTGTATCTGCATAGAAAAGAGAGACCATCTAACCCTGAAAACATTTCCAAATTTGAAGATGCAGCCCGTGGCTCCAGAGCAGGACTCTAACGTGCTAACGGCCGGCGAAGGGCCCCCGACCCACACCTCGGACCCCAACTCACACAGATGGCGTTGATGTCGGACTCGTGGCCGGTGAAGGTCTGCCGGCACATCCCTTCTCGCACGTCCCAGAGTTTGGCTGAAGCATCACAAGCACCAGAGACAAACAGTCTGGTGTCCGGAGCAAGCGAAAGGCTCATGACATCGCCGGTGTGTCCAGTGAACGTGGTCGTCTGCTGGCCGGTCTCAATGTCCCACAGGGCACTGGAGCAGAGCAATGACAGCGGTCACCCCACTTGCTCAGGAGACCAGTCCCGTGACAAACGGTCCTTCAAACCCCCCAGGACTGCAGTAAACGTCTGCACTTAAGACAAATCTAAAACCTGTAATGCGACTTTGTTTAGAGGGGTTTGTTACAAAGCAAACGAATAAACACAATAAACAAACACAATACAGATGAGCACACGCCCACGGGCTTTATGGAACTGTGATTTCCACGTCAACTCAAACACCAACAAAAGAGGGAGCCCGAGTCCCTTTCAAGGAGGGATGCATGCGGCCCCCGCGTGGGCTCAACGAGGGGCAGCAGGAAGCTCCCGGCTGCCATCCCAGGCTGGACAGAAAACGCGCTCTCTGCTGCTGCCAGCTCCATGCCCTCCAGGGTCCCACGGGCTGGGATGAGGAGATGACGGCCCTTAACTGGGGTCACTCAGCGGCAGCAGAGCTAAGCTCGGGCCCGCAGCCGTCAGCGCGGGTGGCTACACGGAGGGCAGTCAAAGGTGAGACACAGCAGCGCCGCGAGGACAGCATGTGCTGTTTCTGTGCTTCACCCACAGAAGCAACACCACCGGAAGCTGCTCATTTCCCGTAAGCCTCGCAGAAAACCTGGCTCAGCCCAACCACCCAAATCCAAGCGTGCAGGGCCCCTTGCTAGGGCCTGAGGGATGACAGAAGGAAGCAAGACATTCCCAGGGTCTGAAAAACATCGCTCATGAATGAAAAAGCTTTCAAAAATATCTTCTAATACAGAAATTCTTCCCCAACTGACAGTCCAGATAGACTATAAATCTTTGGTGAACCTATGGACATACATAAAAAGGACACCTTATGAAACAGGACCCAGCTGGGGCACCCCCTGTCCCCTGTGTGGCCCGCTGGCTCCTGACCACCACATGCCTCAAAGGACCAGAATAACCCACAAGGAGAGTTTAAGCCTAAAATGACTCAACTATCTAAAGATTTAAAAGGATATGCTTTGGTGCTTCGAGTGAAAACATTACAGAGGTTTACATAGTCTATCCAAAAATAGGGTGAAACTCTAAAAATTAATTAGTTTGATATAATTCACGTGAAATTGTGACAAGTGACAAGCTTTTTAAAGCTGTGCTCAGAGTCCACAGTGAGGCAGCGCTCGCCTAAGAGAGGGAGTAAAGCACACCCACTCCCCCAAGCGCTACTGAAAGGTAGCCTGGAAAGGTAAAATATGCAGGGGGAGAAAAGAAAAGGGGGCATTTCATGCAAAACTGTAGTTTCAAAATCAGTTGTTAGCTGTTCAAAATCGAACTCTGAGCTTTAAAATCTGCACAGAGCACCATGAACCCACCCATCGCTCACTGCCACCTGTGTCTGAAGCCTCCTGGCCATTTCCAGTTAAAATGGCCTAACTGAGAACTCCCCTGCATCTTGAGCTACGGGCCAAGGCGAGCAGCATTAAGACAGGTCTGGTGCTCAAGTACTCACCAGGTGGTGTCTCCAGAGCTGGTAACAATCTGATTGTCATCCAGAAAACGGCAGCAGGACAGGTAACCTGGAAAACAGACCCACACGATGGCCCCAGCCTTCGAGCCCCCGACTCTATGATCTCATAAATGGAAAAACACGTTGGCAGAGCAACTATGGCGGGAAGGTCCACAGCAAGGGGAAACAAATACCTCGTCCACCACCCTCTGGCCCCTGCCGTGTGTGCTGCAAAGAGGAAGAAAGCAGCACAGACAACACGCACTGCTGGGCAAGAGCCAGAGCCCGGACAGGCCGGTGCAGCCCCAGGCCCAGAGAACTGGACTCCGGGTGAGCACGGCGCCCCAGGAGGCTCGGGAGGCAAGCGCACCCGTCCGCCCCTGCCCTTTTGGACACGTTGGGAGGAGCAGGGGCGGAGGGTCTGCAGGGGCCAGCCAGAGCCAGAGATGAGGATGGGCGTGGGGGCGGATTTGTTTTCTACGGGACAAGCGCTGGCGTCAAACATCAGCGTGGAAACAGCTGCGTCTCCTGAGCGCCCCCAGCCACCCCTCTGAGCACACGGGAGGCGAGGCAGAGCTGGGGCTGAGGCCAGATGCCCAGCCTGGATCAGCTTTTGGAATAAGAAAGGGCAAACACAAAGAAAATCCATTTTGCGGGACCTCCATGTGACTTCTACTGAACTAGCCCCTGTTTACCATGACCTCTGCTTTTGTCTTAGTGTAAGTGACCCTGAGAACTGCACGTGCAAAGTAAGCACACCTGCCCCCGGAAGACCCAGGGGATGGTGGCAGAGCAGCCCCTGCCCCCAGCAGGCTGGGCTCTTGCCAGGGAGAAGCGTGCCTGCCAGGTCTTCCCAGGCCACACCAGAGCCACGTGTGACGCTGTGTCAATCAGTAAGATCAAAGACAAAATACAAAGAGGAGGCCCACTGAAGGCTGCTGATGTGGAAAGTATAAGAATATTGGGAAAATAAAGCACTTATCTAACATATTACTGCACTGTCTCCCATAGAAAAAACAGAGAGAGAGAACAATTTCAAAATATCAACTACGTGCCTAGACAAGGACCTGTGGTCAAGTGCTCCCTGGAGGCCACATCACGTCCACAGGACACCAGGGAGCACACGGGCGCCCCCAGCCGCCCTGAGGGGCTCTCTTCCCGCTGAGTCTCAGCCCAAGCTCCGCTCTGAGAACAGCACTTACTTCCTGGCACACTCTCACCCTCGCCCAAGCCAGCCTTCTGGGAACCAGCCCTGGGACCCTCACACCCGCCATCACAGCACTAGGCTGTCTGACTTGGGATCACAGCAGACAGGGAGGAGCATCGTGGAGACCCCAGCACCACCTGGTCTCACACAGGGCCAGACAGGGGCACTCCTAGGTCAACAGCACAAAGAAACACGACCTCAAAGATGACCTCTGTCCCACCTCGTGCAGGCGGCGGTCCAGGCCCAGGGAGTCCACGAGCTTCCCGCCCCCAGGGCCAGAGGCTGCCGGCTACAGCCTCGGCTCTCGAGCACTAGCAACCTGCGCTGGCCTCTTCAGGGCCTCAGACGGTCAGCACACGTCAGCTGGCTGACCGTCAGGAGCCAGGCAGGCTGCGGGAAATGACCACATCTACAAAACCACACACAGTACCTGGGGATCACAAATGCTGTTAAGACTCCAGGACACAAGCAGATGAAGAGGAGGGGCGGGGCAGCACACACGGAGCCCGGCCTGGTCCTGGGGCGAGGGCGTCTCGGGGACCTAAGAGACTGCGTGTGGACAGCACTGAGGTGGCTTTGCTGTTCGTTTTCTAACTTCCTGTAGTTTGAGCTTTCAAAATATACACAGTTGACCCCGAACAACATGTGGGCCGGGGGTGCCAGCCTCCTCGAGGCTGAAAATCTGCACAGAACTTAGAGTCGGCCCTCGTGACAGCGGTTCCTCGGTCTCCTTGGGGACGGAGCCCACCTGGGCTCCTGTGTGCTGTATTTGGAGAAAAACCTCAGGTGTAAGTGCACCAGTACAGTTCAAACCTGTGTTGTTCAAGGGTCAACCCTATCCAGATACTACTTTTCATTAGGCAAAGTCAGAGCTGCTGGCTCATAACTCACTTTTTTGGTCTCTGTATTTTGTACATTGAGGGAAAAAGACAATAACCAGGTGGATATTATATTTTTTACAAAAACCTTTTTTCCTCCCAGAAAGAAAAGGTGGGATTCTTTTTATATTTATTTATTTGGCTGTGCCGAGTCTTAGTTGCGGCATGCAGGATCTAGTTCCCTGACCAGGGGTCAGACCCAGGCCCCCTGCACTGGGAGCACGGAGTCTTAACCACTGGACCACCAGGGAAGTCCCGGAACCAGCTTTTAAATTAGGTTAACAAACAAGTACTGAGCATCAAGGCTCAACAGCCCTGAGACGGGAACTCACCAACCATGAACACCAGACCGTCCAGCCGGCGGGCTCGGCAGCCGACCCCACACGCTCAGCGTCCCAGGAGGCCAGTGACGCCCCGTGTGCACGGGGACCATCAAGGGGCACCCGGGCTCCGGGGAAGCCTGCGGGGCCGTTCTCGTTGGGAGGCGGGCAGTGGCTTCAGAGTAGGCCCGATTCTCAGCGCAGCTGCTAACCTGCAGTGCATGGTCCCGTGAGCTGGCTCACGAGCCCCAGCCTTCCCAGAGGAGCTGGGATCAATCCAGAGAATCATCGGGAGGAACAGAGCTGTCTGCACATTTAAGTTCTAAACGAACGGTGGCAGTTACTGTCTTTGCTTATATAAGAGCGAGCAAACTCCCTGAAGGGGCTGTGTGAGTGTGTGTGTGTGTCCTCAGCAGAAGGGTGGCTGGCCCAGTGGCGCTGCTGCCTTACGAAGGCCTCCAGAGGGGCAGGGAAAACAGACCCTGACAAAAGTGGGCACGAAGTGTGGAGGTGCCAGGCCTCACGGAGACAAGTGGCAGCGGGACACAGGCGCGCTGGGGACAGCCTGGCGCGGGGACGAGCTGGCAGCAGTCCAGAGGGGAGGAGGCTTGAAGTGAGGCAGGGCAGGCGCTCAGGTCAAGGACCCGTGGGAGGGAAGGGGGACGGTCTCATGACAGTGTGTCGCTGAATGGGAACCTGGTCCAGAGAGGCAGACGAGCTCACCTCCTCACCCAGAGGGCAGCTGACCCAGACGGCAAAGCCGAAGACCAGTGTGCACAGACACGTGAGCCGCTGCGAGTGCTGCCCCGGCAAACGGCTCAGCCAAGGGAACTCACCCCGAGAACACAGTCATGGCCTGAGAAGTCACTTCTCTGCAAGAACAGTATTTACAGCCACAACACGCGCACTAGTGCCAAGCTGGGAACTGCTGCAATGACCGACGACAGGGACAAATCAGCGCACCTTACAACGGAACCCTCTCCAACTCTGCAGGACAACACTGCAGTTCTGGGTGGGATTAGAAGTTAAAAACACAGAAGAAGAAATGTTACTTTCCCAACTTTCTACGGTGAATCACGCTGGCAGTCTTAGCCCAGCCGGCACCTGGGGGAGGCGGGGGCAGCTGGCTGGGCGGGGAGGGAAAGCCGCCGACCCACTCGGAGGTGCACAGGGGAGTGGAGACCGGGAGCAGAGGGTGCGTTCTCTGAGCAGCTCCGTGAAAAGGAAAGAGCCACAACGAAGTAACATGAAGGCCTGTGAGCGAGGAAACGCCACCCCAAAGAGACAAACCCAGAAACTGCTGATGCCAAAGGACAAGCACCTAGCAGCAGGCCGGTGCATCCGTCCACCCGGAGGTTCACGCATCCTCTCAGGCTGAATGCAGGCACAGCCAGGACTGGTGGCCAGCCTGGGAGAGGGGGCTCCTGCTGCTGGGGGGCTGAGCCGGCGGCGCAGTCTGTGAGGTCAGGAAGTGAGCAGTGGGGTCTGAGTTTCCCAGGCCGCGCCCACAGAAAGCCTACAACTGCCCTCACGTTAACTAACTGCCCTCAGAACAGGCTGCCGGAGAGCAGCACAGTGTGGCCCGGAGCAGAACTGCGGGACACGTCTTTCCTCCCAGAGCGGGGCCTGCTGGCGCCTGTCAGGAAAGAAGCAACTAACAGGCCAGGGGGCCCGTCCACTGTGCTTTCACGTGCATTCAAGCCCTGGGCAGCATGGACAAATCTTCCCTGGAAGACGAAATTTTAGCCACCGCAAGGGCTTCTGGCAGGAGTACAAGGCAGTCGTGTCACCCCCAGGAAACCTCTGGCTAAATTCTTGACCATGGTGATCTCAGAAAGGGTAAATGTGTCTGCACTGCGATGGGAGGTTTACGAAAGGAGAATGAGCTTTTAGGGAATTACTAATTTCTCAAATATACAATCTAACGCCTTTGTATTATTATTTTCACCAAGAGAGCACTCGGCAAGTTTTATTCTATACGTGATATATTCATAGTAACAGCAACAATGATAAATGTTCCGTCTCAATCGTTGTGAATTCATTCCATTAACCATTTCTAGAGGGCATCCTTTACTCCTTAAGATAGAAACTTAAAAGGCAAAACACCAGAAGACAGAACGCCATCTGATGTTTGCTCTCTCAAGTATTGCTAGCGTTTCCAAAGCCTGGGTGGCCAACTCTAGAGAAGGAAGCTTCTGTTTGTTCTATATGGGCCCTTGTATTTTCTGGAAACAACAGCAACACAAAACTGACCACCAAGAGCCTCTCTCCTGAAACTGAGCGCAGAGGCTCGATTCCCGCCCTCACTCCATCAGACACCATCTGAGGGCTCGGGGAGACTGCTGAGAAGAGCACCAAGAGTGGTTTTCTGCGCAACTGAGTCTCTAAGACTCTACGACAAAATGTCCCAACCACAGCTTGACAAAGAGCTCTCAACTTAAGGCTCGGGCCAGCGAGAGACGCCTGAGTGATGAGCACTCGCGTCATCCGACGGAGGCTTAGAGGGACCGAGACAAGATGTAGACCGCCCGTCCTCAAATCTGATGAACCCACTAACCGTTCACACCTTTACCCCCCGACTAAAGTGAGGCTATTTGAATTTATCAAATTTTAACCTTTATTGATGTGAAGCTGAATTATGTATCATGTCTGAAGAAAGTCACAAATACTCTTAAGAGGCCAAACGTTTAAAAAAACACTACCACTCAACTCCCGAAGAAGTAAAATTTCATGATACATGAAGGAAACAAAATTTCTAAAACATTCTAATACTAGTTTATTTTTTTGTTTCAGCAAATAAAGTGTTAAAAAGTTAAAAAGATTTAATTAAAAATGGAAGTCCATACACTGAATCTGATAAGAGATTGGTAAACAGTAAGAATGTGTTTTTTAATGTGCTGTGAGTTCATCAACGCTGTAAGCAAAGTGGTTTAGGAAGGGTGCTCACTGGACAGAATCCCCAGTTTACAAGGATGGGGCAGGCAGCCCAGGCTGGGTTCCGAGAAGGGGGGTTCCCACCCCCAGGAGCAACCTTCCCACAGAAACCACCACAAGCTCTGGACAAATATAAAAACAAAAACCTGAAAGCACTGGAAGCAGAAGCAGACAAACCGAAGGGGAGCCTCTGCACTTGGAAGGAAAGAGAGGCGCTGGGTGAGCTTGCTTTTCAACAAGCTCGTGTGCCCTGTGCCTGAGGGCACGCCCCCTCTTGCAGCCACACCTCAGATGCAGATCTATGGCCCAACCTTCTTGAACAGCCAGTAGATAGGGTTCTGGTCAACCATAACTGGAAAGTGAAAGAAGGAAACCTAGAAAGGAGAAAGCCACAGAAGGCCCTAAAAATCACACACCTACTGCCCCAACATCTGTCCGAACCACACAGGCAAGACAGCTGCTCCCACACGGCTGTGTGGCTGCTCCCAACGGAACCAAATGGCAGAGCTTCAGGGGAACAGAGTCTGCACAAAGCCCAGGACACAAGTCAAAATCACTAGATGTACCAAGAAGCAGGAAAATGTCACCCATATTCAAGAGAAAAGAGCCACCAGGACCAAACCTCAAGGGATTAGTTGCTAGAACTGGCAGGTAAGAATTTCAAAGCCAGCTCTTGGAACTATGCCCAAGGATCCTAAATATGCTCATAATAAATAGACAGGAAACGTCAGCAGAAAAATAAGGACTATTTTTTTGAAAAAGCAAACGAATTCTAGAACTGAAAAATAGAACATCTGGCATATATGGCTTGCTGGGTAGTCTTAACAACACACTGGAGGTGACAGAAGTCACGTGTACTGGAGGACAGCTCTGGAGAAGCGGGAGATGGAATAAACAAGAACAGAACCGTAGGAACCTAAGAGACGATGTGAACATGAACCCACTGGAGTACAAAAAGACAGAGAACAAAGAACAGAAAATGGATTTCTAATATTTCCCAAATTTAGTGAAAGACAAAACTTTACAAATTCAAGGTGCTAAAGCACAATAAACAAAGAAAGTCACTCCAAGGCACATCACAAACTGTTAAAAAACAAAAATCTTTAAAGTGCTAAAAGAAAATAATACCAACCCAGGATTAAATATATCCAGCAAAAATTTCTTGAAGAATGAAGGATAATCGACATTTTCAGATAAATGAAAACAGAGAGAATTCACTGCTAGAAGACCTGCACTAACAGTAAAAAATGGTAAAGCAAGTTCATCAGGCTGAAGGGAACCCGAAGAAAGCTCACGTCTTCAGGAGGAATGACTAGTGCTACCGATGGTAAAGATTTGAGTAAATGTAAAAGACGATTCAAACTTCTTCAAGTGGCTAAGAACATTTAAAGGAAAAAAATATAACAATATATTGTGGGGCTTACAACACATGGAGATGCAACACCTACGAAAACTTCATAAAGAATGAGGAAGGGCAGAAAACGGGTATTTATGGCCACAAGATTCTTGTATTTCATATAAATGGATACAATATAACTCTGAGCGCACCATGAAAAATTATGAATGTACATTGTAATCCCTACATAACCCTTTTTTGGAGGTAACCAGAAAAGCCAACAGATAAAACTAAAATAGAATTCTAAAAAATCAAGTAACCCAAAAGAAGGCAGGAAAGGAGAGCACACCATAAAGTGAGAGAGCCAAATTCCACTGCACCCACACCGCATGAAACAGAAATGAACCCCATACTATTTGAAAGGCAGAAACAGAGTGGATAAAAAGAAAGAACCAACTGTGTGCTGTCTCTAAGGGACTCTGTTTATAAATACAGTTAAGTGGATGGGAAAAAATACACCATGCAAACAGTCGGACTAAGAAGGCTCCAGCCTTCATTAACCTTCATTAATGTCCAGCTACATTAACATCAGATAAAGCCGACTTTCCAACAAAGAAGGTTCTGAGAAAGAGGGTCACTTCATCAGGAACATACAACAGTCATGAACATACCTTCTACTAACAGAGCTCAAGATACATGAAGCAAAAATTCCCAGAATGGAGAAATACACGAATCCACCCCTGCCTCAGCAACTGACAGAAATAAACTAAAGACAGAGAATATGTGAACAGTGTCAAAGTCCTGCTTTGACGAACACGCTGAGAACCTGCCCCACAGCCTAGACGCCCAAGCGCGTGCGGCGTGTCATCCTCAGACCACCCGCTCCACTGGAAGCAAGTCTCCATAAATGTGAAAAACTGAACTGGTACAGAACATCTTCTCTGAACATAATGTCATTTGATTAGAAACCAATAACAAGTTATCAAAAGGGTATTAAAAATATTTCCCACTGAATGATAATACAGCTAAAGCCATGCTTAGAGGGTAATTTATAGCTTAGAGGGTAATTTATAGCTTAGAGGGTAATTTATATTTGAAAAAGTAGGAAGATCTAAGTCACTACTTTAAGAAGACAGAAAGTTAAGAAGGAAGCAACCCCAAAGCAAACAGAAGCCAAAATAACATACCACCCAACGCTTAGAGTTGGCTACGTTCAGAAGCACTCAGCCTGAAGGACTCTGTTCTGCTTCCTGTGCAACAAGAATGCTAGTCATTATGAAGGATGTTAAGAGATCAGTAAGGGTGTATCAATATGTGGATAAATACGTGTGTGTGTGCATAGGGAGACACGTGTACGCTCATGCATGTTTAGATTAGGAAACCCTTCTGGAAAGGTGTTCAAGATGGAAGGAGGTTCAGAAGGAGATAACAGATCGAACTACGTCCTGTTACTATAAAAGACAGGTGGCTGCCAGCTGTTACGGAGTGACCTATGTTCCCAAAATCCTTGAAAACGGGCCACTACAGTGACTTATATCCAAAGGCTTCTTACTGGTAAAGGAGTATCAAGGCCTGTGTTTGATTTCATTTTCAGAGTATTTCTGGCCATTGCTGTAGCCAATCTCATTAAATAATTATTGAGAAGGGGTGAGTGTCCATAGCATGTAGCTCATGCGAGGCACACAGCGTATACAACTTTGAGGTTATGATGAGAACATGTACCTGTATGTCCAGCCAGTTCACGACTCACACGTACATTCCCTTCACGAGTTTTCAGATTGTAAATGGAGCAAATGTTATCCAGGCCACCGCAGGCCACATAGTTGCCAGAAGGGGCATATGCACATGTCATGACCCACGAGGAACGCAGAGGGATGGCATGAACCTAAATGACAGAACACACGTGATGCAAGCATGCTCAAGGTCAAAAACATTAACTACTGACACTTATGATCCCGCTTCTAGTCTTCAACTTTCACTGCACAGCAAAACAGTGGCCAAAATTATTTTGAAAATATTTTATATGTGTGGGCAGTCAGATAAAGTAATAATTTAATTAGAAATCCAGTGCTGCACACCAATTTAATGCAGTTTTACTTATTTATTTAGGCCACACCGCGTGGCTTGTGGGATCTTAGTTTTCCAACCAGGGAGCGAACCCAGGCCCTCAGCAGTGAAAGCACGGAGTCCTAACCACTGGACTGCCAGGGAATTCCCAAATGTAGTTTTAATAAAGTCATAACTTACAGTTAGGTAGGCACTTAAGTAATAGCAGCATAGCCTCTCAATCACAATTACATATTAAAAGGAAAACATTTCACTGGCTTGTCAAAATGGCTATAAAATTGACTTAGAAAATAAAGCATTTTTAGTGAAGTAATCAAACTAGAAATTACTGTAATTAATCCTACCACACACCTCCCTGTGTTTGAGATAGATTTGTTATAAGTACTGGATTCTGTTATACACATGTGGTATCCTCCAGTAAAATAAAACTGAATTTTGTCTGTTACACACGTTTAGACCAACGATAGTACTTTTTTCATTCAATATGATACAACCCTGGATTGAATTTTTAAAATAATTTAATTTATACTTCAAAGTATAAACTCTTTCAAATTATTTCTTGTAAAAACTAGTTAACTAAACGGAAAGCTGTATTTCTGTATTTTTAAATAAAGCATGAGATTTCCCAGACTGAGCTAAAATTGGACTCCAGTTCCCTAGAAACCTGAAGGAGGCTCCCCCAACCTGCTCTGTAAAGAGACGACACATCACAGCAACACCGTGCTGGCCCAGCAGCACCAGTGACACGGGCCAGCCATGTGACTGGGCTTCTACCTGACCCATATGACTTTACACAAAAACAAACACACTGTGCTCCCCCACCCTCTCCTGTTATACATTTTACGTAAGTGAACCCAGAGTTTAAACACCCGCCTTTCCCGGGCCGCTTTTCAGGGAAGGGTTTGCAGTACCTACCTTGTTTGTGGTGTAGCTATCCCAGATGATAAGCTTACCATCCTGTGAGGCACTAACTAGAAGCCTGGAGGAAAAAGAAAAAAGCAAACCATCAGTACCACACCAACATGGGAAGTCACCCAAAGACAACAAATGAAAACTAAACTTTAGTGATGACTAACGCACTTCAACATTGTATTTGCTGACAAAGTGCACTTATTTATAAGCAACCCCCGCCCAAAAAAAGGTTCTAATTGTTAGACCAACTTCGAAAGCATGAAAAGAAAATATTCCCAGCGATAACAGCTCAGGTTCAATCGTGCTTGTCTTCAGGTGAAGACCTAGCCACAGTCCCTCGGCTGGTCAGATGAGACAAGCTGGTTGCCTAGAACTGCTTCTGTTTGTTTTCTGTTCACCATAAGTCAGATTTGAGACCTACAGATCTTTCTTTCATGACTCAAAGGTGGTAGAAAATATTTAGTATATAATTTTCTGTTCCATTCTGACACGTAGAAAGCCTAAATATAAAGGACTAGTAAGTTTTTAGATATTCAAAATTTGAGACATTTCTCACCAAAAATACCCCGTGAAAATTTCCCAGACTGAGCCAAAATGGGACTGCAAGGCTCTTACAAACATTAAGGAGGCACTCCCTTTCCACCTGCTTTGCAAAGAGATGACAATCTAAAGCACAGCTGTGCCTGGTCCCACAGAAGAGACTAGTTAACTATCATGAATATTTTTCATAACAATTTTCTTGCTCTGGTCAACTGTGCTGTTTGGGATCTGTGTCTTGAAAAGGTGCTCTGTCTGTATTTGCAGAAAGAAGACAGGAAACTGCAAAAGGAAAACATGACTAATGGGCAAAGGAATTTCAAGTGAGAGTAAATTCAGGGAACCACCGCTACTCATAAGATATCCTAAGGAACTCTGTTCTACAGACGGTGCTGTTTTCGAGGAACGGCAAGAAGGCTCTCCCCATAGCCCCATGCAGAGATGCGTGTCAGCACGGTAAATGAGGAGAAGGGTTTTCAGTTTTAGAGATTGTATCACAACACAGGTCTCAACCCTTTCAGCTGCGATATACTTGGCTTCCTGAAGTGGTCAAAACCTGGAGGTAAACTCACTCGAATCCCTCTGACAACTGGTCCTTTTCATCCAACTCTACGCTCTGATGCACACGCTTCTCAGGGAGCCAGCAGTGACTCTGGCAGGGAATAAATACGTACTCAGCACTGCATGAAAACCTTATCCCAGAACTGAACTACGTGCAGGCTCCCATCCTATTATTCTTTGGATGCAATTTCTTAAAGTAAATCCCTGCATCGAGGTACAGTTATAAACATATTAGGCGCTTGAAAGACCCCACGTAATCGGAACCAGGGTCGCTCTGCGGCTCTATTTCCGCCAGGCTCCTCTAAGCACAGGCTTTGGATGAACATCAGAGCTGACGTAAAGAAGCTCGTCCTCCGGGAGGGTCACCTCTAGAAAGGCCGCCTGGTCGGAAAGCTTACTATGTGCTGACGCGCCCCAGGGTTAGAGAGACATTAAGCAGCCCCTGATCCTCCCGAAGGTGAGAAAAGACACACCTCTTAATCCCCAGTAGGACGACCGCTTGGGACCTGGTTCCTTCTGCCTCCTAGAGCTCTCAGTTCCCCCGAGGTGCCACCCACCCAGAACACAGAGTCAAGAGCCAGGAGGATGCCCAGGGCTCCAGGACACTGGAAACAGGGGTTAAGTAGATAGAGGTCCAGATCCAAAGGCCTCAGGCCCTTCATTTACTCTGAGGAGGGAGGGCTCTCAAGCCTCGCTGGGTTAGCAGCATTTCACTCTCAATTGTAACACTTCAGCAGACTTCAGAAAGGGGAGACAGGGCTTCCCTGGTGGCACAGTGGTTAAGAATCCGCCTGCCAATGCAGGGGACTTGGGTTCAAGCCCTGGTCCGGGAAGATCCCACATGCCATGGAGCAACTAAGCCCGTGCACCACAACTACTGAGCCTGCGCTCTAGAGCCCGTGCTCTGCAACAAGAGAAGCCACCGCAATGAGAAGCCTGCACACCACAACGAAGAGTAGCCCCCGCTCGCTGCAACTAGAGAAAGCCCGCGCGTAGCAACGAAGACCCAGCCAAAAATAAATAAATAAATAAATTTTAAGAGGTGGGGGGAAGTTTAGCATTAATTCATGTGACTGAAAGAGACTCTCAAATGTTATAAAAAGTAGACTTTAAGTATAAAAAAATTACAACGTATTGTTAAACATATTATAAATGCATACATAATATGTACTGACACATGCATATACACAAACCTCACTGTGGGCATCTCCTATAGTTTTAAAAGAAAACTGCTAATCAGTGCAATAGTTTGAGAGTATCCATGAATTATACAAACATGATCAAATAACTGGCATTCCCAAATTATAGCCTTGAATCATGAAAAAAGGTTGTACAATTACCTTTGTTTATGAAGATACCTTAAACAAAATGTACATCCAAAATAAAAATAAACTTTCTTTCGACTTTAAATAGGCAAAATTTTACCTATTTTGCCTCTCCAGAAAACACGGCTATCTACAAAAAAAAAAAAAAAATCTCTGAAGGGCTCTGGATAGCAAGGGTCCTCTTTGGTATCATTTTTTGTTTTCCTTGTTTATGATTGTAAAATACAGCTCTCATATAAGGGCATTATAAAAACAACTGTCGTTTGAAGAGCAGCTTTAAAACAAATGCCCACGTACCCACGACGCTGTCCAAGAAAGAGAACGAGACCCACGCAACACCCAACAGCGTCTCCTGGGTCTCCCACATCACCCCTTCTCTCAGGGGTGACCACGACTCGGAGTGTGGTGCTGCTTATTCCTGCCTTTGCATTCGTTCCTTCGACCACAGGGCTCTCGAGGCAGAACTCGTGTTGGAACCAGAGGGCACGCAAAGCCTGGCAGCGGTGATCGGGACGCCTGTGAGATCTGGTGCTGCCGGCCCGGCCTCCCCTGAGCCCCTCTCCACATCACCACAGCTCTGGCCACACACCTGCCTTAGTTCCTTGAACACAGCTCTTGGTCACCTCTCAGGGCACAAGTGACACGTCACTATCCATCCAACATCCTGTCTAATCAGGACACTGATGTTCCCACAGATGGAGGAAAGACCCAAAGGTAAGATACTGTTTGGTCACCATCTACTTCTGACAATAAATTCTAAGGTGGATTGACTAGTAAGGGCATTTTTCTTTCTTTTTCCATTTTTATTCTTTCTGATTACTGCCATCATTAAAATGATCTAAGTTAGCTCTCATTTGCATTTGGAATTATATGGGATACTCTACAGAACAAACTAAAAATAGACTCTTTTGTTCTGTAGCTGTTGACACTCTAAAGCAGGCAATTTCAGGAACAAAGAAAAAACCAACCAAGCAGACAATTCTTCTCTGATAATTAAACATGAAAAAAATGCTACTCTAAGAAAGGCATCTGAAATATCACGTTAGCTATTTGAAAGAACATGTTACAGTCACAAAGTCACACAGCATTTTATGTAATTATTTGGGTGGAAAAGTGGAGAAAGACTTCCCAGCAGCCTCTAAAAGAGGAACAGAAAAGAGCTGAATGGATTTCATTTCAATGCTTCTGCAGGTTAAGGGCAAGAGGAGGAGGGACTGGAAGGGCGATGGAGATGAGGAGCCTAGAAAGAGGTCTGAACACGGGGCAGGATTCAAGGTAGAAAGAGTGAGAGGCTAGAAAAAAGGGAGGTGGGGCAGACAGGCCGGGGAGAGGCGGTGACAGCAGCAACGACCAGCTCAGACTCATGCAGGAACCTTTGGGACACGAGTCGCTGTTCTAACCCTCCGGACACGGACACCGCAGGAAGTGGCTTCTGATCCCTGAGCCGGGGCACCGAAACCAGGAGAGGGTGTGGCCAAGAGGCCACGAGGAACAGGCTGGAAAGAGGAGGAGCCACGGCACAGAGGACAGGTCACCTCCCCAGGGTGGCATGGGCGCCGAGCCGCAGAGCTGGGAGGACAAAGGCGAAGGGAGGGCTGTGAGGAGGTGACGGTGTGCGGTCGGCCGAGGCAGGCGGGAACACAGATGGAGCTCGGGCACCTGGGCTGCTGTCTTGGCCTGCTCGCACATCTGATGCAAATACCAAATATTTTCTTTACAAGTCACAGCCAATGAGTTCAGGTTCTTTTCTCCTCCGTGCACGTGTCAAGCGCTACGTGTGCCCGTGCCCCACACACCTGGAATCCGTGCCCCAGTGCATGGCGTAGATTTTGGCCAAGTGCCCCCTCAGCGTCCTCCTGGTACGCATCTGGATTCTTCCCACTGGGTCGACGTTGTTTGTGATCTTAAAAATAAAAGTGACTGCAAATTAACATCGTGTGATGCGTGCTCTCCCCGCGAGGTCCCCTCCCCTTCAAGCCCACCCCACTCACTGGCCCCGACGCCCTGGCCTTGGCTGTGCCTGCCCTGCTCCTTCCAGGCCGCCAGGCCTCGCTCTGCGATTTCTCCTGTCTCCCAGGGCACCTACCTTCCTTCTCCCGGTTCTCGGAAGTCTGCTACTCTACCTGTTCTCCAGGACCCCCGTCCCCTCCCACCGTGCGTAGCAGGCATGGGGCTGGCCCAGAGCCTCCTCCCCTCCCGTCTCTGCTGTCTCCCTAGCTGGCCACCCGGCCCAGCTCCTCCTGGCCTGTGTCAGTCCCTCACGGGTTTCCTCCGAATTACAGCCTCGTCAGTCTACATCACAATCTAACACAGGGCCCCAGCCTTACAGACTGTCCAGAGACCAGGCTGTGCGCTGAGCTGGACAACGATGGAATCTCCTCTGTACTCTGTAGCTTAGGGCACAAAACTATACATACAAACCTGCTGTTCACTCCAACATACAAAAACCTGACGTTAATGATTCTGGGTTGACAAATGGAATAAGCGTATCACAATAATGGGTTTTAAAAACACGTACAGTCCAAAGTGCATTTGAGATTCAAATGCAGGTTATTCTATGCAGTCTAATTTTTCTTTAACTTATTGTTTAACCCCAATTAAATAACATCTAAAGCGCTAAGACAATGTAAAAAAATCATACTCAACAGAAGTAGGAATATAATTTTTCTTTCACATTTCTGCTCAATTCTTTGGACAAAAATATTGTTTTTCAGTGAGGTGAAACGCACCATTTGAACGTATGTAACTCTGAGTGTGTACTATTAGCACAGCCACGCACCTGCCTTCTAGAACGTTCTCATCACCCCCAAAGGAAACCCCATATTCACTAAGTGGTTGCTCCCTACAGCCTCCTCCCAACCCCGGGCAACCATGAACCTGTTTTCTGTCTCTACAGGGTGACCTGTCTGGACATTTCATATGCATGGAATCACACAACATGTGACCTTCTTTCACTGAGCGCCATGTCACAAGATTCATCCCTTCTATGGCTGAGTAACGTCCCACCGTGTGGACAGGCCACACTTTGTCCCCGCGCTCCTCCACCTGCGGATATCTGACTGCTTCCTGCTCTGGCTGCTGGGAACCGAGACGACGTGAGCACGCGCGTACACGGGTTTGTTTGAGCGTCAGCTCTCAGCTCCTCTGGGCGTGCATCTAGGAGTGGAACTGCTGGGTCATGACTAATGTTTAACTTTTTGAGAATCTGCCAAACCGGACTTTAGAAATCGAAGTTCTGAGGCAGATTTTGCTAGGGAGAGGAACTCTGAAATAGCTGTATCGAGACTGCAGTAACATTTACAACTCCGGCCTCCGCAAGAAGGCTCGAGAGACATTATTTGTCATCCACGACGCACCACGGCCTCGCCTAGCGTGGTAAGGGCCTGCGCAGGAGAACCCTTCGAGCAGTGCCCCACACCCTCACTGTGCACAGGAGAGAATCAGAGTGCTCCCTCTAGAGGTCCCAAGTGGAGGCGCCACAAGCACCAACCTCCAGGCCAGGCCAGCGACTCTGCACAAACTGCTCTTACCTGGGAGAGAGTTGCATCTGCACACGCTTTTCTAGCATCCTAGGGAAAGACAATGATAAAGAGGGAATTAGTGCTGTTTCAGATACAGTCACTCCGAGGTGCTGGCACTGCAGTCCCGGAGAGCCTCCACCAGGGTGGGAGAGCTCAGACCCTTTCCTTCGCCCCCCGCCCCCAGCCGCGCACCCACAGTCCCAAGCACACTCAACAGAGAACCAGCGACACACAAGTACATGCCTGGCCTGCAGACTACCCCGTCTAACGCGCAGCACCCCCGCGCCCCCAGAGCCTCCTCTCCTGCCTGCGAGGCTCCGGCACCTTCCCACAGACCTGCACGTGCGTCTCGCTCCTTCTACCATCCCAGGAGCCGTGGGGCCCGCAGAAACAACGTCTAAAAAGCACTGACTGGCCGGCCCAGAGAACTTTTCTTCTAGAGTGTGTTAACTAAGACTCTTGTTTCCAAGCTAAACAATCCCTGAAGCTAACCTCTACACAAAAGAGCAAAGGATCTGGGGTCAACACAACCAAATTCAGGTAAGACACTCTGGCCGTTGGCAGCCTGTTACCTGTTTTCTTATCTATAAAATGACCTTGTGAAGCAGTTGAGAACTACAAAGGGATGTTACTCAAGCTAATTAAAATGTTTTCATTGTTTCTAAGTGATCCAAGTTACTAGAAAAAAAATCTTGAAATCTCAAATTAGTGTGTGTGTGTGTGTATATATATACATATATATATAGATATATATTTTTTGGCTGTGTTGGGTCTTCGTGGCTGCAAGCGGGCTACTCTTCGTTGCAGTGCGCGGGCTTCTTCTCACTGTGGTGGCTTCTCTTGTCGCAGAGCATGGGCTCTAGGCGCGCGGGCTTCAGTAGTTGTGGCGCACGGGCTTCAGTAGTTGTGGCGCACGGGCTTCAGTAGTTGTGGCACACGGGCTTAGTTGCTCCGCGACATGTGGGATCTTCCGGAACCAGGGATCAAACCTGTGTTCCCTGCATTGGCAGGCGGATTCTTATCCACTGCGCCACCAGAGAAGCCCCAGCGTATATATTTTTACAAATAGAAAGCCATACATTCTGAGGGAAAATGAGACAATAGCTTTAAGAGGGTCAAAATTTGAATGTAGGGATGGGGTCTAAAACGTTTTTTTGTGTAGGAATAATTTCAAAGGAAATTATGACAATTTCTAATAGAAACGTTGCCACTGTGTCGTCATCTGACCACCTGCTCTCACTGACACGCGTGTGAGCACTCGTGTGGGAGGGCCTGGGGACCCCTCCAGGGCAAACGGCCTCACTGCTAATTATTTCTGCTTCACAAAGCTGGTGCTAATACTCACCAGCCCAGCACAGGAAGTATATTCAACGAGATGGTGATTATAGAGGGACCAAATAGCTAGATTCCAAATTCAACTCAAACTATCCTATTAGAAGCCATTCTGCTTAGTTAAATCTGCTTATTTAATTAAAACACAAAAATTATATAATCAGTTATTTCTGTGCCAGCACCTAAATTTGGGGTCAAGACCAAGAGGAGGGGAGACCCAGAGCAGCAGGTTTCTCATCAGGGACTCTATCAGTTACTTACAGAGTTCAATATTTATTTCTGAGTACCATTTTTAAAATTTGTTATTTATTTATTTATTTGTTTGCTTTTGGCTGTGTTGGGTCTTCGCTGCTGTGCGCAGCCTTTCTCTAGTTGCGGCAAGCAGGGGCTACTCTGTTGCAGTGCGCAGGCTTCTCATTGCGGTGACTTCTCTTGTTGCGGAGCACAGGCTCTAAGCGCACGGGCTTCAGTAGTTGTGGCACACGGGCTCAGTAGTTGCAGCACACGGGCTCAGTAGTTGCGGCACAGGGCGCAGTAGTTGTGGCACGTGGGCTCAGTAGTTGTAGCGCATGGGCTTAGTTGCTCTGCGGCATGTGGCATCTTCCCAGACCAGGGGTTGAACCTGTGTCCCCTGCATTGGCAGGTGGATTCTTAACCACTGCACCACCAGGGAAGCCCTGAGTACCATTCTTACTGATATGATACACAGCTTTCAATTTTAAAAAAGAATAAGAAGAATTTTTAATTTGTGTTTTGGCTGCGCCACATGGCTTGCAGGATCTTAGTTCCCCGACCAGGGATTGAACCTGGGCCACTGCAGTGAAAGCGCCGAGCTCTAACCACTGGACCGCCAGGCAAGTCCCTAACAAGAGTGTTTTAAATGGAGAAAGTAAACCATGGGACTTCAGTGGCTGCACTCTGGTTAGTGTCCAGAGATTAAAGTGGATTTCGTAATGTCCGGAGCAGACTGCAGCGACACCACAGAGGACAGAGAGAAAAGCCATTTGAAACACTGAACACAGGGAACGCTAATTCAGCCTTCAGTTTAGCCAACAAGTGCTCACTGTAAATGAGTACAGCATCCTCAGAGCAATTCAACTTCCAACCCTATAGGAAGAAGTCTTCTAATGGAAACCATCCCTGTAACTGCTTAATAAAGACAGAAATCTTCATCATTTTTTAGATTAAATTCCAATTTAACGGCCTGGTGATATGTTCACAATGGCTTATTATTTAGCCAAGGCTCCTGTACTGTCTGTGCTGAGAAAAGTCACTGAAGACAGCAGGTCGCCTTCCTGCCCCTCACCCAGAGGAGCACATACAGACCCACAGTCAGTCAGGCCTTATCCCGGCTGGATGTCGGTCCAGCACAGGGCAGCACGCGGCCAGGCCCATCCCACTAGGGCTGCACTGACCACCCCGGCTCTGCTGTCGCTGGAGACAAGCGCCCGCACGCGTCACTCGGCCCGTCTTGTTCACTTGCAAGGTCGGCACAGTCACTTTGAAAAAAATTTGCGCCTGTACATTTCGTGGAGTTCCCCTTCATCCATTGGTAGCCCATGTGTTTAAGACATGCCATATTTCAATCGGCATCCCATTGAGAGCCCGTGCTTCCTCACAAACATGATCAAAAGTAGGATGACACGGTCCCCTCTGGGGTCTTTCAGCTTAAAGATCAACCTAATAAAGCAAGCGACCCTTCTTAGAATCATCTACCATCTCTTGTTTGATTTGCTGCGCCCTACAATCTTTAACAAGCATGTGTTCCTTGGGTAATCGGGGGGAAAGGGTGTTTTTTTCCTTTGTTAAAGAAAGTCTTCCGTTCCCATTTGATGTAATGGACTCAAACAGCTGGGTGTGCAGATGGGTGTGGAGATGGCTGTGCAGCTCGTCCACTCTCCTGGGGATGGCCCACGTGGAGCAGGCGCCACGGGAGATGCCGCGGGTGCACGCTGAGGCCATTTCATGTAAGAGACCCTGAATTGGCAAGACTCGGTACCAAAAAAGAGTGTAAAAAGTAAATGTATTTATTAATTATATATCAAAATGGTGATCTTTTAGATATATTGGTTCAGATACAGTTGTTAAAAATTAATTCTACCAGTTTCTTTTTACAGTTTTAAATTCCACATGTGGCTCACACGACAGCTCTGTCCCCTAAGAGGAGGGCTGTGTGTGCTTTACAGAAAACAGGTCTAAAAAATGGGAAGAAAAGATGCAACATTGACTTTCAGCCTTTATTTTTCCACCAAATTTGGATTTTTTTTTTTTTTTTTTTTACCTATGCCAGATGAACTGTCTTATTTGCTACGAATAGATCTGAACCCACTATTTATGAACAACTTATAAACAACAACTTATTGTTGCTAGAAAAACAAAATTCTGATTTCTATATTCTGGAGTGTGGCTGGATGTATTAAACAAATCTGATCAGAGCAAACCATTAAAAATACTAACTCTTCCTTATTTTTATTGAGCTATATTGTATCTTTTAAATGTTAAGATTTGAAATTCTTACAGTAAAAGGATATTTTCTGTTTCTTCTTTGGTGGTAGATCTCAGATAATTCCATTATCTTTTCTCAACTTCAAGAAAAAGTCAGCTAAAAAGATGCTGATCTTTCTTTCCAATTACTACTAGGCTTTCTGAACATATAATTGGTCTTTTAAATGGAAATAATTAGGCTCCATACTTAAAGTTGGACCTAGTATGCATCCCCTTTTAAAAGTTCATGGGTTCTGCAGTGCACCATTATAAACATCAGTGACAGATTGGGAGGTAACGCTTGAGAACTCTGCAACTATCCTACTTTCTACAGGACAGCTGAATGATACCTGGCTGTTTTTATCTTCAAATAGATGCTCTATTTGAATAGAGCATCTATTTGAAGATAGATGTTAGTGCTCTAACAGCCATAACCATCCCTAGGAAACACCTTTTTTCAAAATTAAGAACACATCACGTGCACTTAAAATACTTTTTATTATTGTTGTTAATACTCTTATTTTTAAACAAGTTTCCGGCCCTCAACTTAGCAGTCACAGTGGGGTAAGTGAATACCACACTCTATACAGTGACCAAAAGAATGTCACAAAGCTAATTCCCAAAGTCAAGAAAAAAGGTACAGAAAGATGTCTATAAATTCTATGGAAACATTTGCTGTATAGTGAAGTGAAAATATGCTAGAAAACAAAATACTAGCAGAAACTAACAAAACACTGTAAGGCAATTATACTCCAATAATGATGTTTAAAAAAAAAAAAAAGAAAGAAAGAAAACAAAATCCTGAAAATAATGTACTAGGCCAAATACCTGGATCTGTAATTTCTACATCCTGGGCCAATTAAGATTCAATTTCAATCCAAAACAATGAATAGTCTGTATTCTGCAACACATTTTTCCTTAAAATGGTAACATCGCATCTGAAATCCAAATGATTAACAAAACTGAGCACACATAGCTACGTACTCTAATCTGGTTTTTAAGCTGTTCGGCCTCCTGCCGTAACTGGTCAAGTTCACTCATCTTCTAATCTTAGTGCTCTTCAAAGCCACCTCAAAGAATCTTAGATCTGAAAGAGAAAAGCACAAAAAATTAATAAACAATGACTGAGTAATTTAATGAAGCAGACGAGAAAAGGAAATTGAAATTCTGAGAGCTATGGTTTCATTATAAATCAGAGTACCTTTCTTTAGCATTCATAAGAAGGTATAAAATGCCTACAAGGGCTGGGTTAACAAAGTATAATTACTATTATACACAAGCTTTGTTCAATGACAACATCTAATAGACTATTCAAAAGGTGGTGGTGGGCTGAAGAAGGAAAAATCTGTTTAGAAGCAGGTTTCATGAAGGATTTGGGTTTCACTATAAACTTAAGAACCTAAGACTGACGTTCAGAATAGCTCTCACATGAAAACCCTGGGGTAGTTAGTTCAGGAAATAGAGTACAGCGGCAACCTGGCAACCCAGCACCTCAAAGCCATGTCAATGATCTTGAACCCATGACTGCCCAGAAGACATCAGAATGTTCACACAGTGATTCTAATTTTTCTTTTTCTTTTTTTGGCTGCGTTGGGTCTTCTTGTTGCTACACGCGGGCTTTCTCTAGTTGCGGCGAGCGCGGGCTTGTCTTGTTACGGAGCACAGGCTCTAGGCACGCGGGCTTCAGTAGTTGCGGCACACGGGCTCTAGAGCGCAGGCTCAGTAGTTGTGGCGCACGGGCTTAGGTGCTCCGCAGCATGTGGGATCTTCCCAGACCAGGGCTCGAACCCGTGTCCCCTGCATTGGCAGGTGGATTCTTAACCACTGTGCCACCAGGGAAGTCCCACACAGCGATTATAAAAAGACTCAGTTTGGTGTCCAACAGACCTCTGATTCAGGACAACTTACTCTCCCACCAAAATGGGCTCTGGGATCCCAGGAGACTCAGAAGCAACACTGCAGTCCTTACAGGTACAGGCCAAAGTAGGCTCAGTACAAGCAGCCCTGCTGCCCACTCTTGACCCTGCCCCACCCCCAGGCTCATTAGACAGTATTCCTGAAATCAGGGTCAAAACACAATTATCCTATTAAACAAGAGACTTATTTTCCCAAGGGAATGTCGTAATTCGGGGTTGCATTTCTGACCAAGAACATAGCTGTTAAGTCAATCCTAACTATGACCAACCTATCACAAAGCTGAAGATACAATTACCAACATCTTTTAATCACTTAAGAATACAATTAGCCCCCACATGCAAACACAGCTTATGCAAGGGCCTCAATTTCCTATGCAAACACAGAGGGGAGAATTCTTCCATCACAGATTTTGTGTGAAAGTCACAGGGTTATTATAATATATACCAGATATTTAATTAACAGTAATTATTTATTTTCTTAAAATGGAAACACATCTGGGGGAAATTATCTGGATGACCCAAGAAACATAGTTGTTAGTTCCCAGTCTAGATAAACTTTCCTTTTCTGTACAAAAGCATTCAAAATAATTGTTACATGGTCTATATTACAGAATACTTATTGAGAAAACAAAAATACCTTTCCCAATAAAAAGCATCTTCAAAAAGTATGTGTTAATAAGTTCCTGGTTCCTGCCCTCACCTGCACCCACCAGCCCACGTCTATTCACAGCCACAAAATGCCATTAGCTGCTGGGGTGGGCCGGGCAGGAAGCAGAAGGGGAAGTGCTGGGCTTCTAGAGGCATCAAGTCCCTCGGGCTGACCCTAAATGAAAGTCTGCAGAACTATCAGGAAAGGCCTAACGGGGTGGGGCCCTGACGCGGAGCTGAGGCATCTCGGAGGACAAAGGCAGGGTCTGCCACTCCAGCTGTCCGGGAAGGCAAGCACAGTGACACCACTGTTCCTAGAGGCATTACTTCAAGTGGGTGTTGTAAGCCCGGGCAAGCTTCGCCCACGCAGACTCCCTGGCGCCTCCCTGGACAAAGGGAGCAAAGGCTGGAGTTACCCTATGTGATAACCGGGCTAATTCTCTCTCTCATTTTCATGTATCAAACTCTGAGGACTGCAGCTGATGAATGTTAATGTATGAAATAATAACAGTGCCAAGAGAACACGAAATAATTTTAAAACAGAAAGCTGTGCCGATGCGTTTCCTGAGCTTATGGACGGCCCTGCATCCTCCCCGCCAACCCCAGCGGCCTGCTGCAGCGCACGTGCATTTCACACGTGATCAAATTATACTATAAGGACAATCTGGCAGAGTTGGGGGCAGTTTTATCCCAGTAACACTCCCCACCCCCACGTTAAAGAATTGTTCTTAGTCTGTGGAGAAGCTACTTCATTCAATCCTTCCAAAATCAACATGAAGAAAACTAACAGCTAATGTTGTCATCAGGTACACTGAATTAAACGGTTAGTTTTAGGCAACAAACCATGTATTCCGATCCTAATTTAAACACTAAAAAGCTAAGCTAGTTTTTAAAGTAAGGACAAAACCAACAAACTCCTAGGATCGAGATAAACAGAAAGAACTTTCAGAGATGCTAGGTGGTCTTTAGGTAAAGATCCAAATCCTAGTATTAGATGGAATAGCTCCTGAGATATTAAAATTAAATATTTCTTTCAATTAGATGCTCTTTTTTTACATATTATAAAAGAATATATATTAATACATGATAATCACCCAGCTGTATTGCTTTAAACTAGAGAAATTGATTTATTGAAAACTTAACTATCTTTAAAATGAGAAGCTCCAATTCAGTTACCTCTCAAAATTTCAGAAGCAATAATACCAATACTTGCTGACTTTAATCTTTAGTCACAAGCAAAGAGAACAAAACCAGATCTATTTCTCTTTCATCATTAAGTAACATAAATTATTAATATTGCCTTTTGATTACGGCTCTCTCTACGATCAGTGTCCACATTCAAGTCTCAATCAGGAGACTCAAAATTCGTATCCATTGATTTTTAAAGAAAAGGGTATTCATATCTCTACTACCAATAAAAATAAGTGTCCTGAAAGGCCCTTTTTGATCTCTACAGTCTGGTCAGAAAGAGAAACCTACTGGTAGACATTTAAAAATTTTTTTCAACTACATTCTTTATTCCACATGTTGAAGGTGTATTTTTTAAAATCCAATCTGGAAAAGAAGTTGTCTGCAGCTGGCCTCTCACCGATGGAGGGACACTCCAGCACGCTCACCTCTCCGTCGCCCTCTGGGCACTGGGGTTTGCTCTGACGTGGCACCGTCCGGGACCTCCTCTGTGGGGCACACACACATCCACGATGGACAGCCTCCCGTGCCCTGAGCTAACGGACACTGAACTGGCCTCACAGGATGAGTGTGAAGGGACCAGGCAACACCACCATCACACAAGACCAAGCGGTCAACACTCCCCCAAAGAGAAGTCGGCAACCCACGGACAGCAAGGAGCCTGCACACTCAGATACAGAGCGGGACTGACGGGAAGCAAGAAGGTCCTAATTCCCACACGCTACAAGTTCGTCCCAAATGCTCTTCCGTGAAGATAACAGCAAATGAAACAGACAAGGTACAGAAAAATATATAAATGATAATTCTCCTTTTGTGTATATAAAAAGAATAAACATCTATGCTAATGTAAGCAATCTTTTTTTCTATATACACAAGAAAATGTTAATGGCTATTTTGGGGGGGAAATACACAGGAATGGGGCAGCTTTGATTTTTCACATTATCATATATATATAAGGAAAAAAGACAAATTATATATGTAAAATTACATGTGTATATACATATATATATATATATTTTTTTTTTTCTTCAAAAAAGTTAACTGGTTATCTGGGCCGTTGAACCAAGAAGCATTCACAGTTCTTCCTCCATACTTTTCAGTTAAAAAAAAAAACTAGTAAATGTTAACCGTTTACTGGGTGAACTATTACATATCACTAGGAACAATAATGGAGATAGTATAAAAACCTACAAAAATGCTCATTATATGCTAAATGAAAAACAAATTTGTGTGTAATAATTTTAGCTATTTAAGAAGGCCAAAAACATACCTAATTTAAAAACACATGTAATAAGACAGCATTTTTGTTAGAATTATTGGTCATATTTTTCTCTTCATTTTCCAAATACTGGACATGCAGTTTATATTCCTTTGATCACAAAAAATGAATGTACATTTTAAAGGTCTTACTTACATGTAACTGCTTTTGCTGTTCTCTTCACTATCCTTAGTCCCCCAGAGCCTCTGAGAAGCCCACCATCAGGTTTACGTGGCCTGGGCTCCTTCTCTCCTCTAGGGCCAAAGTCACAGCTAAGCACTGGCCATGCTGACTCAGCGCACTGACCAGTCTAATCCACTAAGACAGGACCTGCTGAGAGTCTCACTTCTGTTCTTTATGATCCACATCTGCCACCAGCTTTTATTTACAGCTTGTTTTGGAAACACTTTCCACAGAAATTTAAGTATCTTAAAAGCAAGTATGTGAAGTGATCTGCCCCTACTTTAAGGTTATACCCAGTATCTCTGTAAGTTAAAGAGTTAACATAATTTTTTATTTAAATATTTCACATTTGTGATATAATGTACTTCACGACTAATGCAGCACCACGCCCCTCTAATCAAGACCCCTGTAAAGTCTAGGAAGGACACTTCAAGGGCTCCCAGCGCCCCAGTTATTACCCAGTCACTAACAATGACACGGGCTAATATTAAGGACAAAATGGAGTGACGGCATCAAAATATAATTTCAGGTTCTGGTTTCGCCACACACAAGGAATGTGACTTTCACCCGCTCACCTTCCACTCTGGTCTGCTGACTGCACCACAGGAATGACAGCACCAACACCGCAGGGCCGAGAAGAAAACTAACAAGACAACTGTAAAGGGCTCTGTAGGCCTTTCTGTGTCATCAGGGATCAGACTACGAAGTGCACCCCCCACAGAGCAGTCGCCACACACATGCGGGTTCACGACCCACAGGAGGGCGGCCCGGGACGCCAGCCACCGGTGCCCGTGCTGCGCTCAACGTCCTGGGGCAAGAGCAGCCCCACCGAGCACCCCGCGCCACGGGGGCAGGAGTCTGCCAACCTGCTCGGCCACATGAGCACCAGTACCACACCTCACCTCCAGACAAAAGAGCATTCTGAGCGAGGGGAGTTTGCATGAGGGATCTGAATCAATTTCACCAGCTTTTCTGGTTTTTCTTCCATTCCCAAATCCAAGTTAATCTCCGAAATCGAGACAGCACAAGTCCAAAGGGCGATGGACAGCAGTCAAGTCCTTCCTGGGTCACAGCTGCTTTAACAAAACCCGAGCAGTGAGGGCAGATCCCCAGGGCGCGGGACAACTCCACCACACGACACCCGCAGGCTTCCCTGGCGTGGGAAGGTATACCCTGACAGACTTAAGAATAAAATGACGTGTCTGAAATTCGCTGTAAAACAACCGAGGAGGGAAACAGGGGAGAGCACAGAAGAACAAGTTTGGTCGTGAGTTGGTAATTGCTTTAGTTTGGTGATGGAGTTCCTTATACTATTTTTTAACTTATTATGTATTTCAATTTTCCATTAGAATAGTTTCTGTTTAAATGTTAGAGACCTTGAATCTTGATTTAAAATCCAAATGTACAGAGAAAACCAGGAAAATCTGAATATCATCTGGGTATCTGATGACAAGGGGCTGCTGCTCTTTCATTCGGTGTCATAATGAAACTGAAGTCCTTAACCGTGAGAAATGCTTCTTACTTATGAGTGAAATGATATGATTTGGGGACTTCCTTTAAAACACTCTGATAGGAAGAAAGGAGATTAAACAAAACTAGCAGAATTCTGTTAGAGCTGGATGATTTCATAATATTCTGCCTGTAATCTACGTTTGAACATTCTCTTTATAAATTTTTTTAAAAGTCATTACTTCTTGGTATTGTTTGACTACATTACAAGTATGTATGAAATCTGTTCTATATCTCTTAGTTTTAAAAATACAGGAGCACAGAGATCTCACAAGCAGATCGTGTTGTATTTTGACATGGATCACGCTGCCACGTTAGCTGGTTGTCTGTGAGAAAGAGTCAATCCCCAAAACTCCCAAATTTGTCTAAACAACTGAATGGTTGACCATGGAGGCTGGTATGTTTCAAAAGTGACAAAAAATTAAGTTTTGATGAAACATTACATCAGCTTCTAAGAAGTAGCAGATATCAGAATATTCAATACAAAGTAAACCGTAACTAGTTTTTAATATGGGTGACCAGCTGGTAATGGAGTCTAAGAGAGGAGGCCTAGTTACACACAAAATTCCCGTCTGGCTCTGGATTAAAGTATCCAGCAAATTTTTACACGTTATTTTAAAACTGACATGTGTGTGTTACATTTTACTAGAATGCAATGATTTAAATAGTCTGTCCCCAACATCTAAGATACCTCACGAGATTTTCCTGTTTCTCAATTTTCTGATGCAAATTTTAAAAGAAAACTCACAGCCCCTCACTTAGTTAAGTGTTTACTGATAATGCACACATAAGACACTTTTACTTTTCACATTTTACATTTATGGACAATGTAGTATAATCGTCTTCTAAATTACTGTTTAACTCCAATTTAAGCATATCCCCTAAAGCACTAGGACAATGTAAAAAATGTAATCATTCTTACCAGAACTAAATTTATACAACGATCGTACATTAGTTCTGTAAATAGAAAAAAAAAAAGATACAAGATAGAATCTATACATAAAGTGAATTTACTTATTAGCCTTACAAAGGTCTGATCACTACGAGGCCCCCAGCTGATATTCTATAAGAGGGAAGAAGAGTCTCACTTCCGTTTACTACCTTTTGAAAATAAAGGTTCTTATACTTTTCAAATCACAACAGAACCTACACATAACTTCATAAAGTCACTGATAGCCAAACGCCACATACACTCAAACTGAATTTCTGGGAACCCATGTGTCATTCTAGGAAATCCACGCTAAACCCAGACATCACGGCAGTGGAAAAACCCCCAAGATGGTACCATGCTGGTGTCTCGTCTGATGCCCTGTGAATGGTTCCAACACCACTCCAGCACGTGCTTCCCTGATTTCCCAAGACCCAAAGCCAGTCCTTGAGTGAGTGGGGTCATAATAGGGTTAAATGCATCCAAAGGGATTTACTGCCTAACAAAAAATCAAATATGTACCGGGACTTCCCCAGTGGTCTAGTGGTTAGGACTTGGCACTTTCACTGCTGGGCTCGGGTTTGATCCCTGGTCGGGGAACTAAAATCCTCCAAGATGCGAGGCGCAGCCCAAAAAATAAAAAATAAAATTTTTAAAATTAACCATGTACCTGAGAACAACAGGAAAGTACTCCAGCCCCATGGACAGATTGCAGAGAGCACAAAAAGCAAAAAACACATTTTTTGTAAGCCAGCTCCATCCTCCCTCCACAGAGATGTGCCTCATCAAGCAGGTAGCGGTATCAATAGCAGAAAGCTCCGCAGTCTGCTCACCTAAACCCATCGCTCGGAAGGCATCAGTAGCAGAAAGCTCCGCAGTCTGCTCACCTAAACCCATCGCTCGGAAGGCATCGATAGCAGAAAGCTCCGCAGTCTGCTCACCTGAACCCATCGCTCGGAAGGCATCGATAGCAGAAAGCTCCGCAGTCTGCTCACCTGAACCCATCGCTCGGAAGGCATCGATAGCAGAAAGCTCCGCAGTCTGCTCACCTGAACCCATCGCTCGGAAGGCATCGATAGCAGAAAGCTCCGCAGTCTGCTCACCTGAACCCATCGCTCGGAAGGCATCGATAGCAGAAAGCTCCGCAGTCTGCTCACCTGAACCCATCGCTCGGAAGGCATTGATAGCAGAAAGCTCCGCAGTCTGCTCACCTGAACCCATCGCTCGGAAGGCACTGCTTAGTTTCACCGTCGTATGCAAACTATTTATGGTTGCTATGCAATGTCACATTTGAAAATTACTATAAAGAATTTACATTTCAGAGCTTCCCTGGTGGCGCAGTGGTTAAGAATCCACCTGCCAATGCAGAGGACATGGGTTCCAAGCCCTGGACCAGGAAGATCCCACATGCCGCGGAGCAACTGAGCCCGTGTGCCACAACTACTGAGCCTGCACTCTAGAGCCCGCGAGCCACAACTACTGAGGCCCGCACACCTAGAGCTTGTGCTCCGCAACAAGAGAAGCCACCGCAATGAGAAGCCCGTGCACCGCAACGAAGAGCAGCCCCTGCTCGCCGCAACTAGAGAAAGCCCGCGCGCAACAACGAGGACCCGACGCAGCCAAAAATAAATAATAAATAAATAGATAAATAAGTTTATATAAAAAAAGAATTTACATTTCAGAACACATTAAAACATCTGATAAGAAGTATGGTGCTGAAAGCAAAGCTGGAAACATACTGTTACTGTGCTGAATAATTTAAAACCCAGACTTATTTTATTTAAGCTATCATACGAATACTATTTCGTGCCTGTTAAGAAAAATTCTTGAACTAGAAGGGAACGTGAATCTCAGTCCACCTCACATTTCTAGCTAACAAAGCACCGGAGCAGGCCTAGAAGACCCAGGGGCCCTGGCAGCACGGACAGTGGGAGCCAAGGGAGCCCGAGCGGGCAGCGCTGCGGGGGGCGGGCGGGGGCCCAGGGAAGGCAGAGACCGCCTGCTGCCCAGCTCCGTGCTGCCCAGGGCCCACCTCTGCTGGCTGGCACCTGCCTAGGAGCGGCAGGAATGTGCTTTCCGTCCCCCACCCCATTCCCAGCATCTCCCAGCCCCGCCCAACACGCAGTCCCTGCCCCGTCTCTGCGTCTCCTCCACCATGAGCCGGGCGCAGCTCAGGCTCCCCTGCTTCCTTCGAGACTGTGGGATTCTGTCTTCCCACCTGAAGGCAGCAGCCAAGGTTTGTCCGTGATGTGAAAAGTGGGCCACGAGAGAGAAACCCCTACGGACAGGACGCATAACTACACCCTTGCTGACAGTGGGAGAGATGTCCTAAGCGACAGCCCAGGGAGCCGAGGTCTTGTTCTAGGTGAGCAGAGCTGCCTTAAGCTGCTCCTCTCAAAACCGTCAATTCAGACAGCCTACAGCTAGCATCTCCCCACAAAAGTTACGGAAAGTAAAAGCATGACTCATACTCATCAAAGTATATTAATTTCTTCTGAACATGTCTTGACTTTTGCAAAACAGCTCTGTGATTCTTCCAACACCCAACATCTCTGCTGAGCGGTTCTGCTGCAGGTAACGGGGCGGCCTGCCTGCGTTCCGACCAGGCGTGGCACCCAGGCCAAGTCCAGGAACTGGGGCCATTCTCCCTCTATCAGCAGTGCTCTTGGTTTCGCTCTACAAACCCCTTATTTGTCTTCCTCACCCCTGTCTACCGAGCATCTGCTGTGGACAAAAGACGCTGCGGCTCCATCCTCCGAGACCAGAGTCTAAACGAACGACAGACGAGGCCAACCTCACAAGCCGGCTCAGAAAAGTCTATAGGGTCTCACCACTTGGATTCCTGACTGCTTCAAAATCACATAAAAGGTGATTCACAATCTACTCTGAGGTCATAGCTGACTTAGGACCCCTTGCCGTGTAATGTCACATGTGTCCTCACCACCCCCTAGGAGGAGGTTCAACCGATTGTCCACACAGTAAACAGGAGAAAAGGAGTCACAACCTACCCGAGGTTCACAGTCACAAACGGCATTGGCCACGGTTCTGATTCAGGCCAGCTCCAGAGTTAACCATGCAGGCCCTCTAAGCAATCCCTAACTGGCTAGAAATCGTCAAGGGACCACAGGAAGAAATTTCACTCCCTTAATCACCTGCTCCCACACGTCATTCCAGGAGGACAAGCTCTCTGACAACGATGCAATGGAAGTTAACACCTGGACACGGCCTTCTGCCCCAGCCGGGGGGAGCACTGTTTTCTCCCTAATGGAGGTATCCCATCAGGGGCAAGAGATCTTAGGTTCTCCACTTCTAGAGGCAGCATCTTAAAACTGCTCTCCCCACCAAAAAAATAATTTCTTTAATGTAAATTGGTGCAGTCACTATGGAAAACAGTATGGAGGTTCCTTACAAAACTAAAACTAGAGTTGCCGTACAATCCAGCAATCCCACTCCTGGGCATGTATCCGGAGAAAACTCTTAACTCAAAAAGATACATGCACCTCAACATTCATAGCAGCACTATTCACAATAGCCAAGACATGAAAGCAACCTAAGTGTTGCTTAGGAACACTTAGGAATGGATGAAGAAGATGTGGTACATATATACAATGGAATACTGCTCAGCCATAAAAAAGAACGAAATAATGCCATTTGCAGCAACATGGATGGACCTAGAGATTATCATACTAAGTGAAGTCAGACAGAGAAAGACAAGTATCATATGATATCACTTATATGTGGAATCTAAAATATGACACAAATGAGTTTATTTATGAAACAGAAACAGACTCACAGACATAGAAAAGAAACTTACGGTTACCAAAGGGGAAAGGGGATGAGGAGGGGATATATCAGGAGTTTGGGATTAGCAGATGCAAACTACTATATATAAAACAGGTAAACAACAAAGACCTACTGTATAGCACAGGGAACTATATTCAATATTCTGTAATAAACCATAATGGAAAAGAATATGAAAACGAATATGTATATATAACTGAATCACTTGCTGTACACCAGAAACTAACATAACATTGTAAATCAACTGTATTACAATTAAAAAAAATTAAAACTGCTTGGACCATTAGTTCGAAAGTTGAATGCCATCAGTTCAGGTGAGCTGCGATTCAGGTTTATGAGTTGCCAGGTGTCACCTCCAGCCCCCAGGCTCATAGGACCCAGTGCCTAGCTCATCTCAGCTCCTACCCATCCCCTCCAATCAGCTCATCGCTCTAAGCAGGCACTGTCCGATACAACGGGAGCCACATGTGGAATTCTTAATTTTCCATCAGCCATATTATAAAAGTAAAAAGAAACATGGTTACATTAATTTTAATAATATATTTATTTAATCCAACCAAAAACGTTATTTCAACATGTAATCGATACAGAACAATTGTAAGTAGGCTATTTTGCACTCATTTGTCGCACTAAGTTTTCCTTGTTTTGTTTTTTTGGTGGAGCCATGCGGCATGCAGAATCTTCCCTGACCAGGGATCGAACCTGTGCTCCCTGACTTGGGAGTCCTAACCACTGGACCGCCAGGGAAGTCCACACTAAGTTTTTCAAGTGCAGGGTGTATTTATAGTTCAATTTGGGCGAGCCTCATTTCCAGCGCTCACCAGTCACATGTGGCTAGTGGCCACCAGCTATTGTAGTGGCCAGCACAGCACTGGGCCCTTCTCATCTCTTCACTCACACAGCAGGCACCCAACTAGAGGCTGCCCGACCCACTTCAATATCCTCCTAAAAGAACAGGAACTAGGCTCTCCCCACATGGAACTAACCCGTTTCCCAGCTCAGACACTGAGCGAGATGAGGTGGTCTTCCCTGACCCCGGTATCACCTCCCCTACGTCGCCTTACAGATCAGCTCGCTCACCTACCGGATGCTGGCAATTAGGAGTGACAGCAGAAATCACAGTGGGAGGCGTGAGGTCCTTTGCAAGTGGCAGCTCAGGGAGTGGGATGGGAAGACAGGGCTGAGCCAGTGCTGGACAGCAGGTGTGAGTTACCCTCACCCAGGTCGCCATTCCCTCTGGAGTCACAGGAAACGGCCAGTGACCCTTTCTCCTGAATCCTTCTGTGTGATGCACTACAAAAACCCATCTGTTCTTCCGTCCTGTTCTCCCGCTACAGCTGACCTTGCTTCCCAGGTCGAACACAGAGCCTAGTACATACCCCTTCAAACCCGTTGGGGCCACACAGGAAGTCCCACTTGAATGATTTCAGAGCCAAACTTCATACATAATTGATGCTATCCGAGAAGTGAATGGCACACACCCAGAAGGAAGGTCTAACTGGGAAAGGTGGCAGGGACTGGACATCAACTGCACACGACAGAGGCACCTCTGAGAGGCTGTAACCCTCAAGTTTGGGGGAAACTCTGCTCTCAGCCGTGCCTCCTGCACTCCAGTATGCAGATGTAATCTTTCTTTTACACTCACTTCCCGCAAACTACGACGAGCGCTACTGGGTCTCCCACGTGCCTCTGCACGTCCAGCCCGCCTGCGCAGGACCGGCTGGCGGAGGCAATGTGGCTGCACCTGGCTGCGGGCCACACTTCTGACTTCCAGACCCCACTCTCAGCCCCAGGTGGCCTCCACCGAGTTGACAACCTCTCTCTGCCTCTGAATTTTGGTCTGAAAGTGGAAACAGTAACACTACCTACCTCACATGCTATAAGGACTCAGTGAAAATCCACATAAGGTCCTTAAAACCTGACTGAACCACAGCAAATGCTCACTAAATCCAACTTGTTACAAAAGCAGTAATAGGGTTTTCCACTTGAAATGATTTAAGTAACAGAAAACTTCTCCCTCACCGGTCACTCTTCCGACCCAGTCAGTGGAACAGGCCCTCCGCACAAACGAAAAATATGGGCAGCAGCAGCCACCAGGGTGACACAGGGGTTCAGCAGGTAGAGGCAGGGCCTGCTCCTACGCTAATTGCTCATTTAGCTTAAAAAATATCTTTATGAAAGGTAAATAACACAATAAACAATTACAATTTGATACACTCTGACATATTATACACCTATGAAACCACCACCTCAGTTAAGGTAATGGACACATCTACACCCCCAAAAGTCTCCTTGTGTCCCTCTGTAGCCCCACCCCCGACGCCCAGGCAACCACGAATGTGCTTTCTGTCACCACAGTAAGTTTGCATCTTCTAGAGCTTTATACACGTGGCACCATACAGCGTGTGCTTTTCTGTGGTCTGGCTTCGCGCCCTCAGCGTGGTCACTCTGACATGCATCCGTGCTGTTGCACGTCTTTACATGGACGTCTGCCCTCGTTTCTCTTGGGTAAGCATCTAGGAGTGGAAAGGCTGGATCATACACAGCAAGCAGACGTTTAACCTATTAAGAAACTGCTGGGGCTTCCCTGGTGGCGCAGTGGTTGAGAATCTGCCTGCCAATGCAGGGGACACGGGTTCGAGCCCTGGTCTGGGAAGATCCCACATGCCGCGGAGCAGCTGGGCCCGTGAGCCACAATTACTGAGCCTGCGCGTCTGGAGCCTGTGCTCCGCAACAAGAGAGGCCCGCAACCGCGATGAAGAGTGGCCCCCGCTCGCCACAACCAAAGAAAGCCCTCACACAGAAACGAAGACCCAACACAGCCAAAAATAAATAAATAAATAAATAAATAAATAAATAAATTAATTAATTAATTAATTTAATTTAAAAAAAAAAACAAAAAAAACTGCTGAACGGTTTTCAACACGGTTGCACCATTTTTCATGCCCATCATCAGTGCACGAGAGTCCAGCGCCTGCACACCCTCGGCAGCACGTGATATGGTCAGTCTTCTCCATTTTAGCCACTGTAATAGGTGGTTAGTGGTGTCTTGTGTGTGTTTTTTTTTTAAATAAATTTATTTATTTTATTTTTGGCTGCGTTGGGTCTTTGTTGCTGCACGCAGGCCCCTCTCTGGTTGCGGCGAGCAAGGGCCACTCTCCGCTGTGGTGCACAGGCTTCTCACTGTGGTGGCCTCTCCCGTTGGGAGCACGGGCTTCAGTAGTTGTGGCGCACGGGCTTAGCTGCTCCGCGGCATGTGGGATCCTCCCGGACCAGGGCTCAAACCTGTGTCCCCTGCACTGGCAGGCAGACTCCCAACCACTGAGCCACCAGAGAAGCCCCTTGACATGGACCATTTTTAAAGTCATTATTGAATTTTGTTACAATATTGCTTCTGTTTTGGTTTTTTGGCCACAAGGCATGTGGGATCTTAGCTCCCCAACCAGGGATCGAACCTGCACTCCCTGCATTGAAAGGCGAAGTCTTAACCACTGGACAGCCAGGGAAGTCCCCTTGTTGTGGTTTTAATTTGCATTTCCCTGATGGCTAATGATTTTTCACGTGCTCATCTGCCATCTCTCTATATTCTCTGGTGAAGTCTCTGTTCAAATCACTTGCTTGTTTTTCGGGTTGTTGTTTTCTTAATATTGAATTTTAAGAGTTCTTTACTTATTCTGGACATAAGTTACCTAGAAGACATGTGATCTGCTAGTATTTTCTGCCACTCTGTGTCTTGTCTTTTCATTCTCTTAACAGTGTCTTTGAAGGAGGAGATATTTTTAAATTTGATGAAGTCCAATTTATAAATGTTCTCTTTAATGAACTGTGTCTTTGATGTCATTAAGAAATCCTTGCCTAACCCAAAGTCTCAACGATTTTCTGTTTTCTTTTAGATGTTTTCTAGTGTTAGGTTGTGTCTGATTCATTTTGAGTTAATTTTTGTCCATGGAGTCAAGTTTACCTTTTACATATGGATATCCAACTGTTCAAGCACCTAATTCATTCATTTTAGTTTTGTTTTTTAATTTAAAATTATTTCAGGGACTTCCCTGGTGGCGCAGTGGTTAGGAAGCCGCCTGTCAATGCAGGGGACATGGGTTCGAGCCCTGGTCTGGGAAGATCCCACATGCCGTGGAGCAACTAAGCCCGTGTGCCACAACTACTGAGCCTGTGCTCTCTAGCCCGCGAGCTACAACTACTGAGCCCGCGAGCCACAACTACTGAAGCCCATGTGCCTAGAGCCCGTGCTCTGCAACAGGAGAAGCCACCGCAATGAGAAGCCCACGCACCGCAACAAAGAGTAGCCCCTGCTCGCTGCAACTAGAGAAAGCCCGGGTGCAGCAACGAAGACCCAACGCAGTCAAAAAATAAATAAATTTTTAATAAATAAATAAATAATTTCAACTTACAAAGAGTTGCAAGAATAATACAAAGAACTGGATACCCTTGCCCAGATTCACCGCCAACACTGTGACATTTATTGCCCCCATTTCATAAAAACATATTGGAATTTTTTTCTGAATTGTGTGGCCTCACCTTTATCTGTATCATCTGCTGATATTCCAACCAAGATTTGATTTGCAAAAGGGGCTCTTCTGCTTTCTACTGAAAGAAGTTGGAGAAACACTGCTCTTGTCCAGAATGTGGACCATCATCTCTGGGACCTTAACCCTTCATGCTGAACACTGGATGAAGACTTTGAAGAGAAAACCCTTCTCTGGATCAATTTGTTTGAAAACAACTTTGAGCTTAAAAATGAGAGATGGGCAAAACTGTAACAAAAACCAGGTTCTTAAAAAAAAGAAACCCTGAAGAAATTTAAATATTGTACTTTAAAAACTGGTAAGAATCAATTACGTCAAAATTACCTTAATTCCGAAGTGCTTCCGGTCTGGTCTCCAAAACATGTAAAATTGTCTGCAACAGAGAAAAGGCTGTATTTGCATTGATTCAGGTTGTGAGGCACAATATTCCATACATTTTAAGAAGCACATAATTCCGCCCCTTCCCCATCACCATTTCTTGCCCCCAAATCACTTTACTTATTAGTACTTTGTATTAACTTAGTGGTAAGTTTTTCGGTGTGGAAAAGAAGAAATCTGATCTCAATTTCTTTAAAAAAAAAGAAAAATCCTTAGAAATGCCTCAGGGAAAATACCTTGAATTAAACTGAAAAGCATCAGGGGGAAGGGGTGTTTAGAATCCTGTTACTACAAAAATTGTAGTAACAGCAACAGAAAAAAACACTGCAATTCAAGAAGCTTCTAAGAGTAACCTTCCCCAGACTTTCCCGTCTGGCCCGCAGAGGATCTCATGTGAATGTCAAAGAAGCCACGGGCTGACTGTTCCCTAAGTGCAGGTATGTCAACCTGGGCACATCTCCAGCCCATTCCTCTGGCCCAGTCCAGCTGCTGCAGTGCCGTCCAAAGATGTGGCCCTGGGTGTCCAGGAGGCCAGAGCAGCAGACACAGCAACAAGCCTCTGGACTTGCCTCTCATCACACTGCAGCCAGTGCGAAAAAATATTTACTTCTAGATTTCTTCTGAAATACCTGCTTGTCCTTTCCCAGAAACTAAATTTCAATACACTTAAAGATGTTCTGGGTAATCTCTCCAAAATACTCTGTGAAAAGGCCGCTTTTGGACATTTCACAGGTTACCTCTTGTCTATTGATCAATTCTCTATTACGTTTACAAACTCAGTGCATGCCTCTAACCTGGGGGTCAGGTCAGGAGAGGCATCAACAAGCTGACGTCCCCCAGTTGAACTATGAATTCTAAGGCATTTATTTATAACAAAATAGTTTTGTTTTCGAATTATGCTCGAATGCTGCTTATGTTATAAGCAAGCACATACTTTTCTGGCAGTAGAAGTGGGCATGGAAGAAAACAGTGTGGTGGTTCCTCAAAAAGTTAAACACAGAATCACCATACAACCCAGCAATTCTACTTGTAGGTATACATCCAAAAGAACTGAAAACAGGTATTCAATACATGTACACATATGTTCACAGAAGCACTATTCACAACAGCCGAAAGGTGGCAACAGCCCAAATGTCCATCAACAGATGAATGCATAAACAAAATGTGGTACACCCACACAATGGAATCTTATTCATCCATAAAAAGGAATGAAGTACTGATACACGTACAACGTGGATGGTCCTTGAAAACATTACACTACGTGAAGAAGCCAGACACAAAAGGTCACATATTGTATGATTCTGTTTATGTGACATATCCAGAACACGCAAATCCACGGAGACAGAATGCAGTAGCTACCAGGGGCTCTGTGTGCGATGGACAACTGCTCGACGGATACAGGGATCCTTCTGGGGTGACAAAAATGTTTTGGAATTAGGTAGAGGTAGTGGCTGCACAACACTGTGAATTACTAAAATGCCACTGAATTGTTCACTTTAAAATGGTTTTGTTATATGAATTTTACCTCGGGGTGGGGGGAGGAGTAAGTGCTGTTAAAAGTACTTGAAAAAACCAAACCAAACCAAACCAGTGGGTGTGGAAGAAGTTGGAGACAGAGGCAAACTATGGCTCTCGCCCCCATGAACCCTCTGAGCCGGGCTCCCAGGAGTGCACACCCAAGGCTTCAGGAAGCCATGAAACTGAGAGCCGGGGAGTCTCAACCTGGGCACAACTGATGGGTTTTTTTTACATTTATTAATTTATTTATTTGTTTATTTATTAATTATTTTCGGCTGCATTGGGTCTTCGTTGTTGCGCATGGTCCTTCTCTAGTTGCAGTGAGCGGGGGCTACTCTTCGTTGCGGTGCGCGGGCTTCTCACTGCGGTGGCTTCTCTTGTTGTGGAGCACAGGCTCTAGGCGCGCGGGCTTCAGTAGTTGTGGCACACGGGCTCAGCAGTTGTGGCACGCGGGCTCTAGACCGCAGGCTCAGTAGTTGTGGCGCACGGGCTTAGTTGCTCTGCAGCATGTGGGATCTTCCCGGACCAGGGCTTGAACGCGTGTCCCCTGCATTGGCAGGCGGATTCTTAACCACTGTGCCACCAGGGAAGCCCCACAACTGACATTTTAGATTGGCTTGTTCTCTGTGGTGGGGGCCGTCCTGTCTTCTGTAGGATATTCAGCAGCTGGCCGGCCTCAGCATCCCCTTCCCCAGCTGTGACAACCCCAAATTTCCAGACACCACTAGATGTCCCATGGGGAGAGCAATACTAGCCCCAGGTGAGAGCCACTCCTTTAAGGAAACTGTCACAATCACCCCGATCTCCAAACGTAAGTCCTTTCACGTATTTTCCACATCAAGAGACAGACAGAAGAAAGTAAAATAGAAAAATGTATCATCGTTTGCTCTAATTCAAAGGCCTAGATTGCCTTGTGGCTCAAGGCATGAAACAAAGTTCAAGCTCCCTATTCTTTGGAAGAGAAGACAGGGAGCTAACTCCCAGAGAGCACTGACCCTCCAGCTCACAGAGGATGCTGAGAGCACCACCAAACCACCTCCCCCTGATTCACACGGACAGCTGTCTGGACTCATTTCTAGCTAAAAATAAGACCCAAGTGGGGGTCTTTTTCTGACTGCCCAGCCCACAGAACCCAGCATAGAGAACAAGACCACTGTCTTAGCAGCACACATTCGTGTGATCCTAAACTAGGGGTACCACTTTTACAGAAAATCAGAAAACCAGGGATTTAAAAAACCAAAGGCTATATTTTACAAAGCTACCACACCTACTAGAGGCAAAAGGTACAGTGGCAAGTGAGCCCCACCTTTAGACCCCTAAGGGCTGAGCACACTAGACTAATGAGCCTGGCTGACGGGTTTCCAGGGCCCACAGGGGAGGGGGCAGCGCATGGCCAGACAGTCAGGAGAAAAGACGGTTCTCAGGCAGCAGGCTGGCAGGGAGGACGCTCCATGGTTACTCTGAAGCCCAGCCACGAGGGGTGCTGCTATAGAGTGGAAGTAAGGGGTGGCATGAGTACATGCTGAATTTTTCTCTATTTAATGTTCTTAGAAAGAGAAGTTGGAGGAAGATACAAACCTAAAATTCAAGAAAAAGGTACAACCGTTTATAGACCAATTTTTAGTCAAATTTTAAATATGTGAAATAAAATTCAAATCACAGATTTAACAGAGTAACAACTCTATCATGATTTTTATGAGCAAACCAAACACTTTTAATATTCCAAATAAACAATGCCTCGCCTACCCCGACACTGCTTTTAGACCATCTTCCTTTGGCTGGTGGCAGCCTCCTGGAAGGAGGGCATGAGCCCTGTATCCCTCCCTCTTATCCTCTGTACACGGTCTGCCTATGCAAACCCATGCCGCACAAAGCTTCCAGACCACTCCCTCACAGAGGGACCAGACAGCCGCACACCACACCCTCCCTGCCCAGTACTGCTTCAGGCTGCCTCTGGCTGCACCTCAAACACTAGTCTTTGAAGTCTACCCAATACCTTGGCTTAATTTTAAGTGATTTATGGGTCAAATCCCTTGACCATCCATTCACTCAACAACTACTTCCATGCCTATAATGTGAGATAGTGTGCTAACGCTGAAAACACATGTCAACAACCAGGTATGTGAGCCACCTACATGGGTCTTACAGTCTAGTGGAGAAAGCATGAAAAATTATCTTATGAGGTACAGAGAGAAAAAAGAGAGAGGGACTGTACCAATACAAACTAAACTAATAAAAATCAAGAAGGGCTACTTTCTACAGACCTCCAATTATAAAATAAGACATGGCATGTAATATACAGCATAAGGAATACGGTCAGTAATTATCGTGATAGCTTTTGTATGGGGACAGAGGGTTACTAGACTTATTGTGGGGATCATTTCATAACATATACAAGCGTCACACCACTGTGTACTGCACCTGAAACTAACGTAATATTGTACATCAACGTCCTTCGGTAAAAAGGAAAGGGCTAGTTTCACACAGAGCTGTGTGGTACGGGCACAGTTCTGGAAATGCACGCACAGGCCAGGACCCCGAGGTTCAGAGAGCAGAGCGCTGAAGCAGGTGTGCAGCTGACCCGACCCCGGCTCTGGGGTCAGAGGGAATGGGCCCTGCCCCCAGCCCAGAGAGGCCACTGCACAAAAGCTGGGGTGGACTCTGAGCCCTTCTCAGTGGCCAGGGGCACCACAGTCCGCTCAAGGCGCTCAAGAGCCAAGGCAGTTCTATTCCCAAGATTTTTTTTTTTTTTTTGGCTGTGTTGGGTCTTGGTTGCTGCGCGTGGGCTTTTCTCTAGTTGCGGCGAGCGGGGGCTACTCTTCGTTGCGGTGCGTGGGCTTCTCATTGCGGTGGCTTCTCTTGTTGCGGAGCACAGGCTCTAGGCGCATGGTCTTCAGTAGTTATGGCACGCGGGCTCTGCAGTTGTGGCACACGGGCTTAGTTGCTCCGCGGCATGTGGGATCTTTCCCGCACCAGGGATCGAACACGTGTCCCCGGCGTTGGCAAGCGGATTCGTAACCACTGCGCCACCAGGGAAGCCATGTTCCCAGGATTTTATTAGGCTAATATCCTTAGAGCAGATTTTAAAAGATGGAATTATTATATGTCAAAGATTAGGCACTTTAAGGCTCCTGATAAGATCAACTGAGCCTATGTTTTGATTCAGTACAGTTGTTAATTTAGCAATATTAAATCTCTCTGTGATGAACTTCTTTGTACACACATAATCTAGTATCATGAAATTTTAAGTATCAAATACTAGCATTTGTATGAGTATTGTTATTCCAACATTTTTCAAAATCTAAAAACTGAGTCCTCTTGAGATATACCTAGAGAAGTCCTTTACTGGGGACATTAAAATTTCAAATCAAGCAAAGGTACACCTGTTGGGAATGATTCCTTCTATATCCATATAACCCCACACATATGCCCTGTTACTTATCTGTAATTCTGAGATCCGTAAACCCGGCCAGAACAGACATAAGGGCATTAACTAGCCTTTATCCTGTTCAGTGTGAACGGTCATACATTTTATCACAAGCTTTAAGGTGTCTGATTATAAGTCTTGCTGGGGGCACTGTGCATGTGCGATATACACACCACTTCATCTTTCTAAACCCTGAAAAAGGCTGAATTCTAGAACACATCCAGTCCTAAGAGTTTTGCATAAAGGACTGGGGGCTTGTAAGAGACAAAGTAAACTTCTCAGTTCTGAATAATTCTCTAGTACAAACCTGTCCTGAAGAGGCAGAATGTGAAATGATAATGTGAAGGAGGTCCCCTAGCCAAATTTAGGAATAAATCTGAGGGTAAAAAGGAATAATAATTATAACAGAATATATATTACTGAAAAAAAAATGAACACACAAGTACACAATAACACTCAAGTAATAAATAAAACAGAAAGAAACAAGAAGAAAGGTGAAGCGTTTCTTTAAAAGCGTTTCTACAAACAAATATAGAAGGAATGACAGGTTTAGGGCTCTGGAGTCACCGCAGATGCAGGCAAAGACCACCCACCTGGGGGTGCTGAAATCAGTGGGTGAAAGTGTATGAAGTGACAAGGAAGTCACAAGGACTAAAACTATCACTCACAGATTATTTCTTCACTGTAAAAAGGAAAAGTTATTACAATTAAGAAATCTGGGGACTTCCCTGGTGGCGCAGTGGTTAAGAATCCGTCTGTCAACGCAGGGGACACGTGTTCGATCCCTGGTCCAGGAAAGATCCCACATGCTGCGGAGCAACTAAGCCCGTGCGCCACAACTACTGAGCCTGCGCTCTAGAGCTCACGAGCCACAACTACTGAGCCTGCACTCTACAGCCTGCGAGCCACAACTACTACCCGCTCGCATAGAGCCCGTGCTCCGCAACAAGAGAAGCCACCGCAATGAGAAGCCCGTGCACCGCAACGAAGAGTAGCCCCAGCTCGCCGCAACTAGAGAAAGCCCGCGCGCAGCAACGAAGACCCAACACAGCCAAAAATAAATAAATAAATAAATAGATAGATAGATAGATAGATAGAAAAGAAAAGAAAAGAAATCTGGTGTCATCACCTTAATCAAGTGATTAAATGTAGTATTACCAATAATGGAACAAACCAAGATTAGGGATCTCATGATATGATAAGATGAGAAGTACAGGTCACCTATGGGGCATTTTTGCCAAAAGTATTTTGCCTGTATCCAATCATGAGGAAATAATTTGTAAAAATCCAGAATGTGAGACATTACAAGTAATTGACCTGAACTCTTCAAAACTGCCAATGTTAAGGACAGACAAAAAGGTGGGAAGACTGCTCAAGATGTAGTGACCCTCAGGAGACAAGATAACAAAATGTGCAACACATGAACTTGATTAAACCCTGAATTTGAATAAAGGGCATGAAGACATTCTGAAGAAAACTGAAGAAATCTAAATGTGGACTTGGATTAGGCATTAGTGAATCAATGTTAAGATTTGGGGTATAATGAAACTACTGTGGATATGTAAAAGAACATCCTTGTTCTTGGGACAGGCTGGAGTTGTAAAGAATAAAGTATCATGACACAACAATCAAATGCTTCACCAAAAAAGCAGAGACAGAGAAAGAAAATGTTACAAATTACCCAACCTGGGTGAAAGGTACAGAATGTTCACTGACCTATTCTTTCAACTTTCTGTAGCTTCAAAAGTTATTCAAAATTAAAAGCTGGGGAAGGGAAATACTATGACCAACAGAGGGCAAATATAGATTTTAAAAATATGCCCTTGAAGTGATCAAATGAAAGATGGGATGACTTGAAGATAAAGTCAGAGAAAATAACTTATTTTATAACTATTTTTTTTGACTTTTCCACTGACCAATACAGTAAGAAAAAGCTTTAGTAGCTGGAAAACTTGGTACAACCTCAAGATTTAATGACTCAATCAATGCATTTTGATTTTTAAGAGTGTACTTTTAAAAAAAGATGAATTAATATTTAACTTTTAATTTTTCATATTTAATTAATTTTTATTCATTTTAACAGTGTTTTGTTATTTTTCTCAGGCTGGCTAGAGGTTTATCAATATGATTTTTTCAAAGGACCAATTTTCAGTTTCACTGATTTTTCCTACTGTGTTTCTGCTTTCAGTTTCACAAAATTCTGCTCATTGTCATTATTTTCTTCCTTGTGCTTGTTTTGAAATCAATGTGCTCTTCTTTTAGTTTCTTAAGGTAGAAGCTTAGATTAGTGAGACCTTTTCTGTTTTCTGTAGTAAGCATTTAATTCTACAGATTTCCCTATAAGCACTGCTTTCACTATGCCCCACAAATGTTGATATGTTTTGTTTTCACTTTCATTCAAATTAAGATTTTCAAGTTTCCCTTATGATGTCATCTTTAATTTTCAACTACCTGGGGACTTTCCAGACAGCATTCTGTTTCTGTTCTCTAATTTAACTCCACTGCAATCACAGCTACTGTCTAGCCCCTGGCAGGTCCAACTGCTGGGTCCTCCTCAAGTCTGGCTTCCATTGATTCCTTTATCTCTTAACAACAGATCACTTTCTGTGTATCACATATAATTTTTCACTGTGCACCAGAGAAAAGCAACAGAAACCAAAGTAAACAGTATCTACGCCTACGGACGGGACACCCCTTCTTCTGTGGGGCCATCAGTACGGAAGATTAAGTCAATCTACTCTTCAGCTGAGTTGCACGCAGGTTTTGTAATCCTCAGCACGCCACAGCCTTCAGATTTCTTCAACAGTAAACTGCCTTCACCTTCACGACACTAGAATACTGTTCTCAAAAATTATTGGCCAAAGAAGAAATATACCCCTCTCAAACCCGCTGCAGGCCGGAAGTGAGGCAGAAAAGCAAGTCATCCAACTTCTGCTCAAAATTCAGATTCACATGAAGATGAAAACAAATGTGCAGGCTGCCTCAGTTTGAGGATGAGCCTTCAACTTTATTTTGGCAGAAAGGTGGGTGTTTGCTAAACTGAAAAAAAAAAAAAAAAAAACCCAACATACTGCGATAGAATATATAATAAGGACTCCCTCAAAGTTAACGTTCTGTCCCACACGGTACACATGGTCTTTGGCAAAGAACACACCTTGCCCCACAGCCACAAAGGCTCCCTTAACCCCGTTTCCCAGGAGGCTGGGGCTCTGCCTTGCTTCCACTCGTGTGTCCAGAGGTTCCTTAATGAATACCTTCAGGTGCTACATTGGATATTCTGTACAAAGCTTGGACTTGCCTGTAGAACACTGCCAGCCACATTCCCGGCATCAAACCACACAGTGATTCCATACAGTGACACATCAAGAATCTCACGTCTGCACCACCTCCTTCTCATGCATTGTGAAAATGAAAGAACACACTGGGGCTGCAGTTTCCACCATCAAAGTCTGGGAACCAGCTCTGTATGAAGGTGCACCAGGGGCAGGAGAGGTGCACAGGAACACTTGTGATGCGCCTACCTAAAACAGTTTTGGCTAACCCTAGCTGCTGAATAATAAGCTTCTAACCATGCTCAGTTTTTTTTTTTTTTTTAATTAATTTATTTATTTTTGGCTGCGTTGCGTCTTTGTTGCTGTGCGTGGGCTTTCTCTAGTTGCGGGGAGCAGGGGCTACTCTTCGTTGCGGTGCATGGGCTTCTCATTGCAGTGGCTTCCCTTGTTGCGGAGCACGGGCTCTAGGTGCACGGGCTTCAGTAGTTGTGGCTCGCAGGCTCTACAGCGCAGGCTCAGTAGTTGTGGCGCACGGGCTTAGCTGCTCCGCGGCATGTGGGATCTTTCCCGGACCAGGGCTCTAACCCGTGTCCCCTGCATTGGTAGGTGGATTCTTAACCACTGCGCCATCAGGGAAGCCCTCAATTGTTTTTTAAATTATCCTGTATTTTCTTGTGTTCATTAAAAGCTTAAAAAAACACACACACTTCACTGTGGTTTCCATATGAGACGGTAAATCTTTGGAGGAAAAGTTATGAGGTAAACTACTTATTTTTTGCAGAAGGGTGGTTAACTATGCAATATGACCTGCAAAGAGTTCCAACTGGGAATGTAAATTGATACAGCCACTATGGAGAAGAGTATGGAGGTTCCTTAAAAAAGTAAAAACAGAATTACTATATGACCCAGCAATCCCAACACTGGGCATATACCCAGAGAAAACCGTAATTCAAAAAGACACATGCGGGACTTCCCTGGTGGCACAGTGGTTGAGAATCTGCCTGCCAATGCAGGGGACACGGGTTCAACCCCTGGTCCGGGAAGACCCCACATGCCGCGGAGCAACTAAGCCTGTGCGCCACAACTACTGAGCCCACGTGCCGCAACTACTGAAGCCCATGCGCCTAGAGCCCGTGCTCCACAACGAGAGAAGCCACTGCAATGAGAAGCCAGCACACGGCAACGAAGAGTAGCCCCCGCTCGCGGCAACTAGAGAAAGCCCGCGCGCAGCAACGAAGACCCAACACCGCCAAAAATGAATAAATAAAATAAATACATTTATTAAAACAAAAAAAAAGACACATGCACCCAATGTTCATTGCAGCACTATTTACAATAGCCAGGTCATGGAAGCAACCTAAATGTCCATCAACAGAGGAATGGATAAAGAAAATATGGTACATATATACAATGGAATATTAATCAGACATAAAAGGGAATGAAATTGGGTCATTTGCAGAGACGTGGATGGATCTAGAGACTGTCATACAGAGTGAAGTAAGTCAGAAAGGGAAAAACAAATATCGTATATTAACGCATATATGTGGAACCTAGAAAAATGGTACAGGTGAACTGGTTTGCAGGGCAGAAACAGACACACAGATGTAGAGAACAAACGTATGGACACCACGGGGGGAAAGTGGCAGGGGTGGTGGTCGTGGTGGGATGAATTGGGAGATTGGGATTGACATGTATACACTAATATGTATAAAATGGATAACTAATAAGAACCTGCTGTATAAAAATATAAAATAAAATTCAAAAAAAAAAAAAAAAAGAGCTCCAACTTTTTCCCCAACTTTGGTTTGCCTAGGAAAATAGCTCAAATTTTGCAATAAAAAACTAACTTTACTATCAAGCACAGTAGTAACTGCTGAACATTTGGCATGTTTTGGGGGGAAGAAGTATGCAAATACAGCCAGGGATACATCAATATGGAAAAATGGATAGAAGCAGCAACATGCTCAGAGCACTTTAAATCCAATACAGAAACAGGAGGCACAACCACAGCACTGACAGTCTCCTCCCAGGGCTGCCTATATTTCCAGACTGAAACGATGTGCCAAGCGCCCAGCACAATGACTGAAGAGACACTGAAATCAAGCTACATCATGTTTCAGAACTCCAGAAGCAAAAGTAAGATTCTAAAAGCTTCCAGATGGAAAAAATCGGTGGTATACAAAGGATTAAGAATCAACAGCTCTGAATTCCCAACAGCAACACTGGAAACTGGGAGAAAACAGAGCAATGTCCTGAACTAATTCCAAGCAAGAACTGTATACTCAAAATGATCAATCCTAAGGTCAGAATAAAGACATACAAAGTCTAGGAAGCTACTAAAGGATATTTTCCCCCAAAAGGGGAAGAAATGAGGAAGACATCATCACATCTGGAACTCAGGAGATCCAGAGGAAACATGATTTCCTGCTCTTTCTTTTGTGGACCTTAGATTCGGTGGTTAATGCGCTCTTTGATACAGTAATGATATTCCGATACACTGACCATCCCAGAAGGTCTGACCCACATGGCACTCAGGTGTGTTATCAGGCACTGCTCTGAGCCCTGTGCCTACTGTTCCTCTAAGGCCCACAGCAATTTAATGAGCAAGCATTAGGAGTGTACCCACTATGTTACGGATAGCTAAACTGATAGAGCCTAAGACCCCAAACTAGATTTTAAACATGTATCTGGAAAAAAGACATAGGTCAAATTATTGTTAACCAACCCTAAAATTTATCAGGTACTTACTACATGCCAAACGCTATGCTGCTAAGTACTTTATACACATCATCTGATTAATTCCTCAATAACCCAACGAGTACATACTGTTATCATCATTCCTTGTCATTTCAATTCTGTAAAATTACAGAAAAGACAGCTCAGGCAAAGAAAGGTCAGCAACTAACTCAAAGTTGAACAAAGAGCAAGAGGCACAGTTAGCACTGCACCCAGTGAAGGGACTCAAGCCCAGGGGCTTACGTTGGCACTAAACTTACTGTCATTTTAAAATAATAAGTCTGTGTACATTTTCTAAAAAGAAAGAAAATCAGACACAAAAACTAAATTTGTCCCTTTGCTCAGAATGTCCTTTGGCCTCTCTTCCCCTCTGCCAGGAAACAGCACTCAACCTTAGAGACAGACCTTTATTAAACCTTCCTGACTGCCCCTCTCCCCAACTACCCAGCCTCCCTCCTGTTCTCTGACCCACTGCCATGTTCCCATCCTACTAGGCTGTAAGCAAGGACTGTGCCTTGCCTTCACCGCTGCTTTGAACACTTTGCTTTGGAGCGGAGGGGTCTGTCACCTTACAGACCACCTTTCCTAAGAGCTGCCCCCATTGTTCCTCCTCCAAACCCTGGTCTTGGGATGGTCCCCTGGCTCCCACTCACCCCAGTCAGAGCTGACCACACCAAGGACAGGTACCCAGCTCAAGTCAGACCAAACACACTGTATCCCCCAATAACGAGGAAACTGAGACTGAGAGTGCAGTGGGCTCTCTGGGTCTGGAAGTGGGACATGAACTGGAGAGCTGTGGCAGGCCGCCCTCCACAGCGCAGACGGAGCAGCAGAAAGAAGAGCAACACAGACGCACAAGAGGGGCACACTCCCCACTGTTCCTGTCCCTTCCCAGGGCCTCTGCACTCCAGTCTTACAATTAATTCTTCTTTTTTCTTTTTTTTTTAATATTTGAATTTTATTTTATTTTTTTATACAGCAGGTTCTTATTAGTTATCAATTTTATACGTATTGCTGTATATATGTCAATCCCAATCTCCCAATTCATCCCACCACCACCACCCCCCCGCTTTCGCCCCTCGGTGTCCATACGTTTGTTCTCTACATCTGTGTCTCTATTTCTGCCTTGCAAACCGGTTCGTCTGTACCATTTTTCTAGATTCCACATATATGCAATAATATACGATATTTGTTTTTCCCTTTCTGACTTACTTCACTCTGCATGACAGTCTCTAGGTCCATCCACGTCTCTACATCTTCATGTTTTTTCTTAATCTGGAGCTTCAGTTGGTTGGTTTCTTGCAACCAAATAACTCTACTAAAACTACCTGTATATCATACCTACGCCAGCACCAAGCATCCATTCCCTAAGTGCTTGCAAATAACTCCATGACCTCCTCAGTTTAGGGCTTCACCAACAGTCTCTGCGAGAGGACCCCCAAATTCCCACCTGTCTTATCTTCCAAGCCTGAACCCTTAGCCTCCAGTTACACACCCTTTGCCTCCCACCTGGGGGATGGCAGCAACAGACCCTTAGCCCCCTTACCTGACCGTATGAGCAACACCTGACGTGCCAATCACCTCCTCCTCCTCGAACGCTGGGTGAGGGGATACCATTCTTTTGCTGTCCCCCATCTCCTTGCTACGCCCTTTCCTGACTGCAGCCCGATCCCTAGAATTCTGGCAGTGCAGTGCTCTAAGGGCTCAATCCCTTATCACAGTAACAGGCTTTCCTTTCCAAACCCCTGACGGTGGATTCACTGCCCACTTCCGGCACAGAAAACCCCCTCCCCCCAAGCTGCCACTCAATCCTACCCATCCCCCTGTCTCCCCCCCGCCCCGGACTCCACTCCCACTGTCCGGGCCTTTGCCTAGCCTGCTATTAACTTGCTTCCCCAGCCACCTCTTTCCCTCTCCAGCCATCCTATACACCACTGCCTGATTTATCTTTCTGAAGGGCAGCTCTTGACATCTGACTCCAGTCTTCAAGTGCTCCTCCTACAGAAGAAAATCAAACTTTTTAGCCTGGCCTAGTCGAAAGCCCTTGTACCTTACCCACCATACTTTCAGGCACCCTCCCCCAGGATTCTGATTCATCGAGTCTGAGGATGGCCAAATACACGTACACAAACGCTGTGGGTGACCTGGGGCTCTCCGCCAGATTTGGACCAAGATCCTGACCACCAGTCCCTTACAGAGAAATCCGAGAAACATTAATGTATTCTTGCCTTGAAGAGTTAGAGACAACTTTTAAAAAGTAATATATTTCCCCACAGTCAAGAAAAAGGACATGCTTCCAAAACTTACCAGCTGAAGACATGAGCATCGTATTTCCTATAAAAACTGCAAAACAGAAGGCACTCTGAATTGAAGTGTTTCTGTCACTCAAATTCTAAAGCGTCTGTGATTTATGATGGGAACTAGAAAGAAGCAAGAATCATAGACACTCTGTGCCTTCAGACCATTCAGAATCCGGCAGTGCTCTTTACTGTGAAGCTCAGCTGATGTCTGTGTTTATTACGCGGTCTCTGTTAGAAAAGCATTTCGTGAACCTGTTCTTGTGCCATGCACCAGTTTAGGCCAGACTAAAGCAAGCAGGAATATTTACAGGCATACTTTGTTTTACTGCACTTCAGAGATACTGCGTTTTTTACAAACTGAAGAGTTGTGACAGCCCCATGTTGAGCAAGTCCATCAGCGCCGTTTTTCCAACAGCAATTACTCACTTTGTGTCTCTATGTCCCATTTTGGTAATTCTTGAAATATTTCAAACTTCTTAATTATTATTATATTTGTTATAGTGTTACTAACTAATGTTACTATTATAACTCACTGAAGGATCAAACAATGATTAGCACTCTTTAGCAATAAAGTATTTTCAATTTAAGGTCTGTATGTTTTTTTAGACATAATGCTATTGCACACTTAGCAGACTACAATATAGTGTAAACACAACTTTTATATGCACTGGGAAACAACCAAAAAAGTCATGTGATTTGTTTTATTGCAATACTCGCTTAACTGTGGTAGCAGAACCGAACCGGCAGTATCCCCAAAGTATGCCTGTACTTCCACTTTGAAAACATATAGATAGCCATGCTATACAGCAGCACTAAAATAGGATGAACGTTTTAAATTGCTTATAAAACATTTAACAATAAATGGTCTTGATATCTGGGCTCACGTTTGTGAGCCTTCATTCATGCACTCATCACGCCTGTTTCGTGCCAGGCACTGAAGCAGGGTCTCCACACACTGACTTGTCCTTGCCACTCAAGTTTCTCACCTGCTTAAACTAAACACTGATAAACGCAGCCACTTCTTATCTCTCTCTGGATGTGACAGGAGTTGCCAGATTAACTTTGTTTTCTCCATTCCTGGATTTTTACTCCAATTCCTATCCCTCTCTTAAAGGAAACCTTGTTGGTACAAAAAAGCCCAGTCATCAAAAAAGGGGTGAGAAGGGGGACCACAGTAAAGAAGCGGAAACACAACAAAGAAACGGGCATCAAAAATCTGTTTGGAGGACTTCCCTGGTGGTGCAGTGGCTAGGAATCCGCCTGCCAATGCAGGGGACACAGATTCAATCCCTGGTCCGGGAAGATCCCACATGCCACGGAGCAACTAAGCCCGTGCACCACAACTACTGAGCCTGTGCTCTAGAGCCCGCGAGCCACAACTACTGAGCCCACGTGCCACAACTACTGAAGCCCGTGCACCTAGAACCCGTGTTGCACAACAAGAGAAGCCACCGCGCCACAGCAAGGAATGGCCCCCACTCAACACAACTAGAAAAAACCCCACGCAGCAACGAAGACCCAACGCAGCCAAAAAGTAAAATAAATAAACAAAAATCTGTTTGAAGGAGGATCTATACGTATCATTTTGGTCCCAAACTTTCCTTCCTAATTAAGCTTTAAGCAAGTGAATGCTCAAGATAAAATTCCTTGATTAAAGAATCATTAGTCATAGGAATTCACCAAGAAGCTTACTGAATACAAGAAAACCAAGCTTATAAGCTTATAACCAAGCTTTGGTTATTATAATAACCAAAGTTCCATCTAAGTTATTCATTAATTAGTAAAAAGTAAATGGGAGAGAGGAACCAAGATGGCACAGTAGAAGAATGTGCTCTTACTCCCTCTTGCGAGAACACCAGAATCACAACTAGCTGCTGGACAATCATCGACAGGAAGACACTGGAACTCACCAAAAAAGATACCCCACATCCAAAGACAAAGGAGAAGCCACAGTGAGACGGTAGGAGGGGTGCAATCACAGTAAAATAAAATCCCATAACTGGTGGGTGGGTGACTCACAGACTGGCGAACACTTATACCACAGAAGTCCACCCACTGGAGTGAAGGTTCTGAGCCCCACGTCAGGCTTCCCAACCTGGGGGTCCGGCAACAGGAGAGGAGGAATTCCTAGAGAATCAGACTTTGAAGCCTAGTGGGAATTGACTGCAGGACTTCAACAGGACTGGGGGAAACAGAGACTCCACTCTTGGAGGGCACACACAAAGTAGTGTGCACACCGGGACCCAGGGGAAGGAGCAGTGACCCCAGAGGAGACTGAACCAGACCTACCTGCTAGTGTTGGAGGGTCTCCTGCAGAGGCGGGGGGTGGCTGTGGCTCACCGTGGGGACAAGGACACTGGCAGCAGAAGCTCTGGGATGTAGTCCTTGGCGTGAGCCCTCCCAGAGTCCGCCATTAGCCCCACCAAAGAGCCCAGTTAGGCTCCAGTGTTGGGTCACCTCAGGCCAAACAACCAACATGGAGGGAACCCAGCCCCACCCATCAGCAGTCAAGCGGATTAAAGTTTTACGGAGCTCCGACTGCCACAGCAACAGTCAGCTCTACCCACCACCAGAGCCTCCCATCGAGCCTCTTAGATAGCCTCAACCACCAGAGGGCAGACAGCAGAAGCAAGAACAACTACAATCCTGCAGCCTGTGGAACAAAAAAAACCACATTCACAGAAAGACAGACAAGATGAAAAGGCAGAGGGCTATGTACCAGATGAAGGAACAAGATAAAACCCCAGAAAAACAACTAAATGAAGTGGAGATAGGCAACCTTACAGAAAAAGAATTCAGAATAATGACAGTAAAGATGATCCAGGACCTCGGAAAAAGAATGGAGGCAAAGATCAAGAAGATGCAAGAAATGTTTAACAAAGACCTAGAAGAATTAAAGAACAAACAGAGACGAACAATACAATAACTGAAACGAAAACTACACTAGAAGGAATCAATAGCAGAATAACCTGAGGCAGAAGAACGGATAAGTGACCTGGAAGACAGAATGGCGGAAATTCACTGCTGTGGAACAGAATAAAGAATGACAAGAAATGAAGACAGCCTAAGAGACCCCTTGGACAACATTAAACGCAACAACATTCGCATTATAGGGATCGCAGAAGGAGAAGAGAGAAAGGACCCGAGAAAATATTTGAAGAGATTATAGTCAAAAACTTCCCTAACATGGGAAAGGAAACAGCCACCCAAGTCCAGGAAGCGCAGAGAGTCCCATACAGGATAAACCCAAGGAGAAACACGTCGAGACACGTAGTAATCAAATTGGCAAAAATTGAAGACAAAGAAAAATTATTGAAAGTAGCAAGGGAAAAATGACAAATAACATACAAGGGAACCCCCATAAGGTTAACAGCTGATTTCTCAGCAGAAATTCTACAAGCCAGAAGGGAGTGGCATGATATAGTTAAAGTGATGAAAGGGAAGAACCTACAACCAAGATTACTCTACCGAGCAAGGATCTCATTCAGATTCGATGGAGAAATCAAAAGCTTTACAGACAAGCAAAAGCTATGAGAATTCAGCACCACCAAACCAACTCTACAACAAATGCTAAAGGAACTTCTCTAAGTGGGAAACACAAGAGAAGAAAAGGACCTACAAAAACAAACCCCCTAAAATTAAGAAAATGGTAATAGGAGCATACATATCGATAATTACCTTAAATGTGAATGGATTAAATGCTCCAACCAAAAGACACAGGCTTGCTGAATGGATACAAAAACAAGACCCAAATATATGCTGTCTACAAGAGACCCACTTCAGACCTAGGGACACATACAGACTGAAAGTGAGGGGATGGAAAAAGATATTCCATGCAAATGGAAATCAAAAGAAAGCTGGAGTAGCAGTACTCATATCAGATAAAATAGACTTTAAAACAAAGAATGTTACAAGAGACAAGAAAGAACACTACATAATGATCAAGGGATCAATCCAAGAAGATATAACAATTATAAATATATATGCACCCAACACAGGAGCACCTCAATACATAAGGCAACTGCTAACAGCTATGAAAGAGGAAATCAACAGTAACACAATAATAGTGGGGGACTTTAACACCTCACTTAACACCAATGGACAGATCATCCAAAATGAAAATAAATAAGGAAACAGAAGCTTTAAATGACACAACAGACCAAACAGATTTAATTGATATTTATAGGACATTCTATCCAAAAACAGCAGATTACACTTTCTTCTCAAGTGTGCACAGAACATTCTCCAGGATAGATCACATCTTGGGTCACAAATCAAGCCTCAGTAAATTTAAGACAATTGAAATCATATCAAGCATCTTTTCTCATCACAACGCTATGAGACTAGAAATGAATTACAGGAGAAAAATACGTAAAAAACACAAACACATGGAGGCTAAACAATACGTTACTAAATAACCAAGAGATCACTGAAGAAATCAAAGAATACCTAGAGACAAATGACAATGAAAACATGATGAAAAAAAAAAAAAAAAAAAGAAAACATGATGATCCAAAACCTATGGGATGCAGCAAAAGCAGTTTTAAGAGGGAAGTTTATAGCTATACAAGCCTACCTCAAGAAATAAGAAAAATCTCAAATAAACAATCTAACCTTACACTTAAAGGAACTAGAGAAAGAAGAAGAAACAAAACCCAAAGTTAGCAGAAGGAAAGAAATCATAAAGATCACAGCAGAAATAAATGAAACAGAAACAAAGAAAACAATAGCAAAGATGAATAAAACTAAAAGCTGGTTCTTTGAGAAGATAAACAAAATTGATAAACCATTAGCCAGACTCATCAAGAAAAAGAGAGAGAGGACTCAAATCAATAAAATTAGAAATGAAAAAGGAGAAGTTACAACAGACACCACAGAAATACAAAGCATCCTAAGAGACTACTACAAGCAACCCTATGCCAATAAAACGGACAACCTGGAAGAAATGGACAAATTCTTAGAAAGGTATAACCTTCCAAGACTGAACCAGGAAGAAATAGAAAATATGAACATACCAATCACAAGTAATGAAATTGAAACTGTGATTAAAAATCTTCCAACAAACAGAAGTCCAGGACCAGATGGCTTCACAGGTGAATTCTATCAAACATTTAGAGAAGAGCTAACACCCATCCTTCTCAAACTCTTCCAAAAAATTGCAGAGGAAGGAACACTCCCAAACTCATTCTATGAGGCCACCATCACCCTGATACCAAAACCAGACAAAGATACTACAAAAAAAGAAAATTGCAGACCAATATCACTGATGAATATAGATGCAAAAATCCTCAACAAAATACTAGCAAACAGAATCCAACAGCACATTAAAAGGATCATACACCATGATCAAGTGGGATTTATCCCAGGGATGCAAGGATTCAATATACGCATATCAATCAATGTGATACACCATATTAACAAATTGAAGAAGAAAAACCATATGATCATCTCAATAGATGCAGAAAAAGCTTTTGACAAAATTCAACACCCATTTATGATAAAAACTCTCCAGGAAGTGGGCTCAGATGGAACCTACCTCAACATAATAAAGGCCATATACAACAAACCCACAGCAAACTTCATTCTCAATGGTGAAAAACTGAAAGCATTTCCTCTAAGATCAGGAAGAAGACAAGGATGTCCACTCTCACCACTATTATTCAACATAGTTTTGGAACTCCTAGCCATGGCAATCAGAGAAGAAAAAGAAATAAATGGAATACAAATTGGAAAAGGAGAAGTAAAACTGTCACTGTTAGCAAAGGACATGATACTATACACAGAGAATCCTAAAAATGCCACCAGAAAACTACTAGAGCTAATCAATGAATTTGGTAAAGTTGCAGGATACAAAATTAATGCACAGAAATCTCTTGCATTCCTGTACACTAATGATGAAAAATCTGAAAGAGAAATTAAGGAAACACTCCCATTTACCATTGCAACAAAAAGAATAAAATACCTAGGCATAAACCTACCTAGGGAGACAAAAGACCTGTATGCAGAAAACTATAAGACACTGAAGAAAGAAATTAAAGATGATATCAACAGATGGAGAGATATACCATGTTCTTGGATTGGAAGAATCAATATTGTGAAAATGACTATACTACCCAAAGCAATCTACAGATTCAATGCAATTCCTATCAAACTACCAATGGCATTTTTTACAGAACTAGAACAAAAGAATCTTAAAATTTGTATGGAGTCACAAAAGACCCTGAATAGCCAAAGCAGTCTTGAGGGGAAAAAAAACGGAGTTGGAGGAATCAGACTCCCTGACTTCAGACTATACTACAAAGCTACAGTAAGCAAGACAATATGGTACTGGCACAAAAACAGAAACATAGATCAATGGAACAAGATAGAAAGCCCAGAGATAAACCCACGCACCTATGGTCAACTAATCTATGACAAAGGAGGCAAGGATATACAATGGAGAAAAGACAGTCTCTTCAATAAGTGGTGCTGGGAAAACTGGACAGCTACATGTAAAAGAATGGAATTAGAACACTCCCTAACACCATACACAAAAATAAACTTAAAACGGATTCGAGACCTAAATGTAAGACCGGGCACTATAAAACCCTTAGAGGAAAACATAGGAAGAACACTCTTTGACATAAATCACAGCAAGATCTTTTTTGATCCATCTCCTAGTGTAATGGGAATAAAAACAAAAATAAAAAAATGGGACCTAATGAAACTTAAAAGCTTTTGCACAGCAAAGGAAACCATAAACAAGACAAAAAGACAACCCTCAGAATGGGAGAAAATATTTGCATACGAACCAACAAAGGATTAATCTCCAAAATATATAAACAGCTCATGAAGCTCAATATTAAAGAAACAAACAACCCAATCCAAAAATGGGCAGAAGACCTAAATAGACATTTCTCCAAAGAAGACATACAGATGGCCAAGAAGCACATGAAAAGCTGCTCAACATCACTAATTATTAGAGAAACGCAAATCAAAACTACAATGAGGTATCACCTCACACCAGTTAGAATGGGCATCATCAGAAAATCTACAAACAACAAATGCTGGAGAGGGTGTGGAGAAAAGGGAACCCTCTTGCACTGTTGATGGAAATGTAAACTGATACAGCCACTATGGAGAACAGTATGAAGGTTCCTTAAAAAACTAAAAATAGAATTACCATATGACCCAGCAATCCCACTACTGGGCATATACCCAGAGAAAACCGTAATTCAAAAAGACACATGTACCCCAATGTTCATTGCAGCACTATTTACAATAGCCAGGTCATGGAAGCAACCTTAATGCCCATCGACAGACGAATGGATGAAGAAGATGTGGTACCTATATACAATGGAATATTACTCAGCCATAAAAAGGAACGAAATTGAGTCATTTCTTGAGACGTGGATGGATCCAGAGACTGTCGTACAGAGTGAAGTAAGTCAGAAAGAGAAAAACAAATATCGTATATTAACACATGTATGTGGAACCTAGAAAAATGGTACAGATGAACCAGTTTGCAGGGCAGAAGTTGAGACACAGATGTAGAGAACAAACATATGGACACCAAGGGGGGAAAGCCGCAGGGGGGTGGGGATGGTGGTGTGCTGGCAATTGGGATTGACATGTATACATTGATGTGTATAAAATTGATGACTAATAAGAACCTGCTGTATAAAAAAATAAATTAAATTAAATTAAAAAATTTAAAAAAAAAAAAAAGTAAAATGACAGGACTTCCCTGGTGGCGCAGTGGTTAAGAATCTGCCTGCCAATGCAGGGGACACGGGTTTGAGCCCTGGTCCGGGAAGATCCCACATGCCGCGGAGCAACTAAGCCCATGCGCCACAACTACTGAGCCTGCGCTCTAGAGCCCGCGAGCCACAAATACTGAAGCCCGAGCTCCGCAACAAGAGAAGCCACCGCAATGAGAAGCCCACACATCACAAAGAAGAGTAGCCCTCACTCACTGCATCTAGAGAAAGCCCGTGCACAGCAGTGAAGACCCAACACAGCCAAAAATTAATTAATTAATTAAAAAAGTGAATGACATAAATAACTCCCCCACGGTAGGAATAATAAACACTAGGTCACTGTGTTTAAGTCCAGGGTAAGGAAAGCACCCCTTGGACGAAAGCTGGCATTTCCTTGGCCGTGATGGAAGAGTGGGGAGCAGATCTTCCCACAGAACTGGACGGTGTGAGCTCCTGACCCGAAGGGAGTTAAGTGAGGACATGGAATCGCAGAGACCTGAGAGGAGGAGCATCCGCACATGCAGCGCCCGGGACAGGGCCACAGCCACCGGACTCTTCACCCTATTCTTTGTGCCTAGAGTCTGGCGTAGAGGGGCCTCCAAATATTTGTTCACTTTTTTCTTTCCTGAAGGGTATTTCCTCCTCCCAATTATACCTAATGTAGTAATTAAAAACTTGGTGATGCATGGGATGATCAAGAATGTAAATTCTAAAAAAAAAAAAAAAAAAAAAAAAAAAAAGAATGTAAATTCTGACAACAGTTGATTTTTTCTTTTAAAGCCCAAAATAACGTTAATTCAGAAAGAAGAGGAAAAAGGTCACGTACTGTTGAACCTTCTGACGGAAGTACCCCAGAAAACAATGGCACCATGAAGACATTCAAGAAAACCAGGTTACATGGACAGCATATTGACTTTTAATCATTTACGTACTTTCACTGGATAAATAAATACATTGTCCAATTACCTGTCCCATTTGCCGATGAAAAACCTTAAAGGAAGAAAGAAATTTGACTTATTATTAAGAACTATATCTTTGGGGAAATGGTTAATTCTAGATATGAAAAATTAAACGACTCGATCTCCCCCTACCCTCAACCCCCCCCAAAAATGTTTAACTGGTCTAGTCAAGGCTCTTCTGTCTGCCAAGAAGAGAAAATTCCCACTGGGAATTGGAGAGGGATCTGACAGGTCCCAAGGCCAGGAAGCACAGCAGGCTCCAGGGGGTGTGGGACTGGAAACAAGAAAGGAAAAACAGGAACCAGAGCCCCGTCTGGCCAGCTCTTGGTGACCCTTCTGTTTTGCTGGGTGCACTTTCTATCGTTCACCCTCTCTCTTATACATCGTGCACGGTCCAAAACTGACTGTAATTCCACTGCCCGGTGTCAGCTGTGTCTCTGTGGCACAGGAGGGGACGGCTGCCCCTGCCACAGGGACTATCGATGGGGTCCCTAGAAGAGAACACGGATAAGCCAAAAACTGACTGGTGTCTTTAATATAGTAACAAACTCACTTTAAGTTACATAAGCACTTATCTCTTCACTCTGGCACTACGTAACTACTTGGCAAAGAGAAGTCATAAAGTATCATACATGAACCGAAATATATGTAGCAAGTAGTAATTCAGTTCCCAAAAACTTACGGTCAACAGACACGTGGCCCTAAAAAAAAAAAAAAAAAAAATCAGCAAAACCTCTTTAATATATTTTTTTTAAGTACTCATGAGTTTCCCCACTGTCTTATCAACTTATTGTGTCGAAAATAGGAGAAAGGGCTATGGCCAAAATCAGAGGACATCTAACGAAGACAGTCACTTGTTATTTTGATAAATCATTTATGTTTTCAGTTCATTTGTCACACCTGTCAAGAAAAATTACAGGCTACCTTCTAAAAGTCCATTTTTAAGTTCCTTAGATGATAAATTTCATTTTTCCAAAAAAGGCACATTATAAATGCCGGCAAGGCCCCTTTAGTCGACAACACTGGTTTTCCTGTGGGTCCTCCAAACTTCCCCTCTGGGGACAGAGAGCCCCAGAGTGACTTAACTTTGATTCCTGGATAGGGAAAGATCCCACCTTCCGCCCTCACCCTGGTATCTCCGGTGGGCAAGCCCCTTCTCCTGGAAACCCCCAACCCCCAAAGGCTTCAGGGCCTAGGTCAGGCAGCCATTAAAACCCCAGCTCCAAAACTGCGTGGAAAGATGCAGCGAACTCCCAGGTTTTAAGATAATTTTAAGTTGTGACAAGCACAGAGGAACTTCACAGGTGAGAGACACCGTGGAAGTGGCTAGCTCCAGACGGTTCACAGTTCCAACAGCAGATGGCGCTGCATCCTTTCCGATGACGTCACATCCTCACAAAGCTGGGTTTTCAGTGGTTGCTTCGATAAAATAGCCAGAAGCACTGCACAAGAATCAAATGAAGACAGCCGTGTCCAGTCAGATTCTGAAGTTTGAGAAGCTATAGTGCCCATTAGTTAACGACAGTGGTTTAGTTAAGAATGAAATAGGGACTTCCCTGGTGGTGCAGTGGTTAAGAATCCATCTGCCACTGCAGGGGACACGGGTTCAAGCCCTGATCCGGGAAGATCCCACATGCTGTGGAGCAGCTAATAAGGCCGTGCACAACTACTGAAGGCCGCGCTCTAGAGACTGTGCACCGCAACGAAGAGTAGCCCCGCTCGCCGCAACTAGAGAAAGCCTGAGCGCAGCAACAAAGACCCAATGCAGCCAAAAAAATAAATAAAATTAATTTAAAAGAATAAAATAAAAGTTTCCCTCAATTTTGGGGTATTACTTTTTCAAATGGGTACTAAGTTCTTAGGACATACATACTTAAATTGATTGGACCTAAAAACTCAATAAAGGGAAATTTTAGGTATTTATTTTGGCCTGGGGCACTGTGAAAATCCTAGGAACACTAATGGTGCCATGAATTTGGGAATCTTTGCATGAAGGTTCAAGTCTGGGCCTCAGAGGGAGTGGAGGGGGAGGCAGAGAAGCAGGGAGGGGGTGCCTCACAAACTCACCACCACACTGGGCTCCACCTCCACCCAAAGAGCCTCACCTACCTCTCTGCTCCCCTGCTTCAGGTACGGGCTGTAAAATTGGGCGGTAACTATACAGGAATTCATCAAGATCTGACTTCCTAATCTTTGTGTTCCCCGAACAAAACCCGAGAGGAACTCAGTAGCTGATTACTGAAAGGCACTTTCCCAGGGCAAGCAGGATGTGCAATGCAGCCTGGAGAACAGGTGCTCGTGTAGACCTTCCATCCCTGCGGGGAGAGGGAGGCTGAAGCCAGGAGCCAAGGGACCAGGAGACGGCGTTCGGGGCAGACCTTCCAAGTGGCATGGAGAGCATCGGAAACACTCACCAGAGAAGGCCCAGGACACAACATTTCTGTGGTATTCTGCCCCAAAGAACCTGCATCTAACCATGAGGAAGCCCAGACAGACCCAAAGTGAGGGTCATTCTCCAAGACAACCGGCCTACACTCTTTAAAATGTTAAGGGCAAGAACAACAAAGACAGGCTGTTCCAGATTAAAGAAGAACAGACACGACCTCTAAATACAACGCAACGTGTGTTCCCCGACTGACTGGATCGGGACCAGGAGGAAGAGCTGTGAAATCAGTATAGGGACAATCTACGAAACGTGGAATAGAAAACAGATCAGCATCAGTGTTAAACTTACTGATTTTAATGGCTGAACTGTGGTTATATAAAAATGTCTGTGTTCCCAAAATACACGCACTGAAGTATTTAGTGGTAATGTGGGAAAACTGACGTAAACTTTGCATTCTACCTCACGAGACGTTCACGTCTGTCTTTCAATACACCAGCGTGTGCACTGGGAAAACAGCCTAGTGCTCACACGGCCCGGCTGGCAGTGAGGAGCGCGTCCTCTGCCGAGTGACTGCTGGGACCCCTCGTCCCCCTTCGGGCAGCACCCCCAGAGCCAGGCCTCCAGGCGGGGGGGTTGCTGGCCACAGGAGCAGACACACTATGGACACTTTACAGATTTACCTAAAATCTTTACTGAAATGCCTACTGATGAGACCTAAATGCCTTTTTTATGACTAGATCCATAGTGCTTAAGTCCCGATATCTTTCACACATGGCTATCCTGTTAACTACAAGAGAATTTAAAAATAAACCCAAAGAACCTACTCCTTGCCCTCAAAGAACTTATTTTTAGACCCTCCTCAGCACAACTTCCACAGAGGAATTCTCCTTCCAAGGTACTTCTAGTACATGGACATTCAAATTTCAAGTATCACAGTAAGATTCCAAAGGAAATTTAATTTGGAAAAACTTAGAAAACCTATCTATTCTTCTTGTGTATAGAATGTTCCATTAGCTTAGCATATGTTAGCCCATAATTGGTAACAGAAAATTGTAAAGGAAACCAAACACAGAACATTTTTTCTGTGGAGGCCGTGTTGCACAGCAGTTAAAACCAAAGGATCTGGGATCAGAAAGGTGTGTTTGGGTCCAGCTCTGTGACCTCAGGTAAACTGCTGAACCCTCAGGCCTGCTGCTCTGCTGGTGAGGGGGCGGAGGATACCACGCTGGCCAACAGCTCGGAGCAGGGGTGGCAATGGTTTTCTGCAGAGGCCCAGACAGCACACACTCTCGATTCCGGTGTGGATTCTGCCATCACAAAACAGCCACAGATGACAGGCAGAAGAACAGACGTGGGCCCTCCAATAAAAATGTCTACAGACACAACTTGAATTTCATATCACTTTTCCATGCCACAAAATAGTCTCCTTTTGATTTTTCAACCATTTAAAAATGTGAAAACCATTCTTAGCTCATGGGACACACACAAAGAGATGGCAGGCCATAGTTTGCCAACCTCTGGCTCATAGGACAGTGCCTGGCAACTACTATCTGGGAAAACAGCCCGTAAATCTCAGTCTCGGACCAACACCTGATCCCCAGTATTATTACGAGTCGTCCTCCCTTGCCTACCAAGTATGCTCCTAACTGCTCTGCAGCAGCTGCTGCTGCTGGTCTGAAGAGTACACATACACTTCTGAGATATCTGGCACTCCTGCACTCCAGGAAATGAGTTTTTGAGTCTTTAAATCAAACGACGTAATCTTGCCAATTAACTGTGAAAAACCCATCATACAAAAGGTTTTCCCCCCACAAATGTACACCTAGAGTAGAATTCTACCTCGTACAATTTCCACTATTAGCCAGGAGGCTCCATTTCAGCGGACAGTCCCCACTGAGTCCTGGAGGCTCATTACAGGTGCCCGTCGTGTCTCTCTCTTCTTTCACGTGACTTAAAGCCGATACAGCTACAAGGAACCTGACCAACTACATTTCACTTGGTCTTTGGTTCTGCCAGACTGGCCCATGCAGATTTCCTGAAGAGTGTTACTATCTAACACTACTGAAAAGTACTGTTATTAAAAACCAACAGATTGTAGTTGTTATGTCAATAGTAACAGGATCCACAGCATCCATTCTTATACAAAAACCAATGAAAGGATGCAGAACAAGAAAGGAATATAAGATGCTAAGAGGGACTTCCCTGGCGGTCCAGTGGTTAGGACTTCACACGCTCACTGCCGTGGCTCGGGATTCAATCCCTGGTGGGGAACTAAGATCCTGCAAGCCATGCGGCGTGTCCCCCTGCCCCCAAAAAAGCTACAAAAGAGCAGACTACAACACCAATAAAAATCTTTTACCTCAAAGGCAAACTTAGTCAATTATACCTCAATGAAAAAAATAAAGGCAAACAAACTAAAACTATGAAATTTCTATAATAGTCTCATTTCAGTCATGCTAACTTTGAGAGAGCTTCTGGTACTTTCAAATATAAATAATTTGCTTTAACATTTCTTCCAAAACGAAAATATTTTTCCTAATTATAATGATCTTGGTATTTTTCCACAAAAAATACAGATAAAACATTACCTTACTGTACCACATGTTCCTTGTCCCCATCTACCCCCAAGAAATAACATCTGTTTCACAGGGATGCCCAGGGGTGTATATTTCTTCCAGACTTTATTTGCTGCACTGTGGTCATCTCCTCAGGACAATGAAATAGGGCTACCTTAAATTTTTTTAACAGCTTCGCGGTATTCTGCATGTACCTTAATTTAATCAATTCCCACTGATGGGCATTTAGATTCATCCACTGGTTCATTCCACAAATATTTTTTGAGATGGACTACATTCCAGGCACTGTTTGAGAAGATATTAGGGAATAAAAAAGATAAAGATCTCTGCCCTCTGGAAATATATTCAAAATACGTTAAGATACATAAAAGTACATAAAGTATAATGCCATTTATATTTAAATAAAAACTACCTATGTGCATAAAAAATAAAGATCTCTGCCCTCATGGAACTTATATTCTAGTAACTACTGACAATTTTTTGCTTTCTTACCAAAAATTCTAGGTGAAGGTTTCTAACAGAAACTGTTTTTACTGTTTTGTTTTTATAACGAATGTTGTAACAAGGATTCTCTTTTTTCCCCTGTGAATAAATTTCTAAAAATAAACTTGCTGAACAATTTAGTTTGGAAATGCCCTTTTATACTAAAGATATTAACCTCTTACCTTTTATATATACATATATATGTATATATGCATATCTAATATTTTCTCCAACTTGCTTGTCTTTGAACTACAGTTCAAAGTTCCCTATCATCAGGACTTCCCTGGCGGACCAGTGGTTAAGACTCCCTGATTCCGCTGCAGGGGGTGCAGGTTCGATCCCTGGTCAGCGAACTAAGATCCTAAATGCCATGTTGGCGAGGTCAAAAAAACAAAATTCCTCTATCAGATATCTTTTTTTTTTTTTTTTAAAAGGTTGACTACTTTTTTTTTTTTTTTTAAATTTTTATTTATTTATTTATTGATTTATTCATTCATTTATGGCTGTGTTGGGTCTTCGTTTCTGTGCGAGGGCTTTCTCTAGTTGCGGCAAGTGGGGGCCACTCTTCATCGCGGTGCGCGGGCCTCTCACTGTAGCGGCCTCTCTTGTTGCAGAGCACAGGCTCCAGACGCGCAGGCTCAGCAATTGTGGCTCACGGGCCTAGTTGCTCCGCGGCATGTGGGATCCTCCCAGACCAGGGCTCGAACCCGTGTCCCCTGCATTGGCAGGCAGATTCTCAACCACTGCGCCACCAGGGAAGCCCTATCAGATATCTTTTGCTATAGGTATGTTCTAAGTATTCAAGCAGATAATCTTTTTATGGCTTATGACCTTAGTATCATGCTAAGAAACCCTTTCCCCAAACACCCCACCTCAAAGGTTAAAAAATATTTCTCACAATATTTTTCTAATACTTCCATGTTTTAATTTTTACATTTAAATCTTTAATCCAGCCAGAATCTCTATGTGTTGTGGAATGTAGTTTTCCACTTTATTTTTTCCAACAGACTGCCAGTTGATCTAACATCTGTTACATTACAAACCATCCATTCCCAACTGATTTAAAATGCTACACTAGGGGCTTCCCTGGTGGTGCAGTGGTTAAGAATCCGCCTACCAATGCAGGAGACACGGGTTTGGGCCCTGGTCCGGGAAGCTCCCACATGCCGCGGAGCAACTAAGCCCATGCGTCACAGCTACTGAGCCCGCATGCTGCAACTACTTAAGCCCACGCACCTAGAGCCCGTGCTCTGCAGCAAAAGAAGCCACCGCAATGAGAAGCCTGCGCACCTCAACAAAGAGTAGCCCCCGCTCCCCGCAACCAGAGAAAGCCCGTGCGCAGCAAAGAAGACCCAACACAGCCAAAAATAAATAAATAAATTTTAAAAAATAATAATAAATAAAATGCTACACTAATCAAGAGGTAAATTCCCATAAATTTATAGATCATTATCTAGACTACTTTGTTCTACCTACGTATGCTTTATAGAACTTTCCTGTTTATATCTAACAGAACACTTTCTCCTCATCTTTCTTTTATAGAACTGACTCTTCTCAAATATTTATTTGTCCAAATTAGGTGACAATTTAAAAATATCCCAGCATGTGCATACAGAAGAACCGCATTCAAATTCTGTGTTCGGGTCTATTCAAATTCTCTTTTATCTCTTCAATAATGCACCTAAGTTAAGTCTTATAAGCTGACTTAAAACATGTTTTTCTCTTTATGAAAAAAGAGAAGAGTTTCAGGCCTAACAATCACAAAAAAAATGACCTTGGTCAATTTGCCTAAGAACTCAAAAAAATTATTTCTAAAGTTAGTTTCCATAAAGGAGTAAGTTATTTACAAAAAAAAAGCTTCTGTAAGACCCATGGCTCTTGTCATGAACCTCTGCTCTTTGACTTTTCTGATCTTAGCATGGCTCAAATTACTGACCTCCGCGATAACACTAAAAACAGACTCTCACTCTAAAGCAACCGTAAAGTTTATTTCAGCCAAGCCTTCAGGACAAAGAGCTGAACTGCAGGCATGGATTGTGGCCCTGGTCTTTCTGAGGTAGGAGGAGGGCACAGGAGGGGCAGGAGCAGCGGCACAGGTGCCCCTGGAGCTGGAGCCTTCGGAGGTCCCCGCTTCCTTGCCCAGGAATCTCAGCGAGCTCAGTCACAGGAATAATACGCAGGAAACACAAGGGGGTGGCAGTGAGAGGAGCCTGCTTGTCCAATCACCGTTATTCACCAAGTGCCTGGCTCCTACTCTCTGCCTCTCCTGCCAGATGACCCAGTTACCCTCAAACTCCCTCCCCAAGAACACCCCGAAGTTTATAACAGGCCAGTATGTAAAAAGCTTCAGAGCTACTTATATTCAATTTATCAGGGAACACCTACGTTAGCCTGCACCCACTTGTGATGCTGCTTCGTTACATGTCTTAGATGAAAAATCAATCTTTTGTTTTGTTTGAAATTTAATCCGTCCCCCTCCCAATCAAAGCCATCTTTCTTGACCTCATCTTGTCTCTTCCAAACCTTAAAATTCTGAGCTTATTTAGCAGGCACTTTATGCAGTCTGTTATGTACAGGAGAGTTGCTGAAATGACAGTAAGGTATTGTTTGCTGAAAGCTCATTAGTTCACCCATTTTTCTGACATAAATTAAATTCTATGCTAATTCAAACTGTTGTTTAACCTCACAAGAGTTAAGGAGAGGGAGGAGATATGGGAATGTATGTATATGCATAGCTGATTCACTTTGTTATAAAGCAGAAACTAACACACCATTGTAAAGCAATTACACGCCAATAAAGATGTAAAAAAAAAAAGTTAATGAAAATAGGTCTATCACACATCCCATGTCACAGCTAACTTGCTCGGCTGGAGGGAGTAGCATACCCATTAGGACAAACTTTGAAGCCATGAGACCAGCTGACATGAAAGGCCAATGCAAACAGCCAGCACCGGTGATGCGATAGATAAGACACCCCCCTCCAGCTTTTCTTAAGGCGTTTAGCCTTCTGTTACTGCATCAATTCCCTCCTACCAGCTAGTTTCTAACAACATCAATTGTGCTTGCTTCTCCGTGTGTGGTCCAGGGACCAGCAACACCAGAGGCACCTGGGAGCTTGTTAGGAAAGCTCACGCACTTGGCCCCAGACTGAATCAGGATCTGCATCTAATAAGATCCCAGGGGATTCATTCACACAGTCGAGTTCTGGATGCACCCAGATTTAGGAGCTCCCTATTTAAAAACAGACCACTCCACAGTTCCCCACATCACCCACCAACTACAGAGCCCTTTCCTTGTTCCCCTCCTCCCACAGCAAAACTTCCGGAAGCCACATCCACACAGGTGGTCTCCCCTTCCTCAACTCCCATGTTTTAACTCCCCGCAATATGTCTTTCACTGCCCACCACCTAGCACCTACAGTCCCTAAATCTGAGGGACCCCTTTCACCTGACCCCTCAACAGCACTCTATGTGGGGATCCCCACCCTCCTTACTGAGGAAGAGCTGCCTTCTCCTTCCTTCACTGGCTGGGCCTCCCCATCGCCTCCTCTTCCTACCTCCCAGGCACAGGTGAGAGCATCATTCACAAGAACTGAAATATTACCTATGACTTCCAGACTGAACTCCAGGCCAACATACTTACGAGCCAACACTTGCACTTGGTTTTCTATGTCCATTTTGAACTTCAAATGTTCCAATCATAGCTCTCTCGTCCCCACTGGACAGTCAACAAACCTGAGCTACCCATCTGGCCTCACCTCAGTGCCCGACCATCACCGGCCCCTAAGTTTGCAAAGCAAGCACTTAAGAACTGTCCTAGGGGAATTCCCTGGTGGTCCAGTGGTTAAGGGCTCTGTGCTGCCATTGCATGGGGCACAGGTTCGATCCCTGGTTGGGGAACTAAGATCCCACATGCTGCCAGGCACGGCCAAAATAAAAAAAAGAATCGTCCTAGATCATCAGCACCGTGGCTGGCTCAACCTCCAGAGCAGATATGAGTCTGTCCACTTACTCTCATTTCCTCAGCCCCCATCCTTAGCCAAGCCACATCGTTTCTCATCAACAGTATCCTTTAAATGATCTTTGTTTCTATTTTCACCCCAACAATCCATTCTTCCTTCGGCAACTGAACAACCTTTTAAAATTCTCATCTGGTCACTTCCTGCTTAGAATTGTGCAGTGGCGTCCACCGCACCGAGGGAAAGACCCAAACTTTCTTCCACATCAGAGTGACCATAAAATGCACTGTCCACCAGGGCATGTCTAATAGTCAGAGGGCACTCCCCACACAGAATCCTGGCTCACCGGGTGAAGCTGACACTGTCCTGGCAAACTGGGCCAGGTGGCCAAGGCCAGCTTCCTCTCCAACACTGACTTCTACCGCCTTGCTCCCGGGGCACAAAGCTCCAGCCACGCTGGCCTCTCCCCACCTCAGGGCCTTTGCAATTGCTGTTCTCTGCACTTGAAGTAACCAGGCTCTTCTCCTACCCGGCTTCTCCTCCTTCAGGTGCCAACTGCTCAGAACGGCCTTCCCCAATTAACCTAAAACCAAGTGCCCTCTCTCCACTCTGGATCTTGCAGCACTCACCACAGGTCTGAAACTTGCTTATTCACTAGTTCACAGTCTTTCCCAAAAGAATAAAAGATTAGAAGCTATTTCCCAGTACTTGCACATCACCAATCACAGCGTCTTGCTGGTAGTAAGTATATGGCAAATGTCTGTTAAATAAATTGATGCCTTTAAGCAGTTCACTTCTGGAATCCATTCCACAGAAATCTTAGTATTAACTGGACATCCTAAAGCAGGCAATTCTAAATGTCATGTTATAGAGAGGTCTTGAGAGATTTAAAAAATGGCCACAGATTCTTTGCAGCTCCTCCTGTAAGAACCAGGTTCACTATTTCTCTACACTTCCAGTCTGGACGAGGCCTCATAACTTGCTCTGACCAACAGAATGTAACAAAGGTGACGCTGTGTGACTTCTACGTATGGCCTCAAGAAGCCTAGCAACTTCTGCTCCCGCCCTCTTGCCACTCGGCTACCCTGAGAGGCCTGAGCTGGCCTGCTGGAGAGGTCACATGGAGAACAGAGGTGCAGCCTGGCGAAAAGTCCATGCAGGTAAGGCCTTCCCAGAAGTGCCAACGGACTGCAGACCCATGAGTGTGCAGAGCCCCCCACCACACAAAGCCCTAACTGCCAATGGTGAACACACAGTTATTGCTTGAACTCGTTAAGTTTGGGGGGCAGTTTGTTATGCACCAACAGGTAACTGATGCAAGGCCACGAGCAAGTGTTTTTAACTGCAGGACGCATGTGAGTTTAGGTCAGAGTTCTCAGCCTCGGACCGGCGATGTCTTGGGCTGGCTCACCCTTGGCTGTTCAGCAGCATCCCTGCAGCACACCACACATCATGACAACTAACTACAGGTGTCTGCAGACAAGCGACAATGGAGACCCAAAGCAAGGGGAGAATGCGAATGCTGCCTGCGCCTCCCAGGGGCTTGGCACTTCCTCGAGGGAAGGAAGGAGCCACTGCTTTGGGGGGCGTTCTTTGTGCTGTCTCCTCCTTCACATCTGATCTGGGTTGATCCATATGTCCTTTCCCTCCTCGCTGGTACCCAAAAGTCAGTTAGTGGAATGGACATTAGCAATAGCCTCTACCTATTCCTGCAAAAATTACCCTCAAGGATGTCATTCTTCTGTTTCCACAAAAGAAAAAAGACAGCTGCAAAGAACAAAAATTGCCCAGAGGGTCCTTCCAGCCCCGGGCCTGCCCGGGCCCCCGAGACCTCAGACCCCAGCTGCTCAGTGGGCTCCACAGACCCGGGAGGACAGAGCCCAACAATGTCAGAAGCTTTTCTTTTTTTAAGCTAGCATTATCTAAATCTGTGAACAAATGTTTAAACTAGAAGAGCTGCTGTTTTAAAGCTCTTCTTTCATAGCTAAAGTGTAGCACACTACCCAGCAGCTTAGCATTTTCCTGAATATGTCAAGTTTTAAATTATGGGAAATGTGTGCGGTCAGTTCCCATATTTTAAGAAAATGTAAAGAGGACATGATGGTCTGTTACTGATTCAAAAAGCACATTTTAAATGCCTTGCCAATCAGTGTTAGGCACTGCGATTCTCCCTGCTCTGAGTGCATCGATTCCCAGGAAAAGCTCCCTGCCCTCTTCCCTTCTCATCTCTCTGGGTCTACAGCAGCCATCCCCAAACCCACACCCCAACAGTGGTTAAGCAATCTCAAGCCTTTCCAATAACCCTCCTATCCATTCTCCGGAAAACTACCTACACGTTAAGGCCTCGTTAAGTGGTTTCACAGGCCACTGTCCCCAAACCTAACTGTGCATCACGTTCGCTTGGGACATTCCTCTAAACCACCTGAGTCTCAGGCTTACAGATGGACTGACGGACACTTTCAGGGGGTCTGACTCAGTCAGGTTCAAGAACTAACCCTGCCCACATAAAGAGCCCAACTGGCACGCCCTCTACTTCCAGCCTGTGCTAGTTGGGAGAGTGAGAGACAGAGCCTCACAACTCTGCAAACACAATTTGAAGGGAACACCATGAAGCAGTAACTGTGGTCAATCAACGTGATCAAGAGCAACAGTGGTGGCCAGAAAAAGCCTCTTTGAGGTGACACTCAAGCTGAGACCTAAAGGATTAAGGACTCAGCAGTGAAAACAGCAAAAGGAAGGAGATGTCAGGTGGACACGAAGATAGACGAGTCTGGAGGTCAGAAAGGCTGCAGTAGAGATATAAATTTGAGAGTCTTCAAAACTATCAGTAAACAGCATTTAAAACAGACAAGAACAGATGGGAACAGCCATGATCACCTAAGGAGAGCCCAAGAACAGAGAGAATCCTGGACTCAAGATGGAGAAACACCAGACAACTGAAGGCAGGCAGGGCAGGCAAAAGAGGAACCTTGGAAGGAAACCAAAAAGGACAAAGCGGCAGAAGGAGAACCAGGAACTAAGAGAAGAGTGTGTTTCAAAGAGGTGGTGGGCAAGTGAGTTCAATGCCAAGAGGCAGAATATGATGAAAACAGAGAAAAATGACCATTTCAGGGAGTTTTACTTTGCAAGCAGAAACATCAAGGCACTTACAGACAAGGAGAATGGAAATGAGATGGGCAGAGACTCCTGAATGGTTTCTCCATCCTCTGACCCCACGCTGACCCAAAAAGCCCAGCTCTATTCCTGAACTTTGGTTCTGTGAGACATCCAGAATCCTGATAAGACATTTACCTTTTCTACCTAAGTTCTCTCTATTGTTTTCTTCAACCTGCAACTGAGACTTCTTTTTACAAGCTCGGCCATGAAAGGAAGGTAAAGACATGGGAGATAGGGAGCTAGGAACGCAAGGAAAACAGGGCCCAGGAGGAAGCTCTAGGTAACTTTAGTGGGTTGAAAAGTGTCCCTCGAATATTCTTGTCCACCTGGAACCTGTAAATGTGACTTTATTTGGAAAAAAGGTCTTTGCAGGTATAATTAGTTTTAACTCAAAATGAGGTCACAATGGATTAGGCCCTCATCCAACGACTGGTGTTCTTATAAAAGCAGAGACAGACACAGAGAGAAGGCCACATAAAACAGGCAAAAACTGGATTGCCAGCAACTACCCGAAGCCAGAAAGAGGCATCAGAGGGAGCTGCCCTGTCAAAACCTTGATTTCAGACTTCCAGCCTCCAGAACTATGAGAGAATAAATTTCTGCTGTTTTAGCCACTCCTTTTGTGGTAATTTGTTACTGCAGCCCCAGGAAACTAAGAGTAACATTTCAGAGCCACACAGAAGAACCCCTGAAAACCTTAAGTGAGACAGCAAGCACAGAGACAGAAATAAAGAGCAGGGATCGGCTTGGAGAAGCGTGTGAGGAAAGGAGGAAGGCAAAGGTCACAGGCAGGGGTGGTAACGGAAGCAAACACGTCAGTGCTTGCGCCACACTAAGCACAGGGGTAAGTGTTCCATTTGCACCATCTCGTTTCATCCTCACCACCAGCCCAGGAGACGGGAAAACTGGGAGAGGAGTTATACAACTTGCTCACAGCCTCAAAGCTCAGACTGCAGAGCCAGGATGTCCAGCACATGGGCACGGAGAAGCCACGGAGGAAGGAACACCATCAACTGTTAGGTAGTTACTGGTCATGTTTTCAAAGATGTAAACATAATGTGTAACAAAGTAGAAAAAGTAGAATTTAAAAATCTACACATACAGTGTGATCTCCAATCTGGGGGGTGGATGAATCTCTGAATACATGTGCATGAGTAACAAAACTAAATGAAAATACAACAACATAATACTATAGGTTATTTCCAGATAGGTAAATTATATACTTTCCCCCTCATTTTTGTTTTTTTTTTTTGTTTTTTATTTTTGGCTGCATTGGGTCTTCGTTGCTGCACGCGGGCTTTCTCTAGTTGCAGTGAGTGGTGGCTTCTCTTGTTGCGCACCACGGGTTCTAGGCATGCGGGCTTCAGTAGTTGTGGCACATGGGTTCAGCAAGTGTGGCTTACGGGCTCAGCAGTTGCAGCATGCGGGCCCTAGAGCGCATGGGCTTCAGTAGTTGCAGAGTGTGGGCTCAGTAGTTGCAGCACGCGGGCTCTAGGGCACGCAGGCTCTGTAGTTGTAGCTCGTAGGCTTAGCTGCCCCACGGCATGTGGGATCTTCGCTCCCCAACCAGGGATCGAACCCACGTCCCCTGCACTGGAAGGCGGATTCTTAACCACTGGACCACCAGAGAAGTCCTCTCCCCCTCATTTTTATAATCCTAATTTTCTACAATAAACAATTAAACACTTTTATTATTAAAGTACAAAAGTTAAAGATAAAAACTGGGGACAGTAAAATGGACTTACTGAAAAGGACATCTTTATGAAAACAATAACAGTGATAACTTAGGGGGAACAAGGCCCTCAAAGAATGAAGACAGGGGGACTTCCCTGTGGTCCAGCAGTTAAGAATCCACCTTCCAATGCAGGGGACGCAGGTTCGATCCCTGGTCGGGGAACTGAGATCCCACACGCCGCGGGACAACTAAGCCCGCACCAAAACGAAGAGCCCACACGCCACAACTAAGACCGATGCAGCCAAAAATAAATAAATAAATATTTTAAAAAAAAAAAAAAAGAATGAGGACAGGACAGATGGAGGAACTGAGGCAGTGAAGACAGATCGCCTGTCCAGGGAGTTTAATTTTAAACAGAGAAAAATAAGAATAGTGGCTGAAAAAGATACCAAGATTAACTGGGAGATTAAGTTATATAAGACTTATTAGTCACGTTTGAAGACAGAATAGAAGGAGCCCCTGAAGAAGAAACTAAAGATAAAACTGTTGGTGAGTATGTTCTCAAGTGGAAGAATCTTCCCTTTAATAATATATGAAGGAGGCAGATGCAGACACAGAAGTCCTCTGAGATCAAAGAGTAGGGGAGACGAGCTCAAGCTAGATGGTCCATGGTGTAATAATTAAGAGCACGGGCTCCAGAGGCAAACAACTGACGTTCAAACATGGGTTCCACAGATTCCTGGCTCTGATTCTGGCCAATTACCTAATCTCCCCATAGGTTTAGCCACCTATGAAATGGGGCTATTCACAGGACCTGGCTCAGAGCTGATTAGACGATCAAACAGTAATACCGTCAAGTTCTTAGCATGGTGCCTAGCTAGCATAGTAGGCACCTAACAAGGCCGAGCTAATAGCACTGGGGTCATCTGCAAAATGCAAGTTCATATACTGCCAAGAGAACTGCAGGTGGAGGACAGAAGGGCCACGGTTTGAAGGAATTTATTTCAACAGGGTAATCTTCAAGTACCTCTCCCAACATACTTTATATATAGAAACATCTGTGCCAAGTGGCGATAACCTCAATTTCCCAAGCCCTCTTTATTTCAGTTCCTCGCTCGGTCCTGTCTCGGGGCTTCTCCCTTTGCCCAGGTATCTGCCTGCTTCATCCCCTCACCTCCCCTTGCTCTCGAGTTCAGATGTTTCCACTACCCTTTTAAAATGAAATCAGCCATCTCTATGGCCCTGCTCTGATTTCTCTTTCAGCACAACCTTTTCCACCCGCCATCGGACAGATGACGTTCCTCTCACCAGAGGGGGGTGGGCGTCTCTCCTCACTGCCCCATCACCAGCTGCCCGCTGGTACTGCTCAGCCTTGAATGTGCATTTCCCTGACACTCTCCCTCCCTTTGTTTACAGGTGCTCCTTCTTCTCAGCACCTGACAGTGCTCAAGCTACTCCATCTAAAATCAAGGCAGGGGACTTCCCTGGTGACGCAGTGGTTAAGAATCCACCTGCCAATGCGGGTGACACGGGTTCGAGCCCTGGTCCAGGAAGATCCCACATGCCGCAGAGCAACTAAGCCCATGCGCCGCAACTACTGAGCCTGTGCTCTAGAGCCCGCGAACCACAACTACTGCAGCCCGCGCGCCTAGAGCCCGTGCTCCGCAACAAGGGAAGCCATCGCAATGAGAAGCCCGCGGCACCGCAACGAAGAGTAGTGTACGCTCGCCACAACTAGAGAAAGCCCGCGCACAGCAACGAAGACCCAACACAACCAAAAATAAATAAATAAATAAAATTTATTTTAAAAGTAAATAAATAAAATAAAATAAAGGCAGAACAGGGACTTCCCTGGTGGTCCAGTGCCTAAGACTCTGCACTCCCAATGCAGGGGGACCTGGGTTCGATCCCTGGTCAGAGAACTAGATCCCACATGCCACAACTAAGAGCACCACAACTAAGAGCCTGCATGCCGCAACAAAGATCCTGTGTACCACAACTAAAACCCGGCACAGCCAAATAAATAAATACATTTTTTAATTTAAAAAAAAGAAATAACTAGAAAAATAACAATGAGAAGCGCAGCAACATTATACATTTTAGCACACCTCTTTAATGCCTGTCTCAAGTGGAGAGAGCTGGATTCTCACATCTGCTTCTGCACTCAATCTGGTGCAATATCTTGTTTTGGTTGAAGATGAGGAAAATTCAGCCTCACAGATATGTAGTTGGAAAAAGGAGGAGTAGGGCTTCCTTGGTGGCGCAGAGGTTAAGAATCCACCTACCAGTGCAGGGGACACGGGTTCAAGCCCTGGTTCGGGAAGATCCGACATGCCGCGGAGAAATTAAGCCCATGAGCCACAACTACTGAGCCCAGGCACCTAGAGCCCGTGCTCCGAAACAAAGAGAAGCCACTGCAATGAGAAGCCCGCGCACCACAATGAAGTGTAGCCCCGCTCAGCAACTAAAGCCCGTGCGCAGAAACGAAGACACAACGCAGCAAAAAAATAAATAAATTTATAAAAAAGAAAAGGGAGGAGTACTGTAACAGCCTTTCCAAATAAATACAGACAGTCTTTTTTGATACTACATCAAAACTTGACAAGTGGTAAGTTTCTTAAAGAGCAGTTCTGGGCTTCCCTGGTGGCGCAGAGATTATCCACCTGCCAATGCAGGGGATACGGGTTCAGGCCCTGGTCCGGGAATATCCCACATGCCACAAAGCAACTAAGCCTGTGAGCCACAACTACTGAAGGCTGCGTGCCTAGAGCCCATGCTCCGCAGCAAGAGAAGCCACCGCAATGAGAAGCCTGCGCACCGCAACAAGCAGCCCCCGCTCGCCGCAACTAGAGAAAAGCCCGTGCACAGCAAAGAAGACCCAACGCAGCCAAAAATAAATAAATTTATATTAAAAAAAAGGGTAGTTCTGATGTGGAATCTGAAACTATGTCAATTAACTTTCCATACTGTTACATCAAGTACCAGGGGCTTCACTCCATTCTTGTGCTTTGAATGGATCTTTTACTCATCTGTGAGTAGCATCAAGCACAGGCCATTTGGAAAATATCAGCTCACTGAGTTAAGCAAATCTTCCAAATGTTGACACGTTTTATTATATAACATTAAAAAAAGAAACATTTCGTTAGCATCACCTCCTATCTTGCAAAAAAAAGTCTTTAAGTACTGGGAAGCTGTCAAGCTCATGGTAGCAGAATCAAGTTTTCCAAAATTCAAATTTCCATTTGAAAGCTCAAATTTTATCACTGCCAACAATACTGTCAGTTATTTTCCTTGAAGTATCTGGTTCACTTCGTTCGTTTTTATGAAAATATCTGCCAAATTCCCCTGTCTAAACAGCCATCATTTTTTGTCAGCTGTTCTTTCAACTCAAGCGATCGCAGAGTTGCTTGTCCAGGAGACGGCTCTCACATGTTAAGATGCATCAGTGCTTTATGCCAACTTTCCATTTTGTCACATAGGCCAGTAAAAAGATGGATACTCAGGTTGAAGTTTAACAAAATTAATTTTGATTGCTTCATCAAGGGCATTAGATTAAACTGGATTTTTTTTTTTTAAACCACAAATTCACAGCGGTGAAGAATACTATGACTACAATAACCGCTATAACTGGCTTGGTACCATGGCTTTGATTTCTGCTACAGAACCAGCAGTATCACCCAGCACTGCTTCGTACCATCAGTGGGAATGTCAACACAGTGAAAGTCAAATGACATCTTAATATGATCATGACAGCAGCCTGGACCTAATGAGCCCCAGAGTCTACAGACTGTACTCGAGACTCCTCGCTCTAAGTGATGGTGAAACCCAAGACTTCAACCACCATCTAAATACTAATAACTCATCCAGACCACTCCTCCAGAGCTCCACATTCACGTGTACAAAAGTCTACAATTGGACAAACACTTCAGAGTGTTTCAGAGACTGGTAATACTGTAGTGAACCAAAGTGCCTGTCTTCATGGAGCTTAGAACTAGTGGGTAGATCAACATAGAGGCTAGGGAGACAGAGCAAAGGAAGACAGAGATTAATGAGAGCCGGAGAACACCCTCTAAGGAGGAGATATCAGAACAAAGACCTGAATGAAAGGAGTGGATGGTCCAAACAGACCTCCAGGAGAAGAGCTTTGCAAGAAGAAAGAGTAAAGTGTAAAAGGCTAGTGTTTTCTAATGCAGAATGTGAGAACGCCTCCTGGGGTCCTCAAACCCAAGGTGCAAAGACTCACTCACTGTCTTCCCATCAAACCACTGCTCATTTCAGTAAATGCAGAACAGCCACCCGGACTTCCAGGAGAGAAACCTGTACTCGCTCACTTCCTTCTGACCTTCCACGCAGTCACCTAAGCATCTCAGTCACCAGTTACCAGCTTTTCTACCCTGGCCCAGACCCCCCTTCCTCTCTACAGCATCCCATCTGGAATCTGACCCGTCTTCCTCCTTCCTCTGAGCACACTCCAAGTTCAGGATCAAGTGATGTTCCTGATCAGGTACATCTCCTTACCCTTTGAGGGCTTCCTAGAGCCCTCGACGTAAAAGTGCAAATTCTTTACCAAGACTCTGACCTCTCAGTATCCATTTCTCACCACTCTCCAGTCCTTTGGAACTTCTGTCCCTAGACAACTCATGCTCTCTTTCATTCGATAAATAATTACTGAGCACCTATCTTGCACTACACTGTTATACGTGCTGGAGACAGTGGGTGAAGGAAACCAACTGGTTGCATGAAAAACATACTCAACCATCTCCTCAGCCTGGAACACTCTTTCCTTCCCCACCACAGGCCAGGCAGCCTCCAACTGGAGAACCCTTTCAGTCTCAACTTAAACATTTTTCCAGCAAGCCTGCAAGACAGTGGCGGCCCTGCTGCTCCAGCCCCGCGCCTGACCACCCACCCGCCAGCTCCGGCTCGGCTCTATCACAAGAAGGTTGTTGATCATTATGAAAATCCCCCAAAAGTGGGGTTCCTTGACAAAACATCTAAAAATGTTGGAACCAGACTGGTGGGGCTCCAGCATGCAGTGATGTAATGAAATTACAGATTCAAGCAGATGAAAAGAGGAAGATGGTCAACGGCAGGTTTAAAACATTTGGCTGTGGTTCTGCCATTGCCTCAAGCTCGTCAGCCAGCAAGTGCGTAAAGGGGAAGACAGTGGAGGAAGCCACGACCATCAAAAACACAGGGGGCGGCGCTTCCCTGGTGGTGCAGTGGTTGAGAATCCGCCTGCCAATGCAGGGGACATAGGTTCAAGCCCTTGTCCGGGAAGATCCCACATGCCGCGGAGCAACTAACCCCGTGCACCACAACTACTGAGCCTGCGCTCTAGAACCCGTGAGCCACAACTACTGAGCCCGCGTGCCACAACTACTGAAGCCCATGCGCCTAGAGCCCGTGCTCCACAACGAGAGAAGCCACCGCAACGAGAAGCCCGCGCACCTCAACAAAGAGTAGCCCCCGCTCGCCGCAACTAGAGAAAGCCCGCGCGCAGCAACGAAGAACCAACACAGCCAAAATTAAATAAATTAAAAATAAATAAATTTATATTAAAAAAAAAACAACACGGGGGCTTCCCTGGGGGCCCAGCATCTAGGACTCCGCACTCCCAACGCAGGGGGCCTGGGTCTGATCCCTGGTCAGGGAACTAGATCCTGCGTGCTGCAACTAAGACCTGGCGCAGCCAAATAAGTAAATAATATTAAAAAAATTTTTAAATCATTTAAACAAACAAAAAACACCGTTATCACCAAGGAGCTCTGCCTTCCCCCTGTGAAACTGTACTGCTCCATGATAGCCAAAGATGCCATCAAGGTCACCCTGGCTGATTACAAACTGAAACAAGAACCCAAGAAAGGCGAGGCTGAGAAGAAATGAGCCCTCGGGGAAGACTCCCACAGGTCACACAGGCTGCTTCCCTCCCTCCCCCGCCACCAGCAGTCACGCACACGGAGGTGTTCAGAAGCCCTTGCACTGAAACAAAAGAGCTATGAGATCTGCACAACGTTTGCTATTCACATTGTGACTCTAATGCAAGCAAAATACACAGTCTAATTAACTGTTCTGAATCCTGTGTTTTCTTTCAGCTCACGTTTATTGCCTTAATCCAGTCCAAGTCTATTTCGAACTCTGTGTGTGGCCCCAAAACTGAAATCAATAGTGAAGTCCGTCGTTTGGGTAGTCATGAAGTGCACAATTATCTAATTTTCCTGAACCCATTTTGGGGAAGATTACCAGTAGAATACCTTGGTAAGATTACTTGACAGAACCAACTACTGTACATAAAACAGATCTGCATATATATAATAAAGGAATGTAAGACCCCGCCCCCCAAAAAACACACAAAAACCCCATTTTCCCTAGGAAGCCATCACTAAACTCTAGAATAGGTTAGCTGCCCCTGAGATCCACCACCCTTGTCTTTCACCTTTGTACACAAACTGCTTGTCAGCCTCCCTGTTAAACTATAACATAAGGTCCTGGGCCACGCCCATTCTATAATTTATAGACTCAGCACCTAGCAGAGAAGATGCTGAATGAGCATTTGTTAAACAAATTTCCGGTTATAATACTTTTGAGAATATATGAAAAATATTTCATTGTCACTAGCTGGCAAATTAAGGGATGCCAAAGAATGTTTTGTGAAGTCCAAAATAATTCAGCATCACAAAGGGAGATGGAAGTGAGAGCTTTAAAAAATAAACAATCATTTTACCAGTTTCAAAATGAATTATAGGATCAAAACTGTCCTATAAAGGTAAAGCCTTTTGAACAAAATGAAAACAGACTCATAGCTATTCATGAGACTCAAAGAGAACTGGTGGTTGTCAGAAAGGGGCAGGAGGACAAAACAGGTGAAGGGGATTAAGAGGTACAATCCTCGTTATATAATAAATAAGGGGACTTCCCTGGTGGCGCAGTGGTTAAGAATCCGCCTGCCAATGCAGGGGTCACCGGTTTAATCCCTGGTCCGGGAAGATCCCACATGCCGCAGAGCAACTAAACCCGTGTGCCACAACTACTGAAGCCGCGTGCCACAACTACTGAGGCCTGCGCGGCTAGAGCCCGTGCTCTGCCACAAGAGAAGCCACCGCAATGAGAAGCCCACGCACCGCAACGAAGAGCAGCCCCCCCTCGCCCCAACTAGAGAGAAAGCCCGCGCAGCAAAGACCCAACGCAGCCAAAAATAAATAAATAAAATAAATTTATTAAAAAAAATAAGATAAATAAATAAATAAGTCGCAGGGATATGACACACAGCATAAGAAATATGGTCAATAGGGGGAATTCCCTGACAGTCCAGCGGTTAAGACTCCATGCTTCCACTGCAAGGGGACCAGTTTCGATCTGTGGTCAGGGAACTAAGATCCCACAAGCCTCATGGTGCGGCCGGGGGGGGGGGAGGGGGGAGAGAAGGGGGCTTCCCTGGTGGCGCAGTGGTTGAGAGTCTGCCTGCCAATGCAGGGGACATGGGTTCGAGCCCTGGTCTGGGAAGATCCCACGTGCCGCGGAGCAACTGGGCCCGTGAGCCACAATTACTGAGCCTGCGCGTCTGGGGCCTGTGCTCTGCAACAAGAGAGGCCGCGATAGTGAGAGGCCCGCGCACCGCGATGAAGAGTGGCCCCCGCTTGCCGCAACTAGAGAAAGCCCTCGCACAGAAACGAAGACCCAACACAGCCATAAATAAATAAAAAAATTAAAAAAAAAAAAAAAGCTGAAATGTCATCTTCTCTTTAAAAAAAAAAAAAAAGAAAAAAAAAAAGAAAGAAATATGGTCAATAATATTATAATAACTTTGAATGGGGACAGAGAATTACTAGACTTATCATGGTGATCATTTCATAATGTATGCAAATGTCAAAGCCCTATGTAGTACACCTGAGACTAACACAATACTGTACATCAACTATATTTTTTAATAAATTCAGTTATTTTATTTTTATTTGTTTTTGGCTGCGTTGGGTCTTCATTGCTGCATGTGGGCTTTCTCTAGTTGCGGCGAGCGGGGGGCTACTCTTCGTTGCGGTGCACGGGCTTCTCATTGTGGTGGCTTCTCTTGTTGCAGAGCATAGGCTCTAGGCGCGCGGGCTTCAGTAGTTGTGGCTCATGGGCTCAATAGTTGTGGCTCGCGGGCTCTAGAGAGCAGGCTCAGTAGTTGTGGCACACGGGGTTAGTTGCTCCGCAGCATGTGGGATCTTCCCAGACCAGGGCTCAAACCCGTATTCCCTGCATTAGCAGGAAGATTCTTAAACACTGTGCACCAGGGAAGCCCTCAACTATATTTTAATTAAAAAAAAAAAAAAGCTTTTTGAGGAAAGAAAGAATGTCAGAGATGACTTGGGAGAAAGTAAGGTAGTAAATTAAAGTGATGGGGGCTTCCCTGGTGGTGCAGTGGTTAAGAATCCACCTGCCAATGCAGGGGACACGGGTTCGAGCCCTGGTCCGGGAAGATCCCACATGCCGTGGAGCAAGTAAGCCCATGTGCCACAACTACTGAACCTGCGCTCTAGAGCCTGCGAGCCACAACTACTGAGCCCATGTGCCACAACTACTGAAGCCCTCATGCCTAGAGCCCGTGCTCTACAAGAGAAGCCACGGCAATGAGAAGCCCACACACCACAACGAAGAGCAGCCCCCACTTGCCGCGACTAGATAAAGCCCGCACACAGCAACAAAGACCCAGTGCAGCCAAAAATAAATAAGTTAAATAAATTAATTAAGTAAATAAATTAAATAAATAAATAAAAATAAAGTGACAGGGATTTGCAAAGACAGCTGACACATGTTTCACACCCTAAATTAATACTCCTCTGGAACCAATAGGAAGAAAGACAAATCTCTCAGTAAACTGTCTTCTCATAATCTACCATTATCATAGTTTAAAAGACTGTCACAGGGACTTCCCTGGCGGTCCAGTGGTTAAGACTCCTCGGAGAGCGTTTTCAATCCCTGGTCAGGGAACTAAGAGCCTTCATGCCACGCGTGCCAAAAACAAAAAAACAAAAAAACTGTTACAAAGCAAGGCCATTAGCAATAGTAACGGTGATCCTCTAACAGAGCACTGCGGCCAGGCACTGTTCCAAGTGCTTCACACGTATGCTAACTCACTCAATCCTCACAACCGCCCTAGGAAGGAGGTTCTAGTGTGCCTGTTTTACACATACGGAAACAGACACAGAGAATTCAAACCCACATCCACATCAGCAAGTTCAGTTACACAACTGGGTTCTAACTCAGGCAGTCTCAGTCCTTTAAGAAAAGAGTGAATTTCTTTCCCTCCCGGCAATTCAGGAATTATCTTAAAGTTCCTAGGACAATTTTTTTTTTTTTGGAAACCTGTTGTAGAAGCTTTAACACTCTCTTGTCTAATTAGAAAGTGTCCAGAATTTTTTAAAGCTTTACCAACTACAACACTTGGAGGTAGTCAAGAGAACTTGTAATCCGCATGGGGGATATATTTTACAATTGCCACAGGACTGAGTCAGAAGACACGCAGACACGTATAAAGACACAATTACCCACAAGTAAACAAGAATATGTTCAATCCCCTTAGTATTCTAGTCCCGACAGGTTAAAGAGTAAATAGCCTTTCCCGCCTTGATAAAGTACATTATTAAGCCTGGACCAGGAATTCCCTGGCAGTCCAGTGGTTAGGACTCTGCTTTCACCGCCGTGGGCCCAAGTTCAATCCCTGATCAGGGAACTAAGATCCCGCGAGCCCCCCCACCCCCCACCCCAAAAAAAAGCGCCTGGGGCAACTAATTATTCAATTATAACCTTTTATCAATGGCAACATGGATGCAACTGAATAATCTCTTCAGAATTATTACTTTTGATAGTCTTGACCTGGTCTTTTAATCATTAACTTTTTAAAAATGGCTTTTTTCCCAGAATTTTAACTTAGTAAGTCAAATAAGGGAATACTCAAGTCTCTCAAAGAAAGCAATATTGTGCTATAAAATGGGAAGCTTTTCTATCATTGGAAGTCAGCAGGAATTTCCATCAATTACTGTGGCACCTAATGGTAGGCACTGCAACAAGAACGAGAGGCCTAAAAGGTTTCAAAAGCTTTCAGCGTTCCTCTAATCCACCGATCAATTCAAGTGTCTATAGATGGCCTGTTTTTCTTAAATGAGAGTTGTGGAACAAAACTCACAGCTCTATAAAGAAGTGGGACTCTTCATTTTCCAGAAGAGTCAGTGTAACGTTGCATTACTCAATACACAGCCACACTCTCCACAAAAATTTGGACTCTTTCTTCCTTCCAGTAATGTTACACATTCAATTTTATAAATTATTTCTCTGATCTCAGTTTAAATTTGTTTTTATCCCCTCATTCTATGTTCACTAAACCAAACACTCAACTGAACTGCCTGCTTCATAAATTCTCCAACCACTCTCATCTAGAAATGCAAACCTGAGAGATCAGAATTTATACCAGGGTTAAAAAATTCTAAAACTTTTTGTTCAATGCCTTATTAGACTCATCCTAAGTAAGGGTTTTAAAATAATATGGCACGCCATACGGTCAAGCCCAGATAACAAAATTGAGAATATCTATGACCAATCCACTAATGCCAAAGCCAAAGTCTCTAGACAGTAAGAACTTAATCCCATTTAGAAGCCAACATGAGCCAAATCTTTTGGGTAGAGAAAACAGCAATCCAATGAAGAAACTATAATTGATGCCAATACTGCACGTCTGCAATAAAATGTTATTTATTAAAGTACTAGCTAAAAAGGCAACTGGTGGTAGGTAAATCTACAACTGTCCTGAAGACCCTTCTCGAAGCTAATTGTAGAAATACAACTTTTCCAATCAAACTAAAGGATAACAGACACAGAAAATTTTAGCAAAATAAAAGGTAACAGAAACAAAACTTTGAGAAATAAATTAACTCCTCATAAAATCTGTGCACTTCTCATGTGGTCAATATAAGACCTAGGTGTTCCAAGCTCTGAAATCAAAGCCACTAAGCATGGAAAAGATTTGACAGCCTTTTGGCAGCCTTTCAAATCTCTTTTGAGATTAAAATGAAATCTGAGGAAATTTACTGCAACTCCCCCTGAAACAGAAGTAACTCGAGACATCAAACAAAGAGAAATCTTTATTAAGGTATCATTAAAGAACATTCTGCTTAGTACATGCCTGATGACATAAATACAGCTCTGTCGTAACTGAGATATCATACAAAAGAAATATTCTTGTCTGATGGGCATGTTCATTTAAGAAAGTGTCCACTCTGAATCAAAACTACATAGTTGAACAATATTCTCTATAAGCACACTCTTGACCATTTCCACAGAAGATGAGAGGCAGCCTTAACACTGGCTCCCCAAGCAGGGAGAACTGGGAGCGAGCCACAGGCACAATCATAAAACTTAACTTCGCTTTCCTCAACTCTCACCTTCTAAGAAAACACTGCAGCACTTACAATGCCTGTGAAACCAGAGACGTGTAACAGAGGGAGTCTCGGGAGGAGAGAGGCCCTGCAGTCCAGCCTTACAGCAGCCGGAAAGCTTCCCCGATGGGGTCCTGCCAGGCCGGCCTTTGACCCTTCCAGTTGCACTCCATTTCTGACGGCTCTGTCAAAGTTAAATCGAGCCAAAAGCTACCACCCAGTTCTGCTGTCTGGAGGTTCTAAGACCTGTTTCCATGTTGGTGGCACCAGCCCTATCCCCAGCCACACACCCATATTAGTAAGGAAGCAAAAAAGGAACTGCCTGTTCGTTTTCTTTTTGCAATATGTACCTTCCGGAAGAATCCAGAACAGGCCCTATCTATCTTAATAGAACGCAAACTGAAATCTTTCTTTGAAATACAAACCCCATCCACCCCAAAAAGACTACAGCCTCAAATTAGAAAACAGAGAACTCAGGTAGAAATCTTATCGATAACAATGGATTTTAGACCTTATCCAGTATCTGGGGCTGAAGAGAAGGGAACTTCTCACAAAGCTAATACTTCCACTTATTTGCTAACTATGAAAAATATCTACATATTTTCTTAATAATCTCATATGCAACTGCTTAATCATTAAACGTTATTGGAGATCACTGTGTTACCAAATAGGTAACAAAATGAAAATACAAAAAAAAAAAAAAAAAAAAGGGCTCTAATACTCCCCGAATCAGAACTACAGATTACGACTTTTACATCATTTATGCACAAACTCAGTAACGTACTCTTTAACTGCAAATGTCCACCAACTTCCTTTCCCAAAATAAACACCCCTACATCGCTGTTCTCTTTCAGTCAGTGAGTCTCACAATCCTAACTAAAAAGGTTCCATAAAGAGGAATTAAGTGGATAAACCTACTTGGGTATGCCAACGAGGTAATTTAAAGGACTTCAAAGATGTTTAAACACCATTTAGGTCAAGCATCAACTCGCAAGGAAAAATACAGGAAGATTTTCCAAAGTCCGATGGCTCAGCGATCCCTGCGTGGAATTTCCAGCACCCTCCACCCGGCCGGGGCCGAGAGCGACCCCGACCCTCTCCCGCCGCCCCCAGCTGCGCCCCCGCCCCCGGGCGGCGCCCCCGGAGCCCCGCGGCGCGGGCGGCGGCTGACAAAGGCCGCGCGGCGGACGCGCCATCTTGCCGGGCCCGCCGGGGGCCATTCATTCGGCGCGGGGCGCGGGAGCCCGGCCACCGCCCGCAGGCTGCGCACCCGCACGGGGGCTTCGGGCGGCCCCGCTCGGGCCCGGCGGCGACCGCGGGGCCGGGGCTCGCGCTCGCAGGGCGCTTTGTCCGCCCCGCGCGCCCTCGGCGCCGCTTCCTCATTTCTCCGCCGCGGCGACGCCAGCCTCCCCGCGAGCAGCCGAAAGGCCGCTTTCCCCGCAGCTCGTCCTCCCGCGGCCAAGGACGGCGCCCACCGCGGGGCAGGGCCGCGGCCGCCTTTGTTCCCTGGCCCGCCTGGCGCCCCTCCTCCGGGCCACCTCCCAGGCGTGGGGCGCCAGACCCGGACCCCAAACCCCGGAGCCTCCGGCCCCGCCCCCCCCACGGACCCCAGGACCCGGACTGCAGGCCTGCACCCGGTACCCCAGACCAGAGCCCCGGACCTGGACTCCAGATCCCGGGACCCCAATCCAGGCCCGAGCCCGGGACTTCGGTCTCGGTCCCGGCCGACGGCTGCGGGGTCCCCGCCGCCCCCGCCCCAGCCCCGCGGACCCCACCCGGGCGGGGCAGGAAGACGCGACCCGGAGGCCGGGTGGGGGCGGGGAGGGTGGGGGCGGGGCGGCCCGGGCGGGCGGGCGGGCGACTGGGGGGCGATGGGGAGGGGCGGGGATGAGGGCCGGGGCTGGGGGTCGGGGCCGGGGGTCTGGGCTGGGGCCGGGGCCGCGGTCGCCGCGCTCACCTCGACACCGCGTCCCGCCTGCCGCGCCCGCTCCCCGCCGCCTCAGCCGCCTCGGCCGCCGCTCCGGGAGATGGTCGCGCTCAGGCCGCTCCGCGGGCGCTGCGGGCAGGTGCGCCGGCGAGGCTCGGTCTGTCGGTCCCGCGGCGGCTGCTCCACTCCCGCGCCCGCGCCCGCTCCCGCCGCCGCCGCCGCCTCCGTCCGCCCCTCAGACGCCTCCAGCCATCGGGATGGGCGCGGCGGCCCCTGCCCGCAGCCTCGGGAAACCCCACGGTCGCGTCACCGCGCACGCCGCGCGCGCACGCACCGCTCGACCGAGTCCCCGGCGCGCGCGCGCGCGCTTCGGCCCTGCGCCAGCCCCGCGCGCGTACGCGAGCCGCTTAAAGGGGCAGCGCCGCGCCCTCGGGGACCCGCTCCGGGAGCCTCCAAGGCAGGCCTGCCTCTCGCCCGCGCCGGGCTCCGCGCCTCAGGGGCTGGCCCGCGGGGCCCTGCGCTGGCGTGGGTCTGCCTGCTGCCGACCCGCTTGGTTCCCAGCCATGTGGACGTGGGTAGAGGCCGCAGGGTGGGAGCCTGCCACCGGACCCGGTGCCCGGCAAAGGCACTCTCCACCCCGCACATGCGCCCAGCACACGCGCCCCGTAACGCACTCTGCGCCCCACATCTGCATTCTGCACCCCGCACACACACATGCATACGCCAGCGCAGGCTGATCCACACCCACGCTGGACCAAGTCGGCCTCAGGGACTCACGGCTTCCGCCTGTCCGCGGAGCAGACGCCCTGCAGTCCGGGGTCAGGGCCCCTCCTCGGAGGTGCCCGTGGGGCTCGTGTGAGCTGGACAGGTGTGAGCAGTGTGGCCTCGATGGTCGAGGCCCTCCTGTCAGGAATGGCCACCTGAGCAGGGAGGTGTGACCACGGGAAAGAGTGTCAGGAGGGGCAGATGGACCACCCTTGCAAATGCAGCTGAGTTAGCCGGGCAGCTGAGAATCGAAGACCCCCTAGTGGGGGAGGGGAAGGAGGTGGAGAGATGGGTCAGCTGTGAGCAGCCTGTAGCTTTCAGTGTCCTCAGAAACCTCCTGGATGTCCATGGATGGAGCCCTAGGCCCACCAACTCCCACCTCTCCATCTGACTTGTGCCTCCCCAGTTCCGACGACTCCCCACCTCATGGACTTCTTCACTGCAAGAGCCTGTGGTCTCCAACCCTCATCACCCCTTTCCAGCCAGCTCAGCTTTCTGCCCCCAGCCCTCCCTATGCTGCCCTTTCCAGACCAAATCCAGGACCCCTCCTCCAGGCCTGCACAGCTTGGCTGAAGAAAGCAGGAGGACACACCCAGCAATGCAGCTGTCCCCTTAAACCTCAAGGGGCCCTGTCACCCCCCCCCAGCCTGATTCGCAGCTGCAGCCAATTTGTCTGTATGCCTGTGTGCTGTCTAGGGTGGCCCTGGACCCCAGCATGAAGCCCATGCCTTCCCACCCACGCTAGGGCTGTGCTCCCTTTCCCTCCCCCTCCCACGGGTCCTTCCTGCACAAACATGCCTCCACCATCCTTGGAGTCCTTCCTCAATCCCTGGCACAAGAAAATCTGCCCCGCCCTGAACTCAACCATTTCTCCAAGGAGCCCTGTTTCCTTTCGGTGGGGCATGGTATTTAGAAGACAGGATCCAGGCTCAAGCTGTGCTTGCTGCTACACGAGTGTCACTGCTTCTGGTCCCGGTCAGTGGACAGAGCTAAGGAACATATACAGTACAAGCATATGTGTTTGTGTACACACACAGACCACCCCCCACACCCGTAACCAATCTCCCATGCTCACCACCACCTCGCTTGGGCGCTGACCACAGCCGAGATGTCCACCCTGCCAGCTGAGTGAGGACAGAATGCCAGCTGTCTCACTCCTCTGCTAAAACCATTGAGAGCATCCATTGCCCTGGTCCCTCTGCTCTGTCCTCCTCACTGCCCAGCATCTGGCTCCTCTCTGCTCCTTAAACGCTCAGTCACTGCGTTCCACCCTCTGGCCTTTGTCCCTTGTGGCTCCATCTGCCCGGGAGGGTCTCCCCCGGCCCGCCTCGGCCCCCCAGTGCTACTCTGGCTCCTGTGACCTCACGTGGTTCATACCAGGCTGCTTGCTCCTTGCTCTGCTCCCCGGCTGACGACTGGGCTGGACTCCCTTGCCCGCTGCCCCACCCACCAAGAAGGGCGTGAGGTGCACAGTGGGTCCTCAAGGAATGTTTTTGAGCAGGCAACGCTCTGTGTTCCAAGTGAGGGGGACACAACTCAGAGTGAGGGGGGGTGGGCGGGGCGGGGGAGCGGGGAGAGTCAGAACAGAGTGGTCACTGTGTCCAGGACAAGGGCGGGGGGACAAGCCGGCAGCACTGCCCAGTGCTCAAGAGGAGGTGGGGAAAAAAAAATTCCCTGGCAGTCCAGTGGTTGGGACTCGGCGCTTTCACTGCCAAGGGTCCAGGTTCGATCCCTGGTCCAGGAACTGAGATCCCGCAAGCCGTGGCACAGCCTTGGCAGGTGGGTCCCAAGGCCCCAGACTTGGGGTCAGAGAGAGACATCCCTCAGAATCCAGCAGGTCTGATGCCATCCAAACTCTATGCCCACCTAAGTCCAGGACTTGGAAAAGTAGAGATAAGGAGGGGGAGGAGGAAAAGGAGGAAAGGAAAAGGGGGAGGAGAAAGGGGTGGTAGGAGGAGGAGGAAAGCATGAAAGGTGAAGGAAGCGAGCAGTGGGGTGAGTGGTCTCTATGCAGCCCACTCTGTGCTGCTGTGGGGATGGCAGGAGACCTGGGGGACCCTCAGAACCCCCATCCTGTCATCCTGGGTCCCTGCATGCCCACCTAAGAGCAGCAGGGGGGCGGGCAGGGCTGGCCCAGGGCTTGCCTGTAACCACAGGCCACGATCGGCCTGGTTGGGCCCATCCTCCATTACCTCAGGGCCACAGGGCAAGGCCACACATGAGGACACCAAGCCAGTGCCTGCCCTAGCTGTCTGAGGTTTTGGGGTGCAGCCCTGTTGCCCCTGGCTAATCTGTAGGTCTGCAGGGTACAGCAGGTCCTTCCCTGGAACTTGCCCTGTGGCTGGGGTCTGAATATTGTTTATGTGTTTATGGACAGGGTGTGAGGGGCAGAGTTGAGGGGAAGGTAGTGGGGAGGGAACAGGGGACGCTGGACCCTCATTCCCAGATTCCCTGCACGGCCTAGGGCCTCATCCCCATCGTCCCCATCTGATGCACACAGGCCTCAGGGTCCCCAGGCAGCAGGGCCCTTCAGCCTTGAACACACATACCCTGGGCCTTGGTCAACTCTCTGGAGCCCACAGGAGCTTCTAGCTTCTAGCCAGGGCCTTTGAGATCTTAGGGGTCTGAAGGACGCTCCGGGGACCCTGCCCTCCCTGTCCCACCCTCCATCCCTTCTGCCCAGGCCTCCTGTGGTTTTTGGCCCCCAGCTGCCCGCCACTCAGCCCCTCCTCGGTGGGGCATAAACCAGGGCCCCTTCATGGAGAGCTCATGCCTGGCCAGGAACCCAGGCTTCCCCTGACTTCCCGGCAACACTCCCTCCCTCCCTCGATAAGTGGCTTAGAGACCAGCCTGTGGTCCTGAGTCCACGGCCACACCCATTCAGTGCATCCGGCGAGGGCCAGGCCAGCTGTGCCCCAGTGCCTGGCTCAGAGCCCAGTTTCGCTAAAAACCTGGGGAGCACAAATGCATAATTCAGATGCCCCGGCCCCATCTGCTCTGTAGCAGGAAATGGTCTGACAGGAAAGTAGGTCTTTTAAAATCTGGATTATTCAAACATTCCGTGCACAAGACCGGACCGCTCCTGGGGCCCCGCTCCGAGGCTGGCTTTGAGGGTCCAGGGCTGCAGGGGGCGGCTCCCGCAGGGTCTGCCTTGTCCTGCAGAGCGCTATCTGCTTCTCCTCCCATAAGTGAGCTGCGGGCCTGACCCGGCCTCCGCGCCCCAGAGGACAGAGGACGAGGACGAGGGGGGAGGGGCGGAACGTAGGTAATGCAGAAGTAAGCCTCATTAGCTCCTGCGGGCCGGCGGGCAGGCGTGCAGAGACGGGGGCTGCTGCCCGAACGGGGTCAGACGGGGGGCGGCTCCTGCTCCTTCTCTCCTCCGAACTTACTGAGGGGAGCGCCCACTGGGTACCAGGATGGCCCAGGTCCCCGAGCCCACCTCCGCCCTGACGTGGGGCAGGTCTGCTGGGGGGCGTGGGGAGAGCAGGGTGGGCAGTGGGAAGGGGACAGTCAAGCAGACCCCCCATGGCAGGCAGAGGGGGGACGAGCTGCGGCGTGGGTGCCAGGGGGCCCAGGGGAGGGTCCAGGCCCAAGGTGGGAGTGGCCGCCCAGGTCGCAGGCATCGCAGCCCGGGAAGCTGGTATGGCGGGCAGAGTGCACCTCCCCGGCCCTGGGGAGGTGCTGGCTGTTGCCCCCTGGCCACCAGCAGCCCTTGAGGGACCTCTGGGCCCCTTCTCCTGGGCAGTGGAAGCAACCCCTCCCCCTCCCTCTCCCACGACTCATCCCTTGGCCCCGAGCCCCCACCATGCCTCTCATGACCTGACCTCCAAGCCTGTGACCCTCCTTGTCACCCACCTTTGCTCATAAACCAGACATCCCTCATGGGGGGCACCAAAACGTGGGGGTCAGTGGGGAATCAGGAAGTGCCACCTGGGGTGGAGGGGGGTGCCCGCACAGGGGTGGGAGGTTTGCTCTCGGCTGGGCAGCTGCACCTCAGGGGCAGACACCCGAGGAAGACCCAGGTGGCCTCCTTGCCACTCCCAGAGTGGGCCGTCCTGAGGGGCTGACGGCAGCTCAGACCATCAGCTCCGGCAAACGCCCTCGCTGCCTTCCTGGGGGACGTTCCTCGGGGCAGCTGCATCAGGTCGGTCTCACTGCAGAACCTAGGGCAGGAAAGCCCGGCTGCATGGATGGCTCTGGGGCCACAGCAAACCTAACGAGGGGTTTTTCAGTGTCATTCGTGGAGTGAGACATCTTTGGTTGAAAACACAGACCTCTCTAAGGAAGCAAGAGGCAACCATGAGTGAGGAGGGGTAATCCCCACACATCCCCCCAGAAACGTGGGCACCACAGGTATACACACACAACATGTAACAGGCACTCCCGAGCTGGATCAGCCCGGCCTCAGGGTAGCAAGAGGCAGAAGCTTAAATAGCTTATCTGAAAAGAGGCACTTGACTGGCGCAGGCACTGGGCTTCAGGCTCAGCTGGATCCAGCGAGGCTCCCAATGGGCTCTGGCTCCCCAGTGGTGCCTCCTGCCTGGTGGGGAGGTGCCTGCTGGGGCTGCCTTCCCACCACACCAGCTAAGCAGCTACAGCGCTCCAGAGACTCTGGGATGCGGTGTGTGGACCCCAGGAAGGCTCTGAAAAGCCTCACTCAGATTTCATGTGGCCCTGGAGGCAGGGGTTGGAAGGGCCACTGGCTCTGTTGGGACAATGTGCAGCGCCCAGAGCAAAGGTGAACGCTGTCACCAGGACGAGGAGGGCTGCCGGGCAGGGGAAAAACTCAGTGGAAAAGCAGCAGGATTTGGGCAACAACTGAGACACTCATAAACCGAGCCACTGCTGGCTGTCGGGTTCAAGGCCCACAAGGCCCAGGTTCCGGCTCCTCCCAGCTGAGGCCAGGCAGCCCCAGCCTCTGGCCTGCTCCATCCTGAAACCGGATGCTGGGGCAGAGCCTGGAGGGACGAGGCTGGGCAACCCTTGCCTCCCCGCTCCGCCCCGCCCCCACCCCCACTGCAGCCTCCAGGGACTCCCAGGCAGACGTCGAGGGTGCCCCATGGGGCGGCCAGCGCTCCCGCCCGGCCCAGCCCCCAGCCCCATTTCCTCTCCGGGCCTGGGCGGCGCCCTTGGCAGAGAGGCTGCGATTGTTCTACGCTGGCGCTTCCCCCAGCAGCCGGGCAGTCACCAGCCCAGCCCTGGAGCGCAGCTGCCAGAAACGCCCTAGGCGCATCCTGGGCCGGGGCTGGGAGTGCTGAGACCCGAAGGAGAGGGGGCGTGATGCAGAGACGCCAAGACCCCGGGAGAGCTCGAGGGTCGGAGCGGGGCACACCCAGGCCCTGACACCCGCACACAGACGAGAGAGGGGAGCCCAGGCGGGCACCAGAGAGATGAGGGGCCAGGGAGGCCTCAGTGCCCAGAGTGGGAGGGGTCTGCAACTGGGAGCCCGCTGCGCGCGGAGGGACCTGGGGGTGGTGAGGAGGCCCGGTCCAGAGGTAGCCACTGCCCCAGAGAGGCCTAGGGGCTCTGAGCCCCCAGACCCCTTCTGGGCCCCCCCCTCCTCCTCCCCAGCCTGGCCAAGCCTCCTGTCCTCAGGTGCCATCTAGAGGCCTGGGCAGGCTCAGGGAAGCGTCCCTGGGGCCCGGAAGACGGGACAGGCTCCTAGCTGCTTAGCAGCACACACCCGGGTGGGCACACTGGCTCGGTGGGCCGCGGGCCCGTGCAGGGTGCCCCCGTCCTGGCCGGAGCCCAACCTTGACGGTCCCCAGAGCAGGGGCAGCCTGCACGCTGCCTGGCCCCCAGTTCCCGCCGCACACAGGAGCAGGGGCTGATGGGGTGGTGGCCAGAGGGACCTTTCTGGGGGAAGAGGGGGGCTGCTGTCAGGGCCGCCCTGGTCTCCAGCTCCCCTCGCCTCCCTCTGCCCGCGCCCTGCCTGGGGAGAGCGCCCAGCTGTTCTGGGGATTCCTCTCCCCGCAGAAGGTACCCTGGGACTCAGCTCCACCACCACCTGCCAGGTAACCAACTCGCACCTGTGACACCAGCAGGCAGGAGGGTGGCCGGTCCAGCCCCGGGGGTGCCTGCAGCCCTCGAAGCCTTCCTGAGCTCACTGCCCTGTCCAGCCACATGAGGGGCAGCCCAGAGACGGCCCCAGAGCCTGGGCCCCGTGCTCGGGCACAGCCCTCTCGCCCCAGGACGCTGGCCTGAGGTCATGTTGTACGAAGACGCTACGCAGGGCCACTTCCAGCGGGCGGGCAGCCACTGAGCAGAGGGGAAGGGATGCACATCCTCAAGGCCACAGGGGCCCAGAGCCACCCTGGGCGGTCACCCTGTGACCACGGACTGGGTACCATGCCACATCATGCCACACATCTGCCATGCCACGTTACCTGCCATATCATGTCACAAAGTGCCACATCACATCTGCCAGCCAGGCCGTCCAGGGGTTGACACGGTGACAGAGCCTTGTCCCGGGGCGCCTGGCAGGAAGGGCCTTTTCCTCTGGGCCTGCACCCTGTCCCGACTGCTCTGTGGTCTCTTCTCAAGTCCCACCCTGGAGGACTGTCCTTTCCAAAAAGAAGACCCCACCATGCTGCCCTTCCCCGCGAGGGGGCAGGGACTCAGTCCCACGACCAGAGGGCCAGGGTTCCCACCCGGGCCCCCGCTCAGTTTGCCCCGTGGGGTCTCCACCGGGAAGTCCCTCCGCGCAGGGCAACCCACATTCCCCTGTCAGAAGGGAGATGCCTCAGAACTCCCAGTGACTCAAAGGTCCCCGCAGATAGGGTTCTGCCTCATGAACTACTTTTGGTTTTGAATCCTGGTAGAACACACCTAATGTGAAATTTACCAATAAACCCTTTTGAAGTATACAGTTCAGTGGCATTTAGTACGGTCACCTCACTGTGCATCCACCGCCTGCATCCAGCTCCAGAGCATTTTCATCACCTCAAAAGGAAACCCCACCCCCATTAAGCAGTCACTCCCCATTCTCTCCCCCCAGCCCCCAACAACCACGAATCTGCTTTCTGTCTCCATGGATTTACCTGTTTTATGTACTTCGTCCAAGCAGGATCATACAGCATGTGTCCTTCTGCGTCCGGTTTCTCTCACTGAGCATCGTGTTCTCAAGGCTCATCCATGTTGTAGCAGGTGTCAGCGCTTCATTCCTTTCTATGGTGGAATAGTCCATTGTGTGTATACACCACCCTTTGTTTATCCACTCATCCGTTGATGGACATTCGGACTGTTTCTCCTTTTGGCTATTGTGAATAGCGCTGCTGTGAACATTCGTGTACACGTTTTTGTTTGAACACCTGTTTTCAATTCTTCTGAGTATTTACCTGGGAGTGGGATTGCAGGGTCATACGGTAACTCTATATTTAACCTGAAGAACCACCAAACTACTTTCCACACAGCTGAGCTATTTTACATTCCCACCGGCAGTGCTCAAGGGCTCCAATAGCGCCATACCCACACCAAGACTTGTTACTATCTGCCTTTTTGATTCTAGCCATTCTAGTGGGTGTGAAGTGGTATCTCATTGTGGTTTGATTTGCATTTCCCTGGTGACTAGGGACACTGAGCATCTCTTTTTCTTAATTTTATTATTATTATTTTTAACATCTTTATTGGAGTATAATTGCTTTACACTGTTGTGTTAGTTGCTGCTGTATAACGAAGTGAATCAGCTATACGTACACATATATCCTCTCCGAGCATCTCTTCTTGTGCTAACTGGCCGTGTGTATGTCTTCTTTGGAGAAATGTCTATTCAAGTCCTTTGCCCTTTTTTGAACTTGTTTTTTGTTGTGGTGGTGGTGGTTGTTGAGTTGTAAGAGTTCTCTATATAATCTGGACATGAGACACTTATCAGATATGTAATTTTGCAAATATTTTCTCCCATTCCGTCAGTTGTTTTTTCACTCTGTTGTTAGTGTCCTTTGATGCACAAAAGTTCTTAATTTTGGTGAAGTCCAATTTATTTCTTTTTCCTTTTTTGATTCTTTGTTGCTTGTGTTTTTGACATTATATCTAAAAAGCTAGGGCTTCCCTGGTGGCGCAGTGGTTGGGAGTCTGCCTGCTGGTGCGGGGATGCGGGTTTGGGCCCTGGTCCGGGAGGATCCCACGTGCTGCGGAGCGGCTGGACCTGTGTGCCATGGCTGCTGGGCCTGCGTTCTGGAGCCCGCGTGCCACGGCTGCTGAGCCCGTGTGCCTGGAGCCTGTGCTCCACGGCAGGAGTGGCCACTGCCCTGAGAAGCCCGCACGCCGCTGCAAGGAGTGGCCCCCGCTCACCGGGGCTGGAGAGGGCCCACGTGCAGCGGCGAGGACCCAGTACAGCCAAAAATAAATAAATAAATATTTTAAAAATGCAAAAAAAAAAAACAACCCCAAAAACCAAAAACCAAAACAAAAAATAAAAAGCTATTGCTAATCCCACTACTGGGCATATACCCTGAGAAAACCATAACTCAAAAAGAGTCATGTACCACCATGTTCATTGCAGCTCTATCTACAATAGCCAGGACATGGAAGCAACCTAAGTGTCCATCATCGGATGAATGGATAAAGAAGATGTGGCACATATATACAATGGAATATTACTCAGCCATAAAAAGAAATGAAATGGAGGTATTTGTAATGAGGTGGATGGAGTTAGAGTCTGTCATACAGAGTGAAGTAAGTCAGAAAGAGAAAAACAAATACAGTATGCTAACACATATATATGGAATCTAAGGAAAAAAAAAAAAAAAAAAGGTCATGAAGAACCTAGTGGCAAGATGGGAATAAAGACACAGATCTACTATAGAATGGACTTGAGGATATGGGGAGGGGGAGGGGTGAGATGTGACAGGGTGAGAGAGTGTCATGGACATATATACACTACCAAATGTAAAATAGATAGCTAGTGGGAAGCAGCCACATAGCACAGGGAGATCAGCTCGGTGCTTTGTGACCACCTAGAGGGGTGGGATAGGGAGGGTGGGAGGGAGGGAGATGCATGAGGGAAGAGATATGGGAACATATGTATATGTATAACTGATTCACTTTGTTATAAAGCAGAAACTAACACACCATTGTAAAGCAATTATACTCCAATAAAGATGTTTAAAAAAAAAAAAGCTATTGCTAAATCTAAGTTATTGAAGATTTACTCCTATGATTTCTTCTAAGAGTTTTATGGTTTTAACCTTTAAATTTACGTCTTATCCATTTTGAGTTGATATTTGTATATGGTGTGAGGTAGGGGTTCAAATTCATTCTTTTTCATGTGAATATCCAGTTTTCCCAGCACCATTTGTTGAAAAAGCTGTCCTTTCCCCACTGAATGGTCTTGACACCCTTGTTGAAAATCATCTGACCATAAGTGTGAGGGTTTATTTCTGAGCTCTCTATTCTATTCCATTGGTGCATGTCTGTTTTTATACCAGTACCACATTGTTTTGATCACTGTAACTTTGTAATAAGTTTTAAATTGGGAAGTTTGAGTCCTCTGACTCTGGTCTTATTTTTTAAGATCGTTTTGGCTATTCAGAGTCCTTTGCAATTCCGTATGAATTTGAGGAATGAATTTTCTTCAATGGCAAAAAAAAAAAAGGCCATTGGCATTTATCAGCTACTTCTTAAAAATGTAAGTTCTGGGAGGAGACCGTGGTGGTGGCTCAGTCCTTCTGCCCTGGGCAGTGGTCAGCTTGCTCAGGTCCTGTGGCAGTGAGGAGGGCAGGTCCTGTTGGGAGGTGATGGGGACCACTGGGGGGTCTGAGCAGGGGTGAGACCCCCTGGTTGCCTGAGGGCGGGTGAGCCTGTGGAGGGCAGCGCAGTGCTGGCAGGCTGGACGGGGCCAGGTATCTGGAGTGTGATGGGGCTTGTGGTGGTTCAGGGGAGAAGGCACGGAGGAGTCAGGGGTGACATCAGGGTGTCTGTCCACACAGCTAAACTGTGAGCAAGCTGGGAGGATGGGAGGGGCAGCTGGGGAGGGCAGTTCCGGTGGGGTAGGGGGAGAATGTGCTGTGTCCTGGACCTTTCTAACCCAAGATGCTTGTAGATGTTGGCCGAGAAGCAGACCTGCAATGGGCGTGGAGAGCCGTGGGCCAGTGAGGGGCCATGGGGGAGCATGGGTAGCTGAGGATGTCCAGGGCTGCCAACGTCCCCCCACTGGGGAAGGGGGTGAGGAGAGAGCGGCAGGAGAACCCCAGATAGAGGCGGGAACTTTGCAGGCAACAGGTTTGTGTGGCCAGGGTGGCAGGGACCAGCATGGGGTGGGGTCCCAGGCAGGGACCAGGGAGCTACAGGGTCCCAGAGGTGGCCTGGGGGATGGTACATGTGAACACAGCCAGGAGGCAGGAGAGGGCTACAGTGAAGGGGGAGGCCTTGACTGCTGGGCCTGGGGGCACCTCAGAAGGATGGGTGCCCTTCCTGGCACTGCCCCGCCCCCCGCCCCCTCTTCCACTTCTTGACAGCACGTTCTTATTTACTGGTTTTGCCCGGGGAAGCAGAGAGCCCTCCTCAGCCAAGGCAGAGCCTGGAGCTGGTGAGAGGAAAGGCAGCACAGCCAGCAGTCAGTAGAATGGGCGGGGCTCTGGTTCCCTGGAGGCCCCCTTACTCCCATTGGGCACCTGGGGACACTGTTCAGCCTGGAGGGGGGCCCACCCCTCACCTGGTCTCCCCTTCCTCCCCTTCCCATCCTCCTTCCCACCGAGTCTGGCTTCGCCCAGGCCAGCTGCCCCTCGCCCCAGGCATGAGTCCAGCCCATCAGGCCGACGGAACTGCCAGGGAACAGCTTGCTAGGACCCAGGGGCATCCCCGGCACCCAGAGCCCCCAGGCTGACTTCTGAAGCGGTGGTGGGTCCCCGGGTGTCTGTGGGGGCAGTTCGGTGTGGGCTGGGCCAGCAGGGACGGCAAGGGGGGTCACTGGGTCCTGTGCTTACACTCAGGCTGGGCACCACTGCCCGTGCCCAGGGGCAGGCACGGGGTGGGGGGACGGCATGCACCCTCTGCAGGGCCACCCAGGCCCCCACGCCCCCTGCAGCACCCCACCTCCAGGCCCCCGGCGTCTCAGTCCTGCAGTCCTCAGCCATGGGACCTTGATCCTGAGGATGCAGCTCTCCTCCCCTTGGGAGGGGCCCTGGGGCCTGAGGGCTGTTTGTGAAGAATCCTGTCCCTGAAGGCCCAGCCCACCAGCCACCTGGGAGGTGATGCAAGTGGTGCCTGGAAGGGGTAATGAGAGGCAGGTATGAGGCCCGCGGGCCTGGAGCCGGTGGAGTCCCTGGGGGTGGTGTTGGAGACCCGCAGGCGTGGGGCTCAAGGAGGGGGGAGAGGAAGTGGTGCGCTGGGACCCCAGGCAGCGGGGGTGCAGGCCAAGCACGGAGCATGTGCTGGCCCCCAGCTGTCCCTCCTGGGGCGGCCAGGCCGACAGGCGCTGGGTGTTTTGGAAACCAGCAGGCCTGGCTGGGCACGTGGAGGGGTGCTACCTGGAGCTGGGGCCCTGGAGCTCTCGCTGTGACGTCCATCTGGGCCCCGCTGGGCCCCGATACATTCCCCTGGGCAGATGCCCCATGCTCATGCCCAGGCCTGCTCTGGGGTTCCCGGGGGATGGCTCAGCCTGCAAATCAGACTTCTAAGGGCCTGTCTGTCCTGTCTTATTGTCCCTCCAGCAGCCCCTGGGCACTGAGGTGCCCAGACCTTTGAGACAGATCATGGGGAGGAAGCCCCCACAGAGTCTGCGAGTATGAGGGGCCGTGGGTCAACCTCACTGGGCACCACTGGGGGCACTGCTGAGGCCAGGGCCATACTTGCCCCGCCCCTGCCCCGCCCCCAAACCACCCTGTGCGAGGCCCATGGGTGCTGCCCCCAAGGCCAGGCTCTGCGGAGAGGCCAGCCAGGGGCGGGCTCACCTTCTCCAACCTGTCCCCTTGGTGCAGGACAGACCTGCAGGCTCCTGCCGCCCTCTGGCCGCTGGGCCCACTGGAACCAGAGAGGTCTGAGGCTCTTGCTGCATTTTCAAAACCTCTTTTAGCTTTTGGACAAAATGACCTTGCTGGTGTCACATTCAAACAAGACTGAAGAGGACAAGGAAGGAGGAGCCCCTGAGCCCTGCATGGGAGCAGGGGGTTCAGGGATGCCAGGGTCAGCCTGGGGCCTGGCAGAGCAGGGGCCACACTGGGTCACACGGCAGCAGAGCAGAGCAGTGGGCCCGAGCTCCTGAGCACGGCTGGCCAGGGTCTCAGGACGACGAGGTTCAGGGCCCACCACCTGCCCTTGTGTAAAGGCGGGGTGGGGGTCTGCCTGGTGCAAAGGGCTGCCTGGGGACGGGGGTGCTTCTCCGGGGGTCTGAACCCTCGGTCAGGGGTCGGCCCAAGGCGAGCGGTGGCTCCACTTTTCCCGGTCGGCACCCTGCCCCCCGCTCCCCTGCCCCCTACCCCGCGGCAGGCTGGCCCTTCACCGACTTACAGGTGAATGAAATGAATACTTATGCCTATTTTTGTGCTAACAATTGAGGGAACCCAAGAGTGAGGCTTCGAGGGCAGGATTTTGAAAGAAGGGATGGAGAGTGGCCGGGCAGGAAGCTTGGGAAGACGACCCTGCCCAGCTCCAAGCCCAGGAGGGCCGCCCTCAAACGCTGGTGCCCGCCCAGCAGCGCTGCCCGTCTGAGCGCCGCGCGGCCCGCGAGCGCCGCCTGGTGCACACGCGCGGAGTGGCCGCCCGAAGCGGTGCTTCCGGGCCGGGGATGGGGCGGGGCCGAGGGCAGAGCTAGGTGACGGTGAAGGGGCGGGGGCGGGGCCTGGAGAAAGGCAGGGGCGGGGCCTAGTGACTGGCCGGGGGCGGGACCGAGGGCAGAGCCGGGGGACAGGGCGGGGGCGGGGCCGAGCGTCGGGAACTGGGCCGGGACTTGAGAGGCTCAGCCTTGGGCTCCGCCCACCCGGGTGGGCTGGCGGGCTGGCACTCCCCACGAAGACCCCGGAGGGCCACGGCGACCTGTTCCCAGACAGGCTTGTGATTTTGCTAAAACAGTCCATAGTTTTCAGGGCTAGTAACTCGCAGCGCCCCCCTCCCGCTCTTCGCGGAAACAACCCTTTTCAGTTCTTAGTTGTTTCCTCTGATCTTGATTTCGAAATTAATCGAAATCTCGGTAGTTGGAGAAGGTGATCAGTTTGAGGCTCATCTTTAGTGTTGCTATTTCTTTGTGGATCAATAAATGATCTATTTTTAGAGCAATGCAGGGTTGCTAGAAAAGGATGTTCTGAGGCTGCTACCCCAGACCCAGCGAGCGCGTGGGGCACTGGGCGCAGGGGGGCGGGGCTCTGGGGGCCGGGAGGGCCAGGCTTTCTGTAGGCTGTGTCTGTGGACAGGGAGCATCCGGACTTTGTTTTTATCCATCTAGGCAATTCAATCGCTTTTAAAGTGGCCATTGTTTTAAATGGCATTATTTCGATTACTGGTGTATTTGGATTTATTCTTTTTTAAAAAATATTTATTTATTTAGGCTGCTCTGGGTCTTAGTTGCGGCATGTGGGATCTAGTTCCTTGACCAGGGAACCCAGTCCCCCTTAATTGGAGGCGCGGAGTCTTAACCAATGGACAGCCAGGGAAGTCCCTGGATTTCTTTTTTAAAATAAACTTTATTTTTCGAATCGCTGTAGATTTTCAGAGAAATTGCTGAGACTTCTGGAGAGTTTCCATGCACTTCACTTCACGGTCGGTTTCCTCTATTATGAGGAACTACATTAGTACAGTACACTTGCTACAATTAATAACCCGATATTGATACATTATTAACTATAGTCTACACTTTATTCAGATCTACTTAGTTTTTTTTTTTTTAATAATTTTATTTATTATTTTTGGCTGCATTGGGTCTTCGTTGCTGCTCGTGGGCTTTCTCTAGTTGCGGCGAGTGGGGGCTGCTGTTCGCTGTGACGTGCGGGCCTCTCATTGCAGTGGCCTCTCTTGTTGAGGAGCATGGGCTCTCGGCACGCGGGCTCAGTGTTGTGGCTCGCGGACTCCAGAGCGCAGGCTCAGCAGTTATGGCACATGGGCTCAGTTGCTCCGCGGCATGTGGGATCCTCCCGGACCAGGGCTCAAACCCGTGTCCCCCGCACTGTCAGGCGGATTCTTAACCACTGAGCCACCGGGGAAGCCCCAGATCTACTTAGTTTTTACCTAACATCCTCTTTCTGTTCCAGGATCCCACAGTAAATTTAGTTGTTCTCCCTGGGCGCCTACTGGCTGTGGCAGTTTCTCAGACTTTCCTTGTCTTCGGTGACCTTGATGGTTTTGAGTGCTGGTCAGGACATCCTGTAGCCTGTTCCTCTGTTGGGATTTGTCTGGTGGGGTTGTGGGTTTCAGAGAGGTACAGTGCCCTTCTCGTTGCAAATGTCAAGGGTGAATGCCCTCAACATGGCTCACCACTGTGACCCTGGCCCTGGTCACTGGGCGGTGAGCCTTTCCATTCTCTGCTCATTGGAAGGAAGTCAGTATTGGCCATCCATGATTAAGAAGTGGGGGGTTGTGCTCCCTTCGTTGAAGGTAGAACATCTACATAAATTATTTGGAATTCTTCTGTATGGAATATTTGACTCTTCCATTTATTTATTTATTCTGTCATTTGTATCAATATGGACTCATGGATACATATTTATTTTTATTGTGGTTATACACATAACATAAAATTTACCATTTTAATTGTTTTAAGTGCACAGCTCAGTGACATTAGCACATTCACATTGTTGTGCAACTATCACTACTATCTGTCTCCAGAACTTTCTCATCTTGTAAAACTGAAACTCTGTCCCCATTAAACACTAACTCCCCACCCCCTACCCCAGCCCCTGGCAACAGCCATTCTACTTTCTGTCTCTATTAATTTGACTACTTTAGGGATGGTATATAAATGGAATCATTCGGTATTTGTCTTTTTATAACTGGCTTATTTCACTAAGCACGATGTCCTCAAGGTTCATCCATGTTGTATTAGGTGTTAGAATTTCCTTCCTTTTTAAGGCTGGCTAATAATAATTCCATTGTATATTGTATTAGGGTTCTCCAGAGAAATCAATTATATATATAATATAACAAATATATGTAGGGCTTCCCTGGTGGCACAGTGGTTAAGAATCCGCCTGCCAATTGCAGGGGACACAGGTTTGACCCCTGGTCTGGGAAGATCCCACATGCCACAGAGCAACTAAGCCTGTGCACCACAACTACTGAGCCTGCTCTCTAGAGCCCGGAAGCCACAACTACTGAAGCCCGCACGCCTAGAGCCTGTGCTCTGCAACAAGAGAAGCCACCGCAATGAGAAGCCCGTGCACCGCAACGAAGAGTAGCCCCCGCTCGCCGCAACTAGAGAAAGCCCGCGCTCAGCAACAAAGACCCAACTCAGCCAAAAATAAATAAATTAATAAATTTTAAAAAATATATATGTAAAATATATAGAGATGAGATTTTAATTTTTTATTTATTTATTAATTGAGGTATAAGATGGGGAGATTTATTATAGAAATTGACATGTGATTATGAAGGCGGAGAAGATCTGCTGTCTGCAAGCTGCAGGCACAGGAAGCCAGTGGTGTAATTCAGTCTGAGTCTGAAGGCTGAGAACCAGGAGCGCTGATGTCCGAGGGTAGGAAAGGATGAATGTCCCAGATCAGGCAAAGAGACAATTAGCTTGTCCTCTGCCTTTTTGTTCTACCTGGGCCCTCAACAGATTGGATGATGCCCACCTGCACTGGGGAGGGCAATCTTTCTTACTTGTGTTCAGATTCAACACCAGTCTCCTCCAGACACACTATCCCAGTCACACCCAGCTATCTGGGTGCCCTTAGCCTAGCCAAGTGGACACATAATATTAACCATCATGTATATATATATACACACACGCACACACACACACACACACACACACACACACACACCACGTTTTGTTTATCCAACTATCCACTGACGGACATTTGGGTTTTTTTCTACTTTTTAACTCCTGTGAATAACACTGCTATGAACACGGGTATGCAAATATGTGTTCGAGGCCCTGCTTTCGATTCTTTGGGGAATAGGCCCAGAACTGCAATTGCTGGGTCACATGGTAATTCTATGCCTACTTTTTCTAGGAACCTCTGTACTGCCTTCCACCAGTCTACATTCCCACCAACAGTGCACAAGGGTTCCAATTTTTCCACATCCTCACCAACACTTCTTTTTTAAAAATATGGAATGCTTCACAAATTTGTGTGTCATCCTTGCGCAGGGGCCATGCTAATTTTCTCTGTATTGTTCCAATTTTAGTATCTGTGCTGCCGAAGTGAGCACTCACCAGCACTTCTTGTTTTCTGTTTTCTGATAGTGGCCATCCTGATGGGTGTGAGGTGGTGTCTTGCTGTGCTGTTGATTTGCATTCCCTGATGATCAGTGACGCTGAGCATCTTGTCAGGTGCTTGTTGGCCATGTGTGTTTCTTCTTTGGAGAAAGGTCTATCAAGTTCTTTGCCCATTTTTTGAATTAGGTTGTTTAATTTTGGTGTTGAATTGTAGGAGTTCTTTACATTTTCTGGATATTAATCCCTTATCAGATATAAGATTTGCAAATATCTTCTCCCATCCTGTGGGTTGCCTTTTCTCTCTGTTGATGGTGTGCTTTAATGCACAATGATATTTACCTTATACTTTGGTTATAACCCAATACGACTTGACTTATTTTCTTTCTCACATTGTTCCAGCTTGGGCCCCTGGAAACTCTGTCAGGTGGCTGGGTTTACATTCTTTATTCTTCTAATTTTATTGAGGTATAACTCACGTACAGCACTGTATAAGTTTAAGGTGCACAGCATAATGACTTGACGTACATGCGTCATGAACTGATCACCACAATAAGTTTGGTGAACATCTGTCATCTCGTATAGGTACAAAATTAAAGAAATAGAAAAAAATTTTTTCCTTGTGATGGGAACTCAGGATTTACCCTCTTACCGACTTTCATATATAACATACAGTGTTAATTACATTTATCACGTTGTACATTACATCCATAGTACTTATTTTTCTTATAACTGGAAGTTTCTACCCTTTGACTGCCTTCCTCCAACTCCTCCTCCCCCTACCTGGGTTTACCTTTATTTTTTTTTAATTAAAAAAAATTATTTATTTATTTGGTTGCGCTGGGTCTTAGTTGTGGCAGGTAAGCTCCTTAGTTGCAGCTCACCTGCTCCTTAGTTGCGGCACGTGGGCTCCTTAGTTGCGGCATGCGGACTTCTTAGTTGCAGCATGCACGTGGGATCTAGTTCCCTGACCAGGGATCCAATCCGGGCCCCGGCATTGGGAGCATGGGGTCTTAGCCACTGTACCACCAGGGAAGTCCCGGGTTTACCTTTATTATGTTACTTTCTGCTTCCTAGCTATGCTGCCTTTCTTTTATTTTTTATTTTTATTTTTAATTTTTGGCTACACTGTGCAGCTTGCCGGACCTTAGTTCCCTGACCAGGGATTGAATCTATGCCCTTGGTAGTGAGAGAACAGAGTCTTAACCACTGGACCGCCAGGGAATGCCCCCCTATGCTGCCTTTCTTATGCTTCCTTCTCCCTTCCTATATTCTATTAGGTTCATTACATTTTCTTTAGTCTTTTTTCCTTCCACAGATGTGGAAGTTATACAACCTATTTCTAGTCTTTTAGTGGTTATCTTAAGAGTTTCACATTACTTTTTTAAACAAATAAATTTATTTATTTGTTTATTTTTGGCTGCGTTGGGTCTTCGTTGCTGCGCATGGGCTTTCTCTAGAGGCGGCGAGTGGGGGCTACTCTTCGTTGCGGTGCGCAGGCTTCTCATTGCGGTGGCTTCTCTTATTGAGGAGCTCGGGCTCTAGGCACTCGGGCTTCAGTAGTTGCAGCACGTGGGCTCAGTAGTTGTGGCTCACGGGCTCTAGAGCGCAGGCTCAGTAGCTGTGGCGCATGGGCTTAGTTGCTCTGCGGCACGTGGGGTCTTCCCCAGACCAGGGCTCGAACCCGTGTCCCCTGCATTGGCAGGCGGATTCTTAACCACTGCGCCACCAGGGAAGTCCCCACATTACATTTTTTTTTTTTTTAAGATTGATTGATTGATTGATTGATTGATTGCTATGTTGGGTCTTCGTTTCTGTGCTAGGGCTTTCTCTAGCTGCAGCAAGCGGGGGCCACTCTTCATCGCGGTGCGCGGGCCTCTCACTATCGCGGCCTCTCTTGTTGCAGAGCACAGGCTCCAGACGCGCAGGCTCAGCAGTTGTGGTTCACGGGCCCAGTGCTCCACAGCATGTGGGATCCTCCCAGACCAGGGCTCGAACCCGTGTCCCCTGCATTAGCAGGCAGATTCTCAACCACTGCGCCACCAGGGAAGCCCCCCACATTACATTTTAATCTCAATCACTAGCCCTGGCCATTTCCTGAACACTACCGGATCTTACACTTGCATCCCTCCCCTCTTCCATGGCTGGTGGTCCAGGGTTTGGGTTTCTTTGACACCCCTTATCCAGGCTGAGCTGCCCCCAAGCAGGCCCTGTGACAACGGCTCAAGATGGGGGCACGCAGCCTTTCCGTGGGCGCAGGAAGTAAGACGGGACAGAAGGGGGCAGTCCCAGAGCTGGGCAGGGGCTTTGGGCAGGGGGCTCAGTCCACCGGGACCTGGGAAGACTGTGTCACAGTGCAGCCCCGTCACCCGCGAGCGAGGAGGCTGGGGGGCTGCGGCAGAACCCAGGTGTCAGCCCCCACGTGGCCGCCCCAGCTGGCCGAGTGAACCTCAGGCGGAGGCTGCGGGAAGAAGGGAGGGGTCTGAGAAGCTCCGTGCCTACCCACCCCCCGCCCCGCCATGCTCCAGCCCCTCGAGGGAGCCCCCAGCCCAGCCGTGCTCGCCTGATTCCTGCCAGCACTGCCACCAGGTCCCTCTGTCCACCCATGTCAGGCCCAGCTTGTTCTCAGCAGGGTCAGCTGCAGCTTACCTGGGTTGTCGGCCTAGTGGCCACGGCGGGAGGGGGGCCTGAGGGGGACAAATGTTGGCTCCAGTTGGGGCGAGGTCTATCCACTGTGCTCCCCTGGGGTGGCAGTTCTGGGCCCAGCCCTTCACAGGGAGAGCCGAGCAGGACCTGAAGGCCAGAATTCCAGAGGAGTTGGCGTCACCCACCCGGACGTCCCGCCCACATGTCAAGGCCCCTGCTGTCCCACCAGGGCTTGACTTTGATGGGCAACAGGTGTCATTGAAGGTCAGCCACTCTGACACTCAAGTCCTGGGCTTGGGACTGCGGTTCTCTGCCCTCCACTGTCGGGGAGCAGAGACCTGTAGGCAACCAGAGACCCAGCGCTCAGCACAATAACACCCGGCGTTCACACCCACACTCACACCCACTCCCACTGTCACACCCAACCCACGGTCACACCCATGTTCACACCCACACCCACGCTCACACCCACGTTCACACTCACACCAATGCCCACACCCACGCTAACACCCCCACCCACACTCACGCTCACACTCACACCCGCACTCACACCCACTCCCACGCTCACACACACACTCACACGCTCACCCCGGCTTTCAAGTCCCCACTCCTGACCCACCCTCCACCTTGGTGACTTTGTGTGGAGCATCGTGTGTGGGCAGCAGCCACTGGGCCTCTCATCCCCTTCCAGTGTGACCCACCGCAGGGACAATCCCCACGCCTGGCGCCTTGTGGCATCTGGGCAGCGAGGGACCCATCTCCAAAGCCCATCTGGTTGCACCCTGGGTTGTCCGGAAGCAGCCCCCGAGGTGGGGTCCGGGGTACAGGCCGTGGGCTAGGGGTAAAGTCCAGCTGCCCTGTAAGAAGCCTCGGGCCAGCCAACAGGCTCTGGAACGAGCACCCTTCAGAGTGTCCCACATGGGGCCACAGGGGTCGGTGAGCTGGGTCTGCACCTGAGGCCCCCCCGGAGGTGTGGGGCTTGCAGTATCTTCTTACTGGGGACCCCCAGTGGCAGTGTCTGTGGGTGTCTTCTCTTCTCCGGGAGGGGATGACTGGTCTGCCCCGTGTGAGGGGAATGGGGCACTGAGGGAGGGGCTGGGGCCTCCCTGCCGCGCACACGAACTTTCCCCTCCCCCTGGCCTGGGGTTTCAGTCTGCGAGTTCAGCCGTTCTCTTAGGAGAGCCCATGGTTCCGTCCAGACCCGTCTGGAGAACACACTGCGTGCCCTGCCGTGGGCTAGGGCGGCCCTGGGGGCCCACGCACAGATGCCCGGGTGCTGGCAGCCCACTGCTCTGGCCTTCCTGGGTCCCGCCCTTGTCACCCTCTGACCTGATTAGGGCTCTGCAGAGAAACAGACCAATGGGAGAGAGCGGGAGGGAGGGAGACTGACTTATTTTAAGGAACTGGCTCATGTGGTTGTGGCTTGTCCAGCAGCTAGAGACCCAGGGAGGAGCCGAGGCTGCAGCTCAGGGCCAGAGGTGGTGTACAGCAGGACTCCTTCTTCCTGGCGACCTCAGGCTTTTCTCTTAAGGCCTTCCGCTCTTCGGATGAGACCCACCCACATTATCAGGGTCATCTGCTTTACTCAGATCTACACATTTCCATGTTAATCACATGGAAAAATCCCTTCATGACCCCCACGTTCACTGCAGCATTATTCACAGTAGCCAAGAGGTGGAAGCAACCTAAATGTCCATAGATTGATGGATAAACAAAACGTGGTCTGTTCATCCAATGAAATATTATTCAACCTTAAGAAAGAAATTCTGACACCTGCTAAAACACGGATGCACCTAGAGGACATGATGCTGAGTGAAATAAGCCAGACACAAAAGGACAAATACCGTCCGATGCCACTCATACGAGGTCCCTAGGGGAGTCAAATCCGTAGACAGAAAAGCAGGAGGGTGGGTGTCGGGCTGGGGAGTGAGTGTTTAATGGGGACAGAGTTTCGGTTTGGGAAGGTGGAAAGTTCTGGAGATCTACTGCCTAACAAGGCCCGTATAGTTTACGCTACTGAACTGCTACTGAACACTTAAAAATGGTTAAGATGGTTAATTTTATGTTATGTGCTTTGTACCACAAACAATACAAAAAAGAACAAAAGAAAAGATTGTGGTTCATAACAGATGTTCAGTATATGTTAGTTCCCTTTTCTGAGTAATATTTTACGCTAATTTCACCACTGTAATCAATACATGTATGAAAAAACACACCTTCACAGCAACACCTAGACTAGCGTTTGGGCAAACACCTGGGCTTGTAGCCTGGCCAACGGGATGCAAAACTGACCCTCACGCCCTCCTTCTCCGCAGGCCCTTGCCCCCCCCGCACTCCCTGCCCCACTGCCGTCGTGCGGCAGCCCGCACCAGCCTTCTTCTTCTCCAGCTGTGGTCCGGGCGTATAGATGCGACTAGTTTCCTTGAAATGGTCTGGGGATTTTTGAGGGAAGGGGTGGGAAAGTCTTTTCTCACGGTCACAAAGCCTGAAGCCACGGCCCGGAGCAGCCAGGACAAAGGTAGGGTGCCCAGAGCCGGCTTCTTCTTCCATCCCGGCCCGGGGCCGCTGGCCCGGTGCCCGCTGGAGCCATTTTGTCCCCGTCAGCACAAATCTTGCGGCCTCAGCAGCTGTCCTGGGCCTCAGCAGGAAATGTCCCTGTGGCTTCCATATTCTGGCAGGCTGAGGGCCAGCCAGGCCGGTGGGGTACAGGGCATACCTCGCCTGCTCAGATCCGTCAGGTGGTCATGGGGCCGAGGCAGATGTGTGTCGGCGTGCGTGACGCTGGGGGCCATGCACAGGGGTGAAGGGAACTAGTGGGGGCCTGTCTGTGACTATCGCTGGGGGCAGGAGCTGGAGGGGGGATGGAAGGAGCCCCCTCCGCCCCAGCTTGTAATCACAGACCTCCGAGTGCCGTGGCCAGGCCAGCAGGTCACTGCCCCGACGGGAGCACCGGGACCTGGGCCTGGTGTCGGGAGCCGGAGCCACTGCCCCAGGTCGGGGTGGCGGCGGGTGTGTGTGTCCGAGGGCTGAGCACACATAGGCAGGGGTGTGTGTGCTGCGGTGGCGTCTTGTTACTAAACAGCCAGGCCACGGGGCTCCCTCAGGAGCCAGCTTTGCTCTTCTGAGCGGAAGGGGGTCAGGTTTCCCTTTGAATAGCCCCTGACCGCCCAGAGGACACCTGGCTTGGCCTCCCCATGGCCAGTCCGGCCCCCTGGTCCTGTCTGCTCTGCCTCCTCTCGCCCCTAGCTCGTGGCCAGCTGTCTTCTCCTGGAACTGTGGACCCCCAGCCCCTTCTGTGCAGGGTGGCCAGAGGGGGATCCCAGTGCATTTGTTTATTGAACCTGTCTTTAGAGGGTGTCTGCAAAGTGCTGGCACCATGCTGGGCCCTGGGTCCTTGGGGATGTGAGGGTGACACCTGGCCAGGGAGGGCCGTCAACAAGAGCCCTCACCAAGCAGTGATGACAGCCCGCGGGGCCTCCCACTGCACAGTGGGGGGAAGGGGCTCACTGGGGAGAAGGGAACAGCCCCTCTCCTGCCCCGGCCCACGATGTCCATCCTTGCCGTGGCCCAGGGGGGGCCTTGGCTGGGACCCAGGGTCAGAGAGGGAGCTCTGGGGTGAGGGGCTGCTCAGGCCAGGAAGGGCCACGTGGGGAAGGGCCAACCTGTCCCAAAATAGGGCTGACAGTATCTCCTGGCCATAAAAGGCTCTTGGAATCTGGACCCCAGGGACCCCGGGCAGCTGGGCCCGCTAAAACTCAGCCGCCCCCTCTGCCCCTTGTACTCTGCCCACAGCAGCTCCAGCGCCACCGTGCAGTGTCCCCTCAGCCGGCCACAGACATGGTAAGGCTGCTCCCGGCGCCCCGCAGAGCCCCCGGTGGGCTGGGCTGGGTGGTCCCGCGGGAGCTGGGCGCAGTGCCTGGGGGAGAGAGGACGGGCAGGCCTCTTCGCACACGGGGATCAGGCTGGGGCCATGACCAAAGGTGGGAGGGTCTCTGCGCACCTGAGGAAGACGTCCAATGAGGCTGGGCGGAGAGCGCGGAGTGGGGGGCCCGAGGCCGGGCCCTGCCAGCCACTGGCGCCGCCCTTGCTCTGGGGGCCAGGCCGGAGCAGCCCTTTCGGAAAGCGGCCGGGACGGTGGCAGGAGGGGTGGCCCGGCCCTGGACTATCCCTCTGGGATTCCAGAACAGGCTGGGGCCTTCACCCTGGCCCCCAGGTCAGGCTCCTCCCCACGCTGGCCCATGGCGTCCCTCCCCTGGCCTCACTGGCTGTCCAGCGCTGCCCCTTCTGCCCTCTCACATGGCTGGCCTGCCCCTGCCTCGAGCGCCGTCCCCTTTGAGTGGCCTCGCGGAGCCCTGCTCCCCCCTCACGACCCACCCCTGTGCCGCCTGGCCTCAAGCCTGCTCTGGGCTGGGGCCGGGGGCCTTGGGCCTCGTGTCCTGGGGCCTCCAGCCTCCCCCGGACTGAGGGGTGGAGGGGCCCCTGGCGAGCCTGGGCCCGTGTCCCCACAGACGGAGCGCCTGACGGCGGAGCAGATCAAGGAGTACGAGGGGGTCTTTGAGATGTTTGACGAGGAGGGCAACGGGGCGGTGAAGACGGACGAGCTGAGCGGCTCGTGAGTCTGCTGGGCATCAACCCCACCAAGAGCGAGCTGGCCTCCATGGCCAAGGACGTGGACAGAGGGAGTGAGGCCGGCCAGGGGCAGCCGGGGGGCGGGGGCAGCTGGGTGTGAGTGGGGAGGGGCTCGCCGCCCTCACTCGGGCACCCGCCGCTTGCTCCCTGCAGAGAAAGCGTTCTTCAACTGCGAGGGCTTCCTGGCACTGATGGGCGTGTACTGGGAGAAGGCCCAGAACCAGGAGAGTGAGCTCAGGGCGGCCTTCCGCATCTTCGACAAGGAGGGCAAGGGCTACATCGACTGGGGCACGCTCAAGTAGGGCCCGGGCCGGGCGCGGGGGTGGCGAGCCCCCCGCTGGCTGCCACTCAGTGCCGACTCCGCAGGTACGTGCTCACGCGTGCGGGCGAGCCCCTCAGCGAGGTGGAGGCCGAGCAGATGATGAAGGAAGCCGACAAGGACGGGGACGGGACCATCGACTACGAGGGTGAGTGGGGGATGGGCCTGGGAGCCCGGCGGCCGGGTCGGGCCAGGCTGCTGACTTGTCCCTCTGCTCTCAGAGTTCGTGGCCATGATGACTGGGGAGTCCTTCAAGCTGGTCCGGTAGGAGCAGCCACTGCGGCCGTGGGAAGCCCTCTGCCTGCTGCCATCACCCTGCTGCCCACCCTGCCATCCACCCCATGCCAGCTCCATGGCCAATAAACGCTCCAGCCAGACTCGTGTGTGCCTCACTGTCACAAGGCTGGAAAAAGGGGATGCAAAGCTGTGGGTCTGGAGAAGGGAGAGGGTTCTCCTGAGCTGCCCATCACACTTGGGCCATCACTTCTGTGGGACACCTGACACTGCCTACAGCCCAGCTCTGGGCTCCAGACACCAGCCGGAAGGCCAGGCTGGGCATAGGTTGAGGACCACCTACTCACACTGCCTGCCTGCCCTGGGAGGCGGCTGCCCGAGGGCCCCTCCCGGAGCTCTTTCCTCCATACGGAGATCACTTAGATAGAAACTTTATTCTCTCTCCAAAAAGCTGTAGACATCACAGCAGGCCCTGAGCCCTGAGGCTTAGGTCCGTGGGGCCTCATCTGGGCTGAGGGCCTGCTGGGCCTGGGCCAGGGGCCAGGGCTGAACGTAGCAGTGTGTGTGTGTGTGTGTGTGTGTGTGTGTGTGGCCAACACAGGGCCGGCTGGCTCAGATGCCCAGCGTTACATAGCAACGAGGCCAGGGCTGCAGCAATGTGCCGGATGGCTGGCCTTCCTGGGGGGAGGAAGGATGGTGAGGGTGGGCTGGGGTGCCCTTGCACAGTCCCCTGTGAGCACGGAGTGGCTGATGGCATCGGGAGGCTCGGGAGAGCTTTCCTGCCCCTTCCGGGGGCACCAGGGCTACAGCCAGGGGTGTTGGGCATTGCGGCCCCACTCCTGGGGCCCTGGAGGGGGCTCTAGGCATGAGGCCTCAGGAAGGGGGCTGGTCTCCTGGGAGGGGGGTGGCTCTTCCTGTCTGGTTTTAGCCATCTTGACGGCCTCTTCGTAGGAGGGCGGCAGCTCAGGGGCATACAGGCTGTAGGCGGGAGGGGTCATAGAGTCGAGGTCCAGCTCCCCAAAGGGCAGGGGCAGCTGCATGCCCAGCGGGTACTGCACGGAGCTGTAGGCTGCAGGGAACCAGAATGGGTTTGTGGGGATGGGTGGGTCTGGCCCTCACCAGTCCCCTGCCGCCCCTTCAGGCAGGTGGGCCGCCGGGTGAGGTCTGCCGGCACTCACATGACACAGTGCTGTGCATGGGGCTGTCACTGTCCGCGGGGATGGCTGTCGGGTCGCAAGGCTCAGGTGCTGATGGCAGGTGTGGCTGGGCGTGCGCCCGCTTCCGGAGACAGCAGAACCGGACACAGCTGGCCGTGACCCCACACAGCAGCAGCAGGACGACAGTGAGCAGGATAAGCCTGGGCGGGGAGGAGCCAGACCCGCCGCTGGACTGACCCCTGGCCACTGGGCGTCCGCTCCCTGGGGGCAGTCACAGCTCAGCTGCCCAAGACAAGGCAATGGATAGGATAAAAGACAACCAGGGACTCTCTCTCCAGGCCGGAGACCTCCTCCTGGCCAGGGCTGGGCCTGAGGAGCTGGCCCGGCCTGGCCTCCTGCTGCTGGCCTGCGCTGGCTGTCTCTCCAGGGCTGGCCACAAGTGGCCTTGGGCTTACTCCCAGGACACACTGTCCCAGACCGACTGCACAGTCCTGTGCCCAGACCAATGACCATGTTCACAGGGGCCTCCCACAGGGGCGGGGAGCGAGGGAGTGGGAGGTGGGCAAGCAGGCTACAGGGCAAGTCCTGCCAAGGGCCCCGGGGGTGTCCCTAGCCATGGGGAACTCAGGCAGGACCCATGCAGGAGGTCGCCCCTGGTGCTGGGGGAGGAGGCTGGGGTCGGCATGCCAGGCTCTGCGGGCCCCAGCGCCTTCCCGCCAGCGGCCCCGGAGGGGGACAATGCTGGCGACTCCTCGGCCGTGGAACCAGGCCGGGTGGGGGTCTGGTGGGCCTGGCCCGGGGGAGAACCGTCGCACCCAGCTGCGCGCCGCGGCCTCCACTTACCCCACGTGCCACAGGCTGCTCCAGCGGGCCTGGGGCGGGCACCTGCGGGGACGGCGGCACCTGGAGCAGGCGAGGCAGGGCCCGGCCGACCGCCCCACCCGAGCCTCCCCCAGGGTGGGGCCAGGCCCCCGCTCCCTCCCTCCCCGCCACCACTTACTGATCCGAGGGGTCGCAGCTGCCTTCCGCGAAGCCCAGCGCCACCTGTGGGAACAGGGGTGAGCCCGGGCCAGGGCGCGCCGAGCGCCGACCCGCCCCGCGGTGCACGAGCGCCCCGCGACCCACCTGCGGCAGCGGCAGGAGCGGCGGCAGCAGCAGGAGCCCGCGGTCACCTAGGGTGCCAGCGAACATGCTCAGCGCCGACGGGAAGCGCGAGCCAACTAGCCTCGAGGCTTTATGGAGGCCCCGCCCCAGGCCCCTCCTAGAGCAAACCCCGGCCCCCGAGACCGCGTCCATTGGAGGGCTCGCCCTGTAGCCCCGCCCATGTGCCTCGCCCCAACCCTCCGCCCAAGGTTAGCCGCGCCCCTTAGCGGCCCCGCCCCCGCAGGCTCTGGGCAGGCCCTAGATTCCCCCGCTCCAGGGCCCCGCCCACACAAGCCACGCCCACAAGCCCCACCTCTTGGCCCTCCCAGCAGGTCCGTCTTCTGTGTTTCCTCAGCCTAGGGTCGCGGGGTGGGGGACGGTCTCGCCCCGCTGGCTTCTTGCAGTCGGGCTTGGGGTGGACCGGGGCGCACCCTGAACAGTTGTGGCCCGGTCTGCACAGGGTGTGGCCTCGGAGGGTGGCGGCCAGGACACACATGGCCACGCCTCGCACACACCCCGGTGCTCAAGGTAAGGGTTGCAGCAGTCAAGACGCTGGGGCGTTCCTAGCGCGCTGTTCAACTACATTTAGTGTGCACTCTCGCTGCGGGCGCTCGCTGCCCTCTGCCTTCCGCTCCGCCATCCGGCGCTCAGGCTAAGGGAGGTGGTCAGCACGGCAAGGTGCAGGGTGGTGTGCCTTGTCTGCGGAGGGTGGGAGGAGAAGCTACCCTGTCGTGTTTTTCTTCATTGCACTCAGGACGTACTCCACAAGCATCTCCCCACTGGAGGGGAAGTGACTGCAGCTCCTTGAGGGCAGGGCCTCCTCGGCTAGGCTCTCTCATGCCTGGATCTGCCAGGTACCTGCTCCGTGATCTCTGTCCTGCCTCTGTCCTGCAGCTGTCCAGCACTTCCAGGCTGTACCATGGCCCCCAGGGCCCCTCCTGCCCACCCTGCTCCAGCCAGGCTGGCTGAGCTTGGCTCCTGGCCGCCCTCTTCCTCCATTCTGCTCTGGAGGCCCGGCTCAGGAGTGGGAGGGAGGAGGATGGGCACTGGTCCAGCCAGCAGGCAGGAGTGCAGGCAGGGCCTTGGGCAGTGAGTACCAGGGCCCGCTGGTTCTAAGCCCTGAGAGCCAGGCCAGGGTTTAGAGGAGAGAGGCCTGCCCCTCCCGCGGGCCTGCCTGGGGGGAGGCAGGGGTAGTGCCCTGCAGGGAGGACCTCCTTCTGGGGCCTGGCCTGGGCTGCAGGACCCTGGCTTCTCTTCTCACCTGGTGAGAAAGCAGCCCCTGTGAGGGCTAGGAAAGGACCTGGGTCTGCCTACCAGACTGACCTGCAAAATGCTGCTCTGTGGCCACCTGTCACTGGCTCAAGGTTAGGGAGATGGCAGACTTCCAGGCACCAAGGGCACCGAGGAAGTGGGGTGAGGGCTCCAGGCTGGTGTCCTGAAGCCTGTGCCCAGGAAATTCCCCAGATGCACCTTGCCCTCCACTCCTGCCTGGGAAGGCTGCGTGTGCTCGCCTGGGGGCAGGCACGGGGGTGGCTTGGGCCAGCTGGGTGTGCTGGGCTGTACACAGGGGGCCCGGATGGGTGGGCTTTGTGGGGACAGTGTCTAACCTGCCACTCTCCAGAAGGCAGGGGCTGGGTGCAGGCATTATTCTGAGCTCCCAACAGGGTCTCATGGGCTGGGAGTTGGGGGCTTCTCCCTTGAAGAGCTGGTCAGGACCCAGAAGGCTGAGCCCAGACTCACTTCAGAAAAGTGGAAAACCAAACTCATGGGCTGGGTGTCCCCCGGGCCCTGGCTGGGCTGTGAGGGAGGACACAGTGAGGGCGTGTCCCCGACGTTTGCTCGTTCCTTGCTTGGGGGCATCAGGGACCCTGGAACTTGGGAGGAGCAGGGGGGCCTAAGGGGCCGCCTGGGCTTTGGAGCCTGCCGCCCCCCTCCCTCCCCGCCGGCCTCTCTGGGTGTGGGCCGGTCTCAACTCCAGCCCCCGCAAGCCACCCCCCTCCCCCCCGCCACGCCCAGCTGTTCCCCCAGGGCTCAGGATGCTCCCCCGTCTTCCAGGCCTAGTTCACTGTTTTATGGACTGACTTGTGAGTGGGGGTGAGAAGCAGGGGCTGCCCCCCCGGGGACTCTGTCCCCATCTCTCCTTCACGGCTCACCCCAGGGCTCACCGCGGCCCACACTGCAGGCCTGGATGCACAGGTTCACACAGGGTTTATTGACAGGTCAGCGGGCGCAGCTCTTCCCCCCACCAGGACCTTGAAAGGCTGGGCGGGTGCTGGTGGGGCTGCGGGCTCCGAGGGGCTCAGGCTGGGAGCAGGTTGTGGTCAGGACTGGCCTCATTGCCGGTTCTGAGTGTGGGGCTGGGACAGGAGCCCTTGGCCCCGGACTCACTGGACACAGGGCAGCAGGAGGCGGCCGTGCCTGTGGAGCTGGGGTGCCCCGGCCATGGGGCCATGCGGGGGGCCACCCTTTTGAAGCTGCCCAGCAGGGGATGTCCAGGTCCCAGGCCCCTGGGTGGCTCTGCTGGGTCCACAGACCGGGGGAGGGCTTTGAATGTGGCAGGAAGATCCAAGGGGGCTCCGTGGAGAGACTCCTGTGGCCTCAGGGGCCGGTCACCACCTGCGCTACAAAGAGGACTTTGTAGGTCTCCTTCACGTCCCCCCTGAGCTGCAGCAGGGCTGACACCATGAGTGGGTAGTCCGGCTGGAAGGGGAGAGGCGGGGAAGGAGGGGGACCCTCAGTCAGCTGGCACAGCGGACAGATGTTTTCTGGCCGCGGCGCTGCCCACCTCACCCGCCCAGGGCCCCCCCGCAGTCCCCTCCCTCGGTGGGGGCAGGGCTGTCATCCTGCCCAGCCTGTGGCTTTCGCAGGCTCCCTGGCCGCCGTCCAAGGCACTTACATCAAAGTCGATGGGTGGCATCCAGGAGATACTGATGGTCTTGGTCTGGCCGCGCTCCACAAAGCCCTTGGAGGGCTCGATGGTGAAGCCCTTGTGCTGCAGGGACGCGATGCCGTCCAGGCTGAACTCGACAGTCTGCAGGCATTGGTGCTGTCAGCAGGTGGGCGGGCACAGCTCCCGGGAGGCAGCGGGGCTGGGGATGAGGGAGCCCAGCACCTGCCCTCTCAGCCCTGACCAGCAGGCTGCCCACCCCACACCTACTGGGGGGCAAGGCCAGGAGGGGCCTGGGTTGCCCAGGCAGTGGTGGGTGCAGAGGTGCCAGGCAGGCCAGGGAAGTGCTGGGGTCACCTTCTTTGGGGACAGCCGGGTGGTCCGGATGCAGCCCACCTGCAGTTCTCGGGTGGCAGGCGGGGCCGGCGTGTCCGTGCCCAGCTGGACGTAGTCCAGGGTTACCAGGATGGGCTTCAGCTCCTCAGCTTCTGGAGAGGGAGGGCCTGGCTGGGGGCTCAGGGCAGGGGGGTACCACCAAGCGAGTGGGGGAGCTGCTGGGTCAGGCAAGGATAGTGGGCGGGGCTGGGCGAGGACAGCCCGCTTTGGGGGATGGGCCAGGAACGCCGGCCCTACCCGCAGGCCCCCAGGGCCAAGGGTGCCGTCAGGGCAGGAGTGGTCCTCCTACTGTCGCCCCCGCCCCCACCGGGGCTCCCAGCACTTCAGAGGGCTCACCCTCTCCGCGATGGGGGTCGAAGGCAGGCATCACGGTCAGGGACTCCACAGGCACATCCAGGGGGTCTCCGCCCTCCACAAACATCGTGTGCTTGCGGGCCGCGCCCTTCAGGAGGATCTGGTGGGAGATTTTCTGGGGGCAGGAGCACAGCAGACTCGGTCCGCGACCCTGCGAATGGGGCTCCGGGAGTGGGCAGTGCTGGGGTGCAGGCCTGTGGGACCCGAGACTCCGGTCTCTCCACCTCATGACCCCCAACCTGACGCAGAGCCCCCAGGCAACAGGCCTCCAATGTGGGGCCGTTCGGGGGAGGGCGAGGGCCTCAGACATGCGGACGCGGCGGGTGGGGCCGGGAGCAGGGGTCCAGGCTGGGCTCCTGGAGCCGCACCTTTTCGAAGAGCATGACCTGAAGCCGGTCAGAGAAGTACAGGCTCTCGTGGTCCGGGCTGAAGGTCACGGTGAAGTCCTGCGCCCTGCCCGGCTCCATGACGCCCTCCACCGGGACCACGCTGAACACGCTCTGGCCGCTGTAGTTCTGCGTGCCTGGGGGCAGGGCGGCCTGGCAGGTCCGGCTCCCCCTGCAGCGCCCAGCGCCCCCCAGCCCCGCACCCCCACGCCCCGCACAGTCGCCCGCTTCGACTGGCTCCTCCCCAGCAGCGGTCACACCCCCAGCCGGCCAAGCTCACCCACGACTTCCGTCCTCTGGGCCGGGGAGGCCAGGAACTGCGGCAGCCGGTGCTGGTCTCCGCTCCTGGTGGAGAGGCTGTCCAACTGCACGGAGAACTTGATGGGCAGCGGGGAATTGTTTTGCAGCTGCAAGGAGCAGGGCTCGGTCACTGGCCAACCGATGGCCAGGCTGCTGCCACCAGGTCTCAGCTCCCTCTGCTGCCCGCGGGCCACACCCTGGGCAGTCAGGCTCAGGCTGGCCTTCAGCCGAACCAGCATCCCTGCCCAGGTTCTTCTCTGCCCTCACCCTCTTCCCCTGAGAGCACCCCATCCCCCCATAAAACATTTCCGGGAGTCCCTGGCCTGGGCTCTGCTGTCAGGACCTGGACTAAACCGGGCAAGGAGGCAGGTGCCCTGTGGGTGGCTTCATCCTGAGGTTGGCATGTCCCTCAGACCCTGGGGAAGCAGCGAGAGCCAGGCGTGCCACTTCCTGCCCGGATTGGGGAGCCCACACGGCCCCTCCCCTGAGCTGCCCCTGAGCTGAGCTCCCCCGATCCCAGGCGGGGCAGCCGACGCAAAGGCCCTGAGGCAGGAGGACGGGAGCAGCGAGGAGGCCGGGCAGCAGAGGGACCGGGGAGGTGGGGGAGGAGGGCGTGCATCCTCAGCTTCTCCGGCTACAGAGGGCCGTGGAGGTGACCGCTGCTGGGGGGTGGGGTGGGAGCGGCCTCCACCCGCACTGGCTCCCTGACCAAGGCAGGGCTGACCCCCTCCTGGGGCACGACCCCTCCCAGGAGGCGGGGCAGGCACCGGGTCCCCACCACGCACTTTACCTTGAAGCCCGCGGAGGTGGATTCTCCGGCGATCGCGTAGCCCATGTTGAGGACGCCTCCTTCAATGGAGCACGTGGTCACGGATGCCACGCCTGTGCCCACGAGGGCCAGGGAGAGCGTGCCTCTCTTGGTGATGACATCCAGCATTTCCTGGGCCTGTGGAGACCACGTCCCTTAGCGTGGAGCAGACACGTGTCAGAGGCAGGTGTGGGAGCTCTGTCTCGGAGCAGCCGGGTCAGGGCGTGCGGGACCTAAGACGGCTTGGAGCTCCCTGGCCTTCTCCTCCTCCTTCCAGCAAGAGGCCAGGGCCCAGGAGGACCAGCGGCTCCTGGGGCCTGGCTGGATGCCTACGGGCCTGGGCACTTGGCAGGTGTGCAGAGTGGAGAATGGGGCCGTGGAGCCCCAAGGCTGCAGCCCGGCTCAGGGTGGGCCTAGGACTCACCAGGACGCTCTCACGGGGGGAGAAGGACAGCTTCAGGATCCGGGTCTCTCCAGACGCCAGCTTGCTGATGGGGTTCAGCAGGACAAAGGGGCCGTTGGGGTTCAGCACGGAGTACTCCAGCTGATGGCCCAGCGTCAAGGATGGGTGGCAAGTACGGGGCCGCAGCCCTTCACCAGACACCCCTGTACCCCTGCAGCAGGCTGCCTGGGCCGGGTATGGACAAGGATACGTCGAGACCCTCGGGGGAGATGTTCTGGATGGAGACCTTCTTTATGCCGTGGTGTCCTGAAACGGGGGAGTCAGGTCGCTGCCCCAGGCCTGGGGGTGGGGCGTGGGAGCTCAGGCGGTGACGGGGTGCCTGGGTCCCTATGGGTGGGGGATGGTCGTGAGGGGCTGGGCCTGATCAGGACACACCTACAGCGATGTCGCCGAAGTCAGCGATGGTCTTGCCTTTGTCGGACGTCACCACAATGGATGGTGCTACCGCTGGACACCACAGCTCCAGGTACACGGTGTTGTGGGGACTGGGGGCGGCGGGTAGCTGCTGAGGGCGGAGTGGGCACCGCATGCCCCGCCCTCTCAGCCTGACCCCATGCTGGCCCCGCCCAGATCTGGGGGGTTGCAGAGCGGGGACAGTGCCTTCTTGGCCAACCACGCCCCACCCTGCCCAGAGCACCGCACCTGAAGCTCAGGGGTTCCGTCCCCTTCCTTCCTTTGGTGTCACCACTGGCAACAACACAGGGGACCACAAACTTGTCAAACTTCCCCTGGAAAGATCTGGTCAGCGTGGCCTGCGCAGCCTGGTACTCCTGGGAGCTGCAGTGGAACCGGCAAGGTACTCTCACACCCCTATCCCTAGGCTGCCCCCAGCGGCCCAAGACGCCCCACGCTGCCCTCCATGGAGGGGTCCATAAGGCCATGCCTGCTCCCCAGGGCCCTGGGCCCTGGGCCAGAGGGTATGGGGTGGCAGCCTTGGGGGGCCACGCTGTGGCCCAGGCTGTGGCTGTCCCAGTTTTGTCTGACCAGCTGGTTTTCTCACCCCTTCCCTGGTTGCTGTGGCGGCCTCCCCCCTCCCCCAGGGTCCGGTCAGGCACCTAACCAGAGAGCCATGTTCCTGGAGCCACAGGCAAGGGTCCAGGGCTGGCAAGTGGCTCAAGCCCATTGGAGTTCTCTGGAGCTCGTTTGGCAGCTGGGGAGGCTGGGGTTGCTGAGCTGGGAACATGGGAGTCAGGGGCTCAGCATCTCCCCAGCCCCTGGACTGAAGTTGTTCACAGGGACCCTGGGCCCTAGGGGAAGGAGGTGAGCAGGTGCCCAGGAAGGCAGCTCCTGGTTCCAGCTGTACCTGAAGCCAGCCCCACCCCGGACTTCCAGTCACAAGGCTCAAAACAGCTCTGCTCCAGGTGGGGGAAGTCTCTGTGGGGGGCAGCCTTCTCTCGGGCCCACCTGGACGTGAGGTCCTCTTTCTGCAGCTCCAGGGGCTGGGAGGCAGAGGCCTGGAACAGCCGGTCTCGGTTCTGCAGCCGCAGTGTGGAGAAGGACTGTCTCCGCTGGTCCTTCCTCTGGGTGGCCATGTCCTGTTGGGACTGCGAGGCGGGAGGCCAACAGTGGGGCTTCCCCGGGGACTCTGCTCCCGGCAGACCGCCCAGGGCAGGACCCCAGGGGCCCAAACTCCAAGCGGCGCCCTGGGGGAGACCGCCGGCAGGTGCGGAGACCCCAGTGTCTGTCTTTACCATCCGGGAGACCGAGGCCCGGGGCAGGGCAGGGCGGAGGGCTGGCCGAACTGGGGGTCCTGGTCCCTGTGCCCTGCCAGCAGGCTGCAGGCCCTGCCCCTCGTCCTGCGCTTGCTGTGACAGCACGGGTGCTCACGATCAGGACCCAGAGGCCGGGGGGAGTCGCGGGGCTCCCTGCGTCCCCAGGGCGGCAGCAGGCAGGCCCTGGGCTGTGACTGCCCCGCTCTGCTGGACGCCCTTTCCCGGCAGGAGCCCGGCGGTGGCTGTCTCTCCAGGCCTGAGCTTGCTAGGATCCACAGGCCCCTTAGAGGTTTACCTGCTCCCCCTCCATTGTAAGGGCAAGCCCCCTGCTAACCAGTGCAGAGGGGCCCGGCCCACCCTCCCGGGACCACCGTCTGGGGATCCACCCCGCCTACCGATGCTTTCAAGAGGGGAGGGAGGGGCCTTGCCAAGAAAAAGCGTTAACCTCTTGAAACAGTTCCACACACACAAGGCTCCAGAAAAGTCTGCCCAGGGCTCCTGACCCCCTGGCCCCCCAGCCTCAAGGCCGGTGGGGTTTGTTCCCAAGCCTTTGTGCAGCGGCCTGGTGCACAGCGGGCAGCACCCCCGTCCCCCCCAGGCTCCCCCCGCCCCCCGCCATGTACCGATTTGGCCTCAGCTTCTTTGGTCAGGGCCTGTAAGGCTTCCTGGTGGATCAGCTCGCTGGGCAGCACGGGCCGGAAGGCCACCCGGACCAGGCACCTCTGTGAGGAGAGAGGCCGGAGGGCAGAGGGGCCCCTGTGGGTGCCCCCCAGCACCCTGCTGCCGCCGCCGCCGGGATCCCCTGGTCACGCTCTTGGACATCCTGGGCTGATACCCCATCTCTTCTTTGGGGGTCTCAGCTTAGACGAGCCCTTCTGGAAGGTCCTTCCTGACCTCTGCCCCCGGAAGTTGGGGTGGCTGCAGACATGATCACCCAGCCCCTCTCACCATGCGGGGGGGGGGGTCCCCGTGACGGACCAGCCCACTGCCCACGGGGCACGAGTGAGAAGGGAACGTTTGTGTTCAGCCACTGAGACTTGGGGGTGAGTCCCTGCACCCTCACCCACCCCCCTTCCTGAAGCACGTCCACCTCGAAGTCCACCCCCTGGGACGGCCCCGGGTCCCCAAGGGGGTTCGCTCACCACGGCCTGCCCCGTGCTCAGTGCAGCAAGGGAGCAGGGGTGGGTAACGGCTGCAGTAACCCCCTTGGAGAGGAGACCCATGACTTAAGCTGAATTTGCTCAGTTTAATAAAATGCATTTCAATAATCACTTACTGAAACACTGCCAGGGTCCAGGACCTGCACGTGCCCCTCCCCACTGAGTCCCCTCACAGTGGCTGTCACCCCTGACTCTTGAAGGTAAGGAATTCAGCTCAGAGAGGCTGTGGTGGCCCCGGGGAGTCTCTGCCTCCAGGCCCGGGCTCTTTCTGCTTTATCAGCAAAAGCAGTGGTGGGGAAACCTTGCACCCATCAACCAGTGGACAGGCACCTGTGCTCCTGGCGACCAGGCGCTGTGTGGCCTCTGTGCCCATCTGCTGTGAGACCCAAGGGCTGCACACCTTCCCTCAGCCTGAGCTGCTGGAGCCTCCAGCCAGGGGCCTGTGGGGTCAGCTGCCCGTGGGTGCCCCACCTCTGGGGCCAAGTTGGGCCGGGCGGAGGGCACCGTGGCCTGCTTGGGTCTGATAAGCATCCAGGTTGATCTCCACGTCTGCTCTCTGGTTGAATCGCTGCGGTCCAGGGTGAGTAGAGACCGGCCCCCTGGGCTGGCCCCGCCCCGGCCCACCCGTGGGGCCCACACCCACCTTTCCTGGCCACACGGTGCCCACCGAGGGTGAGATGGTGATGGGGGAGTCTGGGGGCAGCAGGAACTCGAAAGACGTGGGCCCCTGGGACGCGTCCTCCAAGCCGATGCGGGGCACCGAGGGCGTCGGTGAGTTCTTGCTCAGGCGGGAGTTGATGACGTACAGGGTGGCCACCGACGTGTCATACAAGGAGGTGGCCGCAAACTTGACCTGGTAGTGGGACAGCTCCAGGGGCGGGTGGACACCCACGGCCCGGCACGTCAGCTTGAAGCACCTGCAAGTGACAGCGTGGGCAGCTCAGCTCAAAATTTTAGTAAATTTTGAAAATACTTTGTGCCCCTGTGCACATTTTAATTAGATAGTTAAAATTCTAATCACAAGTTTAAACAGTTGCAAAGGAGGTAATTTCTGGCTTATTTCCTTAAATATTCACTGACATTTAAAAACTAAAACTGGGGCTTCCCCGGTGGCGCAGTGGTTGAGAATCTGCCTGCCAATGCAGGGGACACGGGTTTGACCCCTGGTCTGGGAAGATCTCACATGCCGCAGAGCAACTAGGCCCGTGAGCCACAACTACTGAGCCTGCGCGTCTGGAGCCTGTGCTCCGCAACAAGAGAGGCCGCAACAGTGAGAGGCCCGCGCACCGCGATGAAGAGTGGCCCCCGCTTGCCGCAACTGGAGAAAGCCCTAGCACAGAAACGAAGACCCAACACAGCCAAAAAAAATAAAAAAATTAAAAAAATTAAACTGATAGGGGACTTCCCTGGTGGTCCAGTGGTTAAGACTCTGCACTCCCAATGCAGGGGGCCTGGGTTTGATCCCTGGTCAGGGAACTAGATCCCACATTTTGCAACTAAAGATCCTGCATGCCACAACTAAGACCCGGCACAGCCAAATAAATAAATATTAAAAAAAACCTGATAAATTACCCTTTAAATATAAACATGGGAATCTATATACCATAGTGAATTGATTCTTGCCACCATTCGGTTTTAAAAAAAGAACAGATATTTGGTATTTTAACCAGTGGAAAATTTACATTCCATGTTTCTTTGAACTCTATTTCCATTGCACTCGTGCCTTTGGATTTTATCCTAATTACATACGTTTTAATGCTTTATGAGGTGATGTCAATGGCCCTGTCATACTGTCCGTAACAAAAATGTGTTCATAGGTTGAAATATTTCAATGTATATTTTTGTGTCCTGTGACCACAGGCTCTAAATGTTAAAAAAATTCCTTCTGGGTGGAGATGTCATTGAGGTTATTCTTCGAAATTAATTAATTGAAAAAGCACAAATGTATGGAATGCGATAATCATTACATATAAAAAGTATGAGCTGCCTGGAGTCACTTCAGGAAGGTGATGGAGCTGTTTCCCGGCTGGTTCAAGGGCCTGTGAGGGACACGGCCTGTGGCCTTGCTCCGTTGACCTGGGAACTGGGGGTGGGGGGCCCACCCAAGTCCCCTCCAGCCCCTTCCTTTCCATTCTTGTGACAATGCGTCTTCCGATGTCCCTCTGAGGAGCCCCCCGTGGCTCTCTCAGGTCCTGCTCCACTTTGCTGCAGGGAAAGACCGTCAGGTCCCGTCACCCAGGCCCAGGCAGATACTGTGACCTGCAGGCAGCGGGTTCACCCAGGACACCCAGTGCCACGTTTGCTGAGAAAATGCTTTTATCTCCGTGCACGCTATACATGTTTCTCTCCCCCTCAAAAACCACTGAGGTGAGATGAGCCCATCAGCGTGTGGGGAATGTTCTCCTGACCCCAGAGGCACACATGCAACGTGCCTGGCCTCCCTGCTTAGCTGCGTGCGAGCCTCCAGCTTCTTTTATCTGGTCACACAGGCAGCTGGTGCCCGTCACAGGGGCCAGGCCCAGGGGACAATCAGCCCTGCTCTGGGGGTGTGCCTGACCTCCAGAATGTCATCACCATCACCATCATCATCATCACCATCATCACCATCATCATCATCATCACCATCATATCATCATCACCATCATCACCATCACCATCATCACCATCACCATCATCATCATCACCACCATCATCATCCCCATCATCACCATCACCACCATCATCATCATCACCATCATCATCACCATCATCATTATCACCACCTTCATCCCCATCATCATCATCCCCATCATCACCATCACCACCATCATCATCGTCACTACCATCACCACCAGCACCACCATCATCACCATCATCATCACCACCACCATCATCACCACCATCACCATCATCATCACCATCACTATCATCTGCATCACCACCACCATTATCATCACCATCACCACCATCATCATCGTCACCACCACTACCATCATCACCACCATCACCATCATCATCACCATCGCTATCATCAGCATCACCACCATCATCATCATCACCACCATCACCATCATCATCGTTACCATCACTATCATCATCACTATCATCACCATCATCATTATCAACATCACCATCATCACCACCTCCATCTCCATCATCACCATCATCACCACCATCATCACCATCACCATCATCATAATCACCATCATTATCAACATCACCGTCATCACCACCTCCATCTCCATCATCATCATCATTAACATCATCAGCAGCAGCAGCAGCACTGGGCTGAGGGCAGCAAGATTTCCCATCTTCTCCTGTTCTCTGGAAGATCTGTGTAAAATTGGCATCATTTTTTCTTTAAATGTTTGGAAGAACTCATCAGTGAAGCCATCTGCATCTTTCATTTTGGGAAGCTTTTAAACTTAAAAAAATTTTTTTTTGCATTTAAAAATATATTTATTGGGCCCCACAGGGCCCCTTGGCTTGATCGGAAGCTCGGGAATCTCTGTCCACGCCAGCCTCCTTCAGGAGAGCGGAGGGTTGGAGGCTATCTCTGAGTCCAGATCGCCACGGACTCCCTGCCACAGGGCTGTGCCTGACCACACCCAGCCCGCCGACTCCGCTGCGGAACTCCGAGGCTGCGGTGGAGAACGGGGGAGAGGCTGACCTAGCAGCTGCCGAGGCTTCTTTTGCCTTGAGGACACCTTCTCTTCTCTTGCCCACGCTGGCCTGGACTTCCACTCCGAGAAAACACTAAATATTGGAGGTTCAGAAAGAGTGCATACGGAAGCCGTGACGCACCCGTCAGCACCTACGAGACTGGAAACTCTTGGGTCCCCAGCAGCTTTAGCAGATAAATTAGGAAGACTACCTCACTAAGAGGTACAGAAATCTCAAGGTATTTTCGGGAACTTGAAAAGGGAGGAATTCACCTAGATCTGATCAGATGCCCCACGACCTACAACCAGGGCATTATACATACTGGAAAAGACATAATTTAAAGGACTGTCTCCAAACTGGATGGAAGGACCCTTATCAGATTACAATAGGTTTACATCAAGATAATGATGATGCAAAGATTCCAGCCATTTCTCAGAACAGATCCTGCCAAAACAACAACAGAAGTCACCCTGAGGCCCTTAATTAGACAGGGCGAGAGCTCCATGACCCCAACTAAGTAGGGTCTACGAGCCCCTTGCCACCCTGAAGAAGCTACAGAAGACAGGCCGTCATCCCTCATCCTCCCAATAAAGATTTCTTGGGGTTCACGTCTCTTGCCGGGGGCGGGGGGGCGGCGGTTTGAAATAGGAGATAGATGGGCCCCTGGGCCGGACAGCTGGTGTTTGTCAAGTGGAGCAAAACTGAAGTTTTGTCCTCAGCCAGACAAGAACGACGCCCGTTTCCCTTCCTCCATTGATATGGAGGGAATGAACTAGCAGTGAGGAATTAGTTTGCAGCAAAAATAGAAATGAAGTTTTCCCTCTCCTGAGAACAAGGAAAATAAAGGGAGCAGTGAACAGGCTAGAGAAGAAACATAAACTGGCCTGAAAGAGTTAATCACTCCTAGTTTTTTTTTTTTTTTTTTAACTGTTACTAATCTGTAGTGTCTGTAACTAGATTTGTACTTCACAAAGCTAACCTATTACTCTTTAACACTATGTGAATTACATCCTGCACTCCCTTGTAGCAAATCACCCCTTGTAGCATTTGCATTTCAGAAAAAAAGTTGCAGGCCAGTAACCCAGAGACAAAAAGACCCAATTGCGGGGCTGCCTGATGGCAGCTGTGACTGCTTTGTGAAGGAGTGGGGGCACTGTTCTTGAGGCACTAGCCTGCTGTGTCTTCCCTTCTGCCTGGCAGAAAAATAAAGCCATCTCTTCCTAGGGGAAAAAAAAAAAAAAAAAAAAAAAAAAAAAAAATATATATATATATATATATATATATATATATATATATATATATTTATTTATTGCCCATTTTTGTTTCCTTTTCTGTCATGTTTAAAACAATTCTTTTGCCTAAATATTTATTTATCTATCTATCTATCTCCTCTGGGCTCCGCACGCACTGCTTTAATTCCTGAGGCCTCACAGTTCGAGCTTTTCTAGCCTCCCCAAGACGGCTCCTGGCTGAGTTTTTGGCAGTTTCAATTTATACGTAGATAGTTCTTGAAGAAACACTAAAGGCACATTCAATCAGCAAACATCTATGGAGCTTCTACCATAGGTCAGAGCCCGTCCTGAGTACTGAGGTTATCTCACAATCCCCTCTTTTCCTGGGGCTTGTTTTCCAGAGGCTGAGAGAGTTGTGAACAAGCCCAGAAGGGTCCCAGCCCACGGGCGGGTCACTAAGTCCGAGGGGAGGGGCGGGCAGTGGGACGCAGCAGGGTGGCGGAGTCTGGTGCCTGGGTTTCCTCCACGGGTTCTAACTCTGCACTTTGCTCCCAAAGATCACCGCCGTGAACCCCTTCCTGCTTTCCCTCAGGTGCGTCACATCCTGGGCTCGCCTGTCGTGCCGTGGCCACATGCCCGGCTGGAGGAGGGCGCCAGCCCGACCCTACGCAGGGCTGCCCAGGCCCCCAGGCCAGGACCAAGCAGCAGCTCGGCTGGAATGTGGGTGGGGACTGGAGAGGAAGGGGAGGGGCAGCGGGGCTGGCTCCACGGGGCGGGACGCCCAGCACATTCCCCACCAGAGGCTGATGATCCCAAGGGCCCTTGTGCCCCTCCACGTCCAGCCCATTTCTCTCCCCAGCACCGTCTCAGCCCCAGTCCTCAGGGTAGACACGGAGGCCAGGGAGGCCCAGAGGCTGGCCCATCACACGGCGCGTGAGGGCAAGTGGGGCTCGCGCCCAGGGGATGCTCTGCACGCTCACACACGCCCACCGGTGCACTCACACACGTGCACGGCACACACGCCCACCGGTGCACTCACACACGTGCACGGCACACACGCCCACCGGTGCACTCACACACGTGCACGCTCACACACGCCCACCGGTGCACTCACACACGTGCACGGCACACACGCCTGCGAGGCAGCCTGGATCCCAGGCGTACGGACCTGGGTCTAAGCTTCCTGAGGCCGGCACTGTTGCCCAGCCCTGTGGTCAGCCTGGACGGCCAGGGGCGGCTCCTCCCAGGCTGGCTGCCAGGGCTCTCCATGCGCCCCCTCCTGCCAAGCTCACCGGTTAATCTCTGACTTGCAGACGAGCTCGAAGTTGTACTCCTTGGCCTTGGTGGGCTGAAAGATTACATCGAGTTGCAGAGTTTCCAGCGGCAGGATCGTTCCGAACCCGTCATTGGGCTGGATGTCCACAAACTGGCAGACGGAAGACCATGGATGCCACAGCGAAAACCCAGTGACCTGCTGGGCAGGGCCACAGGGAGCCGGCGTGGACGTGCGTGTGGCCGGGGTGTGGCAGTGTGTGAGCCAGTGTGAATGTGTGTGTGGCTACATGTATGTAAGTGTGTTACGTGGGTGTGAGCCCCTGTGTATGTGATCATGTGTGCAGATGAGTGTGTGTGAGAGGGTGGTGTGCGTGCATGTCTGTGTGTGTGTGTCTGCATGCACGTGAGCACTTGTGTGTATGTGAGTGTGTATATGTGTGAGTGTGCATCTGCATGCATGCGAGCACGTGTAGATATGTGTGTGTGTATGTGTCTGCATGCATATGTACACATATGTGTGTGAGTGTGTCTGTGTGTGTGACTGTGTCCGCATATATGTGAGTGGGCAGCGGGGTCCTCGGTGGCGTGGCCCCGGAGGAGTGAGGACAGCCAGGCCTGGGCCTCGTCTTGGCCGCCCTGCAGGGCGAGGCAGGCAAGAGTCCCGGAAGGAAGGGCGGGGAGAGGACTCTGGATCCTGAGGGTGCAGCGGGCGGACAGAGGGCAAGAGAGGCAGGGTGAGGTGGGGATGGGGCAGCGGCGATGAGGAGAGGGACGGCCAGAGAGAGGCCCCGGCCAAGGTGCCTGGAGGTGAGTGTGGAGTCCGGGAGTGGCTCAGGCGCCTAGACCCTGGGCAGCAGCCCAGGCCCCAAACCTCCCACTCTGACCACACGAGGCACCTTGGGGAGCCCGACGAACCCAAACTCCTGGGGCAGGAGGGAATGGTTGCAGAGGCTGACTTGGGTCCTGATGGCCTCGTAGATGGTGCAGTAGCCGAAGTCCACCCCCGAGGGGCTGAGCTCCAGGTCCGAGGTGGTGACTATGGCGTGGACAGTAAACCCCACGGGTTTGATCTGAAGTGCGAAGGGCAAGTGCATCCGGTCGCTGAGGTCAGTTTATGCAAGTGTTTCCAAAAATGAGAACAGCACCATCCTGGCTGTGAGCTGATGCCCGACGGTGCACCTTGCAGGGACACACCCCCTTCCCTGCTGGCCCCTGGCTTGGGACGGGCAGCACGGGGGGGCGGGTGCAGGAGTGCGCGTGTGCACACACGTGTGCACCTGTGCGTCTACGTGTGCGGTGCATCGTGTGCTCACGTGTGGCGTGTGTACAGAGGACGTGCACACTCCTGGGCACCTGGATCTGAGTGTGTGTTTGGGGGCCCTGGGGACAGCCCTGCCAGCCCCGGACAGCACTCGGGGCCTCTCTCCAATCCACAGACACCCTCCCTCCGTCTCCCCTGTGCCCTCTGCTCCCCAAGGGCTCCCGCGCTCCCAGAAGTGCCCCACACAGACCTGGTCAGCCACCCGGATAGTCATCGGGGCCTCCAGGACTCTGCTTTCCTTGTCAAAATACTTCCCGGCATCTTCCGGGAGGGAGCGTCTGAAAGAGACAGGAGGCACTTGAATGTTCTTTTCTTCTTTATATTTGCGAAACGACAAAATGCTGAACTGTGAGGGTGCTTTGAAGTCAGACGAGAGCCAGAAATTACATAAAAGGTAAGAAACACAGGAGCCACGACGTGGGCGTCAAGCCAGCTTCCTGCTCTCACCTAGAATCCCCCCCACTGGGCGGAGGGACCCCGCCGCGCCACGCACCTGGGCAGGAACTTGAGCTGCACCGAGTAGGACGACAGGGCCTGGATGTAGCCGGTCTTGGGCAGGAGCTCTAGGTGGCCCTGCAGCTCCTTGCACACCTCGAAGTTCAGGCGCAGAGCGGCCTTCGACCTGCAGCGCCCGAGGGCCGGGCCGGCGACGCCGCGTTTGGTCCCTGCGGGTCGGCCTGTACCCACCCCGCAGGACCCAGGGCACACCCTCCCAGATGCCCCCCACCCCCTACTGTCAGAGAGTCTTCAGAGCCCTGCTCGCCAAGGGCAGGTTTTCCTGAAGTGACATCTGCTGAGGAATCCTTACAAATAAAAACGTCGCAACTGAAAGGCACCCAGTCTGTTCTCAGAAACCTAGTGTTTTCTGGGAAGACCCTCGCCGGGCAGGTGCTGGGTGCAGGGGCCTGGGGGGTGGGCGCCGGCCCTCCCAGAGTTTTGCCCTCCCCACCCAGGTGTGGGCACGTGCCAGCACGATCCCTGCAGGACGCTCGGGAGGTCCCCAGACGGCCAGGCCTTGGCCAGTGACCGCAGTTTCCCCAATTTTTGTCCATGTTTTCAGCTCAGGGCCAGCCAGAGAAGCCAGATGTGCCCCCAACCAGCCACGTGGGGCGCCCCATCCTAGCCACCCCAGGCCACAGCCCCCATCGGTGCGCTCCCCCTCCCCTCCTGCCTTCCAGTCTCCAGGAAGAAAGGTGGTGGGCAAGCTGCCCCAGGCCTGGGGGGGAGCCCCTTCCTGGGCTGCCTGGGAACCCTGGGCCGTGGTCCAGAGCCTCCCAGGCCTTCCAGCACCTCCTTAACCACCTGGGATGGTCGTGGCCTGCCTCGTGGCTGCTGGGGCCTCACCCTGAGGGCTGAGCCCCTCTGCAAGGAGAGCCCATAGCCCGACAGGGACCCCTGGGAGATCCACGGGCTCCTGGGTGGTCCTGGCCAAGGAGGAGTAAAAGGGGGCACCTTTGACCTCTGACCCCAGTGTCACCAAGCCCCTCCCCTCAGTGACCTCTGGCCCCAGTGTCACCCAGCACTGGGCGTCCCCTGCCACGGAATGTGCCCAGACTGGCCCTCCCACCCTCAGCAGGCAGCAGCCCCGCCCGGGTTCCCCACTGGCTGGGCTCCTCCTCAAGCAGCTGTTAATGTGACCAGGGTCATTGCGAACGAGCTCCTTTGCTACACCTGTGTCCATAAACCCGGTAAATTAAACAAGTGAGGAATGCTGAATTCTAAAATCGCTCAACAGGGACCTTCCTGGTGGTCCAGTGGTTAAGACGTCGCCTTCCACTGCGGGGGGTGTGGGTGTGATCCCTGGTCCGGGAGCTAGGATCCCACATGCCTCACGGCCAAAAAGCCAAAACGTTAAACAGAAGCAATATTGTAACAAATTCAATAAAGACTTTAAAAATGGTCCACATTAAAAAAAAAAAAAAAAAAAAAGGTCCACATTAAAAAAAACTTTAAAAAAATATAATAAAATCACTCCACAAATGTATGATGTCGAGCCTGTGCCTTGGGGAGGGGCTGAGAAAGCACAACCCCCCCTGCTCCCTGTCTCCATCCTGCCCCAGGAGTGGACACACTCTGCGTCCCGAGGTAAACCGACCAGAGCCCTGCAAAACCTCGTTTCCTGACCAAACCCACCTGAGTCCTGTCCCGAGTTCCCAGCTCCCCGGGGAGAACAGGCCCCTGACGTTTGCAGTGCTGAGGCCCAGGGACCCAGCGGCTGGCGCACGTGCCAGTCTGTTTCCACCCAGGCCGCCCATCGCCCCCCCCCCTCCAGGCTGGAAGTGGGGCCCCGGGTGGCAGCAGCCTGCCAGGTGCACAGGTGTGTTTGGTTAATGAAAATCCATTAAGCTCTAACTGTAGGATTTGCCTGCTTTTCTCCATGTAATTGAACTTCACTAAAAATTAAAAGGAGCGTAAAAAAGAAATGACAACTGTGGTGTCCGGACGCCCTTGCAAAACACTGCGAATGAAACATGCTTCTTGTCTCGGGGCTCCGTCCACTTTTCTTCAGAGGACACACCTCCTTCCCTGTCTGTGTCCGAGAGGGGCCTGGCCTGGCCATGTGGGGGGGCGAGCTCCCCAGAGACACAGGGGTGACAACACTGACTTATTCTCGTGGTTCTGGAGGTCAGAACCGGACACAGTCTCCCGGGGTGGAAGCCCAGCTGCGGGCAGGGCTGGTCCCCTGGGAGGCTCCGTGGGGAATCGTTTCCTGGCTTTTCCAGCTTCTGGAGGCACCGTGTCCCTCGGCTCACGGCCCCTCTCCCATCTTCAAGGCCAGCAGCCTAGCATCTGCCAACCTCTGTCTGACTCTGGTCCTCTAGCCTCCCTCCTGTGACGGCCCTGGGATTCCAGTGCGCCCTCGGGGTAACCCCAGGTGACCCCCACCCCGAGGTCCGTGACCTCACCCCTGCCGAGGGCTCACCGTGTGTGGACGAGGATGGAGTCCTGATACAGCCGGTCGTACATGCAGATCTTCAGGTCTACGTTGGGCTTTGGCACCCAGACTGGCACGTCGATAGCAACGCCGACGACTTTGAAATGTAACTGAATTTGAACATGAAAATCCGACAACACGTATTTCCGTCAGCAGAGCAGGCGTGCCCGTGAGCGCTAACGCAGAGCTCAGCAGCGGTGTTTTGTGACCCTTACAAAAACTGGAAGGTGAATAATTAAACTGGCCATGTTTTGGAGATCTATGGCACTTTTTACATCATATAATTTAAACAATCCTTTTTATTTTCAAAATTTTTAAACATAAAAAGATAGAATGGTACGATGGATTGTCATGTGCCCACCACGCAGCTTCATAAATATGAACAGTTTCAGCTGTTTAAAAAAACCCGGGGGCTTCCCAGGTGGCGCAGTGGTTGAGAATCCGCCTGCCAATGCAGGGGACACGGGTTCGAGCCCTGGTCTGGGAAGATCCCACATGCCGCGGAGCAACTGGGCCCGTGAGCCACAATTGCTGAGCCTGCGCGTCTGGAGCCTGTGCTCCGCAGCAAGAGAGGCCACGATGGTGAGAGGCCTGCGCACCGCGATGAAGAGTGGCCCCCGCTTGCCGCAACTAGAGAAAGCCTTCGCACAGAAACGAAGACCCAACACAGCCATAAATAAATAAATAAATAAAATTAAAACAAAAACAAAAACAAAAAAAAACCCGGGCTTGCCTGGTGGCGCAGTGGTTAAGAATCCGCCTGTCAATGCAGGGGACACGGGTTCCAGCCCTGGTCCGGGAAGATCCCACATGCCGCGGAGCAACTAAGCCCGTGCGCCACAACTACTGAGCCTGTGCTCTAGGGTCTGCGAGCCACAGCTACTGAAGCTCTCGTGCCTAGAGCCCGTGCTCCGCAACAGGAGAAGCCACCACAATGAGAAGCCCGCGCACCGCAATGAAGAGTAGCCCCCGCTCTCCACAACTAGAGGAAGCCTGCGCGCAGCAACGAAGACCCAATACGGCCAAAAATAAAAAAACAAATAAATAAATAAATTTATCGCAAAAAAACAACAGCCGTTTTATTGCAGACTCATGCATCACATAGGCAGTACACGCAGCTGAAACAAACGGAAGCTCAGGGTTCTCGAAGGGCGCAGGAGACAGGTGCTCCTCCCCACCTCGGACCCTGGCGTTGGCTTCCTGCAGTCAGACCAAGCTTCTCGGTCTCCGGAGCTTGGGATTTGTGGGTGTCCTGCAGAGACAGCCTGTGCACAGCAGCCCCCCTCAGGCAGGAACAGTGACCACCAGCCCACACAACTGGGTGGAGGGCTTCCCTTCCTACCACCTGCAGGACCGTGACCTTAGAACACACCAGCACCGGATCCGAGGCCACAGGGTCACTGAAACATACAACCCATTTCCAGGGCCAGAGACAAGATGGACAGAATAAAAAGAAAGCATGTCCAGAGAAACGGAGCAGCTGGGAGAGTCAGGAGGGGATCTGAGGAGAAGCACGGCCACTTCACTCAAAGGCAGTGGTGACAGCAGGTGAACGGTGATCCACCGAGGGGGGCGGGGGGCTGCTGCCGAGAGGCACTGAAGCCCGGGGCAGCGTCCTGACCGCACGGCCAGGCAGGTCAGAAAGAGGCTGGTCCCGCCGGCACCTGAATCAGCACCAGGTGAGCAGGCGGACACATGCGGTGACACGTGACATACGAGGCTGGGGGACAGGCGTCCGTGAAGCAGACGGGGTGGTCGGCACAGGAAGCCCCCGTCTACGGAGGAGCCAGCCAGGGAGGGTAAGAAAGGCACAGACATGGAAAGGAAAGGCCAGCCTGCGCTGGGGCCATCCCCACGCGGAGACAGTGGGCAGCGTCCTCACACCCCTGGGGAGGGGTCTGCAGGCCGGCAGAACACAGAACCTGTCACGAGGGACCCATCTCAGGAAAACAGGCAGGCAGGATGGGAATCCAGACCCCCATTCACCCCCGGAGGCCGAGAGCCGCCCCAGGGGCTGCGTGTGCACCACCCCCGGGTGAGGAGGTGGGGTAGGAGAGTGGTCAGGGTGTTCACTGCCCCGGCTTGCCTGGCAGGGCCCCTGTGGGCTGGCAGGTCCTTGACCCGAGGTCAAAGCCCCGGCCAGGCCATCCTCTCCAAGTGCTCAGTTACCCAGGTCTGGTCCTTGTTCCTTCCTGACACCACAGCAAGGGCTCTGTGGGGACCTCTGGGGGTACCGCGGGGAACTGTGGGACTCCATGGGTACTGTGGACATGTGGGAACAGTGTGAGTATTATGGTACATTGTGGGGTATTGTAGGGTATGGCCTATTCCTTGGGGTTTCTGTTACAAATAAATGAATATTGTGTCTCAAATCCCTGGCCCCTGACAGACTCATTCCTATATGGGAAACACACCAGAGGAGAGACTCCTGATAGCGAGAGGAGAGGAGAGTGTGGTGAGCACAGAATCATCAAATGGTCACACCCGGACAGAGATGGCCACCTGCCTGGAATCGTGGACCACGGCGTTGGGTCAGAACTCCTGAAGCAGTGGGAGCAGAGTCGGAGGAGATTCTAATAATTCTAATGACAGTTGAGTGAAACTGAGACATTGAGGGCCAAGAAAGAGGGTAAATAAAAGGGACCCAAAATCACGTTTTATTTTGGTCATAAGGAAGTGTTGGTGGAGTGAACTGCTGGGGTACCGTCCGTCTTGGAGGATTGTCCTCTTGCACTTAAGAAATAGAAAGTCAGGGCTTCCCTGGTGGCACAGGGGTTAAGAATTCGCCTGCCTGCAGGGGACATGGGTTCGAGCCCTGGTCTGGGAAGATCTCACATGCCACGGATCAACTAAGCCCATGTGCCACAACTACTGAGCCTGAGCTCTAGAGCCTGTGAGCCACAGCTACTGAGCCTGTGTGCCACAACTGCTGAAGCCTGCATGCCTAGAGCCTGTGCTCTGCAACAAGAGAAGCCAATGCAATGAGAAGCCCGTGCACCACAACGAAGAGTAGTCTCGCTCGCTGCAACTAGAGAAAGCCCACACACAGCAACAAAGACCCGATGCAGCCAAAAATAAATAAATAAAATAAATAAATTTATTAAAAAAAAAAAAGAAATAGAAAGTCATGTGGGATTTAAGGGCTGGGAAGGGGAGGGGACTGTTCATTGAATGGAAAGTAGGATTTCCAAATAACAGGGAAAAAAGGAATAAGTAGCAACTTGATCAAACCAATGAAAACAAGAAAACTGAAAGTGAGGAAACAACATGATAAAATGAATAGTAGACAAAACTAATGGAAGTAGTAAAACGAAGTGTGTCAATATTATGCTGCAAATGCACTGGATTCTCCCCCTAAAGGCAGACAACATTAGTCTGGGTCCACAGACAAAACCTGGCCCCTAAAAGACACACGAAGTCATTAAAAAAGGATAAATATCGGGGGGCGGGGAGGACAAAGGGATATGAGGTGAAGGTGAAGCAGAGGAAAGCAGGAGTGGCCCTGTCGTTACTGTGGGATCAGCTGGATATAGAGGTGCCATGAGCAGCAGGATGAAGGGGGATGTTTGGTTCTGGTGAAAGGCACAATTCACGATAAGAATACAACTATGAACCCTCATGCATGAAACAATAAAGCAGCTGAACAGAGCCCTCTGTTAGAAGTGTAAGGAGACCTCTTGCACTGTTGGTGGGAATGTAAATTGATACAGCCACTATGGAGAACAGTATGGAGGTTCCTTAAAAAAATAAAAATAGAACTACCATACGACCCAGCAATCCCACTACTGGGCATATACCCTGAGAAAACCATAATTCAAAAAGAGTCATGTACCAAAATGTTCATTGCAGCTCTATTTATAATAGCCAGGACATGGAAGCAACCTAAGTGTCCATCAACAGATGAATGGATAAAGAAGATGTGGCACATATATACAATGGAATATGACTCAGCCATAAAAAGGAACACAACTGAGTTATCTGTAGTGAGGTGGATGGACCTAGAGACTGTCATACAGAGTGAAGTAAGTCAGAAAGAGAAAAACAAATACCATATGCTAACACATTTATGGAATCTAAAAAAAAAAAGAAAGAAAGAAAAATGGATCTGAAGAACCTAGGGGCAGGACAGGAATAAAGACGCAGACTTAGAGAATGGACTTGAGGACACGGGGAGGGGGAAGGGTAAGCTGGGACGAAGTGAGAGAGTGGCATGGACATATATACACTACCAAATGTAAAATAGATAGCTAGTGGGAAGCAGCCGCATAGCACAGGGAGATCAGCTCGGTGCTTTGTGACCACCTAGAGGGGTGGGATAGGGAGGGTGGGAGGGAGACGCAATAGGGAGGAGATATGGGGATATATGTGTACGTATAGCTGATTCACTTTGTTATAAAGCAGAAACTAACACACCATTGTAAAGCAGTTATACTCCAATAAAGATGTTAAAAAAAAAAAGTGTAAGCAGAACTTCTCAAAGATCGGGTCATAAGGGAAGATGGATGTGTGGAAGGAACATGGAGGGAAGCCAAAGCATCTTGACAAAGAAGAACAGAGCTGGGGGAATCACCCTCCCTGACTCCAGACTATACTGCAAAGTTACAAGCATCAAAACTGCATGGTACTGGCACAAAAACAGACACATAGATCAATGAAACAGGAAAGAGAACCCAGAAATAAACCCATGCGCTTATGGTCACCTAATCTATGACAAAGGAGGAAAGAACATACAATGGAGAAAAGACAGTCTCTTCAACAAGTGGTGCTGGGAAAACCGGACAGTTACGTGTAAAAGAATGAAATTAGAACATTCTCTAACACCATACACAAAAATACACTCAAAATGTATTAAAGACCTAAATGTAAGACCAGAAGCTATAAAACGTTTAGAAGAAAATGTAGGCAGAACACTCTTTGACATAAATTGTAGCAGTATTTTTTTGGATCTGTCTCCCAAGGCAAAGGAAACAAAAGCAAAAATAAACAAATGGGACCTAATTAAACATAAAAGCTTTTGTGCAGCGAAAGAAACCACTGACAAAATTGAAAAGACAACCTACTGAATGGGAGAAAGTATTTGCAAATGATATGAACGATAAGGGATTAACATCCAAAATATATATAACAGCTCATAAAACCCAATATCAAAAAACAAACAATCTAGTTAAAAAATGAGCAGAAGGGAATTCCCTGGTGGTCCAGTAGTTAGGAATCCACGCTTCCACTGCAGGGGGCCCGGGTTTGATCCCTGGTCAGGGAACTAAGATCCCGCATGCTGTGTGGCATGGCCAAAAAAAAAATAAATAAATAAACAAGGGGCTTCCCTGGTGGCGCAGTGGTTGGGAATCTGCCTGCCAGTGCGGGGGACATGGGTTTGAGCCCTGGTCTGGGAGGATCCCACATGCCGCGGAGCAACTAGGCCCGTGAGCCACAATTACTGAGCCTGTGCTCCGCAACAAGAGAGGCCGCGATAATGAGAGGCCCGCGCACCGCGATGAAGAGTAGCCCCCACTTGCCGCAACTAGAGAAAGCCCTCGCACAGAAATGAAGATCCAACACAGCCATAAATAAATAAATAAAATAAACCCAAAGTTTAAAAAAAAAAAAAAAGTAAGCTGAAATATTAAAAAAAATAATAATAGTAAAAAAATAAGTTAAAAAAAAATGAGTAGAAGACCTGAATAGACATGTTTCCAAAGAGGACATGCACATGGTCAACAGGCACATAAAAAGATTCTCAGCATTGACACCATCAGGGAAATCCAAATCAAAGCCACAATGAGATATCACCTCACACCTGTCAGAATGGCTTTCATCAAAAAGTCTACAAATAACAAGTATTGGAGAGGATGTGGAGAAAAGGGAGCCCTCATGCACTGCTGGTGGGAATGTAAACTGGTGCAACCACTGTGGAAAACAGTATGGAAATTCCTCAAAAAACTAAAAATAGAACTACCATATGACCCAGCAATTCCACTCTTGGGTATACATCTGCAAGAAACAAAAACACTAACTTGAAAAGATATATGCACCCCAATGTTCATGGCAGCATTATTTACAATAGCTAAGATATGGAAGCAACCTAAGTGTCCATCAACAGAGGAATGGATAAAGAAGACGTGGTGCATATATACAACAGAATACTACTCAGCCATGAAAAGAATGAAATCCTGATGTTTGCAGCAACATGGATGGACCTAGAGGGTATCACGCTTAGTGAAGTAAGTCAGACAGAGAAAGACAAACACTGTATGTTATCACTTATATGTGGAATCTAGAAAATAAAACAACTGAATGAATATAACAAAACAGAAACAGACACACAGATATAGAGAACAAATTAGTGGGTACCAGTGAGGAGAAGGGTCAGGGAAGGGGCAAGATAGGGGTAGAGGATTAAGGGACACAAACTACTATGTATAAAATAGATAAGCTACAGGGACTTCCCTGGTGGTCCAGTGGCTAAGACTCTGCACTCGCAATGCAGGGGGCCCAGATTCGATCCCTGGTCAGAGAACTAGATCCCGCATGCCGCAACTAAAAGATCCTGCATGGCACAACTAAGACCCGGCGCAGTCAAATAAATAAATAAATAAGTAAATAAATATTTTAAAAAATAGATAAGCTGCAAGGATATACAGGACAGCACAGGGGCTATAACTGATATTTTATAACTTTTTTTTTTTTTGGCTGCACTGCACGGCTTGGGGGATCTTAGTTCCCCGACCAGGGATTGAACCCGGGCCCACAGCAGTGAAAGTGCCGAGTCGTAACCACTGGACCACCGGGGAATTCCCTATAATGGCTTTAAATGGAATATAATCTATAGAATTTTTGAATCACTATGCTGTACACCTGTAACTAAAAAAAATACCTCCACAAACTCAGAATCCCAGTAAGAAAGAAAACACAATAGAAAAATTGGCAAATGACTTGAAAAAAAAAAACCCACGGAGGGGCATGAATAATGTGAATAATCCAGCTAATAAATCTGTTTACAGCCATTAAATACATTTTTTTCATATGCACATATCATATTTATAAAATCAATCTTGCCTTTGGTCACAAAGAAAACTTTAACAAATTAAAAAAAAAGACTTTGCAGATTATATTGCCTGAGCATAATTCAATTTAATAAACTTATAAACAAATAAATCTAAAAAGTAATGATGACAAATTTTAACTACTGGGAAATTAAGAAAGACATCCCTAGTGATTAAGTGCAAGGTGTGTGTGTGTGTGCATGTGTGTTCACAGGTGTGCGAGTGTTGGCTGTGTTGCCAGCCACGTGTGCCACTGACTAGCCACGCAAGCGTGGGCAGTGCGGGCAGCAGCCTCACGTGGTCGTGGTGGAGGGGACGCGGAGGGCGGGGACCCCGTGCCCAGGGAGCAGCAGGGTACTCACGGTCGGGCACTGCTGATTCTTAAACACGACCTTGAACCTGGTGGAGACCGCTCCCGGGACGATCGGGGTGAAGATGACGGGCACTTTGATGGAGCTGAAGGGGCCAATCTCCCCCTCTGTTATCTGCACGGCAAGAGAGGTGGGCAGGGCCGCTCAGCCTTCACGTTCCCGTCGCGGCGTCTCCCGTGGCCTCACCACGGCCGGGTCACTGCGGGGGCGAGTGGTGGCAGCCCCCGTGTGTGCACTTGCTCTCCTGATGGCCCGGTCCTTGCACACACACGCACAGCCCCCACGCTCTGGCTGGGGAGGCCCTGCATCGGTGTCTCCTCTGAGCTGGACTAGGGGCACCCAGGGCCCTGCCTCTGCGGCTCTGGGCCCGCCCGGCCCCAGCCTGAGACAGGGCAGCCGGACACCGGCTGAGACAGCTAACTGCCCAGAGGAGGCGAGTCCAGCGGCCAGACTAGTCTAGTCCGGCTCTGGTCAGATGGACGGACCACCCTGGGGGCCGGAAGAAGGTGGGCCTGACCTCTCCCAGTGAGAACTCCGTCTGTCCCTCGTTGGGAGGTACAGTCACGATGGTGGTCAAGGCCACTCCCTCTGATTCTGGAAGAGAAGGGTCCAGGTGTGAGGCTGGCCGGGCATGGCTGGGCAGCTCTGCCACACCCACCTGAGGCGTGGCCACCCCCCACCTGTCCTCCCGGGACGCTAGGGCACCATCCGGCCCCCTCCCTCTGCCAGACCAGGCGCTGTTCTGGGGCTCGTGGGGGCCACCCCAGCCCTCCTGTACAGACAGCTCGTCCTGACAATGCCATCTCCTGCTACCCTTCCCCAGGGCTAGGGGCCACAGGAGGCTATCACTGTGGCCCCAGGTTCGCGTGGATGTGCCCCCGCAGACCCCCTCCCCCCGTGGCCACCTCCTGGTCGGGGACCTCGGGAACTCGGGGACCCCCAGCTCAAGCCCCAGGCCTGGGGCTTCTCAGGTGGATTTGGACAGTGGGCACCGCGGCCTCTGGAGCAGGAGGCTGGCGGGGGAGAGGGTCCCTAGATGCCCAAAGCCCCGGCGCAGGGAAGGGGGTGGGTGAAGGACGCCGGGCCCAGGGCGGCCTGGCGGGTGCAGCGGCCTGAGAGCAGCGCATCGGAGAGGAGACGGCTGAGAAGTGGACCATCTGGGGCTTCACTTTGAAGCAGGAGGAGTGGAAAGTGAGCTCAAGGGGGTTTGTACTAAGATGAGGAAACAGCAGGGTGCCGTGTCAGGGCTGGGCCAGAGTGGGGTGTGGGGAGGGGGTCAGCCATTTCCCAGGGACCCACCGGAGCCAGAGGGGCTGCTGAGTCCTGGAAATGCAACACAATATCCACTTTCAGGTGATAATAAAACGTTCGCAGCCTAATTTTCACACTTATTTAGCCTTGTCTGTGTGCACGTTGCCTGCTGACTGGCGAGTGGATAAACAACCTGGCACCTCTCTGCTCTGGAGCGCTACTCAGCAATGAAAAAGAATGAACTGGGGACCCACACACAACACGGATGCACCTCACATCACACTAATCCCTCACGACATCACATCCCTTCCCCACTGGTGGGCCATGGATCCCGCCCCGCCCCTCGGGATTTGGGGGGCACCCCAAAAATGGCAGGCCATCCATCAGGAAGGGCAGACCCCGCTTCCTCTCATCCGAGAAGGTCTTCCTGTTGACTTTGCAAGTGAACAGACCCAGTTTGATAGAAGAGGCGAAGGTCAGCGTCCCTTCTGAGTCCTTCCCCAGCTGGGCTGCCAGGCCGGCCCCGTGGAGAGCCCAGGTGCACGGCTGCGGCCTGCCCCAGACTACCACAGGGCGGTATGCACCATTTCTGGGGCCTGGGGTTGTAAAGGCAGAGGCCCCCAGTTCTGGCTCCTCCAATTTGGCAGACTTCTCACGCAGCCAGCAGCTACAACCGTCACCAAGTTGGGTGGGGGAGAGTGGGCCAGTTGGCCCCCACCACCCCAATGTTTACGTCCTTGTCTGCTTCAGGAGTTACCTCGGTGAGAGCCCGGACCTGGGCCCGCGGGGTCCTTCCCTGTGCCCTGAGTCCAGGCCAGACCCTGGGGTCAGCTGGTTCATCTTGCATGGATGCTGGTTGGGGTCACTCGGTGACCCAGGGTGGAATCGTGTAGGTCAGTTTCCTGGGAATACGGTGAGCTTCCACTAATTCTAGAATCAGGCTTGTTAATGATTAGGAAGACTTTCATTAATTATGTGTGCAGTGTATCTGCTCCATGCGTCCATTCTGTTCTGTCAGTCACAGAGTGGATATTTACTCACTTCCTGGAGTTAGAGGCATTTCGACATTTTAGAACATTCTCAGCTAGTAGCTCTTTGAATACTGTCTTTTCCTGATTCCAGTGGACAAGTCGCTCCTGACAAGTCACTCAACAGTACACGTGTTGTACTGCTTCTTTCATGTTTCCATCTCTATCTTCTAGTTCCCTAATTGTCTCTTCAGCAGTGTCTAATCCACAGTTTAACCCAGTGATTGGGGTTTTGTTTGTTTTCAGTGATCATATTCTTACTGCTAGAAGTTTTATTTGGTTCATTTTCTTTATTGTTTTAAAAAAATAAATTTATTTATTTTTGGCTGTGTTGGGTCTTTGTTGCTGCGTGTGGGCTTTCTTTAGTCGTGGCGAGCGGGGCTACTCTTCGTTGCGGTGCGCGGGCTTCTCATTGCGGTGGCTTCTCTTGTTGCAGAGCACGGGCTCTAGAGCGCACGGGCTTAGTTGCTCCGTGGCATGTGGGATCTTCCCGGACCAGGTCTCGAACCCATGTCCCCTGAATTGGCAGGTGGATTCTTAACCACTGCGCCACAAGGGAAGTCCCTCATTTTCAATTCTACTTGATCTTATTCCTTTGTGATTTTTTCAATGTATTAAGTGTGCTTATTTTATTTTCAATGTCTGATAATATAATATCTGAAGCATGCAAGATCGTAATGCTCTCTATCGTTTGTTTGTGCTAAGGGATTTCTCTCCCATTTCTTTTTTTTAGTGTAAACTTCTGCAAGTTTTGACAAATGCATACAGGGTGTATCCCCCACCACAATCAAGATACAGAATATTTCCATCACCTCCCCACCCGAATTCTCCCTGTGCCCCTTAGTAGTCAATCCCTCCCCTGCTCCTGGAAACCACCGATCTGTTCTCTGTCCCTACAGTTTTGCCTTTTCCAGAATGACACATAAATGGAATCACATGGTTTGCAGTTTTCTGCGTCTGACGTTTTTCATTAGTGCGATGTCGTGAGGTGCATCCGTGTTGTGTGTGGGTCCCCAGTTCATTCCTTTTCATTGCTGAGTAGCGCTCCAGAGAAGAGAGGTGCCAGGTTGTTTATCCACTCACCACTCAGCAGACGCTGGCAATCACAGAGAAACCCTCTACATGCATTCACGTGCAGGTTTCTGTTTGAAGTTAGTTTTCATTTCTTTGGGTAAGTACCTAGGAGTGGGGTTTCTGGGTTGTGTGGTGTTTGTCCGACTTTATAAGAAATTGCTGAACTGCTCTCCACAGTGGCTGCACCACTGTGCACTCCCAGTAGCAAGGGACGAGAGTCACGGCAGCGCCTCACCAGCACTTGCTTCTGTCGGGTGTTGGGGTTTAATCTCGCCCTTCTGACAGGCGTGTAGTGACGGCCCATCGCGGTTTTAATTTGTTTTTCCTTCTGTCTCCTGTTGTCGAGCGTCTTTTCATGTGTTTACTTGCCATCCACACATCTTCTTTGGTCAAGTGTCTGTTCAGGTCATTTGCCCATTTGAAGACTGGGTTATTTGTTTTCTAATTGAGGTTTCAAAGTTCTTTATACATTTTGGATCTGTTCTTTATCAGGTCCGTGATTTGCTAATATTTTCTGCCAGTCAGTGGCTTATCTTTCATTCTCTTAACAGTCTGTTTAGAAGAGCAGATAGTTTTAGTTTTGATGAAGTCCAGGGGTTTTGGTGGTTTTTTTTGGAAGTACAGTTTATAAGTTTAAAGAATGGATCATGCTTTTGATGTCATAGCTAAGAAATCTTTGCCCAAACCAAGGTTACACAGATTTTCTCCTATGTTTCTTTTAGAAGTTTTATAGTTTTAGGTTTTACATTTAGATCTATGATTTTGAGTAGTTTTTGTTTACAGTGAGAGGAATGGATGGAGGTTAATTTGGGGACATATGTTTATCTAATTGTTAAGGTCTCATTTGAGGACAAGACTTTCTTTCTCCAAGGAATTACCTTTGCATACTTGTGTGGGTATATTTTTGGACCCTTTATCCTGTCCCATTGAATCCGTGTGTCTCTCCCTCTGCCAATATCACGCTATGTGTTACTCCAGCTTTAGAGGAAGTCTTGAAATCAGGTAGTCTGAGTCTTCTAACTTTGTTCTTTTTCAAAATTGTTTTAGTTATTTTAGGTCCTTTAGATTTCTATATAAATTTTATTTATTTAAAAAATTTTGTTTATTATTTATTTTGGCTGCACTGGGTCTTAGTTGCAGCACACAGGATCTTTAGTTGCGGCATGTATGCGGGATCTAGTTCCCCGACCAGGGATCGAACCCAGGCCCCCTGCATTGGGAGCTCAAAGTCTTACCCAGTGGACCACCAGGAAGTCCCTCCATATAAATTTTAGAATCAGCTTGTCAATTCCCATAAAAAACCCTGCTAGATTTTGATTAGAATTGCATTCAACTACAGTCAGTTTTAGGAGAACTGACCTCTTAACAATATTGAGTCTTTTCCATCCACAAGCTCCATGGATCTCCCCATTTATTGAGGCCTTTGATTTCTTTCATCAAAGTTTTGTAGTTTTCAGCATACAGACCCTGAACATTTTTTCTTAGCTTTATAACTTAGTAGTTCATGTTTTTGGTGCTATTATAAATGATACTTATAAAAATTTAATTTCCAATTGTTAATTTCTATCTAGAAATATGCTTGATTTTTGTATATTGTATCCTGTGACCTTGCTAAACGCACTAGTTCTGTAACTTTTGGGGGATTCTTTGGGATATTCTAGATAGACAGTCATGTTGTCTGTGAATAAAGCTGATTTTATTTTTTTCTTTTCGAACTTTATTTCTTTTATTTCCCTTTCCTGCCTTGTTGCACTGAATAGCTATGAGTGAATGAACATTGCTGTACTCCCAACCTTCAGGAAAAGCAGCCAATCTTTCATCAAGTATGATGTTAACTGTTAGGGTTAGTTTTTGTTTCTTATTTTTCAAAGATGCCCATCATCAGGTTGAGGAAATTTTCTTCTACTCCTAGTTCACTGAGATCTTCCATCACAAAAGGATATGGAATTTTGTCAAAAGCTTTTTCTGCATCTGTTAAGACAATCATAAAGTTTTTTCTTCTTTCTTCTGTTGATATGGTGAATAATATTGGATGATTTTTGAATGTTGAACCAGCCTTGTGTTTGGAGGACAGACCCCACTTGCTTATGATGTGTTATCCTTTCTCACATCCTGCTGGATCCATCTGCTAGTATCGTAATGAAGACGCAGAGCAGTTTCTGACTGTGAGCACGTGCTTCCTGGCACTTTATCTGTGGAGTTCCTTGAGTTCTGAGCTGAAGTTGCACTTTTCTGGAGAGAGTTGGCCTTTGTGTGGCTGGGCCCCGAAGCTCTTCCAACCTGGGACCACTTTCCCCTAAAGTCTTGGCTGGAGACAGCAGGGGGTCACAGGTCCAGGCTGCAGACCCACATGGGACTGGCTGATGGTTTTTTTTTTTTTTTTTTTAAATAAATTTATTTATTTATTTATTTTTGGCTGTGCTGGGTCTTCATTGCTGCATGCGGGCTTTCTCTAGTCATGGCGAGCGGGAGCTACTCTTCGTTGTGGTACATGGGCTTCTCATTGCGGTGGCTTCTCTTGTTGCGGAGCATGGGCTCTAGGCGTGCGGGCTTCAGGAGTTGTGGCACGCAGGCTCAGTAGTTGTGGCTTGCCGGGTCTAGAGAGCAGGCTCAGTAGTTGTGGCGCACGGGCTTAGTTGCTCCGCGGCATGTGGGATCTTCCCGGACCAGGGATCGAACCCATGCCCCCTGCATTGGCAGGCGGATTCTTAACCACTGCGTCAGCCAGGGAAGCCCTGGCTGATGGTTTTCAATTATCAAGGCGACCCCCTCGCCACCTTTAAAGGGCAAGGGGTCCATGTTGCTGCTTCCTTGCTGCTCTGCTCTGTGGTAGTTCATACTCGTGATGCACTTGTCCGCCACGTGTGCAGCCCTCTGAGGCAGACCCTTTGCTCTGACCACTCCTGCCGCGCCCCACGCTGCAGCCGTGGGGAAGGTTCTGGGTCAGCAGGTCTCAGAGGCCCACGCGGGGAGCTGCACAGCTGTTGTGAGGACCCCCACGAACCTCCCGTGGGGGGTGGCCCAAACTCCACTCGGAAGGCGGCCCCTCCTGACGTATGGTGCTGGGGGTCGAGGCCAGCTGACCCCCTGAGCCAGCACAGGAGGCAGAGGAGGTGAGGAGGGAGCCCCACCCACTCACCCTCTGTCCCCCTGGGAACAGAACCACCTGTGTGCACACCAGCGTCTCTCCTCTCTCCACGTTTTGTAACCTCTGTTCTGACCCACTGATCCATGTGTCCTTATCTGGACCACACTGTCTTGATTACTGTAGATTTAAAGTAGGTCTTGAAGTCACGTGTGAGATTACAAAAATGGTCTTTTGAAAGATGCTTTCCTGGAGTATTAGAAAAATACTGAGGCAGGGGTCCCATGTACCCCTGCATCCCATGTTCACACCAACATTTATCAACAGTCCCCCAGGGCCTTCCCTGGTGGCGCAGTGGTTAAGAATCCGCCTGCCAATGCAGGGGACACGGGTTCAAGCCCTGGTCTGGGAAGATCCCACATGCCGTGGAGCAACTAAGCCTGCAAGCCAAAACTACTGAGCCTGAGTGCCACAACTATTGAAGCCCATGTGCCTAGAGCCGTGCTCTGCAACAAGAGAAGCCACTGCAATGAGAAGCCCGCGCACTGAAACAAAGAGTAGCCCCCGCTCGACGCAACTAGAGAAAGCCCGCATGCAGCAACGAAGACTCAATGCAGCCAAAAATAAAAAAAAAATAAAATAAACAAATTTATACATTAAAAAAAAAACCAGGGCTTCCCTGGTGGCACAGTAGTTGAGAGTCTGTCTGCCAATGCAGGGGACACGGGTTCGAGCCCTGGTCTGGGAAGATCCCACATGCCGCAGAGCAGCTGGGCCCGTGAGCCACAGTTACTGAGCCTGCGCGTCTGCAGCCTGCGGTCCGCAACAAAGTGAGGCCGCGGTGGTGAGAGGCCCGCGCACCGCGATGAAGAGTGGCCCCCGCTTGCCACAACTAGAGAAAGCCCTCACACAGAAACGAGGACCCAACACAGCCATAAATAAATAAATAAAATAAATAAAAAGAAAACAAAAAACAAAACCAAAACAAAACAAAAATATGGAAATGCAAGTACCTAAAATATCCAAAGCAAATACCTTGCCAAAAAAAAGAGCAAAGTTGGGTGACAACACTACGCGGCTTCAAGGCTAACGCTAAAGCTACAATAATCCAGGTGGACAGTGCTGGGTCAGGAGAGGTAAATGGGTCAACCGATCAGCATACAGAGGCCAGAAATATACCCACACTTTCAATCCATTTGCAACAAAGATAACAAATCAATCCATCAGGGAAAGGAAAGTATTTTCAACCCGCGTTGCAGGAACAATGGGACATACACGTGGGAAAAAGAAGAGCCTTGGCGTCTACCTCACATCACACACAGAAATTAGCTGGACCACAGACCCAAACGTAAGAGCCATGTCTTATGTCCTTATGGCCTTGGGATAGGGGAAAAGTTGCTGTAAAGGCATAAAACACAACCTCAAAAGAAATGATGGGTAGATTTGCAAACATTAAAATTAAGAACTTTGGGACTTCTGGGACTTCCCCGGTGGTCCAGTGGTTAAGACTCTTTGCTCCCAATGCAGGGGGCCCGGGTTCAATCCCTGGTCAGGGAACTAGATCCCGCACGCATGCCACAACTAAGAGTTCGCATGAACTAAAGATCCCTCATGCCGCAATGAAGATCCCGCGTGCCGCAACTAAGACCCGGAGCAGCCAAATAAATAAATAAATAGAACTTTGGGACTTCCCTGGTGGTCCAATGGTTAACACTCTGCACTTCCAATGCAAGGGGTGATGGTTTGATCCCTGGTTGGAGAACTAAGATCCCACGTGCCACGTGGCACGGCCAAAAAAATAAATAAATAAATAATAAAATTAAATTAAATTAAATTAAGAACTCTGATTTAAGAAAAGAGATCATAAAGGGAGTAAAAGGACAAGCCACGACTTCGACTTGGAGGCAATATTTGCAGCCTCCTAACTGCTAAAGGCTAAGTATACAGGATCTGGAAAGAACTCCTATGAATAAATAAGAAAAGACAAACAACCCCATAGAAAAGTGGATGAAAAGCTTTAACAGGTATTTCATACAAAAGAAAATACAAATGGTAAACAGGCACCTGGAAAGACAGGCAACCTCGCTGGTGGTGTGCGGAGTACAAACAGGAGCCTCCCTTCCCAGGCCTCCAGACCGGCCCCACGGAGCTGCCCAGTGGGACTCAGCCACGGGCCGCGGGTGGCTGTGAGCTCTTGAAATGTGGCTCTTGGGAAGGAGGAACGAAATTCTCCTATGACTTAATTTTGGTTAATTTAAATCTGAATAGCCAGATGTGACTAGTGGCAGCTGCATTGGGTAGCGCAGTCCCAGCTGCAGCCACGCGGGACAAGAACAGACGTAGTAATAACAGTGAAGCTGCGCGTCCCCCGCGATGCGGCAAAGACGCGCCCCAGGGAGACTCACACACATGGAGACGCCGCCTGAGCCCCTGCGCGCACGGCCCACGCCGTGAAATCCCCCTGATGGGAGCCGGTGGGAGTGACCTGTGACCGAGGCATGTTCGTGAGACGAACCGCCACGCAGCGGAGGACCCCCGCCCAGTCCACGTGGACGCCCCACACAGCTCAGCAGCCAAACAACTCAGGATGCACTCGCCGCGGCTCCGACGCAGGAGAAATCCAGCCATTTCTCACCGTGAACATGGATGGGAAAAGTAAAGGGAGGCAAGGAAATGCTGAAGACAACGCCAGAGGGATGTCCCGGGGGGAGGCGGTGTGTCCAGCGAGGGCGGCCGCACGGACCCTCGTCCTCCTCAAGCTCCGCCTGGGCTCGGGCTGCCTACACGCTGGCTCTTCTTTAAACTGTCCTCACGTGTTATACGCACTTGACTTCCAGACGGAGTTCAGGGCCGCCCCAGACAGCCTGGGGCCTTCAGCGACCCCATCAGCAGAGCCCCCAGACCTCCTCCCCATCCCCTCCCTCCCTCCCTCCATCAGGCAGGGCTCCTCAGAAGTCCCCCAACAAGGACCACCAAGGGCCGGGAGGAGGGCAAATTCCCCCTGTGGCCAGCCTGGTGGTCCAAAGCTGGGGATTTCCTTTAAGTCTTCTATTAGCTTAAACATGTATGCAAATTTTAATCCACTCCATAACCAGTATGTAGTTGAATATATAAATACGTATGAATATTCTCTTACTTACTTAAAACTGGAGCCCTGGAAAAATTCTGCACCGCCCAGCCCCCTGGCACCACACTGGCACAACCGGGCTTCGCCGGACGCAACCGTGCTCGGAGTGGCTCCCGGAATCTGTCCCTCTGGGGCCCTCCGACCCGGCCTGCCAGGCCCTCTGCCCGTCAAACGGCTGGGACCCGGGGCCCTGCCGCCAAGGTGCCCCAGAGCCGCGTGCTGAGCCCAGGCCACGGGCCCGGCTCACCTACGGGGCGCCCCTCCTCCTGTTCCTTCACGTCCAGCTTTCCGGACTCCTTCTGGCTCGGCACGTCTGTGGGCGAGGACTCATTGCCCTCCATCAGCTGCTCAGAAAAACCGGTGGCGATTTTATCGTAAAAACCTTTGTCTTCATATGTAAAGCTACTGCTCTGAAAAAGAGAATGTGACACCTTTACTGGCACTTTCCACTTGCCTTTCCCATCAACCGTCCAGACCCGCCATCTGGGGAGGGCCACGTTGAAAGCCAGACCGTGATCCGGGCTGGGGGCCGCGGGCTCCCACACCACCCCTCAACAGCTCTCTGGCGACCCGTGCCGGGCTCGTCCGGGGCTCAGGCCCCCTCTAGCCCGGGCGGGCTCCTCCTCGGCCCTGTCTCGGAGCCTGCTGCATGTGGGCACACAGCCAATTCCTCCAGGACGCCTGCTCTTCCCCCACGTGGGCTTGGGCCCCCCAGGCTCCAGCCCCGAGCTCTCCTGGCTTCAGCCCAGATCCCAGCAGGCTGAGAGCGGCCCAACCCCACCTCTGCTCCTTTCCCAGAGGTCACTGACCCACAGTCCTCTTCCCTGGGCTCATAACAGACCAACCGAGTGCCTGCCGCGTGCAACTCAGGGGCCATGGGGGGACACACGGGGCACTGCCTGGCTGGAGCTGCCGTCCAGCTGGACAGACACCCACCAGGAGAGGGCTGGTGCCCGCGGGGAGCCCTGAGGGCCCAGGCGCTTGTCCTCACCCCCAAATAATCCCCGCCAGGGTCCACTGGCTGTGCTGGAAGTTGTCTCCACTGATGGGGTCCCACCTGTTTCTGCTTCCTCAGCAGCACACGTGCACAGCCTTCCCGTGAGAGGACCAGGGCCCCCCTCGCACCTTTGGGAGAGGTGCAGGTGCGGGGCAGGGTTTGCTGTGCTTTTCAGCCTGGGGTGTCTGGGCTGGACCGCCCGTCCCCACAGGCTGGGACTTTAGGGCCTGGAGCACTTGGCCACCACCTTGCCAACACGTGTGACGGGACAGCATCCTGCTGCCCTAGGTGCACTCCTTACGGAGACAGATCTCTTCCACCTAGACTGACTGGAGGCCGTCCCGCTGCTGGGCCTTCTCCCGCCCACATCGACGTGGCCCCCTGTACACTCGTGGGACTGTGTCTCGGGGCAGGAGACGCCACATGCTGCCCTCGGCTGAGCAGTCACGGCGTCGGCCAGGAACAGCAGCACACTCACTGTGTTGAGGGCTGACGGGGACGTGTCCGTCTCACAGCACTCTGATGCCAGGAGAAACCTGAACCTGGTGCCCAAGCCCCCGAGGTTGGTCAGCGTGACGGTCCGGGATGCAGTCTCACCCACCACGTAGCTGCCGAAGTCAATGAGCTCCTTGTCGAGGGACAGCTGCCAAAAGACCCCGAGTGAGCCAGGGTGACCACACCAGGCTCACAGCAAGGTCTCCTCTCCCACCTGTCACCCTGCACCCCTGAGGGGACACAGGAGCTCTGGCCCTGTCTTCATGCTCAGAGGTGAGGCCTGCCTCTGGCTCATGGGGGGAGGCAGGGCCTCTGCACAACCCAGGACACAATCCACATCCCAGAAATCATAGACCTGTGTACTGATCATGACAGTTTGGGAGCACCTGAGTCCAAGTTTTAAAAAGTCAGGGACTTCCCTGGTGGCGCAGTGGTTAAGAATCTGTCTGCCAATGCAGGGGACACGGGTTCAAGCCCTGGTCCGGGAAGATCCCGCATCTGCGGAGCAACTAAGCCCGTGCGCCACAACTACTGAGCCTGCTCTCTAGAGCCCACAAGCCATAACTACTGAAGCCTGTGCTCCTCAGCAAGAGAAGCCACCGCAATGAGAGGCCCACGCACCACAAAGAAGAGTAGCCCCTGCTCACCACAACTAGAGAAAGCCCGCATGCAGCAACGAAGACCCAACGCAGCCAAAAATAAATACCTAAATAAATAAATTTATTAAAAAAAAAAGTCAAGCCAGCTAAAAAGAAATGAGCTATCAAGCCATAAACAGACATGGAGAAACCTTAAACTAAGTGAAAGAAGCCGATCTAAAAAGGCTCCAAACTGTATGATCCCAATTCTATGACTTTTGGGAAAAGGCAAAACTATGGAGATAATAAAAAGATCAATGGTTATATATTAATAAAAAACTCAATACAGCAAGAAGATATAACAAGTACAGTCAGTTACACACCCAATGGAAGACTATCAAAATATATGAAGCAAAAACTGATGGAATTGAAGGAGAAATAGAAAGTTTTACAATACTCCTCCTCTCATGGTAACAAACAGAACAACCAGACAGAAGATAAGTAAGGAAATACAGGACTTAGGAACATAATAAACCAATGAGATCTAACAGACGTATACAGGACACTCCACCCAACAACAACACACATGTTATTCTTAGGTGCACACAGGACATTTTCCAGGATTGACCATACGTTAGGCCACAAACTAAGTTTCAATAGACTTAAAAAGATAGATATCATAAAAAGTATCTTCTCTGACCACAACAGGATGAAGTTAGAAATCAATAACATAAAGAAAACAGAAAAATTCACAAAATTGTGGAAATTAAACAACACACTTTTAAGCATCAAATGGATCAAAGAAGAAATCACAAGAGAAGTTATAAAATAATAAAAATGAGTGAAAACAAAAACACAACATACCAAAACTTATGGGATGCAGTGGAAGGGGTGCTAAAGGGGAAATTTATAGCTTACATTAAAAAACTTACATTACAGGGGCTTCCCTGGTGGCGCAGTGGTTAAGAATCCACCTGCCAGGGCAGGGGACATGGGTTCAAGCCCTGATCCGGGAAGATCCCACATGCCACGGAGCAACTAAGCCTGTGCGCCACAACTACTGAGCCTGCACTCTAAAGCCCACGAGCCAGAACTACTGAGCCCGTGTGCCACAACTACTGAAGCCTGTGCTCCTAGAGCCCATGCTCCACAACAAGAGAAGCCACCGCAATGAGAAGCCCCTGCACTGCAACGAAGAGTAGCCCCCGCTCGCCTCAACTAGAGAAAGCCTGTGCAGAGCAACAAAGACCCAAAGCAGCCAAAATTAAATAAAATAAATAAATTTATTAAAGAAAAAACTTACATTACATTACATAGCTCACGTTAAAAAACAAGACAGGGAGTTCCCTGGTGGTCCAGTGTTTGGGACTCTGAACTTTCACTGTGGAGGGCCAGGGGTTGATTCCTGGTTGGGGAACTAGGATTCCGCAAGCCGCATGGTGCAGCCAAAAAACCAAAACCAAAACCAAAACAAAACATAAAACAAGACAGATCTCAAATCAACAACTTATGTTTGCTACTCAAGAAATTAGGAAAAGAACAAAGTAAATCCAAAACTAGCAGACAGAAGAAAATAATAAAGATCAGAGCAGAGAAAAACAAAAGAGAGAATAGAAAAATAAAGAAAATTAATGAAATCAAAAGTTGGTTCTTCAAAAAGATCAACAAAATTGACAAACTTCTGCTAGATGGACTAAGAAAAGAAAAACTCAAATTACTAAAATCAGAAATGAAAGTGGGGACATTAATACTGATTCTACAGAAGTAAAAAGGATTGTAAGTGAGTACTATAAACAATCGTACCAACAAACTGCAACAAACCCAGATGAAATGTACAAATTCCTAGAAACACAAAACCTACCAACACTGAACCACAAAGAAATAAGACCATTTGAATAGACCTATGACTAGTAAGAAGATTGAAATTATAATAAAAAATCTCTTGACAAAGAAGAGCCCTGGACCTGATGGCATCACTGATGAATTCTACCAAACAGTTAAAGAATACCAATGCTTCTCAAACTTTCCAAAAAAACTGAAGAGGTAGAAACACTTCATAACTCATTCTAGGAGGCTGGCATAACCCTGATACCAAAGCCAGACAAAGGTACCACAACAAAAGAAAACTACAGACCAAAATCCTTTATGAATATTGATGCAAAAACCCTCAACAAAATATTAGCAAACAGAATATACACAATGGCCAAGTGGAATTTATTCCTGGAATGTAAGGATGGTTGAATGTCAAAATATCAATCAATGATGTATGTGACATCAGCAAAATGAAGGGGAAAAACCCACATGATTATCTCAATTGATGCAGAAAAAGCATCTGACAAAATTCAACACCCTTTTATAATAAAAGCACTCGACAAAATAGGAATAGAAAGAAACTACCTTTATATAATAAAAGCCAAGTATGAAAGACCCACAGCAAATATAATATTCAATGGTGAAATACTGAAAACTTTTACTTTAAGATGAGGAATGAGGGAAGGATGCCTGCTTTCCCCACTTCTATTCGACATAGTACTAGAAATTCTAGCCACAGCAATTAGTCAAGAAAAAAACGGTATCCAAATTGGAAAGGAAGAAGTAAAATTATCTTTGTTTGCAGATTACATGATCTTATATGCAGAAAATCCTAAAGACTCCACAAGAAAGCTGTTAGATCTAATAAACAAATTCAGCAAAGTAGCAAGATACAAAGTCAACACACAAAAATCAGTTGCATTTCTGTACATGAACAATGAACAATTTGAAAAGGAAATTACAAAAATAAATCCATTTACAATGACATAAAAAAAGAATAAAATTTTTAGGAGTTATCTTAGCCAAGGAGGTGAAAGGCTTGTACAATAAAACTACAAAACATTGTTGAAAGAAGACATAAATAAATGGAAACACATCCCATATTCATGGACTGTAAGACTTACTATTGTTAAGAAATCAATATTACCCAAAGCAATCTACAGATTCAATGCAATCCCTATCAAAATTCAAATGACATTTTTTACAGCAACAGGAAAATCCATTCTAATATTCATATGGAATCCCAACGGACCCAGAATAGCCCAAACAATCTTGAAAAGGAAAAACAAAGCTGGAGGAGTCACTCTTCCTCATTTCAAAACTTACTGCAAAGCTACGGTGATCAAAACAGTGCAGCACTGGCATAAAGACAGACATATAGACCAATGGAGTAGAACAGAGAGCCCAGAAATAAACCCTCACATATATGGTCAAATAACTTTTGACAAGGGTGCCAAGACCATTCAATGGGGGAAAAGACAGTCTTTTCAACAAACGGTCCCGGGAAAAGTGGATATCCACATGCAAACGAATTACCTAATCCCATACACAAAAATTAACTTAAAATGGATCAAGGACCTAAATGTAAGACCTAAAACAATAAAACCCTTAGAAGAAAACAAAGGGTAAAATCTTCACAACACTGAATTTGGCAATAATTTCTTAGATATGACACCAAAGGCGCAGGCAACGAAAGAAAAAATTGACAAACTGGACTTCATGAAAATTGAAAAAATTTTTATATCAAAAGACATTTTCTATAGAGTAAAATGACAACCCAGAGAATGGGAGAAAATATTTGCAACTCATATATCTGATAAGGGGTTAATACCCAGAATGCACAGAGAACTCCTAAAACTCAACAACAACAAAACAAATAACAACCAAATTCAAAATGGGTAAAGGACTTGAATAGACATTTTTCCAGAGAAGACATACCCATGGCCAACAAGCACATGAAAAGATGCTCAACATCACTAATCATCAGGGAAACGCAAGTCAAAGCTACAATGAGATACCACCTCACACCAATCAGGATGGCTCCTGTCAAAAAAAACCAGAAAACAACAAGTGCTGGTGAAGATGTGGAGAAACTGGAACTCTTGTGCACTGTTCGTGGGAATGTAAGATGGTGCAGCTACTGTGGAAAACATTGTGGAGGTTCCTCAAATGATTAAAAATAGAACTACCTTAGTTGCTGCTCCTGCCCCATTGTCACATGCCCCTCCCCCTCTCCTGAAGTGACTCGAGGGGACTTAAAGGGCCAGCACACTTTTTTTCATCCCCTCCTTCATTTTTCTCTTTTTCCTCATTTGTGAGTCAGACATTAAAGGTTAGGACATATACAGGGAAAACCAGGAAGTGACCAGGCATGCCTAGGGAAAGGCTCAGAAAAGACCTGGGAAGACAGTAAGGTTACATCTCAGGCCGATCCTCAGCACAGAGAGAGCTGACAGCAATCAAAAAGCAAACAAACAGAAACAATAACAAAACACAGCAAACCCTGGGAAAGGGGAAAATCTGATTTCCAGAGTTACCACATTATTAGCTTCAAATGTCCAGTGCTCCACAATCATATAAAGAAACAGAAAGTATGATTCATTCAAAGGAAAAATAAATCAACAGAAACTGTCCCTGAAAAGGACCTGATGGCAGGTCTACTTGACTAGGACTTTAACACAACTGTCTTAAAGATGCTCAAAGAGGTAAAGGAAGATGTGAAGGGAGTCAAGAAAATGATGTGTGAACAAAATGGAGCTACCAATAAAGAGATAGAAAACCTAAAAAGAAACAGCAACAACAAAAATCTGGAGCTGAAAAGTACCACAACTGAAGTGAAAACTCAGTAGCAGGATTCAGAGGTCGATCTGATCAGGGAGAAGACAGAATCCGGGAACCTAAAGACGGGACAGTGGGGTCATCGAGGCTGAGGAACAGGAAGAAGAAAGGCTGAAGAAAACTGAACAGAGCCTGAGGGGTCTGTGGGACACCATCAAGGGGCCAATATTTGCATTGTGGGGTCCTAGGAGGAGGAGAGAAAAGGGCAGAGAGAATATTTCAAAAAATAATGGCCGAAAGCTTCCCACATTCGATGAAAGGTATGATATAAACATCCAAGAAGTTCAACAAACCCCAAGTAGGATGAACTCAAAGAGACTCGTGTTGAGACACCTTATAATCGGACTGTTAAAGGCCAGAGAAAAAGAGAGAATCTTGACAGCAGCAAGAGAGAAATGACCCGTCACACACAAGGAGCCTCAGTAACATTATGGGCAGGTTTCTCATCAGACTCTTTGGAGGCGAGAGGCCCGTGAGCCCATTTATTCCAAGTGCTCAAGGAAGAAAAATGTCAGTTGAGATCCTACAACCTTTAAAAGTGAGGAAGAAATCAAGACAGTCCCAGATAGACAAAAGCTGCGGGAGTTCCTCACCACAGACTCGCCTTCAGGAAATGCCCCAGCGAGCCCTGCAGGTGAGAGGAAAGGGCCCCAGACAGTAACTCCAAGCTCAGCAGAGGAAAACACATGGGCAATTATGGAAGCTGGTGTCACTGTCGCAATGGTTTGTAACTGCACTTTTAGTTCCTACATGGTTTAAAACACTAATACATTTTTTAAAAAAGCAATTATTAGTCTAAAAGCTAGTGTTACTGTAACTTTGGTTTGTAACTCCACATTTTGTTTTCTATATAACTTAAGAAACTAATGCATTTAAAAATTTTAGTTCGTGTTACTGGACACACAAGTTATACAAATGTAATTTTGTGACATTAACGACTGCGCAGAGTGGGAGCAAAGCTGTAAAGGAGGAGAGTTTTCGTAAGCTATCGAGGTCAGCTAATACAAACCCAAATCAGACCGTTATAACTCTAGGATGTTAAATGCAATCCTCATGGGAACCACAAAGAAAATAAAGGGAGATGAGAAAGGAATTTAAACACTTCACTGCATAAAATCAACTAAACATAAAGAAGACAGTAGCGCAGGAAATGAGGGACAAAAGAGCTATACGGCAATGAAAACAAGCAGCAAAATGACAGAAGCAAAGCCCTCCACAGCAACCAGCCTGAAAACGGAAGGAAATTCTGACACAGACACAGACTACGCCACGGATGGGCCCTGAGGGCAGTGCTCAGTGAAGCAAGCTGGTCACAAAAGGGAAAATACCATGTGATTCCACTTGTATAAGGTGCTTAGACTCATCAAATTTGTAGAGACAGAAAGCAGAATGGAGGACGCCAGGGGCTGGAGGGAGTGTTTAATGGGGACAGAGCTTCGGTTTTGCAAAACGAAGAGTTCTGGTGAGGGCCGCACAACAGTGTGAAAGTATTTACTACCCCTGAACTGTGCACTTAAAAATGGTTAAGATGGTATATTCTATGCTATGTGTATTTTACCGCAACTAAAGCCTGAAAAAAAGAGACTTAAGAACCTAATAATCAAATGCAATGTGTGAGCTTGACTGTATCCCAGCTTAAAAACTCACAGTTATAAAAGCTGGTTTGGGGACATTTCAGTACATTTGAATGTGCACTGGGTGATAGGTGATAGCTAGGAATGTGGTTAATTTTATTCTGGATGCATGCTGACATTTTATAAGGATGGGTGTTGAGCGTTGTGATATTGCTAAATCACTTTGAAGTGGGCCAGCAAAAACAGACAGGTAGACAGCTGAAGTGAGTGCGGCAAATGTTGACAATGATTGGACTCTGGAAGTGGGTATACGGATATACATTGTACTATTCTTTCTGCTCTTCATTACTTTGAAATTTTTCTTAATTAAAAGAAAAAATCAATTCTGCACAGCAAAGGAAATCACCAACAAAATGAAAAGGCAACCTATGGAACGGGAGAAAATATTTACAAATCACACACCTGATAAAGGGTTAATATCCAAAATATATAAAGAACTCACACAACTGAATAGCAAAAACAAACAAACAACAAAAAAATCCCCCAAACAATCTGATTTACAAATGGGCAGAGGAACTGAATAGATATTTTTCTAAAGAAGACATCCAAATGGTCAACAGGTACATGAAAGGTGCTCAATATCACTAATCATCAGGGAAATGCAAATCAAAACCACAATGGGATATCACCTTATACCGCTGGAATAGCTATTATCAAAAAGAAAGAAATAACAAGTGTTGGCGAGGACGTGGAGAAAAGGGAACCCTCGTGCACTGTTGGTGGGAACGTAATTAGTGCAACCACTACGGAAAACAGTATGGAGGTTCCTCAAAAAATTAAAAGTAGAATTACCATATGATCCAGCAATTCCACTTCTGGGTATTTATCCAAAGGCATGAAATCGGTATCATCAGAAGAGTTGTCTGCATGCCCATGTTCACTGAAGCACTATTTACAAAAGCCAAGACATGCAAGCAACCTAAGTGGCCATTGATGGATGGATGGATAAAGAAAATGTGGTACATATAAAATGGAACGTTATTCAGCCATTAAAAAGGAAACCTTGCTATTTGCGACAACCTGGATGGCACTGAGCTAAGTGAAATAAGTCAGGCAGAAAAGACAGATACTGTATGATCGCACTTATATGTGGAATCTAAAAAACGTGGAACTCACAGATACAAAAACAGATGGTGGTTCCCAGAGGCAGGGGTGGGGGTGGGCAAAATGGGTGAAGGGGGTCCAAAGGCACAAACTTCAGTTATAAGGTCTGGGGATGTAAGATGCAGCATGGCGACTATAGCTCAAAAAAAGAAAGGAATCAAAGGGACCCCACAGAGCTTTCAGGAGGAGCAGGGTCTCCTCTGACCCGGGGTTCCTGCAATCTGGGCTCCACCCAGCGCAGGACTCGCCTGGACGTTTCCAGCATTGCCGCGGGTGCCCACCTCCCCAGGCTGGACGCCTCAGGCCCCGGCCGCTCACCCTCCCAACCCGGACGCTTGGCGAGAACTCACGGAGCATTTCTTCGCTGAACATTTCAGTGGAACAGAAAACCTGCCCGTCTGAGCCAGAAACGAGACATTTCCTTCTAGATCTTTGTTTACCTAAAAAATAAAACCACCCAACCACCCACGTTTGCAGCTTTCCGCAGTGACATGTGCTGTCCGCAGTCACAGCCACGACCCCCCGCCCGAGGGAGGGGTCCACGGAGCGCGCCCCACTCGACCCGCTAGCGCGAGCGGTCACACCTGCCAGCCGGCGACGCAGAGCAGCCGCCTTGTCATCCTGCTAGCATTGAGGAACATTCCAATATGTTTCGGGCATAAAACAGCCAAACGGGGGCCTGCGTGACCCCTTCTGAGGTGTGTCCCTCCTCCGTCACAACACTCTGCGGAGCCTGGCGGGCAGCAGAGACCCCGATTCCACCCACCACCCTCTTGCGACGGGGTGAGAAAACCCCCTTTTCCACGGCTTGGTGTTGGGCTCAACACTCACCATGGGCTTGAAGGTGACAAGCACTTGACAGGACATGCCGGCTGACATGGGACCAGGGGGGTCAAAGCTGCAGGCACAAGGATGAAGGCAGGAGGTGAGCGTCCTGCCTTTGTGGAGCCAGCCCAGCTGGAAGCCACTGTCCAAAGAGCCGGCGCCCCGGCGGGGCTTTGGGACCCTCCGTCTCGCCTGTCCTGGGTGCTGAGCCCCTGCTGCCTCGCCGGGACTCAATTCACAGGAGATGCTCAAGGAACATCTGAGTGCCGGTTGTGTGAGTGAAGAGCTGAGGGAAGGAAGGAAGGGGGGGAGGGGGAGGGAGGAGGAAGGGAGGGAGGGAGGAAGGAGGCAAGTTCCCAGGGACCAACTCCAGAGGGACAGATGCTCTGGGGTGAGCAGTGGTCACAGTTCCCCCGAGGACACGTGCCAGGCCTGAACCAAGGATCTAGGGTTTTAGGATCAAGGTCAGGTGTGTGAGACAGGCAGGGAGCTGGGACTGTGGGCCCTGCATTCAGCTGCAGCCCTCTGAGCCCCACTTTCAGTGAAAGACCCAGGAAACAGCCCCACTTTCCCAGGGACACTTGGAGGGACTTGGTCTGGATTTGGGTGAGAAAAAGAAGCCCCCACAAAATTTCTAACACAAAGTCCATTTTCACAAGGTTGGATTTTACCTATTGTACTTTGTATAGAAATACACAAGCTAAAAATTTAATACAAAAATCTGTCCCTGGCTGGCAGCGTCCCTGTGGCACCAGGCAGAAGCAAATCCAAAACTCCTCGGATTGGGAGGGAAGCATTTTGATGTCAGACTAACAGAGTCCCGAGGATGGAGTCTCAGCCGTGGGAAGATCACAACCCAGATTTCAAAGTCCGCGCATAGACCAGCACGAAACACGGCGAGGAGCAGGGCCACACTCCCAAGGACGTCAGGCAGTAGAAAGACACAGAGAATTACAGGCGTGAGAAAAGAACAAGAAATACCAGCTGATCTGAAAAAGAACTTAGAATTTTCAGAAATGAGAAATACGGCAACTGAAATTAGACACATAATAAGCAATTTCAACAGCCGATTAGATACGACCAAGGAGAGAAGTAGTCAACAGAGGGACAGACCCCAGGAAACACTGAGAAACCTGCTCAGGGAGATGATGGGGCGGGGGGGATGTGAGACAGGCGTCAGGAGGTGTGGGGGGCACACAATAGACAGGGTTCGAATTGGAGCACAGGGGAGGTCTGTGACGGTGGGAGGTAGGCGACACCTGAAGGGACAGGGCAGAGAAGTGTCCACAGCTGTTCAAAGAGCTGAACCCTCCGATCGGGAAGCACAGGGAGTTCTAAGCAGCCCTAGGAAAGATCAGTCCACGCCAGACACACTGTGGTAGACACGCAGGACCCCAAGGGGAGGGCAAGCTCACGGCAACCTGCGGAAAAAGCTCGATAACCTACAAAGACAGGGGGTCGGACGGAACAGCCACAGCAGAAAACGGGAGACAGGGGAGTAAGGTCCTCAAAGTGTCAGAGGAAATGCTGCCGATAAATTCTTGCTCCAGGCTTGGGGAGGGGCGCCTCAGGGTGGCCTATGTGACAATGACCACCCGACTCTGGGCCTCTGCCGACTCCTCCAGAAACCCGCAGCTCAACAGGAAGAACTAGCAACACAGGAAAGCCCCCTCCGCTGTCAGCATGCCTGGAAGGTGGAGAACACGCGGGCGATCAACACGTGAGCCTCTACAGATCCTGCGTCCGGGCCACAGTCGGCACGGAACGGGACAGCGTGTCCTACTCGGGGAGGCTGACCAGAGCTGTGGTCAGTGACGTGGACTCAGGGAGCAGCCCCGGGAAGGCCACTGGGGGCAGAGGGCAGGGCCTTGGAGGCTGCAGCACTCACAGCAGGAGCCGTGCAGAACTGGAAACTCAAGAGCCCCCGGGACCTCCAAACTGATGACAGAAGCTGGAGAAACCAGGATGGGGAGGAGAAAAAACTCTTAACGGGAAGGGCAAAATGCTCAAGGAGCAGAAGAGAAGAGGGTCCCACAGAAGACACAGCAATGGTCGTTACATGAAAAATGAGGGAAAAACAAAATAGGAAAGAAGGAAGGATTACAGGGACCAGAAAGAAAATCAGACACAAAAGAGGGCCCAAGTCAGATATCAGTGGGGTCTCAAAGGAAGAAACATGAAACACTGGAACAGAGTAAAAATTTAAATACATTTGACCCACCTCCTAGAGTAATGAAAATAACAGAAATAAACAAATGGGACCTAATTAAACTTAAAAGCTTTTGCACAGCAAAGGAAACCATAAACAAGACGAAAAGACAACCCTCAGAATGGGAGAAAATATTTGCAAATGAAGCAAGGGACAAAGGATTAATCTCCAAAATATACAAACAGCTCGTGGAGCTCAATATCAAAAAATACAAACAACCCAAATTAAAAAATGGGTGGAAGACCTAAATAGACATTTCACCAAAGAAGACATAACAGATGGCCAAGAGGTACATGAAAAGATTCTCAACATCACTAATTATTAGAGAAATGCAAATCAAAACTACAATGAGGTATCACCTCACACTGGTCAGAATGGGCATCATCAGAAAATCTACAAACAACAAATACTGGAGAGGATGTGGAGAAAAGGGAATCCTCTTGTACTGTTGGTGGGAATGTAAATTGATACAGCCACTATGGAGAACAGTATGGAGGTTTCTTAAAAAACTAAAAATAGAATTACCATATGACCCAGCAATCCCACTACTGGGCATATACCCAGAGAAAACCATAATTCTAAAGGACACATGTACCCCAATGTTCATTGCAGCACTATTTACAATAGCCAGGACATGGAACCAACCTAAATGCCCATAGACAGATGAATGGATAAAGAAGATGTGGTACATATATACAATGCAATATTACTTAGCCACAAAAAGGAACGAAACTGGGTCACTTGTAGAGATGTGGATGGACCTAGAGTCTGTCATACAGAGTGAAGTCAGAAAGAGAAAAACAAATACCGTATATTAATGCATATATATGGAATCTAGAAAAATGGTATAGGTGAACCTATTTACAGGGCAGGAATAGAGATGCAGATGTAGAGAATGGACATGTGGACACAGTGGGGGGAAGGGGAGGGTGGGACGAATTGGGATATTAGGTTTGACATAAATACACTACCATGTGTAAAATAGATGGCTAGTGGGAACCTGCTGTACAGCACAGGGAGCTCAGCTCGGTGCTCTGTGACGACCTAGATGGGTGGGATGGTGGGGGGTGGGAGGGAGGTCCAAGAGGGAGGGGATGTACGTAGACATGCAGTTGATTCGCCTCATTGTACAGTGGAAACTAACACAACATTGTAAAGCAATTTTACTCCAATTAAAAAAAAAAAAGAGGGGCTTCCCTGGTGGCGCAGTGGTTGAGAATCTGCCTGCCAATGCAGGGGACAGGGGTTCAAGCCCTGGTCCAGGAAGATCCCACATGCCGTGGAGCAACTAAGCCAGTGCGCCACAACTACTGAGCCTGCGCGTCTGGAGCCTGTGCTCCGCAACAAGAAAGGCCGCGATAATGAGAGGCCCACGCACCGCGATGAAGAGCGGCCCCCACTTGCCGCAACTAGAGAAAGCCCTCGCACAGAAACGAAGACTCAACACAGCCATAAATAAATAAATAAATAAATAAAAATTAAAAAAAAAAGAATTATTGGATACAATTAAAAAAAAAGAAAAAGAAATTTAAATACAGAGTTAAAGTACACAGTCCCAAAATAAAAGATGGCTTTTTTCTTCACCTTGAAAAGGCACAAGGCCCTCCAGGGAAATCTTACCCAGAGTGGTCAACCTCAAAACACAATGAAGGGGAAAACATCAAGCCATTTATCAGGGAAACCTGGTCTGGTCTCAGGAAGGCTGAGGAGCCACTTTACAAAATGCCCACGGGGACCCAAGCTGAAGGTTTTGTGCCCAAAATGTGGGTCAAATAAAAAGGCTCTGATAACAGTTGCAGGGACTGAAGCACCCGCCCCGATGTGCCACCCGCCTCCCCCCCGCCCCGACCCCCTAGTACTCGATGTGGATGAAGTCCCGGAGGCTCTCCTCCACGCCCACCAGCTTGCAGTAGTTAATCATGTAGGTGGCGTTAATCAGCGTGATCTTTTTCTTGTACACTTTCCCGATATCAAAGTCCTAGGAAAAGCAGATAAAAAGTTACCGCTCCAAGTTTTCTGGCGGATGCTTCTCGGCACCTGACATCCCCGCCTGGGAGACGGGGACACCCTCCATGGTCTCGTAGGACCCCCGCCTCGGGCAGGAAGCGGCCTCCTGGGGACCAGCAGGTGGGGGTTCCCCAGCAAAGGGTCGGGTGGCGCCTGGTTCCTCCAGAGGGACCAGGAAGGTGTGACATCCCAGCCCCCCAGGACAATCGCCCTCCTGGGGCTGGTATCTGACCTCTCGTGTGAGACCGGGCCCTGTCCCCTCAGCCCCAGGCGAGGACCCTGGGCTCACCTTGAAGTGGATGAGCTCGGGCTTGCTGTTGAAGGGACACCCTCTGAACTCGCGCCTGGACGCCACCTGCTTGTGGATCACCCCGCTGCGCAGCCGCTGCACGGTGCGCGCCAGGACGTCCTTGTCCATCCTCGTTCCGCCCGCGGGCGTCTGGTCCATGTCCTCCTTGGGCACCTGCGGTTTTGCGGGGACAGTGGCCGGCTCGGGAGCCCCCCCAGGCCTCTCCGAGGTCAGCTGGGGAGTAAAGGAAATGGACAGCCCGGAGCTGGGGGCCACCACGGCCACATGGGGCCGGGGTGGGGTGGGGTGAACGTGCGATGCCCGAGGCGGGGTGGGGACACCAGCAAGGCGGGGGAGGGGGTATGGCAGGGTCAGGGGAGAAACAAGGGGCTGAGCAGGACCATCCAAGATCCGGCGGATTTCCAGGAAATAATGGCAGAGGAGCATTTTCTAGATTTTAAAATCAGGCCAAGAGAAAGTTCTTGAAAAGCTCTACAGGAAGCAACATTTTTTCAGTGGCAAAAATAAAGATGCCTCCCTGACCGGCTTAGTGACTTGAAGAGGGACCCCCTGGGGCCCTGGCTCCCGGTGCCCCTGCTGGCCCAGGGGCTGGCATCCTCCTGCCTCGCTCTCCTGGGTGGGAGCCGGCCTGCTGACCGGTGGTCCCCAGGGAGTGGCCGGGCCTGAGCAGAGCAGCGGCAGGCCTCCTCAGAACCAGTGGAACCAAAATGGCTTTGCCCTCAGAGCAATGGGAACCAACTTGTACACAGACCAAGGAGGGGCGATGTCCTCCCAGGTGGCCGCGGGCCTTGGCTGACCAGTGCAGGGACAGAGCCAGAGCCTGTGTCCTGCCGCATGCAGTGGACACTCGCTAACTTCTCGGCTCTCAGAGCTGTGCCTGCCCTTTTAGAACCAGGACGACCAGTGCTCTGGAACTCATGCCTTTTCCTAGCAACACACTTCCCCAGTAGTAAGCTGGAGAATTAGGACTTGGCCCCCACCCCTCGAGCCCCCTGCCTGCATCCCTCTGTGTGTGGCCACCACCGGCCCTGTGGTTGTTTGGGAGGGAGGTGGCTGGGAGGAACCACAGAGCAGCCCCTGCGAGGGGGGCTGCCACGGTCGCTAGGACAGGGAGGAGACGTGGGAGACGGATGAAAAGATGTGGCCGCGTGTCCGAGGGGCTACCTGGTACGGCTTGTAGTCCTCCTTCCAGAGCCCGGGGATCTCCGGCTGAGTTAGTGTCTCCTCTGCCCGGCCAAGGCTCCCCCTGTCCGCCTGGACGGACTCACTGGACACGGCCTTCACCAGCAGAGAGGCTTGGGGTAACGCAGACCTGCCCTCCTGGAGTTGGGGAGAGAAACGCAACAGCTTATTCTAGAAAACAGAGATTGTACTGACTGGGAGGAAGAAAGTACGAACCCTCGGGACTCCAGGGCCTTGACAGACAACGCAGCCCCGCCTGCACTCAGAGACCAGAGCACACACGGGTTTGCAACTTCTATTTACAGCATGAGTGTCTCTATACATCGTGAAAGCCTGGTCTCCAATGCCCACAAGAGCCACAAAACACTGACTTATGGATACGCCGGAACCCCCTTCATGGACCCTCAGCTGCTCTAGGGCCAGACGGGGCCTCCCTCCGGGGACATCAGGCTGGCACAGGGACAAGGACGGAGGGCGATGTTGTTGCAGGCGTGAGAAAGGCCCCACGCGGAGAAGGGCAGGAGCACGGCTGGGGGTGAGGGGACAGAGAGGCGCGGCTTCGGGGGCCATCCACGAAGCAGCCTGGGGGTCGCGGCTGGCGGCGCATTGCTGGAGCCAGCGACCTGGGCCTTCAGGCTGGGGGCGCACAGGGCAGAAGTAGAAGGGCTGCCGGGCTCAAGATGGGGTCCCGACGTCCCTACCCCACACCCTCAGGGACAGGTAAGCAGGTCACCTACGGGACGACCGGCACAGGGCCGGCCCTCTATGTGAGGACTGAGTGCGGGAATGGAGGGAGGTGGCCCGGCTCCGGGGCGAACATGCGTTGGGGGTGGACGGGGGCACACGTCTCCCCTGGGCCGTGATGGGCCTTTGGTCACCAGCCTGGCTCTGGCATCTGGGGACAGGTAAGGTGGCCCAAGACAATCCTGTTCAGGGGACATGTGGCGGTGGGGGGCTGCGTCCCCAGGCGGGCAAGGCGCCAGAGACCAGGGGGGAGACGCGAGGGACATCGAACACGTGCACCGGGGCTGGGGCCGCCCGGCGACCGCAGGCTGTGCCTGCGCCCAGGCGAAGGGGCGGAGGGGCAGGAGCGCTGTCCGTGGTCCTGATCTGCGCTGGCCGGTGCGGTCCAGCGTAGCAGGGGCGTCCGCTCACCGGGGGGCAGCAGGGCGGGCCCGCCGTGCTCTTCCCGGCATGGAAGGCGGCCACGTAGCTCCAGGTCCGGGCCCTCAGGATCGGCCGGCCCGCGGGTCTGGGGGGCGAGGGCCGCTGCTTCCTCCTGCCCTCCTCCGCCTCCTCCTTCAAGATCCGACGCACAATCTCGTGCTTCCTGAGCTTCTGCTCCTCCGCGAAGGCGCTGCAGGAAAACGCCGTCTGGGCTGACAGCCAGCTGCGCCCGGATCCCGAGAGGCTCGGCCCGCAGGAGCCGACGGAGGGAGCCCAGGAGGGCGGCCGGGCCAGAGAGCCGGGACGCGAACCTCCGGCCCAGCGCCGTCCCCGCCACAAGCCTCGACCCCGTGAGCTGCCGCGTCCCCTGCTCCGGGTTCCCAGGCGCCGCTGGGCGCCCTGAGGCTCAGACCAGGGCAGCCTCAGGGCTGGAGGCCGGTCACTCAGTCAGTCATGCCCGCTGCTCCTTGCTGGCGCCTCCCACCTGCCAGGACTAAGGGCTCCGAGGCAGGAGGAGGTGCCCCCGGGACCCCTGCGGGTGGGCGATGACCCAACGCCGGGGCTGGCACTCAGGGCACCACAACTCCCCAGTGACAGGACCGGGCGGCCACACCTGGGCAGGTGCTGACAGTGACCATGATGGGCGGGGCTGCTCATGGGGGAAGGGACAGGCCCTCTAGGATGAAGAGGAAGTGACAGAACCTTGTGTGCAAGGCTGGGCTGAGGCGGGAGAGGCGGCCACCTCACTCTTGCATCTTGAGAAGCCCCCGGGGTGACCCCTGTCTCTCAGGTCGGCTGCAGCCTGGGGAGCTGAGAACGGGGAACTTGCAGGCCGAGGGGATCTTAGGGGATGACGGGGTGCAGCGTGGACTGAGGCAGCACTGAGCCCCGGTTTGGGGGAGCCCAGAAAGTGAGCCCCGGCTGCCAGCAGCCTCTGGGAGGGAGGAGGCGCCGGGTGGGGGATGCCCGGGGCAGCAGGGGCAGCGGGGGCTGTGCCTGAGGCCCAGGAGAGGTCCCGCCTGCTGGGGGCTGGAGAGCAGGCTGTGGAGGGCGGGGCTTGCAGGATGGGGGGGGGGGAGGCCCAGGGAGAGAGGCAGCCTCGCCGCAGGTTGTGACAGACACACCCGCCCACCGCTCTGGGATGCCGCCCCGCCAGGCCCTCACCGGTTCTGGGCCTCCAGCTCCTGGCGCCGGCGTTGATGGCAAAAGTGCTTGAAAGCGTCCCCACCTTGGGCCAGAATCACCTCCTTCTCGGCCTGGGCCTTCTGTTCCACCACCTCTGCCTTGGCCTGGCCCCATGCTTGAAATTTCCGGAGTGTCTCCTTGGGAATAGAGAACACGGAGGTGCCAGCCTCCGCAGGTGTGCGCGTGCACAGTGGAGCTTTCTGTGGGCTGGGCGCCCTCAAATCGTACCAGAGACGCCGGAGGTCAACGTTTGTGGAAATCACCACGGCTCCCACCTGCACCCGCCTCCTGCAGCTGCCCCCTCCCCAAATCCTCAGGGGCTTCCCGCGGCCAGAGCCCTGCCGTCTCCACTGGACTGGCGGCTCCCTGCGCATCCCTCCCGCTTCCCTGGTCTAACTGCGCCCCAGGCCCCGGGGGGTATCACTTCCCCGGGGAAGGCCCAGGGCTCCAGCACTCGCCGAGCCGAGCCCGGGTCCCCCTGCAGCGCGGGAGCCTGTCCAAGGGCAGGTGGGCGCGTCCTGAGGGGGTCGGCAGGTGGGGCCAGTCCTACCCGGCTGGCGGAGATGCTGTTCTTCAGGGCCAGCACGGCGTCCCTGCGCCTGCGCATGCGCTCGCGGGCCTCCCGCGCCTCTTCCCGCTGCTGCTGGCGGACCCTGGCGGGAGGACCTGGTCATGCCCCGCGGGCACCGGGTGGGAGGAGCCGCAAGGAAGCAGCCAAGCGCGGTGACGTTAAAGGCAAGTGGGAGAGAGCGGGGCTGCGCGTGAACCGCGAGGAAACGTGAAACCCGGTTCTCTAGACTGGAGTCCTCGTCTGAAAACAACGGCCATCAGCTCAAAACTGAAAACACACACTTATTCCTTCTGGGTGATGAGCTGACGGCTCCATGATAAAATCGGAGAATTTCAAAGCGAAGGCAACTGATCCACTTTCTCAGGTCTTCCCCGTGTGGGCGGGGGTGGGGGTGAGGTGAGGGGAGGGGCAGGAGGAGAGCCGCGGAGAGAAGAGAGCAGCTGTACCTCCCCAGGGAGGCCTTCAGGAACTGCACGGCCTTCCGATGGTTCTTCTGGGCGGCTTCCACCAGCTTCTGGTGCCTGAGCCCGCGCTCCTTCTGCAGGCACACGGGTCTCCTGCAGGGACACGTCCTGTGCAGGCTCGGCCACAGAGGGCCCGGGACCAGGGCCAAGTGCATGAGGAGGGAGGGCCCTGCGCTGTGCCTGGTAGGGGGCGGGGCCGTGGGGACCCTGTGCGTGTCCGCAGGCTCGGATCCCACGGAAGCAGCAGGAAGATCTGGCAACGCGCTGGACGAGGCGGGGAGTGGGAGCAGGAGGGCCTGTGAGGACCCCGTGCGGGGGGCGAGGGCGGGAGGGCCCCTGGTGGGGGAGGCCTGCAGCACACCTGGTCCACCTGCCCCGCCCTCAGAAGCAGCTGCCCGCGGTGAACGGGCGGTGTCGGGGCCTCAGGAGGACAGGCCACAAGGAGCGGCCAGAGCCGGGAAGAGGGCAGGGCGTCCAGGAGGGAAGCGGCCATCAGGTCAGGGAGCGAGCGTGGCCCAAGCCACTCTGCCCAGGCTGGGGCTGGGTGGGCAGGGGCGCAGGCATGGGCAGGGGGGCGGCAGGCGTGGGCCGGGGGGGGGGTGTCGCAGGCATGGGCCTGGGGGTGGTCGCAGGCGTGGGCCGGGGGGTGTCGCAGGCGTGGGGGGGCTCAGGCGTGGGCCTGGGGGGGCCGCAGGCGTGGGGGGGGTCACAGGCGTGGGCCGGGGGGCCCCAGGCCTGGACCTACCGCACCCGCAGCAGCCGGTTCCGCTCTGCCTTCCCCGACGCCCCCCTCTCCGGGAGGCACCTCCTGGCAGCCGGGGCCTCCGCTCGGGCCGACTTGCGGGCGTCCTCCAGCTGCCTCTCCTGGATCTCGATGTGCCACATGGCGCTCCTTGCAAACGGGAGGCGCTTCTGTTTAGGCTGGCACAGGGGCTGGAGAGCCGGGCCACGCCCCCCGCGCAGCGTGCACTCCAGGGCTCCGCCACCGAGTCTGACCAACACCCAGGCCCCTTGTCTCCCGCAACACCGCCCTGCTCTGCCCCTGCAGCCCTGCTCTCTGGGCCCAGGGACGCAGTGACCGTGCCACGTGGCACCCGCCACGAGCTTCATGCTTTGCTTACGTGCCTCTCATTCCCGTGAAAACAGGCTCCCCGAGGCAGCGACTCCAAGTGTTTTACTCACTGCTGACCCTACATGCTTACGTCGGGGTCTGGCGCTCAGCAGGTGCTCAGTGACGGTGAGTGACGCCGTCTAAGCCACCGAGCCCCAAGTTCACTTGTGCCCCTGAAGAAAGCCCTTGGGGACAGCAGACGCCTGCTACGTGGCCCGCCTGCCCTCAGCCCACACTTGGGGGGACTCATCGACGTCCCTGCGGCCTGGGGTGCCCTTGAGCCTGGGCACACAGACTCTGGCAGCAACACAGGAGGGCCCTGAAGGCACGTCCCCCCGAGAATAGGTTCAAGGGGTCACTACGCTGTCCAAGGGGATGCTGACTAGGAAGGGGAACCGGGTGGGCTTCCAACGGGAGCCAGTGAGACCCCCGGGCTGCCCTGCTCAGGGGTGAAGCGGACAGCAGTGGACTCTACGGCCATGAGGACATGAATGCCTCTCATGGCTGCTGTGTGGCATGGAGGAGACGGGCACGGGGAGTAAACACTGCAGGGTCTGCACACTTAACACTAAGGGGCAGAGGACACCCGCGGTTGCCTGGGGTCAGCACTGCTGACGGACAGGATGCACAAGGGACGTTTGACATGCATTTTCCTGCATGTAAATTAGACCTAAATAAAGCTGATAAAAAAGAAAGTAAATGGGCAGCAGCCACGCCCACATGAGGAAGGGCAGGCAGGTGGGCTACGGGGGTCAGGGCCGGCCGCAGCGGGGCAGGGTCAGCAGACTGGTACTTGGCGGGAGGAGAAGCGAGCGAAAACACTGAAGGTAATGAGAGACAGGTTCCAACTGTCGGAGAAGAAGTGTCCCATCAGACAGGGGAGATGAGGGTGCACCTCTGGTTCTGTTGGAGCTGGAATCACGGGTGCCAACTCCTGGTTCTAACGCAGACACACAGAGACGTGCACATGCTTCCCAGTGGGTCCACCTGGCGCCCAGCCCTAGGTCCCTAAACACCACTCTCCCCTGTGAGAAACCAAGGCTCCGTGGACAACCGGCTAGGTCCGGGACTGGGGCGGACAGGAAACAAGTGGGCTAGGAACACGTCGTTACCCCAGAAAGCACTCGAAGAACCACAGGGAGCCTGCTTGAAAGAGGTGCTACTGGCCCAACTGGGGGTGACTGGAGCATCAAAATAAATAATGATGATGGGGCTTCCCTGGTGGCGCAGTGGTTAAGAATCCGCCTGCCAATGCAGGGGACACGGGTTCGAGCCCTGCTCCGGGAAGATCCCACATGCTGTGGAACAACTAAGCCCGTGTGCCACAACTACTGAGCCTGTGCTCTGGAGCCCGCAAGCCACAACTACTGAGCCCGCGTGCCACACTACTGAGCCCACGTGTCTCAACTACTGAGCCCACGCACCTAGAGCCCGTGCTCCACAACAAGAGAAGCCACTGCAATGAGCAGCCCACGGCACCGCAACGAAGAGTAGCCCCTGCTCGCAGAAACTAGAGAAAGCCCGCGCACAGCAACGGAGACCCAACGCAGCCAAAAATAAATAAATTAATTAATTAAAAACAAATGATGGAGCAGGTTATAACCCACTGCACAGGACAGAAGTCGAAGAGTCTACACTGACACATGAAGAAACACGGGGAAGAGCGCGCTGTTCTCTACAGCAGGACGCTAACTCGTACGTTTAGAAGGAATTACGGAATTAGAAAATCGCCCTTTGGCGACCATCAGCACAACTGATTCAAGCGAGAAGCATCAATAAATGCAAACACCAGAGCGTGAAAGGGATGAGGATGGGGTCTTCCAGTCTCACAGTATGTACCACAAATTCCATGTTAGTTTCCAAAGGAAAAGCGTGACTCTGCATTGAAGAAACCCTGCATGGGACTTCCCTGGTGGTCCAGTGGGTAAGACTCTGCGCTCCCAATGCAGGGGGCCTGGGTTCGATCCCTGGTCGGGGAACTAGATCCCACATGCCGCAACTAAGACCCAGCGCAGCCAAATAAATAAATAAATATTTTTAAAAAATGTGTAAACTTTAAAACCAAAAAAGAAACCCTGCACACCCCATCTCGATCAAGTGACCAAAGTTCCCCCACTGGAAATGGGACCGGTGGCCATCGTGAGCCTCGTGGGCGGGCAGCACGTGGGGGATTCTAGACCACCGCCCCGAGGAAACATCACACAAAGGCAACTTGGGGGACCTTTCCTGGCCCGGATGCTTCAAAACCGTCAAGGTCACGAGCGTCACGGCAAGACTGAGGGTCTTTCCTACTGGAGGTGGGGCGACCCCATGCAACCCCCCAGGTGTGAAGTGTCACCGGGATGGTGGGGAGAGCAAGGGGACACTGGGGGTTCTTGGTGCTATTTCTGCAACTCTTCTGTGAACTTGAAATTGTTTCAAAATTTAGAAGTTTTAAAAAAACCTAAATGGACCATACAGTGATCCGACACAGGCAGGGCCCCGGGGGCTTCGCGGCGCTGGTGCGGACCAGCCCGGTGCCGGCTGGTGCAGAGGAAGCCGCCAAGACAAGCTCCGCGTACAGGATTCGACACAGCGCAGCCGTCTCCTTGCCGGGGTGGGGGGAATGCTCGCAGAAAAGGTGTAAAGCTCTTTTAAAAATCGTGCTGGTCGTTCTATGGAGGCTCAAAGAGCAGGAAAAAAGGAAAAAGAGGCTGATTTCACAGTTCCTGAGAACTCAGACAAACATGGAGAACGCGCAAAACACTTAAACAATGGAAAGTCTCAGCTACCTTTCAATTTTTAGGCAGCTTGAAAGTCAAGCACAAAATGTCACTCTTCATCTTCAAACCCGTCCCTGCTCGACGGCCTGGACTTACACGCTCTCCTGCAGCACGGCCGTCATCTTCGCCTGCAGGTCCCTCTCGTTCCCCAGCTCTGAGCACAGGCGCTGGGACGCTGCCTCGAGGCGACCCACGGCTGCCCTGCAGAGGGCAAGTGGGTCAGGGCCTCAGGGGCTGCCGGCCTTCAGGCTCAGCGACGCCTTCGCCTGAGTTTCCCTCTAAACTGGCCGACTGGGAGGGCAGGGCTGTGGCCGAAGGAAGGCTTCTCCTGGGCCCACTTCGTTGATCTGACCCCGCTCCCGCCCCCTCCCGCCCCCTCTCCACTGGCCTCTCATTCTTACAAGGATGGGGAGCCGGCCCCCTGGTTGCCATCCCCTCAGGAAGGACCCAGCACACTCACCTAACGACTAGAAGCATCTCGGGGGCCAAAAAGCCACTGAGAGACCCTCCTGGCCGAGCCCACTCTGAGATCTCCTACTTCCTCTCCCCCTGCCCTCCTGGTCACCCAAGCCAGTTACACTCTGAGGTGTAGCCACTTCGTGGGGGCGCTCAGATGAACAGAGAGGTGCACCGCCCCCCAAGACACCCCTCTAAGGGCAGGAGCGGGCGGGGCATCTCTCGGAGGACGGCCTCGGGGGACACTGACCAGAGGGCTCTGCTCTGCAGGCACGTGGCCTGGCGTCCCCGCCTGCTGCCCCGGGCCCTGCGCTCACCGCCCCACCCCAGCCATTGTGCCGCTGTTCCTACCACTCACGTCCCAGCCTGCAGGTCCCCTCCTCAGGGAGGCCTCCCCTGGCCACCTGCCTCGAAGTGACCGCCCCTCCTGACTCGTGGCCACCTGACTCCTGATGTCCACTTGGGTTGCCCGATTCCCACACGGCCGGGAAGTGGGTCCGCCCCCCGCGCCCGCCGGCCCCAGGGCCCCACCTCCGACCTACGTGTTGCCGGCGGCTCTCTCCGCGGCCAGGTCGGCCGCCACGCTCTCCTGCTGCTTGGCGAGGAGCCCCATCCTCCGGCGGCAAGCACGCAGCTCCGCCCTGGAAGTTGGCGCCGGCATCGGTAAACGGCTCCCTGCACCACAGGCCCTCCGATCGGGGCGGGGCCGGCAGCTGGCACAGGCTCTCCTGTGGGCATCTCAAGCGTTTCTGAGTAACGTTTCGTGATGTCATCAATTTGCTTTCAAGTTTCAACTTTTCTGTGTTTGAAATTTTTCTTCGCAGATATTGGAGAACACACTGCAGTGTCGCCGCCAATCGGACAGGGGTGGAGGGCGGCGAACCCCGCACGGATGGGCCCCGGCCAGAGCCCGGCCCGCCCCGCTCACCTCGTTTTCTGAATGAAAAGGTCTTTCTCTTCATGCAGCTGGTCCAGGTGGCTCAAGTCCCTCCGCAGGAGTGAGGCCTGCATTCTGTCCTGGACGGCTGGTCTCTGCTTCCTCTTGTCTGCGTTCTGCTCTTTCCCTGGACTTAACGCGGAAAGGACCCCCGCTGCCATCGTGTGGGGAGCGCGTCCTGCCCCTCCCCCTCTCCCGGGTTAATTACCAGGAGCTTCCCGGGTCCGCCTTGTTCTCAGCCTCCCCAGGGACAGAGCCCAGCACAAACTCCGGATCCTCCAGTTCATCTGTTTCTAGAAATAGAGTGAGAGTTAAAACAACAGAAAGCAGATGGAGACCTTCAAGCCTGAAGTTCCAGGGTAAATCCTGACACACGCAAACTGGGCAATGATGCGATGGCGGCTCAGAGCAGTGGTTCTCAGAGTGTGGCCCAGGGAACCCTTACAAGGGGTCTGCAAAGTCAAAACTATTTTCATAGTAATAGCAAAACACTATTGTCTTTCCCACCCTTGTTTCATGAGCGTAGAGTGGAGTTTTCTAAAGGCCACATGACGAGATATCACGGCAGACTCGTCAGAGGCAGACGTGAAATCCAGCTGCCTGCTCTTAAACCAGGCCCTTCATGCTACATACAACAGGGTCATTATCGCCATTTTAAGCAATAACAAAAAACTGGGGAAGACAGTCGGCCACCTTCAAAGTCTCAGCCACGTGGCTCTTTCTTCTGATTAAACACGGAATAATATAAACTACCTTTTTGAGAAAAAAAAATCTGAGTTTAAAAGATGTAGTCTCTCTGAAAAAAGGAAATTAAAGGGCAACTATTAAGCACATCATTTGTCTTCTGTGGGTTGAAACGTGTCTTATTTGTGAAAAGACCTTTCTTAATTACCATCCTCCACAATGGGGGCGTCGTCCAAAAGCTTCTTAGGGAACAGGCTGGCATCTTCTTCCATCTTGGGAGGCAGAAATTAGCTACAAAAATTTTTACAAAACATAGATGACACATTAAAAAAAACCCTAAAAAACCGGATTTCATAAGAGTTAACAATTTCTCTTGTAAAAAGACATTAAGAAAATGAAGAGAGGCCACAGAATCTGAAAAAATATTTGCAGTACATATATGTAACAAAGGTCTTGTACTCAGATTATATATAAAGAACTCCTAAATAACAGCAATAGAAAGTCCAAACCCCAATTGAAAAGGGACAAAAATTTTAGAACAGACACGACAAAAGAAGATGCACGAATGACCATAGGCTCATGGAACTTTGTAAACATCATTAGTCACCAGGGAATCAAATCAAAACCATAACCAGACACTACTACACACCTGTTAGAACGCCCCAAATCAAAAACACCAAATGCTAAACCGTAACACTAGATGCTATCAACATATACTAACCATAGGACCCAGAAATCCTACTGTGAGGTATCTACCCAAGAGAAACAGAAGTATGTCCACAAAAAAACTTGTACAGGAATGCTCACAGCAACCTTATTCACAACAGCCCCAAACTGGAAACAATCCAAATGTCCATCATGATGAGAACTGATTCTGAGAAACAGATTCTGGCACATTCATACAAAGGAATAATAGTGATAAAGAGAACGAAGTCTGATGCACAGAGCACCACAGATGAATCTCAGAAACACCGTGTTAAGTGCAGGAAGCCAGACACAGAAGAGCACGTGTGAAGCCCCAGAACAGGCAGGACTAAAGGGCGACGACAGGAATGAGACGCAGGTTCTGGGCTAGAGGCAGGGGATGGGGACGGCAGGGCTACGAGGAACTGGGGGGAGGACGGAAACGGTCTGCATCTTGTTTTGGGTGGTGGCTACACAGGTGTACACAAGTGTCAAACTCACACTAGTGGACATTTAATCTGTGTGCATGTTACAGCGTGTACATGTTATCTCAATAAAACGCGGGCACAGAGTCCAGAGACAACTCCTAAGGGGTATCAGAATATTCATTACAGTTTGATAATCATTTCGGGAACATTGGGAGCTGCCTGTGTAGAACTTGGTACAGATGTTGATATTAGATGTTGATATTAAATGTTGATATTATGGACGAGGTGCTGAAATTGTAGACCAGTTTGTTTTCATTGCTGAATTTAGCAACTGCTCCAGAATAAGTCACTGAAAAATATTTTCAAAGCCTAATAATGTTTCCTTGATAAATCATTAATAAATCAATGCCAGTCATTTATTTTTTAAATGCTACAAAAAACCCCTTTGTGCATTAAAGCCCCAAGAGGCAGAATTTTGAGGCATCTTGTAAAATACCAACAATATTCCTCCCAATTGAAGACACCTACTAGTCTACCAGCCTGCGGATGGTGGATGCGGGGCTTTCAGAAGATGCTTACAAAGTGGTCCAGCCTGTCCTGCCCTGGGCTCGTGAGTCCCATGCGCTCATCACATCGCGTATAAAACACAGTGTAACCGACGCCCCCCGTGGGTGACACTCTGCTAAGAGAAGGGACGTCTCACACAGCTCCACCTGCAGTGACAACATCAAACCACACGCGCTCTGAATGTCCAGCTGAAGACAGTGGTTCCTGACAGAGGGCCCCTGATCCCCTTCAAATCCTCACTAGAACAACCGTGGCAGGATTCAGTGTTTTCAGGACATGAGTCTACAAGGATGAGGCAGACGCGAGAAGAACAGTGGGAACACAACAGGAGCCAGCATGCAGAAGGATGTGCAGTGAGGGGCCCCAAGGCCCCGCGGGCATCGCACAACCTGGGGGTCAGGAGCCGGGCGCCTCTGACGTGCGGGTGAAGTGGGATCAAACACAGAGATTTGCTAAAATGTGCTTAAGAAGCACGTGGACCTTCTGTTTGAGAATTGGCTGGCCAGTGTGCAAATAACCAAAAATGCTGGAAAAATTGTATTTTAATTGTCTTAAGGGTCTTGAAGAATTGACATTATGAAATTATCAGGTCAAAATCTAAGTGAAGACAAGAATACAAATAGATGAAGTGACCAAGCTAAAGAAAAGTATCTTATCAAATTAGATTAAAAAAACCACCAACAACAAAAACAACAAAAATCTAACTTTTTACTATTTATTTTTTATTTTTTTAAAATTTATTTATTTTTGGTTGCGTTGGGTCTTCGTTGCTGCGCGCGGGCTTTCTCTAGTCACGGAGAGCAGGGGCTACTCTTCATTGAGGTGCGCAGGCTTCTCATTGCGGTGGCTTCTCTTGTTGCGGAGCACGGGCTCTAGGCATGCAGGCTTCAGTAGTTGTGGCGCATGGGCTCAGTAGTTGTGGCTCGCAGGCTCTAGAGCGCAGGCTCAGTAGTTGTGGCGCACGGGTTTCGTTGCTCTGCAGCATGTGGGATCTTCCTGGACCAGGGCTCAAACCCGTGTCCCCTGCATTGGCAGGCGGATTCTTAACCACTGCGCCACCAGGGAAGCCCACTTTTTACTATTTAAAAGAGAATTCTAAAGCAATAACGTACAGAAGCACTGCATTTTCAAAGTCAGACAAAGACGCCCTGTATAGAAACTGTAACAGGAAGTTGCTGACGTTGTCTAGAAACAGACAAAAATACTTTAGGCAAAAAGCAGTAACAGCAGTAAGAGGGTCAGGTCATCACCAGATGCGCAGCTCACCAGCAAGATACAACAGTGGTAAATACACGTGTATTCAAATGCATAGCCACTAAATAAACAAAGCAAAGATTGGCAGAACAAGGAGAAAGAGCCAAAAGTACAAACTCTAGTGGGAGATTTTAACACACTTCTCTCAGGAACTGACAACAAAACCAGATAAAATAAGTCATTAATGACACACATTTAAACAACATCATTAACAAACTGAACCCCACAGACATACATAGAACAAAAACAACTATGGAAATTTAAGTGCTCCCTTAAACCATTACACAGAATATTTACAAAAACTATCTACTGGCCCCAAAGCAGGACTCAACAAATTTCAAATAACTAAAATCATACAAAGCTTATTCTCTGACCATATTAGTCAGTCCAAATCAATAACAAATAGAGAAAAGCAGCCAAAATGGGGGAGTAGGAAGACCCCTGAGCTCACCTTCTCCCATGGGCACAAAGAGAATCACCCTATTCACAGAGCAACTAGTGACGAGAAAGACCAGAAGCTTAGAAGAAAAGACTGTCTACAACTGAAGATGTACAGGAGGACTCACAACGGACTGGGCAGGAGGGGCAGAGCCACGGTGTAGTCAAGACCCAAACCCCCAGGTGGGTAAGCTGCACACGGGACGATAATCACAACCGCAGAGGTTTGCCCCAAGGAGTCAGGGCTCTGAGCCCCATGTCAGGCTCCCCAGCCTGGGGGCCCTGCACCAGGAAGTTGAGCCTGAAGATCATCTGGCACTGAAGGCGAGCGGGGTTTCCTTCCAGGGGAGCCAGAGGGCTGTGCGAAATAGAGACGCCGCTCTTAAAGGACACAAAATCTCACATGCTCAGGGCCCAGGACAAAAGCAGGAAATTGAGAGGAGCCTGGGTCAGACCCACCTGCTGATCTTGGGGAGCCTCCAGGAGAGGCTGCGGGCAAGGGTAGCTTGTCCTGGGGACACAGTCACTGGTGGCAGCTATTTTGGGGGCAGCTCGTTCTAACACAAGGACACTGGTGCTGCAAGCGCCATTTCAGAATCCTCTCTCTGGCTTATTAGTGCCGGGACCTGCCCTGCATACCAGCCTGTAGGCACCAGTACGGGGATGCCTCAGGCCAAGCAGCTAGCTGGGCAGGGGCATAGCCCCACCTGCCAGTAGGCTGGCTGCCTTTAGACTCCCTGAGCCCACAGCCGCCCCAAGACCTCGCGCTGTCCACCTGAGGGCCCAGGACCCAGTCCCGCTCACCACTGCCCAGCACCAGCCCCGGGACCAGCGTCACCCACTAGCGGGCAGCACCAGCCACAGGACCCCCTGGACCCTGGCCCTACCCACCAGTGGGCTGATACTCCTACTTCAGGACTCCCAGGCCATTTACATCAATGGACAGATTATCTAGACAGAAAATCAATAAGGAAACACTGGCCTTAAATGACACATTAGATCAAATGAACTTAATTGATCTATCTAGAACATTCCATCCCAAAACAGCAAATACACATTCTTTTCAAGTATACATGAAACACTCTCCAGGACAGATCACCTGCTAGGCCACAAAACAAGTCTCAATAAATTTAAGAAAACTGAAATCATATTAGGCATCTTTTATGATCACAATGCTATGAGACTAAAAATCAACTACAAGAAAAAAACTGCAAGAAACACAAACATGTGGAGGCTAAACAATATGCTACCAAGCAACCAATGGATCATTGAAGAAATCAAAGAAGAAAATAAAAGAATACCTGACACAAATGAAAATGAAAAGCAAAGAATCCAAAATCTGTGGGATGCAGCAAAAGCAGTTCTAAGAAGGAAGTTTATAGCAATACAAGCTAACCTCAGGAAACAAGAAAAATCTCAGATAAACAACCTAACCGTACACCTAAAACCTAACCCTAAGTAGAGAAAGCAGAACAAACAAAACTCAAAGTTAGTAGAAGGAAAGAAATCATAAAGATCAGAGCAGAAATAAATTAAAGAGAGACTTTAAAAAACAATCAGAAAGGTCAATGAAACTAAGAGCTGGTTCTTTGAAAAGATAAACAAAATTGATAAACCTTTAGCCCAACTCATGAAGAGAAAAAGAGAGAGGGCCCAAATCTAGAAAATCAGAAGTGAAAAAGAAGTCACAACCAGAAATATAGATCAATGGAACAGGACAGAAAGCCCAGAAATAAGTCCACACGCTTACAATTAATCTACAACAGAGGAGGCAAAAATATACCATGCAGAAAATACAGTCTCTTTAATAAGTGGTGCTGGGAAAACTGAATAGCTACATGTAAAATAATGAAATTAGAACATTCTCTAATACCATACACAAAAATACACTCAAAATGGATTAAAGACCTAAATGTAAGACCAGATACTATAAAACTCTTAGAGGAAAACATAGGCAGGACACCCTTTGACATAAATAAAGCAATATCTTTTTGCTTCCACCTCCTAGAGTAATGAAAATAAAACGAAATAAACAAATGGGACCTAGTTAAACTTCAAAGCTTTTGCACAACAAAGGAAATCACAAACAAAATGAAAAGACAAGCCAGAGAATGGGAGAAAATATTTGCAAATGAAGTGACCGACAAGGGATTAATCTCTAAAATATACAAACAGCTCATGCAGCTCAATATCAAAAAAACAAACAACCTAATCAAAAAATGGACAGAAGATCTAAATAGACATCTCTCCAAAGAAGACATATAGATGGCCAAAAAGCACATGAAAAGATGCTTGACATCGCTAAGTATTAGAGAAATGCAAATCAAAACTACAATGAGGTTATCACCTCACAACAGTCAGAGTGGCCATCATCAGAAAGTCTACAAACAATAAATGCTGGAGAGGGTGTGGAGAAAAGGGAACCCTCTTGCACTGTAGGTGGCAATGTAAATTGGTACAACCACTATGGAGAACAGTATGGAGGTTCCATAAAAAACTAAAAATAGAACTACCATACGGCCCAGCAATCCCACTCCTGGGCATATATCTGGAGAAAACCATAATATGAAAAGATACATGCACACCCCCACAATGTTCATTGCAGCACTGTTTAAAATAGCCAAGACGTGGAAGCAACCTAAATGTCCATCAACATATGAATGGGAAAAGAAGATGTGGTACATATATACAATGGAATATTACTCAGCCATAAAAAGGAATGAAATAATGCCATTTGCAGCAACATGGAAGGACATAGAGATTATCATACTAAGTGAAGTAAGTCAGACAAAGACAAATGTCATATGATATCACTTACATGTGGAATCTAAAAAAAAAATAGAAGCAGACTCACAGACTTCGAAAACAAACTCAAGGTTACCAAAGGGGAAAGGTGGTGGGAGGGATAAATGAGGAGTTTGGAATTAACATATACACACTACTATATATATAATAGACAATCAACAAGGACCTATTGTATAGTACAGGGAACTCTACTCAATATTCTGTAGTAATCTATATGGGAAAAGAGTCTGAAAAAGAATGGATATATGTATACGTATATCTGAATCACTTTGTTGTACAGCTGAAACTAACACAATATTGTAAATCAACTATACTCCAATATAAAATAAAAATTAAATTAAAAAAAAGAAGTTACAACTGACACCACAGATATACAAAGGATCATAAGAGATTACCACAAAAAATTATTTTTAAAAAAACTCCCAACAAACAGAAGTCCAGGACCAGATGGCTTCACAGGTGAATTCTACCAAACATTTAGAGAAGAGTGAACACCTAGCCTTCTCAAACTATTCCAGAAATTTGCAGAGAAAGGAATGCTTCTGAACTCATTCTACAAGGCCAGCATCACCCTGATACTAAAACCAGACAACAATATCACAAAAAAAGAAAATTATAGGCCAATATCACTGATGAACATAGATGCAAAAATACTCAATAAAATATTAGCAAACTGAATCCAACAATACATTAAGAGGATCATACACCATGATAAAGTGGGATTTATACCTGGGATGCAAGGATGTTTCAATATCCACAAATCAATCAATGTGATACATGACATTAACAAATTGGGGAATAAAAATCATATGATCAGGACTTCCCTGGTGGGGCAGTGGTTAAGAATCCACCTGCCAATGCAGGGGACACGGGTTCGAGCCCTGGTCCAGGAAGATCCCACATGCCTCGGAGCAACTAAGCCCATGCACCACAACTACTGAGCCTGCACTCTAGAGCCTGCATGCCACAACTACTGAAGCCCGTGTGCCTAGAGCCTGTGCTCCGCAACAAGAGAAGCCACCGCAATGAGAAGCTCATGCACCAAAACGAAGAGTAGCCCCACTCGCTGCAACTAGAGAAAGCCCACATGCAGCAACAAAGACCTAATGCAGCCAGAAAAAATAAATAAATAAAATTAAATTAAAAAATCATATGATCATCTCAATAGATGCAGGAAAAAGCTTTTGACAAAATTCTACTTACATTTATGATAAAAACGCTCAACAAAGTGGGTATAGAGGAAACATACCTCAACATAATAAAGGCCATTTATGACAAACCCACAGCTAACATCATTCTCAATGGTGAAAAGCTGAAAGCATTTCCTCTAAGATGAGGAACAAGACAAGGATGTCCACTCTTGCCATTTTTATTCAACATAGTTTTGGAAGTCCTAGCCACAGCACTCAGACAAGAAAAAGAAAAAAAAAGGATCCAAATTGGAAAGGAAGAAGTAAAACTGTCACTGTTCACAGATGACATATTATACATAGAAAATCCTAAAGATGCCACCAAAAAACTACTAGAACTCATCAGTGAATTCAGTAAAATTGCAGGATACAAAGTTAATACACAGAAACCTGTTGCATTTATATACACTAACAACAAACTATCAGAAGGAGAAATTAAGAAAACAATCCCATTTACAATCCCATCAAAAAAGACTAAAACACCCAGGACTAAATCTAACTAAGGAAGTAAAAGACATGTACTCAGAAAACTATAAGACACTGAAGAAAGAAATTAAAGACGACACAAACAGATGGAAAGATATACTGTGCTCATGGATTGGAAGAATTAATATTGTTAAAATGACTATACTACCCAAGGCAATCTACAGGTTCAATGTAATCCCTATCAAAATACCAATGGCACTTTTCAATTTAAATAATTTTAAAATATGTATAGAAACAGAAAAGACCCCAAATAGCCAAAGCAATCTCCGAAGCTGGAGGAAACACACTTCCTGATTTTAAACTATACTCCAAACCTCCAGTAATGAAAACAGTATGGTACTGGCACAAAAATAGACACATAGGTCAATAGAACACAATAGAAAGCCCAGAAACAAACCCACACTTATATGGGAAATTAATCTACAACAAATGAGGCAAGAATATACAATGGGGAAAAGACAGCCTCTTCAATACATGGTTTTTGGAAAACTGAACAGCTACATGCAGAAGAATTGAACTGGACTACTCTCTCATACCATATATAAGAATAAATTCAAAATGGATTAAACGGGACTCCCCTGGTGGCGCAGTGATTAAGAATCCGCCTGCCAATGCAGGGGACGTGGGTTCGAGCCCTGGTCCGGGAAGATCCCACATGACGCAAAGCAACTAAGCCTGTGCATCACAACTACTGAGCCTGCGCTCTAGAGCCCGTGAGCCACAACTACTGAGCCCACGCGCCACAGCTACTGAGCCTGCATGCCACAACTACTGAAGCCCACACGTCTAGAGCCTGTGCTCCGCAACAAAGAGTAGCCCCTGCTCGCCACAACTAGAGAAAGCCCGCATGCAGCAATGAAGACCCAACACAGCCCAAAAATAAATAAATTAATTAATTTAAAAAAATGGATTGAAGGCTTAAATGTAAGACCACAAACCGTAAAAATTGTAGAAGAAAATATAGGCAGTAAGATCTTTGACACTGAACTTAGTAATAATGTTTGGATTTGTCTCTTCATGCAAGGGAAACAAAAGCAAATATACACGGATGGGACTATATCAAATTAAAAAGCTTTTGTGCAGCGAAGAAAACTATTATCAAAACAAAAAGGCCAGGGACTTCCCTGGTGGTACAGTGGTTAAGAATCCGCCTGCCAATGCAGGGGACACGGGTTCGAGCCCTGGTCCAGGAAGATCCCACATGCCACGGAGCAACTAAACCCATGCACCACAACTACTGAGCCTGTGCTCTAGGGCCCATGAGCCACAAGTACTGAGCCCGTGTGCCACAACTACTGAATCCCACGTGCCTAGAGCCCATGCTCCACAACAATGAGAAGCCCGCGCACCACAACAAAGAATAGCCCCTGCTTGCCGCAACTAGAGAAAGCCCGTGTGCAGCAACGAAGACCCAACGGAGCCAAAAATAAATAAATAAATAAATTAATTAATTTTTAAAAAGGCCATCTACTGAATGGCAGATGATATTTGCAAATATATCCAATAAGTGGTTAATATCCAAAATATATACGAACTCATACAACTCAACATTGACAAACTCAAAAACCTGATTAAAAAATGGGCAGAGGATCTGAATAGATATTTTTCCAAAGAAGATATACAAACGCTGGCTGAATACGGAGGAAAGGGAACCTTCCTGCACTGCTGGTGGGAATGTAAATTGGTGCAGCCACTGTGGAAAACAGTATGGAAATTACTCAAAAAATTAAAAATAGAACTACCATATGATCCATCAATTTTACTCCTGGGTATTTATCAAGGAAAAAAACCCCAAAACACTAATTAGAAAAGATATATGCACCCTTATATTCATTACAGTACTATTTACAATAGCCAAGATATGTAAGCAATGTAAGTGCCCATCAACAGGTGAATGGATAAAGAAGATGTGGTATATATACACGATGGAGTACTACTCAGCCGTAAAAAGAATGAAATCTTGTCATCTGCAAAAATATGGATGGACCTCAAGGGTATTATGCTAAGTGAAATAAGTGAGATAGAGAAAGACAAATAATGTATGATTTCACTTATACTTAGAAACTAAAAAAACAAAACAAATGAACAAACATCATAAAACAGAAACAGAGTCATAGATACAGAGAACAAACAGGTGGTTGCCAGAGGGGGTGGGGATGAGAGGGGGAGAGAAATAGGTAAGAGAGATTGGAAGGTACAAACTTCCTGCTGAAAAATAAACAAGTCACAGGGATGAAATGTACAGTGCGGGGAATATAACAATAACTATATAGTATCTTTGTATGGTGACCTATCGTAACGAGACATATCCTGTGATCACTTCGAAATGTATAGAAATATCGAATTATTATGTTGTGTAACAGGAACTAACATAGTGTTGTAGGCTAATTATATTTCAAAAACAAACAAAATCATAGAAAAAGAGGTCAGATTTGTAGTTACCAGAGGCGGGGGGTTGGGGAAGGGGGAATTGGAAGAGGGCCTAAAAACATACAAACTTCCAGTTATAAATAAGTTCTAATGATGTAATGTACAACATGATAAATGTAATTAACACTCTGTATGTTATATATGAAAGTTGTTAAGAGGGTAAATCCTAAGAGTTCTCATCACGAGGAAGAATTTTTTTCTATTTCTTTAATTTTGTACCTATATGAGATGATGGATGTTCACTAAACTTATTGTGGCGATCAGTTTATGATGTTTGTATGTCAAATCATTATGCTGTGCACCTTAAACTTATACAGTGCTCTATGTCAATTATATTCCAATAAAACTGGAAGAAAAAAATCAAATCAGAAACTATGAATTCACCTTATTTTTTGAAAATAAGAAACATACTTCTAAATAACCCATGGGCCAAAGAAAAAATCATAATGACAATTATAAAATGTTTTTAACTAAGTTATAATGAAAATATCATATATCAAACTGAGTGTAGCCAAGGTAGAACAGAGTGAATTTGTAATCCTAAATGCTCATATCAGGAATGAGACAGGCTAAATATTAATGTGCTAAACATCCAACTCAAGGGGTTATAAAAAGAGCTGCAATATAAACCCAAAGAAAGTAGAAGGAAGAAAACAAAAAAGATTAGAAATTAATGCTGCAAGACAAACATGTGATAGAGATGTTCCTCAAAGCCAAAAGTTTGTACTTTTAGAAGATTTATAAAACTGACAAATCTCTAATAAAACTGATAAATAAAAAGAGAAAGAACAAATCATCCATATAAGAAGGGTCTCTAACTATAGATACTACAGACATGAAAAAATGTAAAAATGTCATGAAACACTTTACACCAATAAATTTACAAATTTAGACAATGGACAAATTATTAGAAAAATATTACTAACCAAAATTGTTTTGAGAACAAAAAATAGAAAACTTGAAAATTCCCACAGGTGTAAAAGAAATTCAATCAAGAGTCAAATATGGGGACTCTGGGAGGGCTCATGCCAAGGAGTACTTCCCAGAAATGCTGCTGCCAGTGTCCTTGTCCTCACGGTGAGGCACAGCCACCCCCTGCCTCTGCAGGAGACCCTCCAACACTAGCAGCTTCCATGGACCCCTGATTGCTGCTTGAGGAGAATTGCCCTGTGGATTTGACTGACCAACGATTGTGATATAAGCAGTTTCAGGTGATTGGCCCAGCAGGAGTGAGAAGAATTTATCTTCAGTATAAACTTCTTATTCCACAGTGTCTCTTCATTTGCCTGGGAGGTGAGAATATTGAGACTCACGGAGATTAAGCAATGGAGTACTTTCACTGCTCAAATGTAATGATGCCATGATTTTGATGGAGTGTTGACCACCCCTCATACACTGCTTTCTTCACCCAAGTGCTAATTCCATCTTATCAGACACTGTGTCCTTTCCTGGCTGAGGAAACCAGGATCTACAGTGAGGGCAGACAGCAGAAGCAAGAAGAACTACAATCCTGCAGACAGCAGAAGCAAGAAGAACTACAATCCTGCAGCCTGTGGAACAAAAACCACATTCACAGAAAGATAGACAAGATGAAAAGGCAGAGGGCTATGTACCAGATGAAGGAACAAGATAAAACCCCAGAAAAACAACTAAATGAAATGGAGATAGGCAACATTCCAGAAAAAGAATTCAGAATAATGATAGTGAAGATCATCCAGAACCTCGGAAAAAGAATGGAGGCAAAGATCAAGAAGATGCAAGAAATGTTTAACAAAGATCTAGAAGAATTAAAGAACAAACAAACAGAGATGAACAATACAATAACTGAAATGAAAAATACACTAGAAGGAATCAATAGCAGAACAACTGAGGCAGAAGAATGGATAAGTGACCTGGAAGACAGAATGGTGGAATTCACTGCTGCAGAACAGAATAAAGAAAAAAGGATGAAAAGAAATGAAGACAGCCTAAGAGACCTCTGGGACAACATTAGACACAACAACATTCTCATTATAGGGGTCCCAGAAGGAGAAGAGAGAGAGAAAGGACCCGAGAAAATATTTGAAGAGATTATAGTCGAAAACTTCCCTAACATGGGAAAGGAAACAGCCACCCAAGTCCAGGAAGCACAGCGAGTCCCATACAGGACAAGCCCGAGGAGAAACACGCCGAGACACATAGTAATCATAGGGGAAAAATTAAAGACAAAGAAAAATTACTGAAAGCAGCAAGGGAAAAACGACAAATAACATACAAGGGAACTCCCATAAGGTTAACAGTTGATTTCTCAGCAGAAACTCTACAAACCAGAAGGGAGTGGCATGATATACTTAAAGTGATGAAAGGGAAGAACCTACAACCAAGATTACTCTACCGAGCAAGGATCTCATTCAGATTCGATGGAGAAATCAAAAGCTTTACAGACAAGCAAAAGCTAAGAGAATTCAGCACCACCAAACCAGCTCTACAACAAATGCTAAAGGAAATTCTCTAAGTGGGAAACACAAGAGAAGAAAAGGACCTACAAAAACAAACCCCCCAAAATTAAGAAAATGGTAATAGGAACATACATATCGATAATTACCTTAAACGTGAATGAATTAAATGCTCCAACCAAAAGACACAGGCTTGCTGAATGGATACAAAAACAAGACCCATATACATGCTGTCTACAAGAGGCCCACTTCAGACCTAGGGACACATACAGACTGAAAGTGAGGGGATGGAAAAAGATATCATATGCAAATGGAAATCAAAAGAAAGCTGGAGTAGCAATATTCATATCAGATAAAATAGATTTTAAAATAAAGCATGTTACAGGAGACAAGGAAGGACACTACGTAATGACAAAGGGATCAATCTAAGAAGATATAACAATTATAAATATATATGTACCCAACATAGGAGCACCTCAATACATAAGGCAACTGCTAACAGCTCTAAAAGAGGAAATCGAGAGTAACACAATAATAGTGGGGGACTTTAACACTTCACTCACACCAATGGACAGGTCATCCAAACAGAAAATTAACAAGAAAACACAAGCTTTAAATGACACAATAGACCAGGCAGATTTAATTGATATTTATAGGACATTCCATCCAAAAACAGCAGATTACACATTCTTCTCAAGTGTGCATGGAACGTTCTCCAGGATAGATCACATCTTGGGTCACAAATCAAGCCTCAGTAAATTTAAGAAAATTGAAATCATATCAAGCATCTTTTCTGACCACAACACTATAAGATTAGAAATCAATTACAGGGAAAATAACGTAAAAACCACAAACACATGGAGGCTAAACAATACGTTACTAAATAACCAAGAGATCACTGAAGAAATCAAAGAGGAAATCAAAGAATACCTAGAGACAAATGACAATGAAAACACGACGATCCAAAACCTATGGGATGCAGCAAAAGTAGTTCTAAGAGGGAAGTTTATAGCTATACAAGCCTACCTCAAGAAACAAGAAAAATCTCAAATAAACAGTCTAACGTTACACCTAAAGGAACTAGAGAAAGAAGAACAAACAAAACCAAAGTTAGCAGAAGGAAAGAAATCATAAAGATCACAGCAGAAATAAATGAAATAGAAACAAAGAAAACAATAGCAAAGATCAATAAAACTAAAAGCTGGTTCTTTGAGAAGATACACAAAATTGACAAACCATTAGCCAGACTCATCAAGAAAAAAGAGGGAGAGGACTCAAATCAATAAAATTAGAAATGAAAAAGGAGAGGTTACAACAGACACCGCAGAAATACAAAGCATCCTAAGAGACTACCACAAGCAACTCTATGCCAATAAAACGGACAACCTGGAAGAAATGGACAAATTCTTAGAAAGGTAAAACCTTCCAAGACTGAACCAGGAAGAAATAGAAAATATGAACATACCAATCACAAATAATGAAATTGAAACTGTGATTAAAAATCTTCCAACAGGGGCTTCCCTGGTGGCGCAGTGGTTGAGAATCTGCCTGCCAATGCAGGGGACACGGGTTCGAGCCCTGGTCTGGGAAGATCCCACATGCCACGGAGCAACTCGGCCCGTGAGCCACAATTACTGAGCCTGCGCGTCTGGAGCCTGTGCTCGACAACGAGAGGCTGCGATAGTGAGAGGCCCGCGCACCGTGATGAAGAGTGGCCCCCGCACCGCGATGAAGAGTGGCCCCCGCTTGCCACAACTAGAGAAAGCCCTCGCACAGAAACGAAGACCCAACACAGCCATACATACATACATACATAAAAAGAATGTAAGCAGACAAGAATAGCATTAAAAAAAAAAAAAATCTTCCAACAAACAAAAGTCCAGGATCAGACGGCTTCACAGGTGAATTCTATCAAACATTTAGAGAAGAGCTAACACCCATCCTTCTCAAACTCTTACAAAAATTTGCAGAGGAAGGAACACTCCCAAACTCATTCTATGAGGCCACCATCACCCTGATACCAAAACCAGACAAAGATACTACAAAAAAAGAAAATTACAGACCAATATCACTGATGAATATAGATGCAAAAATCCTCAACAAAATACTAGCAAACAGAATCCAACAACACATTAAAAGGATCATACACCATGATCAAGTGGGATTTATCCCAGAGATGCAAGAATTCTTCAATATACGCAAATCAATCAATGTGATACACCATATTAACAAATTGAAGAATAAAAACCATATGATCATCTCAATAGATGCAGAAAAAGCTTTTGACAAAATTCAACACCCATTTATGATAAAATCTCTCCAGAAGGTGGGCATAGAGGGAACCTACTTCAACATAATAAAGGCCGTGTACAACAAACCCACAGCAAACATCATTCTCAATGGTGAAAAACTGAAACCATTTCCACTAAGATCAGGAAGAAGACAAGGATGTCCACTCTCACCACTATTATTCAACATAGTTTTGGAAGTCCTAGCCACGGCAGTCAGAGAAGAAAAAGAAATAAAAGGAATACAAATTGGAAAAGAAGAAGTAAAACTGTCACTGTTCACAGATGACATGATACTATACACAGAGAATCCTAAAGATGCCACCAGAAAACTACTAGAGCTAATCAATGAATTTGGTAAAGTTGCAGGATACAAAATTAATGCACAGAAATCTCTTGCATTCCTATATATTAATGATGAAAAATCTGAAAGAGAAATTAAGGAAACACTCCCATTTACCATTGCAACAAAAAGAATAAAATACCTAGGAATAAACCTACCTAGGGAGACAAAAGACCTGTATGCAGAAGACTATAAGACACTGATGAAAGAAATTAAAGATGATACCAACAGATGGAGAGATATACCATGTTCTTGGATTGGAAGAATCAATATTGTGAAAATGACTATACTACCCAAAGCAATCTACAGATTCAATGCAATGCCTATCAAATTACCAATGGCATTTTTTACAGAACTAGAACAAAAGAATCTTAAAATTTGTATGGAGTCACAAAAGACCCTGAATAGCCAAAGCAGTCTTGGAGGAAAAAAATGGAGCTGGTGGAATCAGACTCCCTGACTTCAGACTATACTACAAAGCTACAGTAATCAAGACAATACGGTACTGGCACAAAAACAGAAATATAGATCAATGGAACAGGATAGAAAGCCCAGAGATAAACCCATGCACCTATGGTCAACTAATCTATGACAAAGGAGGCAAGGATATACAATGGGGAAAAGACAGTCTCTTCAATAAGTGGTGCTGGGAAAACTGGACAGCTACATGTAAAAGAATGAAATTAGAACACTCCCTAACACCATACACAAAAATAAACTCAAAATGGATTAGAGACCTAAATGTAAGACTGAGCACTATAAAACTCTTAGAGGAAAACATAGGAAGAACACTCTTTGACATAAATCACAGCAAGATCTTTTTTGATCCACCTCCTAGAGTAATGGAAATAAAAACAAAAATAAACAAATGGGATCTAATGAAACTTAAAAGCTTTTGCACAGCAAAGGAAACCATAAACAAGACAAAAAGACAACCTCAGAATGGGAGAAAATATTTGCAAATGAATCATCGGACAAAGGATTAATCTCCAAAATATATAAGCAGCTCATGCAACTCAATATTAAAAAAACAAAGAACCCAATCCAACAATGGGCAGAAGACCTAAAGAGACATTTCTCCATAGAAGACATACAGATGGCCAAGAAGCACATGAAAAGCTGCTCAACATCACTAATTTTTTTTTAAAATAAATTTATTTATTTATTTATTTATTTTTGACTGTGTTGGGTCTTCGTTGCTGTGCACGGGCTTTCTCTAGTTGCGGTGAGCGGGGGCTACTCTTCGTTGTGGTGCACGGGCTTCTCATTGTCATGGCTTCTCTTGTTGCGGAACACGGGCTCTAGGCACGCAGGCTTCAGTAGTTGTGGCACGTGGGCTCAGTAGTTATGGCTCGCGGGCCCTAGAGCTCAGACTCAGTAGTTGTGGTGCACGGGCTTAGTTGCTCTGCGGCATGTGGGATCTTCCCAGGCCAGGGCTCGAACCTGTGTCCCTTGCATTGGCAGGCAGATCCTTAACGACTGCGCCACCAGGGAAGCCCAACATCACTAATTATTAGAGAAATGCAAATCAAAACTACAATGAGGTATCACCTCACACCAGTTAGAATGGGCATCAACAGAAAATCTACAAACAACGAATGCTGGAGAGGGTGTGGAGAAAAGGGAACCCTCTTGCACTGTTGGTGGGAATGTAAATTGATACAGCCACTATGGAGAACAGTATGGAGGTTCCTTAAAGAACTAAAAATAGAATTACCATATGACCCAGCAATCCCACTACTGGGCATATACCCAGAGAAAACCATAATTCAAAAAGACACATGCACCCCAATGTTCACTGCAGCACTATTTACAATAGCCAGGTCATGGAAGCAACCTAAATGCCCATCGACAGATGAATGGATAAAGAAGATGTGGTACATATATACAATGGAATTATTACTCAGCCATAAAAACGAATGAAATTGGGTCATTTGTAGAGACGTGGATGCATCTAGAGACTGTCATACAGAGTGAAGTAAGTCAGAAAGAGAAAAACAAATATTATATATTAATGCATATATGTGGAACCTAGAAAATGGTACAGATGAACCAGTTTGCAGAGCAGAAATTGAGACACAGATGTAGAGAAGAAACGTATGGACACCAAGGCGGGAAAGCGGCGGGGGTGGTGTTGGGATAAATTGGGAGATTGGGATTGACATGTATACACTGATGTGTATAAAATGGATGACTAATAAGAAAAATAAATAAATAAACATAAAAAAAAATTTAAAAAAAAAAAGTCAAATATGTTCCCACCAAGAAAACTCTAGGCTCCGAGACTTCCCTATCAAGTTCCATGAAACATTTGAGGTTCAAAATGTTCCAGTTTCACACACTTTCTTCCAGGAAAGAGAACCAGAAGGTCCACTCCCTGGTTTGTTTCGTGGAGCCACTTAACTTTTGCTACGAGAGCCTGGCAGTGAAAACAGGGAAAGGAAAATCACAGATCAGCCTCACTCTTGAGGTGAAGTGCCACCAGGCTAAAGCCAGCCACACGTAGACAGGATGGCACATCACGACAAAGACGGATTTGCTTAGCGTTAGAAATCAAGTCAACTCACCACAGAACAGACCAGAGAAGAGAAATATACAATTGACTCAATGCAGAAAAAAACATTGATGAAATTCAACATCCCACTTACACTTTTTAAAAATGTAGCAAACTGGCATTAGACTTCTTTAATGTGATAAAGAATGTCTGCCAACAATAATCCACAGGAAACGTCATACTTAATCATAAATATTATTAAGACTTCCCTGGCGGTCCAGCGGTTAAGACTCCGTGCTTCCACTGCAGGGGGCACGGGTTGGATCCCTGGTCGGGGAGCTAAGGTCCCCGCAAGCCGTTCGGCGTGGCCAAAAGAAAAAAAATCATAAACATTAAAGGCATTTCCTTTAAGACTGAGAACAAAACAAGGGTGCTCTCTGAAGCCACTGGGTCTCCCGACTGGAACAAGCAGAGAAGAAAGAAATACAAGGCATGAGGAGTGGAAGGGGAGACAGTTGTTTTCAGATAACACAATTGTGCATGTAGAAAATCCAAATGAGTATAGAGATAAATTGTTAATATTACGGAGACAATTTAGTAATGTTGCTAGATATAAATTCGGTAATAAAAATCAATGATATTCCTATTTATCAGAACAAATAATGAGAAAATAAGATTTGGAAAACTTATCATTTACAATTACACCAATAAATATGAAGTACTTGGGAATAAATACAACAAAAAAGGAGCACGACGCCCAATAAGAAAATGATGAAGCCCCGTCAGGTGACGTGAAACGAGACCTAAATAGAGAATAAGTGGAGTCAATGACCCAGTTTCTTCAGGAAATGGATGCCACGGGGGGAAAGGGAAGGGGAGTTGTTTTGAATGCAAAAGCCGTGAGAGGCAGGTCAACCACATGCAAGGTGGGGTTCTTGTTTGGAACCTGAGTCAAGCGAGAAACTGTAAAAGACATTTCTGAGGTAATGCGGGAAAATGGACACCAAGTGGTATTAGATTTTATTAAGAAATCAATATTAACTTGGCTGGGGTTGATAATGAATTTGTGGCTATGCTAAAAATAAGTTCTTTATCCGTTAGAATTGTGTACTAAAGCGTTTACGGGTGAACTTTGACACCTGGGGTTTTCTCTAAAATACATCAGCCAAGCGCTACAAGTGACAAGCAGTAGAAGCAGCAGGGGTGACTCGATTCTGGTGACCAGTGAAGGGCGGCTGGGCACCCAACGGTTCATAGAACCACCGCTTGGTGAGTGTGAAATTGTCCATAACAGACACCTAAAAAAATAAAAGCAATATAAATAAATCAGTGGAGAGATGCACGGTCACGTAACGGACACTCAGTGTTGCCAGGATGCCAGTTCTCTCCAAATTGCTCCACAGAGGCATTAAAAACGCCCCAAACTCCGACAGGGCAGTGTGCGCACGCGTGTGCAAGCGGCGGGCAGGGAATGGACATCTCAGTCCACGTGCTAAGCAGCTGGGCGTCCACCCCGGAAATCAAGTGAAGAGCAAAACTGCTACGGTGGAGGCGGAGGGGCCTTCAGGCCTTCAGGTTTTCTTAAACAAGACATCAAAAACATTAAGTCACAAGAGGAAAAGCTGGTAGAGTCTCATACACTTAAAAACTTTGGTTCAGAGCTTCCCTGGTGGCGCAGTGGTTGAGAATCCGCCTGCCAATGCAGGGGACATGGGTTCGAGCCCTGGTCTGGGAGGATCCCACATGCCGCGGAGCAACTGGGCCTGTGAGCCACAACTACTGAGCCTGCGCTCTGCAACAAGAGAGGCCGCGACAGTGAGAGGCCTGCACACCGCGATGAAGAGTGACCCCCACTCGCCACAACTAGAGAAAGCCCTCGCACAGAAACGAAGACCCAACACAGCCAAAAATAATAAATAAATAAATAAATAAATAAATATTTTAAAAAGTATAGAGAAAATGTCTTTAAAAAAAAACAAAAACCAAAAACTTTGGTTCAGATAACACCCTAAGGAGAGTTTAAGAAAAACTACAGATTAGAAGATAAATGCAACACATTTCCCAAAAGGTTTACCATCAAGACAAGTAAGGGACATCCACGGCTCAACAGAGAAGACGGGCAGCCCAACAGCAAAATGGCGAGACTGTGACAGGCAGGTTACAATAAAGGACGTTCAAATGGCCTGATACATGCCTGTTTTCCTGGCGTTATTAACAGTGCTCCCTGTAACTCTTAACAGAGTCCTGGCTAGATGATGAACTGTTTCTTGGTGATAAACCAAAAAAAGTTGCTCAACCTCATTTGTAATCAGGGAAATGCAGAGTAAAGCCACATACTATTATTACACAGCCATCAGACTCGGTAACACATTACGAGCCTGAGTATACCAGGTGCCACCAAGGACACGAAGCAGTGGGAAGGCTCATGCCCTAACGGTGGGAGTGAAAACTGGGACAGGTGCTTTGAAAAGAGTTCAGCATTGTGTCATAAAGTTAAATATATACACGCCCTCTGCACCGGTATCCTATTGCTGCCATAAGAAATTGCCACACACTCAGGGACTTAACACAGATGTATTATCTTACAGTTCTGGAGGTCATAAGTCTGAAATGAGCCCCACTGGGCTAAAATCAAGGTGTCGGCAGGGCTGCCCTCCTTTCCTGAGGCTCTGGGGGAGGGTCCATTTCCTTGCCTTTTCCAGTTTCTAGAGGTCACCCACGTGCCTCGGCCAAGGCCCCATCTTAGCAACTTCAAAGCCACTAATGTCAGGTGGTCTTTCTCGGGCTGCTTTCTTTCTGGCTCTCCTCCGCCTCCCTCTTCCACTAGGAGGGCCCTCCTAGTTGCACTGGGCTCACCGGGATAATCCAGCACAATCTCCCATCTCAGAGTCAGCTAACAACCTACATTCCCGGTGCCTGTAACCTAACACATTCACGGGTTCCAAGGGGCAGGACATGGCGGTCTCTGGGGGCCATTATTCTGTCTACCACGCCCTCTGACTCAGCAATTCCTCTCCTAGGCATTTACCCTACAGAAACTTAGATGCTGTATTAGTTTCCTGGGGATGCCATAACAAAGTATCACAAACTGGCTGTCTTAGAACACAAAAGTATTTTCTCATAGTTCTGGAGGCCAGAAATCTGAAATCAAGGTGCCAACTCCCACTGAAGTGCTAGGGAAGGATCTATTCCAGACTTCTCTGCTAGCTTCTGGTTCCCGGGCTTGTGGCAGCGTAACTCCAATCCATGTGACAGTCTCCCTGTGTGCGTGTCTACGTCCAAATTCCCGTTTATAAAGACGTCTGTCATATTGGAGGAGGGGCCCACCTTCCTCCAGTATGACATTGTCTTAACCAATTACATCCCCAATGACCCAGTTTCCAAATGAGGTCATATTCTGAGATACTGGGGGTTAGGATGTCAACATATCTTTTTTTTTTTGAGGAGACACAATTCCACTCCTAACACACATAAATACCAGGAGCCATAAGGAGACCCCAGAGAGCAGTGTTCGTAAGAGCAGTAACTACGGAAACAACCCACAGCCATCGGCAGCAGAACTGTGAGATCCACACTGTGGCGAGCTAGGTGGTGATGGAGGTGAGTGACCCACAGCTCGTGCAGCAGCGTGGATGAGTCTCTTACACACAACTGAGAGGGAGGAAGACACAAGCACAGGCTGCTTTTCCTCTTCCCCTTCTGCCCCAGGTGGGCCTGTGAAACAGGGTCCACAGTGGCCCAGACTGGGTGACAGAGCCTGAGTGGAGGAAGGCAGCCAGTCCAGTGTCGGGTATGAGAGCCCAAACGGGGGGCGGGGAGAGGGGGTAGGTGTCCACTGTGTGCGCCACTGGCTCAAGCCTGGGAGGGATGACATATCTTCAGAGCCTCAAAGTACTGCCCAGCAAAATACTCGTCAATTACAAAGGGCAAGGTAACTTCCCAGGTGAGATGCTGGCAGACACCACCTGCATCAAGTGATCAAAGCAAACTCGTCACTAATGTGACAAATGGACCACTGTGAGCCACCTGACAGGATGGAACGAGCCGAGAGTGACACGTGGTGTCACTTCTGTGACTTTCCTGCCAAAGACGCATAATGGGAGTCTGATCACAAGGAAACATCAGACAAACCCAAACAGAGGGGCTTTCTACAAAGTCACTGGCCTAAACCTTCAAAAGTGTCAGGGTCACGAAGCCAAGGAAAGCCTGATGAATGTTCTGGAATGAAGGAGACTAAAGAACCACGATGACTGCTCAGTGCAGTGGGGGGTCCCAGACTGGGCCCTTTTGGGTTTGTGACTTTATGGGATCTTTGATGGTCGTGTGTGGTTATGCTGGAGATTGTCCTTATGTGTAGGAAATGCACACGAAAGTATCTGGAGGTGACAGAGCACCACGCAGGCAACTTATCCTCAACTGCTCCAGGAAACAAGTTTTTTATGCTGAACTTGCAACTTTTACATATATTTGGGATTGTTTCAAAAATTTAAAAAGAATATATACAGCATTTTCCCATTTATATAAGGCTTAAAAACAGGTGAAACAATTATATTGTTTACAAACGGTAAAACTAAAGAAAATCAAGGAAATTAGAATCAGAAAGTCAGCCTATGGTCACCGGGGAAGGGTCTGCGTGGGGCAAGGGAGGGGTAGGTTGACTTGGGGTGCTGACCAGGTTGTATTTCTGGACTTGGGTAGTGACTAGTGATGCTGGCTTTATAACCAGTCCTTCAGCTGTACCTGTGAGTGTACTCGCCATCCCTCTACAGGGATAACCTATCAGGGAATTCTTTGGACTGTGGGTACCAGAGCCGGTCCGCCCATCACCTACTTCAGTACTTGGCTCACGGCAGATGGTCAAGGAGTGTTTGCCAGATACATAATGTGAGCACGTAAAACTAGTATGCGTTTACGGGAAACAAATAATAGAGGTTTCCAGAAACAGGTAACCATTAAAAACCAAACTGAGATGACCTCGGAATTCCTTTCCTCTGCCCGGACCCTCAGAGTCCCCTCTTCTTACCAGCCGGGCTGATCCCTCGAGTTTTGCTCAACGGTGTCCTAGATGTGCAAGGACAACATCGCAACGTCCGCGCGGAGCCGGAGCAGAGCTCGGAACCCAAGCTGCACGGCACCCTGGGGTCCCTGAGACCGGCCAGGGGCGACCCCCACCCCCCGCACTAGCACTTATTTCTCGGGCAGAACTTCCAAGATGAAGGCGCTGATTTGTGCCTGGGGGGGCGGCCAAAGCCCCCGACCCAGCCCCAGGCTCCGGGGCCAACGGACCCACCTCTCAGCAGACCCGCCGGGGTCCGAACGGCGCGGGCTCCGGGCGGAGAAGCTGCTCGGCTGCGGCTGCAGCTGGCTGCGCCGTTTGGCGCGGGCCGCTCCATGGCAACGGACGGCTCCATCGCGGTGTGGGGGTGCCCGCGCCCCCCTTCCCCGCTCGCGCGATGGCTCGGTCCGGCGGCGCGCCCCCGCGCAGGCGCAGTGCGGCCGAGGCGGCCACTTGCGCCCCGAGCGCGGGAGGGAGTTGGGGGCGCGCTAATCCGGTGGTCGCCGCCGGGATTCGCGCGCTGGCCGAGGCCGAGGCCGCGAGGGTCGCTGGGGCACCCGGGCAGTGGTGGAGGAGACCAGCGCTGCTCGGTGGCCCGGACGGCGCGCCAGGCTGCCTCCCCTGGTTTGGGCCAAGCCGGTTGAAGTTCGGATTAGTTGTCAATTTGAAAAACAGGAGAGTTCACATAAAATCGGGGTTCCTCACTTTCCTTTTCGAGATGAGAGACTTGGCACAATATGGCACACTGGGCTGGAGCTGAACCGAGCTTTCCCCGCGCATTCTCCAGCCCCCAGCCCTGCCCGGGCCCAGAGGGGTGTGTGTTTGCGGCGAGATGCAGGGATGTGAAGAAGGGTCCCTCTCGCCAGTGCACTCAGTGCCGGGCCCTGGGCCCCCAAGTGAGTCCGCGTATCCCCCGTCCTTGCAGGGCCCCGCGCCTTCCAGCACCCCGCCTGCATGTGACTTGCAAGGCCGCTGGCCCTGCTGGCCACTGGCTGGCTTTGACCAGTGTTTCCTGATGCCACAGTGGGGCCCAGGAAGTCCCTTAGTTTCATCCTGGAATGGTGAGAGACATCAAGCCTTGTGAAAAGCGCAGCATCTCTGAGAGCTGTGGACTTCACCCAGGTGACAGCAGTTACCTCTGCCTTCATCCGCCTGCAACGGTGCCCAGGCCTCTTCCCTTCTGGACTGAGGAACAGAACTGAGTCACCATATCCGCCCAGGACAGTTTTTCTAAGAGAAATTATTCTTCTCTTCCCCACCCCACCCAAATTATGGAGCTTCTTCCTTGTCAGCTTTGCTTCTCTGAGCCTGTCCATATTAATGATTAAGGCACTTTCTACTAAAGAAAAGAAGGACAGTGAAAGACTGAAAAGAGCCCCGTGTCCACCAGTAAGAGCTGGGTGAGGTGCAGCCGCACAGCGGAAGGGCTGGGAAAGGACTGTTTCTGTGTTCTGCCCTGGAGTGATTGCCAGAACATACCGTTAAGGGAAAAACACCAAGATGCAGAACAGTGGGTATAGTATTTTATATAAGAAGGGACAGGTGCAATAATATACTTGCTTATTTTCTTACACTATAAAGTAACATAAAAATGGTTACTGACCAGGGCCAGGAGGGTCAACAGTAGAAACTAGATTTCTCTAAATGTGCTTGTACATTTGACTATGGAACTGTGTAATTATAAAACCCAAAATAAGACAGAAGACAAAAAACAAAGAAAAGAGTTGAAAACAAAATGAAAAAAAAAAAAAACCTAACTCTATGTCAGTTTGGTGGCTTAACCAACAGAAAAGGACAATTTCAAGTGACTTTAAAACCCAACAGTTTGTACATACCTAGTAGACTGTAAACTATACAATTGTTTGCAGTAATCCTGGTCTTTGTTATAATATTAATATTGTTATTCTGGAATTATACAAAGTGGGGTAAAACAAATAAGTAGTATAGTAATATTAGGAACCAATATTTTTCATTTGTGCAAAGAGATAGAAATATAATATAAGTGGAAAAACCTGTAATATTGGATTTGGATGTGAAATATTAGTATGAATTAATATAATTTTTTCTTTTAACATATATTTCTTAGCTCTGTTCACTGAGAAGGTCTAGAACTATCAATATGGTAGCCACTGGACACATGTGGCTATTTAAATTTAAATTAATTAAAATTAAATACCTGAACAAATATTCATACATCCATGTTCACAGCAGCATTATTCACAATAGCCAGGTGGAAACAACCAAAATGTTCATCAGTGGATGAATGGATAAACAAAATGTGATAGATACATATAGTAGAATATTATTATGCCTTTGAAAGGAATGAAATTCTGACACCTGCTACAAAATGCATGAACCTTGAAGACATGATACTGAGTGAAATAAGGCAGTCACAAAAGAACAAATATTATTTGATTTCACTCATATGAGGTACATAGTCAAATTTATAGAGACAGAAAGTAGACTGGTGGTTGCCAGGAGCTGGGGTTGGTGTGGTGAAATTTGGGGTGAGTGTTTAGTGGGGACAGAGCTTCAGTCTGGGAAGATGAAAAAGCTCTGGAGATGGATGGTGGTGACCGTTGCACAGCAATGTGAATGTGTTTAATGTTGCTGAACTGTACACTTAAAAGTGCTTCCAATGGTAAAATTTAAGTTCTGTATATTTTACCACAATAAAAACATTTTAATTAGATAAAATTAAAAATTCCATTCCTCAGTGGCAGAAGCCCTGTGCGGCTCATAGCTGCTGTATTAGGTGCCACAGATGTAGAAAGTGCCCATCACCGTCTTGGATAGCACTGGTCTAAACACAATCACCAGTCCAGCAGTGATGAACACTATTAGCACCCGGGCTGTTGTCCCTACACGCCGTTTCCCACTAAGAAAGAAAACAGAGCTTCCTAGAAGAAAATGGCTGATTCCAGATCTGAGGCAGAAAACGTGCAAGATGATCCTGGAGCATCTTACCAACAGAAAGTAAGGAAATTATCAAAGATTCTAGTGCTGCGTCAGAGGATTCATTAGCCAACTTGCGGTCAAAGTAGGGACAATTTTGAGTATCCAAGTGTAGGGGAGATCCCACAGCAAGCCAAGGACAAAAAAGAAAAGAAAAGTAACTATTTACAAAGGATTGAAGCTCATCAAATATGTTAATATCCATGAGTTCATTCTAAACATAGAATCCTCATTGGTCATCTTTGGAGGATGCTAGGATACTAAGTTACTATTGTGAGAACTTCGTAGCAGCCGTGGGGGAGCAGCCCTCTGATCTCCCTTCCAGAAAGGAGTTGCATGTAGCTGTGAAGAGTGGCAGCTGGCGACCCACCTCCAGTTGCAGTGCTGTAGTTGGACAGTGTTTGAGCTGATCCCACTCTCTCTCTGGCTGGCCTCTGGGCCCGGCCACCTCCCCCGGCGTGGGACTCTCTCATGCACAGCCTCTGCTCCAGAGCCCTTCCATACCCGCTCTGCGTTGGCCAAAACCTTGTCAGGTTTACATTAGAGTTAAGTTCTCCTGCTCAGTCTTGCTTTCCGCCTCTTTCCATCCACAGGTGGCAGATCAGGATTGCGGAATGAAGGCCTTCTCGGCCCAGTCCCACTTCCTCCCCTTGATCTTTCATAGGCATGAGCCTCCAATAAATCTTTTGCATTCCTAATTCCCTCTCACGGTCTGCTTACGGGAGGACCCAGACGGACACAGCTGGTACCAGGAATGGTCTCAGAAAGCAGATGGCATGATGGGGATTTGTAACCTGATCGCCCACTGTCCAGCTGGCAAGGAGGAGCCCATCCTGGGCAATATGTGGATACCTGGAACAAGGGGGCAGTCTGCTGGTAAACTTCCCCCAATAACAAATCTGGAGAAGGTGGCTGGGGCAATGACTGAGGAGAGTGTGTGTTTGTGGGGGGCGACAGTACAATGATCTGGCTGTTACTGAGTTGCATTGAGGGGGTCGGAAAAGCTGGAGACACTTAACCAACAATTGAAACTAAGTGTGTTGACACCAAAAGCAAAGGCAACAAAAGCAAAGTTAAACAAATGGGGCTACATCAAACTAAAAAGCTTCTGCACAGCAAAGGAAACTGTCAACAAAACGAAAAGGCAACCTATGGAACAGGAAAAAATATTTGTAAATCATACATTTGATAAGGGGTTAATAACCCAAAATATATAAAGAACTCATACAACTCAGTAGTAAAAAAACCCCCAAACAATCCAATTAAAAAATGGGCAGAGGATCTGAATAGATGTTTTTCCAAAGAAGACACACAATAGGCACATGAAAAGATGCTCAACATCACTAATAATCATGGAAATGCAAATCAAAACCACAATGAGATATCACCTCTCACCTGTTAGAATGACTATTATTAAAAAGACAAGAAATAACAAGCGTTGCCGAAGATGTGGAGAATAGGGAACCCTCGTGCACTGTTGGTGGGAATGTAAATTGAAACAGCCGCTGTGGAAAACAATGTGGAGTTTCCTCAAAAGATTAAAAATAGAACTACCATGTGATCCAGCAATTCCACTTCTGGATATTTATCCAAAGAAAATGAAAACACTAACCCAAAAAGATATCTGCACCCCCATGTTCACTGCAGCATTATTCACAAGAGCCAAGACATGGAACCAACTTAAGTGTCCATCAGTGGATGAATGGATAAAGAAGATGTGATGGGGGGCTTCCCTGGTGGCGCAGTGGTTAAGAATCCCCCTGCCAATGCAGGGGACACGGGTTCAGGCCCTGGTCCAGGAAGATCCCACATGCCGCAGAGCAACTAAGCCCATGCGCCACAACTACTGAGCCTGTGCTCTAGAGCCCACAAGCCACAACTACTGAAGCCTGCATGCCTAGAGCCTGTGCTCCGCAACAAGAGAAGCCACTGCAATGAGAAGCCTGCGCACCACAATGGAGAGTAACTCCCACTCGCTGCAACTAGAGAAAGCCCGCGCACAGCAACGAAGACCGAACTCAGCCAAAAATAAATAAATAAAAATAAATAAATAAAAATAAAAATAATTTTAAAAATAATTTAAAAGTTTTTTAAAAAGTGAAATCTTGCCATCTGCGACAACATGGATGAGGCTTGAGGGCATTATGCTAAGTGAAATAAGTCAGACAGAGAAAGACAAATAGTATATAATCTCACGTGTGGAAGCTAAAGAAAAAAAACCCCAAAAAAACAAAAAACCAAAAAAACCCACCACCAACAACAATAAAAAAACCCAAAAAACAAAACAAAAAGCAAACAAACAACAACAACAAAACCCAAAAGACAAACAAGCAAGCAAACAAAAAATCCAAACTCATAGATACAGAGAACAGATTGGTGGTTTCCAGAGGCAGGGGGGTGGGGGGTGGGTGAAATGCATAAAAAGAATCAAAAGAGGTACAGACTTCTAGTTATAAAAGAAATAAGTCGGGCTTCCCTGGTGGCACAGTGGTTGGGAGTCTGCCTGCCAATGCAGGGGACATGGGTTCGAGCCCTGGTCTGGGAGGATCCCACATGCCGCGGAGCAACTAGGCCCGTGTGCCACAACTACTGAGCCTGCGCTCTAGAGCCTGTGCTCCGCAACAAGAGAGGCCACGATAGTGAGAGGCCCGCGCACCACGATGAAGAGTGGCCCCCACTTGCCGCAACAAGAGAAAGCCCTTGCACAGAAACGAAGACCCAATGCAGCCATAAATAAATAAATAAGTAAAAATTTAAAAGAAATCAGTCGTGGGGATGTGATGTACAGCATGGTGACTATAGTTAATAACACCGTGTTGCGTATCTGAAAGCTGCTAAGAGAGTAAGTAGGTCTTTGACGTTCTCATCAGAAGAAAAAAATTCCCATAACTATGTTGTGATGGCGGTTACCTAGGTTATTGTGGTGATCATTCTGCAATACAGGCGACTCTTGAACAACGTGGGTTTGAAGTGCTTGGCCCACTTATGCATGGATTTTTTTCAATAAATACCTGCACTCCAGTACTACAGGATCCGCGGAGCCGTGGCTGAGGTGGGGCAGCTGTAAGTTAACCCGGGATTTCTGAGCCCCACGTTGTTCAAGGGTCTACTGTATATGCAAACATGGAATCATTATGTCATACACCTGAAATATGTACGTATGTCAATCATACCTCAACAAAAAATTTCAAAGTGAAAGCAAAACAGTATCTAAATCATAATGATTATAACACATAATTGTATTATTTGACAGAAAAGAACTTCTCAAATTAAAAATAATGAAAAAGAAAAAACCCCCCAAAAAACTAAGAGTGAAGGCCGGAGCTGATTGGTAGTTTATAAAGAGGCTCTTACCTCCTTCTGTGGAGAAAAGGAGGTGATGGAAGCAGGACGAGGACAGACTAGAGATGCTGAGATTCAGAGGTGATGGAGTCCAAGCCAAGGTAGCTTTGCTGTGCCAAGATCAGGTCCTGGGACCAAGGGCAGGTCCGGGGGCCAAGGGCAGGGTCCTGGGTTCAAGGGCAGGGCCCGGGGGCCAAAGGCAGGTTCTGGGTTCAAGGGCAGGTGGGAAATCTTGACGCATAGGGCGGGATATCTGGGTGGAGGCCCCAGGGTTTTTGGCTCCCCAGGCTGCTCTGAAACTTCAGAGGCGGCAAAGGTGGCTCGCGTCTCCCTAAGGAGAGCCAGCACTCCCCCCATCTGGAAGGACACCGCAGAGGTCTCCCCAGCAAGGCGACAGGACCCTGCTCAGCATCTGCCCCACGCCTCCCCTGGCTGCCAGGCTGGTGACTAGGGGTAAGTTGCAGCCTCATCAGGTACACGTGAGCCTGGGAGGAGAGGAAGGGGCTAAATGCCAAGGACTTGCAAGAGTGAGCAGCTCGACCCGGCCATGGGGAGGGGTTCCTGAGCAACGGGGCCAAACCCAAGCCTGTGACAGGGAGAGGTTATGAGGGGCTTTCTCTTGGGATGTGGGGTTTAATGCCTTAAGGAGCCGGAGGAGGCTGAAACGCATGCGAAAGCGGCTGCAAATCTTCTAAATCTGATGAAAACTCTAAGCCCGCAGACCCTAGATGCTCAACAAACCTCAAGTAGAATAAATACAAGACAATTACACCAAGACTCATACTAATCAAATTAATGAAAATGAGAAACAAAGAAAAGCTCTTCAAAACTCCCAGAGAAAAAACACACTTTCCCTACAGAGCAATGAAGAAATGTCAACCAGCTTCTTGTGACAAACCATGCAAACCAAAGACAAAGGAACTTGAAAATAAAGGAAGGAAAGAGGAGAGAACTAACCCAAACCTTGTCGACCTGAACGTGTTGGAGCAAGTCTCGAGGGGCAGAGCACGTGCGGCTGGGGGGCTGCAGCAGGGGGCAGGGGTCACTGGGTGCGAAGTGAGAAGGCGTCTGCACCAGCATCACCCTGTGAGACTCCAGAAAAGGCAAAACTGTAGGGACAGGAAGCAGACACCTGTGGTCATCTGGGCCCAGGGCTGGGGTGCGGTCACCTCCTCGGGCGACTGCAAAGGGGCAGGAGGGAACTTTTAAGGTGGAGCAAATGGGCAATGTCGTGATTTCAGTGGTGGTTATACAACGCTCCATGTATATCAAAGCCATCAAATTGTATAGTTAAATTAGTGAATTTTATTGTATGTAAACTGTATTTCAATAAAGCTCATTAAAAATAAGCTGAACCTGGGCTTCTCTGGTGGCGCAGTGGTTAAGAATCCGCCTGCCAAAGCAGGGGACACGGGTTCGAGCCCTCGTCCAGGAAGATCCCACATGCCGTGGAGCAGCTAAACCCGTGCGCCACAACTACCGAGCCCACATGCTGCAACTACTGAAGCCCGTGCACCTGGAGCCTGTGCTCCACAACAAGAGAAGCCACCGCAAGGAGAAGCCTGCACACCGCGAAGAAGAGTAGCCCCACTTGCCGCAACTAGAGAAAACCTGCGTGCAGCAACAAAGACCCACACAGCCAATTAATTAATTAATTAAAAATAAGCTGAACATAGACATCAGTCCGCACCTACTGGACCACGCGTGACCTGGCTTCTGCCTGCCTCACTCTGCTGCCCTCCTTCCCTCCCTCCCTCCCTCACGGCCACTCTGGCCTGGTCTTGCTCCCGTCTGGACTGGCCAGTTCACTCCTGCCTCAGGGCCTTTGCACATTCCGTTCTCTGCCCTGAACACTTACCTGGCTCTTGGTGGGGCTGGCTTTTCCTCCAGAAGGGATAGAATAGAATCCAAACCTCAGCTCTGATGTTGCCCCTCAAAAAGGTCTTCCCACCCACCCTGTGTACAGTGCCCGTCCCCACAGGTATTCCCCATGACTTTTATCTTGCTGAGATTACACTTGGAATAGTTTCTTTTGTTTGTTTACCCACTGATTGTCCAGGTTCTTCCTCCTAGAAGTTGAGGCCACTGGGGACAGGAACCTTTTATATCTTATTCACGCCCAACGTCTAGACCAGTACTTGGCACAGAGTAGGATGAATAAGTCCATAAATATTGGTTAAATGAATATCGACCTGTGTCGGGGCCTTTCTTAAGGAAGTTTAATCAAAGTATCCAAATATCGAACGTGAAAAAGATGACAGCAAATCTCCTGCTTTTATTTCTCCAGCATCCTGCCCAGAGGATCAGCTCGTCAGACCAGAGAGCGTCTTGGGGAGCCACGGTCACCTTCCTCAGAGTCCGGGGAGCAGGGCCGCCCGGCCACCATGGGGACCCTCTGCCAGCAGCCCCTTCAGGACTTTCACATCAGTCAATTCAGTCACGCTGGCACCTAAAGGAGAGTCTTTTTCACTTGATAGGCAGCCCTTTGTTAGGTATGTTAATCTGTGTTTAGCATTTTCCATCACATGAAAGAATTCAAATTGCCACTTTAAAAAACATAAAATACGAGAATAGAATTCTGTCTTCTCCTCATTACACGTGAGCAATTGTACTTGGACGTCTATTTACCTCATGGAGAAAAAATTCTCTAAGTGGCCAAGTTCGGGTGTTTATTGGTTCTCAGGGCCTTGACTACCAAAATCAGCCTCGAAACGCAGCCCCGTTTCCAGCGCATCCTTTGTTTGAGTAGACAGTTGATCTCGGCCCGCTGCAGGGATTTTGCATGTGATCCTTTCTGCTAAGTTGCCTCTGCTTCTCCAAATGAATGGATTCCATCTGGAAATCATGGGATTAATAATTACACTCTAATAAGCTCAAGAAAATTTTTCTGTGTCACTGCCATTTTCTCTGTTTGGTGCATTTTCCCAGGAAAATAATAAAACAACCTCACAAATGTATCAAGCAGGGATTTTAAAATTAGCTGGTGCAGTTTCCCCTCCCGGGTCCCTGTGACTCACCTGTACCTCCTGGGGCCCATCCTGCTGCTGCAATGGTTTCAGGCCAGCTCTCCGCCCAAGCTTTGGACTCGGTGCCATCCCTTCCCCTATGCCGTGAGCATGCGGCAAAGCATTACCCAAAAGAAACAGGCAAAAAAGGCAGCAGGCTGATGATCTCAAGAGTCGAGTACACTCACTGAACACACCTTGCAGCTCCCTAGGTGCTACCTGGGGCATTGTTACCCAGGGAAGTGTTGAGTTGGTGACTCCGGGGGGCAACCACAGAAGTAGAGTGTCCATACCTTCCAGGGCCAACTGTGCGATGGCCCTGCTCAGTGCCACATGGGGAGAGCATAATGCCTTCCTGCACTAAACAGGATGAAGGTACAGCAGCCGCTGCCCTGAGCCCGTAACCAGAGGACTCTGCATGGATGGTCCGCCAGAGAAGCCGTGTTACCTGTGAAATAAGAGGAAGGGGAGCTAGTGGATGAGTTAAGTAGACCTATGGGGACCGAACGCCGCAGGGTGGAAATTCGGGCTTCCTGTTCATCCCTGTCTGCAGGCTCTGGCACCAGGTCCCCTGTCCCATGCGCTCAGTGCCAGGCCGAGGGGGTGGGGCTGGCAGGTATCTGGGTGAAGAGCACAGACCTCACCTGAAATGGGCAGAGGCCCTTCATCTGATTGATTTGGAAAGTTTCAGCAAAGTCACACTTGGAGGGTGGGGTTCTGCCTTCCCCGCAAAAAAATCACAGGTGTGGAATAAAGATGGGGAATAACCTAAACTATTTTCCACAGAAGGGGGGAGCCTGGGCACCTACAAGTTAGACTGTTGTTTTCAATGAAGACAACCCATTGAGATTCTCTGTAATGGGGTTCAGCCTTGTGGACTTCTGGTACCCAGGAGACCCATCACTACTCAGCCCCTCCTTTGGCAAATGAATAAAACAAAGTCGGGAGAAATCACTTCCCTGAGGCCACACAGCCAGTTAGGAGCAGGACTGGGGCTAGTACCCAGAGCTCTGACTCTGGGGACATTTCCTGAATTATCAAAGGGAGGGGAGAAGTGGACCTTTGGCACTTCCCAGGTGTGGACACTGCCGCGTCACGGGGCTTGCCTCGGCCGCAGGCTGACCACAGAGAACCAAGGTCCTGGTTTCCTGACCTTTGGTGGGGCTGCCCCGCATAGGCTTTCCCCATCCTGGGACGGCTGGAGCTTGTCTGGGTGGAGGGGAAGATGAGAACCAGGAGACCGACTAGTGACACATCAGTGGAATGCGACCAAGGTTCAGGAGTGCGACAAGCTAATTCTCAAAAAACTCAAGGAAGGAAGAATGAAAATGCCCATTCTTGAGATCCAAACTGAAGCCAATTAGCAACAAAACAGAATTAAAATAAAGCTTGCAGGCTCTGGGGAAGAAATTAAGCATTTTGATTTAAGGTCAGTGAACAGCCGGGCATCCTAGAGGGAGCTGTGACGGATGGGCAGTGTCATGGGTCCCACGGATGTGCAGGTCGCTGCTTTACCTCTTTCTTTGTCCTGGTTTTGATATGTGCTTCTCTCCAGGGCTCGAGGAAGAAAAGGTGATTCGATGGCACCCACCACCCAGGGCTACGGCTGAGATGCTTGTATGGGAGTTCTCCAGTGAAAGCTCAGTATTAATGTTATGCCTCAGATAATAGACGGGAGTGTAGAAAATAGCAATAATCTGGTTCACCCTGAACTAACTGAATCAAGTGATTCAAGGTCAGCAATATTTCTCAGGGGCTATCAGCACCTGGATCTTCTCAGATCCAAGAAAAGAGTGTGACAGTGAACCCAGAGAAAGCACTGGAGCCTGGACCAGCACAGAGACCAAAGCTTGGGCCTGAAAGACAGGAGAGCGAGCGCTGTGCGTGTTCCTGAACACTGCGGGGTCTGACCACACCAGCTGTGCTGGCTTTTGGTGACTCTGAGCCTAAATTTTCCTGCATTTATTAAGCATCTATCATACACCAGAGGCTGTTAGACACGAGGGCTGCTATAAAGAAGCAGACAGACTGGATCCCAATCTAGCAGAAGAATAATGAAAACGACCCTCGTGAGGCTCAGGGCCCTCACTCCGTGCCAGGCCCCGCTCTCGGCACTTTCTTGTGGGTTAACTCCTCAACCTCCGATCAAGCCTGCGCAGGAGGACAAATGGGAATGTGTCCAGAGACACCCCCAGAGCACATGCTCACACACACAGCAGGGCAGTGCTTCCAAGTACTCAGAGGACCCACCCGAGGGGCCAGGGGACCCTCCAGGCGGGCATTTGTGCTGGGACCTGCCTGACTGTCTTAGAGCTCGTTGCTGGCTTTAGGAAAGAAGGGTGAGACCCAGGCCCCTTGATCCGTGGCCCTCAGGATTGGGCTAGAAATTCCCAGCAGCAAAGCCCTTTCTTTCTTTTCTTTTTTAAGTAAATTTATTTATTTATTTATTTATTTATGGCTGTGTTGGGTCTTCATTGCTGTGCGCGGGCTTTCTCCAGTTGTGGCGAGGGGGGGCTACTCTTCGTTGCGGTGCGCAGGCTTCTCATTGCGGTGGCTTCTCTTGTTGCGGAGCACGGGCTCTAGGTGTGCGGGCTTCAGTAGTTGTGGCTTGCGGGCTCTAGAGCGCAGGCTCAGTACTTGTGGCGCACGGGCTTAGCTGCTCCACGGCATGTGGGATCTTCCCGGACCAGGGCTCGAACCCGTGTCCCCCGCATTGGCAGGTGGATTCTTAACCACTGCGCCACCTGGGAAGCCCCAGCAAAGCCCTTTCTACACTCCCCCCCGCCCCGCACCTGCTCTGGCCAGTGTCAACAGCCACGCACAGGACTCAACCCACTCCGGGACCAGTTTGCCCATTTTTAAGTGTTTTCATGAGATGTTCGCTTTCGGTCGTCAACTGATACCGAGTCCAGAAGTGAATGAATGAGACCAACCGAGAAGAGTTTGTGGTCAGCTTATTTGGGGAAACTGTGTAGAGTTTTATGTTCAGAAGAGTCACAATAGAGAATGCGGAGGCCTTGGCTTTTCTTGGCGGTTCGCTGGGGGTGGCGGTGGGGTGAGGTGGAGGTGTCGTCTCGTCAGAGCCCAGCCGACGGCCTGTGGGCAGGTGTGATGGAGCCTGACCCGCCAGGCAGAGAAGTCACTGCGTCCCGCGACCAGAGCGTGGTTCCGACCACAGACCTGCGGGCAGCGGCGCTCCGGGAGCGGCCTCCCTTGCCCCTCTCACCGCGCACCCAGCGGAGGGTGGGCGAGGCGCAAGCGCGAGGGTTTTGGAAGGAGCTGCCGGTGCTGGGGGCGCGTCTCGCCCGGTAGAAGGTGAAGGCTTCTGGGGCGCTGGCACCCTCCTCCCCCCGAACCAGCTCCCGGGGACCCGTGACCCCCACAAACGGCCCATGGCAGACTCCGCCCCAGGGACCAGGTTCTGCCGCGCCCGTCGGTCCGCAGGCGCCTGGCCGGCAGCGAGAGGCCGCGTCCACGCGGGTCGTGCGCCTGAGTCGCCTCCCGGATAGACGCGCGGAGGGACCCTTTCCGGCCGGCAAGGGCAGCGGCGCTGGGACGGGGAGTGCCGGACCCCCGGCCGGGGACGCGGGGGTCTGGCGGAGGCGGGAGGGGAGCTGCAGGCGGGGCGGCCGGAGCTGGAGGGGGGGCGGGCGGGAGGGGGCCGTGCCGCGCGGCGCGGGGCGGGGCGGCTCCGGGCTCCGCGCTCAGTCCGCCCTCGCGCCCGCGCCGCGCGCCCTCTAGCTCCCGCCCGCTTGTGCCGCCGCCGCCGCGGCCGCCGGCTAAGCAACTTCTCGAGCTCCCGCGACCGGCCGGACCCCGGCGCCGCCCCCGGCCCAGCGCCCAGCCGGCCGAGGCCATGGACGCGCTGGCCTGGCTGCTGCCCCCGCTCCTGCTTCTCTGCGCGCAGCAGCACCGCGGCACCAGGTGAGCGAGCGCCGGGTCCGCGCTGCGCGGGGGCCGCCCTCGGTGGGGAGTCCCGCGCCGGCCAAGCCCCGGCTGCCGGGCTGGAGCCCCGTGCGAACCCCTGCTCTTCAGGCCCCCGCGTCTGCCCGCACCCACAGGCTCCCACCGTGTCGGTCCCCCATCCCCCCCATGACTCCCCCACCCGTCTCCCCCGCGGGCCCTCCTCTCCAAACTCGCCGCGGAGATGCCCTTGGGCGCGAGCAGCGGCGATGTTCTAGGTTCTGGCAGCCCCGCCGCCCCGGTGCTGTCCGCCGTCCCGGTGCTGAACCCGCGCCGCAGGGCCGGTCGAGGGCGTCGGAGCCGCCCGCAGTTCCCCCGGTGCCCGGGCTCGCCTGCTGAGCTCGGGTTCCTCGCCCCAGCCGGCACTTGGCCGATCCCTGGCTGGCTGGTGCCCTTCCAGGCGCGGTCTGAGCTCTCAGCAGGGCCCCAACTGCAGGCAGGAAGAAAGGAGGGATCCGGGGAACACGGGAGGGGAGGTTGCTCCCCTTGCTCTAAGAGCAGAGCCTCGGGCGCCAGCTTCCGTTGCCCTTAGCGGTCTGGGGTGGACACGAAGGCGCGTCCTCATGGCAGGTGTGGTTGTGGACCTCCCTTCTGGGACCACTTCTAATGCCATCCGACGCCAGGGTATGCGAGTCGGGGAGCCAGGTGCCCCTGGCAGGGGACAGACTCCGGATTTCTTTTTAACTGTCAGGAGAGGGGATGAGGCGCCCTGTCTTCCCCAGAGAAGGCAGCGGCTAAGAAGAAAGGTCCCTGTGCTGAGGCCCCTCCCTCTGGCTCCCAGGGGCCAGCATGGCCCCAGGTCGCTTTTCGTGTCTCTGCAGACCAGACTTGATGTGGGCCCCGGGTTGCCCAGCATCTTGAGCACTGAGTCTGGCTACCTGCCATAGGAGTTGTGAGGGGCCTTTTCGAAAATCGTCTTGGTGCCAGGGCTGCAGAAAAAAACAGAGCAAAATCATCTCTCCCTGCCCCTTCCCCCCAGCATTCCAGACTTCGTGGTCAACCAACTGATGTCGAGGACTTTAAAAGCCAGAAATCGTTGAACACTGGCCTGTGTTTTGGCTGTAGTCACTCGGACAATATGTAACACGGCTCTGTGTGTGTGTGGTCAGAGCTTACTTGTTGGTGGGTGGAGGGCAGAGCCAGGAAAGCCTGGCTTTGGTTGTAGACGTGGCTGTCATGTCAAAGTCACAGGCAGTGCCGATGTGGCCCCTGTCCTGGGGTCTTGTTCTTTATCAAGCCCAATGGGCTGTTCTCCTCTCTCCTTTTCCTGCTTCGCGGTCCCAGAAAGGGCAAAGCGTTGAGGTGTGGCTGTGGAGGGATGTGCTGGGGGCCGGGGGTCAGCTGCTGGCTCAGGCCCACAGCTGCGTAGCCGCAGTTCTGAAATCCAAGTTGCTCTGAACCCCAAGTCTTAGTCCAAGTTTGACACCAACACTCAGTTGGCGGCAAAGCCTGCCTTGCTTGTTTTGTCTGTATTCACGCTACTCATGGGGCATATTTATACATTTCCTGCTGGAAAATTCTCCAGACACACACCTCCCCAAGTGCTTGAGTGCATTATATTGCCTTTCTAAAATCTGCAGTGTTTTGAACTCCTACCCCATCTGGCTCCTGGGTTGTTGGGCGAGGGGTGAGCCTGTCTGCCGGGGTAGGAAGGCTGAGGCCCCGGGTGAGACGAGAGCCTCTGGGCTTTGGGGGCCTTCGGGGCCTCCTTTCCCATCTGCTCTGCATCCCTCCACTCAGAAACCAGGGGAACAGTGCCTTCCCTTCCCTCATCCCCCCCCCCCCGGTGCGGTGTGAGGGGACATCGGGCTAATGGAAGGGCCTCTTTGTTGCCGCCCCTCAGCCCAGATCCCGGGGCTCCTGTTGGGATAAGAAGGGAGTGAGCCGTGCAGCATTTGTGGGTCGGGTCAAGGCCACGCTTCCCTGAGTCTGAAGATCCGCTCACGCAGCGGCCACCCAAGCTCGCCGGCTGCCTACCCGAGTGGGTGGCCTTCCGGGGCTGCTGGCACCTCCGTCTCCCTGGAGAAGCTGTGCTTGCGGCGCTTGCCTCGCCCTCACCTCCCGTGAGTGCGATCCTCGTGGTGTTCGCCTTGGTAACTGAGGTGCCAGCGCTGCGGCGGCTGCTCTAAAAGCAGAGCTGTCAGGGATCCGTGGGCTTCGTGTGCGCAGGGTCGGGGGGGGGGGGTGGGAGGATCCTGGGGGTGGGCCTGCTGCCTTGCTCAGCTACACCCACCTTCCCTTTCCATCCCCAGGGGCACAGGCAAGTGACAGGGGTGGGGCTTCTCTCAGGGGGGCCAGGAGAGGGTGGGGGGCCTGACGGTACCCAGGAGCAACCCCGGGAGGGCGGAAGCTGCCTGTGATTTCACAGCACCTGCTTTGTCCCACAAGCTTGAGCCTGGCGTGTCTCTGAGCTTCTGTTCCTCTAATGAAACCCCAACCCTATAGGCCATCGCCAGCTGCCAGGGCCATCAGAGGAGTCAGACGCTCCCTCCCGGGACGTGGGTCAGAGTCCCCACATTCTGACCCCATGCAGAGCCCCCCATGGACCAGGTACCCTGCCCGCCCCACTGACTCTACCTGAACCAGTGGAGGAGCGTAGGGCCCTCCGGGACCCAGAGCACCATGTAGCCCCGCCTCCAGGGCACTCCGGCCCCCGCATCCCTTCGCAGCTGCAGAAACGGCCACCTTGTCCCAGGTGAGATGTGGCACCGCGGGAGCCTGTTCCCTTCTCACCCCTGGAGACGGCAGATCTGGGAACCCAGCAGTGTCCTGACACTTTCAGGCGAGCTTCATGGTGGACGCTGCCCTTGACCTTGCCTCTGTGCCCCTAAGTGGTTGTGAGGCCCTGGCCCAGGACAGGTGTGCTCACCTGTGCCACCAGCCCAAGGCCGGGAAGGGTGGTGCCTCCTGACGGCCTGGCTCCAAGTGGGCCAGCTGCTGGACCGGTCCAAAAATAAAGCCTCATTCCAATCCCTTTGCGTCCGACCTTCAGGGTGAACTCCATTTGCATTTTTAATTGTGCTTTACTTGGGGCCAGGGCTTCATTTAATTCCTTCTTTTACTTTGTTACCAAAGCACCTGCCCTGTCCACACGCTGCACCCAGCCTTCACCTGGAGCGACCCTGTGGGCCTGCGGGGAGAGCGGGCTTTGCAGGTCTCACTAGCTGAGGACCTCCTGGGTCACGTTCAACCTTCCTCATGGGCCAGTATGTGGAGCAGACGAGGGGCCCAGGTGCCCTTGCTGGTGCTTCCCAAGCCCCGGCGGCCCCGAGGGCTTCTTGAACCCGCCTGAGAGGACAACGTCTGGGGCCAGTCCAGCTGGATGCCGAGCCCCACCAACTCAGCGGCAGAACTTGCTCCCGGCCCCTCCCTCCACTGACCCTCCCTTGGTCTGGACCAGGCCCCTTTCTGTCTCCATGGCCCATCCAGCCCATCATCCCCCCAACCTCCACGATGGTCCCCAGTTTATCCCCCCTCTTCCCTCAGGACACTTCCCATGCCCCTCCCTCACAGGCATCCAGGTTTAATCTAATTAATCGAGCAGCTCCTTGTTCGGAGTGCCGGTTTCCCCCTGACCCTGGATGAGCCCCACGGTCCCCCCCTCCACACTCTCTGCCCCATGCCTGCCACTGCCCTGCAGGCCCCTCCCAGACCCCACCGCGTGGAGCCCTCGCCCGCCTCCTGCCTCTTGCCTTGCCCCAGACTCACTTTCTCTCTCTTTGGGCTGTGATGTCACTTTCTCGGGGAGGCTGTCCCTTTCTCCCCAGACAGAGGGCTCCTGACCTCCCCTTCCTGTGACCCTCTTCATGCTCAAAGCCCCTTGCTTTGCCACCCCTTGCAGACGCTGACCTCTGCATGGGCCTGGGCCGCGACTGTCCTTGCCCGGCTCAGTCACATCTCTGGAACAGAGCGGCGCCAAGGGTCACACTAGCCAGATGGACGGGTGGATGAACAAATGCATGATCAGGACAGCTTCCTTCAGGGGCCCGGGGCGGGGCCAGGAGAGGGATGGGGGTTCAGTGGAGGTGGGGGGAATCAGCGTGGGGACATGGGGGGGTCAGAGTTAGCGCCGGAGAAAGAGGTGGGGACAGATGGCAGAGGGTCTGGAGGGTCAAGGAGGCGTCTAAGAGGGGAGAGGCTGGAGGGCAGGAGTCAGGGAGCATAGCAGCTGGAAGCAGGCAGGGGACTGGGGCCACGGGCGGAGGGGGCCGTGGTCTGCGGTGGCCCAAGTGGGGGCTGGTGGGGGGGGCGGGACACAGAGGCTGCGCCGACAGGCTCAGCGGTAGCCGGTCCCACTTCCGGAGGGGAGGGGCGGGGCGGCCAGCAGCAGCACCGCGGGAGCCCAGAGGAGTCAGCGGTCTCGTCACGGTCCCAGCTTCTCTGCATCCAGACCCTGGCGCATCGTCTCCCCTGCGGGCTCTGGATGGGCTCGGGCCCCAGGTGACCTGGAGGCCTTCTCTGCCCACTGGGGACAGGAGTGATTCAGAGAAAAACAAGAGGGTTCCTCCTGAATGTCCCTCCTCGTTCCCTGCTGTCAGATTTAGGAGAAATGCCCCCCCCCCCCCCCGCCGCCGCTGTGGGTTGCAGGAGCAAGGCTGTGTGAGGTTCCCGGGGCTGCTGTAACAAGCGACCACAAGCTGGGGGACTTAAAACAGGGGGAATTTATTCTCTCGTAATTCTGGAGGCCAGAAGTCTGAAGCCAAGGTGTCGGCAGGGTCCATGCCTCTCTCCAGCCTCTGATGCTGCCGGAGTCCCTGGTGTCCCTCGGCTTGTGGCCGCATCACTCCAATCCCTGCCTCTGTGGTCACGTGGCTTCTCCCTGTGTGTCCATTTCCTTTTCTTCTAAGGACACCAGTCATGGATTTAGGGCCCACCCTAGTCTAGCATGACTTCATCTTAACTAATTACATCTGCAAAGCCCCTGCTTCCCAATAAGGTTCCATTCTGGGGTTCTGGATGGACATGAATTTGGGGGCTCTGTTTCCCAGAGGGTGGGCAGAAGGAGGGGGGCAGGCAGAGCCACTGGGGGGCTTCTGGCAGTCGGCGTGTGCGGGCCGTGAGACGCCTGTGTCTTTGAGTCCCCCTGTGGCCCCACCAGGGACAAACACGACCAGCACAGGCTGTCAGTGAGGTTAATCTGAAACCAGGGGGCATGGCCCCCAGCTGCTCCGGGGTCAGGCTAAGCCCCGGAGGCACGTGGCAATTTGGGGAGCTCTGGAGACTGCCTGGGAAGGGACAGAGAGCAGGAGGCCGGCCTGCAGCCTCCCCACGGGCCCTCGGCCTGGACTGGGTCGCGGGTTTGGGACCTCACCCTCTCTCTCCCTCTCCCCAGCCTTCAGCCTCCTGGTCACATGTCTTTTCTCCCAAGTCACCTCCTACAGGACACATTGCCCTCAGAAGCTGAAAGGGAGGCCATGTGCTCTTGTTGGGGGACCCCAGGGGTGGGGATGCTGGGTGGTTATGGAGGGAGCCGGGGGCCTCTGCCTGACCTGGGTGGCCTCCCTCAGGGCCGAGTGGGTGGGGTGTAAGCTGAGCATAGAGGCCAGTGGAAGAGGTCCAGGAGTCCCGGGCTCTGCACCTCCCGGGGGCTCCCTGTGTCCGGCGTGACTGGTCAGGTCCAGCCCGCAGGGCCTCCTCCCTATCCACCCCTGGCCTAGGTGCCCGGGACAGGCTCTGTCCCTGGCACCCTGCCTGTGACCAGTGGGCCTTGCGTTTCCAGGGCAATGAATGACATTGGCGACTATGTCGGCTCCAACCTGGAAATATCCTGGCTCCCCAACCTGGACGGTTTGATACAGGGCTACGCCCGCAACTTCCGGCCTGGCATCGGAGGTGAGAGTGGCCGTCGGGCTCGGGCAGACCCTGGGTCCAGTGTGGGTGTGAGCCCTGCTTGGCTCTGGGCTGGTGCAGAGGCCGGCTCCCCTGAGGGGCGTGCCCGAGCTCCTGCGCCAGCCCCCAGGGAAACGGCTAGGAAGGTGGATCTGCTCAGGCCTCAGGCTGGTCTGCACCAAGACGGCCTCCCCTGCAAAGCCCCTGGCTGTTCCCTGTCCCGCCTTCTGGGGCATTCGCTGGCCTGTCTGAGCAGCCGGGGGTGCTGGGACCTGGCCTCAGCCCCACCTGCCTCGGGCCTGGCTCCTTCCTCGCAGGCCCGCCCGTGAACGTGGCACTCGCCATCGAGGTGGCCAGCATCGACCACATCTCGGAGGCGAACATGGTAGGTCCCACTGGCCTCCGCCCCACCCCCGGCCACGTGCCCCCAGGAGCGGAGGGGCTGACGGCCAGGCCTCCACGTCCCCCCGCAGGAGTACACCATGACGGTGTTTCTGCATCAGAGCTGGCGCGACAGCAGGCTGTCCTACAACCACACCAACGAGACTCTGGGCCTGGACAGCCGCTTCGTGGACAAGCTGTGGCTCCCAGACACCTTCATCGTGAACGCCAAGTCGGCCTGGTTCCACGACGTGACGGTGGAGAACAAGCTCATCCGGCTGCAGCCCGACGGGGTGATTCTCTACAGCATCCGGTGAGCGCAGCCGGCTGCCTGCCCGCCCACCCCCCACGGAGCGCACTGCTGAGAGCTGGGGGGATGGGGGGTGGGGGGTGGCGGTATTTATATCCCCCGGCAACCAGCAGCTGCGCAGGAAGCAGAGGTTGCTGGCCGGAAGCCAGCAGAGGCCGCTATTTGGCTAACGCGTGCCCTTGTCTTTTTAAATTGAGGTGAAGTTCACATAACATCAAATCAAGCATTTAAAAGTGAACAATTCCGTGATACTTAGCACACTCCCTATGTTGTGCAAACATCACCTCTACCCACTTGTAATACATTTCGCCCGAAAGGAGACCCCGTGCCCATTAGCAGTCACTCCCCGTCTCCCCTCTCCAGCTCTGCAAACTGCCAATCTGCTTTCTATCTTCATGGATTTGCCTATTCAGCACATTTCACACAAAATTAATCATACGCTACGTGACCTTTTGAGTCTGCTTTTTTTCACTTAGTGTAGTGTTTTTGAGATTCATCTGTGTTGTGACACTTATCAGAATTTCCTGCCTTTTTATGGCTGGGTGACGTTCCATTGCATGGACACACCAGTTTTGTGTATCTGCTCCTCCGTCGACGGACAGCTGTGCTGGTTCCGCATTTGACTGTTGTGAGCTGTGCCGCTGTGAACACACGTGTACATGTATTTGTTTGAATGTGTGTTTTCTGACACATGCCTTTTAAAAGTGGACTTCATTGCCAACGTTTTAAAGATCAGGAGATTTACATAAGAATCTAAATTCTCTTGGAAAACCAGCCTTTTCCCAGGCTGCATGGTCATTGGGGACGCCTAGAGGCCGTCCCCAGGGGCAGACCAGGGGGCTCAGGCTGGACCTGCCTTATTGGCCCCCGGCTTAGCCAGCCAGCTGTTCTGAAGGACGAGGAAAGTGAATGAAATCCGGTTCTTGATCCCTGAGGAAAGACTCACAGATATCTGTAAAGTGGCCGCAGTTTCCAGTTTCCACCCAAATGCCAGCAGCTTGCCGGCAAGACCAGAGGCAGCCTGCCCCGCCCCGTGAGGGGGCCGTACTGGCTGGGTGCAGGGGCGTCTCTGCCATGTTGGGCCAGAGAGACGCCGGCTGCCGGGGGCTGGCCTCATCCTGGGGACCCACCAGTGTGTTGTCTGGGCAGAATCACCTCCACGGTGGCCTGCGACATGGACCTGGCCAAGTACCCCATGGACGAGCAGGAGTGCATGCTGCACCTGGAGAGCTGTGAGTGCGGGCTGGCGCGGGGGCAGGGAGGCACGGGGGGCAGAAACAGACGGAAGAGAAGGGGCCGGAAGGCCCGAGCAGCCTGGCCCTCCTGCTGCGGGTCAGCACCCTGCCCAGGACAGCCGGCCCTGGAGCCCAGACAAGACGTGTGCCTGTGTCACTGGGCCAGCATGGCGGCCCCTGCGGGTCACCCTGCCAAGGGTGACCTGCCCTTTGGCCAGCTCATCTGGCCTTGCCCACCTTTGCGAGGTGCCAGGCGTGGTCCCAGGCCTCCTTGCTCCCTGCCTCTGTGTATCGGGCTCCCAGCACAGGCAGGGCAGTCCTGCGGGGGCTGCCGGGGGCTGGGGAGGGGGCGCCAGGCTCTGCGGCCCATGTGGGCTCTCCTGCAGACGGCTACTCGTCCGAGGACATCGTCTACTACTGGTCCGAAAACCAGGGGCAGATCCACGGGCTGGACAGGCTGCAGCTGGCCCAGTTCACCATCACCAGCTACCGCTTCACCACGGAGCTGATGAACTTCAAATCGGGTAACGCGGCCTCTCGTGGCCTCTTCCTTGTGAGCCCCGCTGGTGGTTTTCTAGTGCTTTCCGCAGAGCCACTAGCCGGCCCTGAGGGCCCCCGGAGGATACAACTGGAAAACCGCTGGTCGGCGCAGGCTGTGCCTGGCCGAGCCGCTCGGGACGAGCCCTAGTGCGGGCCCGGATCAGGTTTCCTCCGCCTTACTCCTCGCTTCTTCATTGCTTCCCGGGGTTTGAGGGGTGCCAGGGGGCTCCAGGGCCAAGCCTGTGTCATCTCCTGGCCCCTCCCGCCCCTGCTGCCCGGTCGTCGGAGCCAGCGAGCCCCGGCCGGCTCTTTCCTCGAGCTTGGCGGTGCACAAGCAGGGCAGGAGAGGGGTGCACCGCGCTCTGGGAGGGGCCCACTGGGCCAGCAGCAAGGCCGGCATCTTTCTCCTCTCCCTCCTCTGGTGGCCCTGCCGCAGGGCCGGCCCCTCTCCTGACCCATCAGGCTGTGGGGGGAGGTGGGGACAAGGGTCTTCCTCTCTTTGGAGGCTGGCAGTGGCCCCAGTTCCCGCTCAGCGCCCCTCTCCCCGAGCACTGCCCTGGGTGGTGGGGCCTGGTGCTAACGGGGGTCTCTGGCAGCCGGCCAGTTCCCCCGGCTCAGCCTGCACATCCACCTCCGGAGGAACCGGGGCGTCTACATCATCCAGTCCTACATGCCCTCCATCCTCCTGGTCGCCATGTCCTGGGTCTCCTTCTGGATTAGCCAGGCAGCAGTGCCCGCCAGGGTGTCTCTAGGTACGGGGCCCTGGCCTCTCCCGCGAGGGAGCTGGTGGAAGGAGGGAGCCTGGGAGCAGGGCCCTAACCCCGTTTGTCCTGAGCACAGGCCTTGCCTTGCAGTCCCTCGGGCCACTGTCCTGGGGCAGTGGCCAGCCAGGCCGGGCCTGGTGAGAGGAGCCTGACCTGCACCCAGGTTGGGGTGGGGTTCCAGCGATGGCACCACCTGTTCCCACCAGGCATCACCACAGTGCTGACCATGACCACACTGATGGTCAGTGCCCGCTCCTCCCTCCCGCGGGCATCGGCCATCAAGGCGCTGGACGTGTACTTCTGGATCTGCTACGTCTTTGTGTTTGCCGCCCTGGTGGAGTATGCCTTCGCCCACTTCAACGCTGACTACCGGAAGAAGCAAAAGGCCAAGGTCAAGGTCAAGGAGCAGAGGGCCGAGGTGAGGCTGGGAGTGGGTGGGGCGGGGGGGGGCCTCTCATGGTCAGGACGAAGGGCAGCGCCCCCGCCCAGCACCAGGAAGGGTCAGCATTGCTGGCGGGGCAGGGGGCACTTTTTCCTGTGCTCAACCTGGGACCCTCTGCCGCCTGCTCTGAGGATAGAGCCGCTGGCCTGGGCTGGGGGTCCTGCCCCTCGCTCTCCAGCCACTCAGCCCACCCCTCCCCCTCCCCATGCAGATGGACGTGAAGAATGCCATCGTGCTCTTCTCCCTTTCGGCCGCGGGCGTCACCCAGGAGCTGGCCGTGTCCCGCCGGCAGTGCCGCGTGCCCAGGAACCTCATGGGTTCCTACAGGTCGGTGGAGGTGGAGACAGAGGAGACGAAGAAGCAGGGGGCCCAGGGGGGCCTCCGTGTGCTTTTCAAGCCCATCGACGCGGACACCATTGACATCTACGCCCGTGCCGTGTTCCCGGCGGCCTTCGCCGCTGTCAACGTCATCTACTGGGCCGCGTACACCATGTGAGGCTGGCTTCGCAGGTCCCATGCCCGGGACCTCCTGGGGGAAGGACCCCCAGGGGCTCTGCGTGTTTCACAGGGGGGAGGACCACGGGCCCCATAAAAGGAGAGGAAGGCCTCAGCCTCGCTCAGCACCCCCAAGCTCTGTCCCCACCCTCACCCGGACCCCTGGTCTGCAGAAGACGGCCCAGCATCTCCTCTCCTTCAGCCCAGCCTCCTGACCCAGGAGCCAGGCAGGCACCGGGCCCCGGGGAGCTTTGCGTCTGACTCGGAAAAGGATCCTGATTCTGGGACTTCGCTCTGTGGGTTTGGACCAGGGATGGGGAGGAGGCCGGGCGTGGGAGGTGCTCATCTTCTCGGTGAGAAAGTGGGAAGGCCTTTGGTCCCAGCATGAAATAAAACGGAGCCTTTGGCCGCTGCTTAAATTCACTGTGACCTCCTCTGCTGGAGCCTGGAAGGCTCTCCTCCCACTAGCTCGACGGGCTCAGGACAGAGGGACCTGGGGACCGAGACTTGAGGACAGAGGGGCTGGGGGGAGGCACGGGGGCTGGAAGAGTCACTCACCACCCCCCCAGTCCCTTGGGTGCACGGCCGGAGGTGCCATCACAGTGCCTTCTGTACGTGGTGATGGGAGAACAGAGACCACCAAGTCCCCATGAACACCCCAGCCCCCTCCCACATCTGCTGCCACCACGGACTCAGGGTGACAGGGTCGCAGCTCTCAGCAAGGGGCCCGGGTCACCCATGCACCAGAGCAGGGCAGGTCCTCACAGTCAGAGGGGACAGAGGCGACTAGAGGGGCAACTGTGCAGCCGAGCTGTCGGCCGCAGGGTTGGGAATGCCAGGCCCAGTGCCCTGCTGTGATCAGGTGGCAGCCAGGCCACGACCCTGCTGGCCCTGAGGTGCCCCCGCAAACCACCTCGAGGGGCGCGTGACGGTGACTTTGTGGGAATCAGAGAGTGTGCCCTGCTGGGCCCCCTGCCCAGGGTGCGCCCTGTCCCCAGGCCACGGCAGCAGGCGCTGGGGACGCTCACCCACTGCAGGGCTTAGCTGGCAGAGTGACCCCTGAGGCCAGGTGGTCCAGCCAGGGCTGCAGGGCCCAGCGGCCCCCCCCACGGGAGCAGCTGTGTCCGAGGCCTGCATCCCGCCCAGGGCTCACACCTCGAGCTCGAAGGCCGCTTACCTCCTGAGGACGCCTCCTTGCATCCGGCTGCCCCTTGGGCCGCTGCTCTAAAGGACTTGGCTGCAGGACCGAGCAGGGAGCGGGGCCTCCGGGCCCCGGAGTGACTGACGTGGGAGCAGCAGAAAGCGGGTGGCCGAGATGCAGCAGAGCCTGGATCTGGGTCGGCCAGGGCCCCAGGCCATGCCTGGCCAGCTCTGACAACGAGGACAGTGACGCCTCTTTCTCCCCTTCCCAGATGGGCGCCCTCTGGCCTGTGTGTCTCCAGCAGCGTCACTGCTCCCTCCTCCTGGAACATGGAGAGTGGCCCGGGGATGGGACGTCCAGGCCCCGGTGGCGTCCTGAAGCTACCGGGCTGGGCCCGAGACTGCCCACAGCACCCCCGCCCCTGGCACCCAGGGTCCTGCCCTAAGGCCTGCCTTCCACCGGGGCCTCTGGCGGATGCGCGGGTAGGTTCAAGGTTCCCGGAACTGCTGTGCTCACCTGGGTCCAGAAGCCAGCGAGCCGACCCTCCTCTGCTGCCAGGACCCTGCCCACCCCGGCGCCCGCCTCTCCCCGCCTTCTTCACGGCTCCCAGGCTGCCCTCCTTCTGCTGCACGTACCCACAGGGAGCTATTTAAAGCTGGGCTTTGTGACTGCCTTGGGCACCCACGCAGCGAGGCCCGCCCGGGCAGGAGCCTTTGCTTGATTCTGCAACGGGCAGTCACTCCCTCTAGCCTGCAGGCTGCTATTTCTGCCCACATGTTTACAGGGCCAGGAAGAGGGACGGGAAGGGCCGATGCTGTTTAAACGCGAGCTCTATTCCGGTGCTGATGACACGAGCAGATTGAAGGCCAGGGCGGATCAAGGTTTGCAGCTGAGAGGAGCTGGCTTGGGCAGGGGTGGCAGCGTTTCCTGAGCCGGGGCACCTGGGCCAGGTGGCCGGGTGGGGAGGTGGCCTGGGCTCTGGATGAGCCTCGTTCCAGCAGGGACGGTCTTTGGGGGCTGGCAGCTTCCTTGTCTGTGGTCTCCTGTGGAGGCCGGGATGCGTGTGCTGCCACGTAGACTCCTAAATGCTTCCCTGAGCCCGGGACAGCTTCTTCCCCAAGGCTGGAGGGGACAGGGCCCCAGCTACCTTCCGTCCCCTGCAGCAGGGGACGGACCAGCACTGACCCTCCCCTCCCCCTTCCCAGCAAGGCAGAAGCCTCACCATGTGCAGCCCACACCTGGGGGCATCGTTTGGGTTCCCTCAAAAGCAGAGCTTGAGACAAGGACCTGGTAGAGGAAGTTTATTTGGGGGGAAATTAGTTTCCTGGGGTGACTGTAACAAAGCGCCACAGACCCTGGGAGGCTTAAAACAACGGAAATTCAGGGAATTCCCTGGCGGTCCAGTGGTTAGGACTCTGCACTTTCACTGCTGTGGCCCGGGTTTGATCCCTGGTTGGGGAACTAAGATCCCACAAGCCACACAGCACGGCCAAAAAAAAAAAAAGAAAAAGAAAAAAGAAAAACTCATGCTCTTACAGTTCTGGAGGCCAGGAGTCCAAGATGCAGGTGTGGGCAGGCTGGGCTCCTGGAGGCTCCGACAGCAAGCCTGTCCCAGGCCTCTCCCCAGTTCCTGGCACTGCTGGCAATTCCTGGCTCCCCTCGGCTTGATGGACGCATCACCCCATCTCTGCCTCTGTCATCACGTGGCTTCTCTCTGTGTGTCCCTCCTCTTCTTGTAAAGGCGCCTGTCATCGGATTTGGGGCTCCGTAATCCAGTGTGACTTCATCTTAACTAATTATAGCTGCGAAGACCCTATTTCCAAATAAGGTCACATTCTGAGGTTCTGGGTAGACATGAATTTGGGGGGACACTGTTTAAGCCAGTACAGAGGGTGACACCCCAGACGCAGGAGCAGGGTGTGGGGAGCATGGAGGAGGGAGGGAAAGTCTACCAGGAGGGAGGGAAAGTCTACAATGGGCCACCAGGTCCCATTCCACTGGGGACCCCTGCAGAGCCCTGGGGAGTGGGCCCCGAATAGTCCTTTTTTAAAAAAAAATTATTTATTTATTTGGCTGAGCCGGCTCTTAGTTGTGGCATGCGGGATCTTTAGTTGCTGCGTGCGGACTCTTAGTTGCGGCATATGGGATCTAGTTCCCTGACCAGGGATCGAATCCGGGCGCCCTGCATTGAGAGTGTGGAGTCTTAGACACTGGACCACCAGGGAAGTCCCCCAAATTGTCCTTTTGAAGAAGGAGGGTCTGGGGCTTTACCACCAACTCCCACCCGCAGGGCTGAAGGGCACCCCTGACGCTCTGGAGGGCGCTGGAGAGGCTGCCACTTACATTGGGGGCAGCTGCCGGCAGTCACCCCCGTGGCACTCATGCCTGCTCAGGACAGCACTGGTCCTTCAAGGTGGCAGCTGTCACGGCAACAGCAACAAATGACAAGGAGGTCTAGTGGAACGAGCCACAGTCGGTGCCACAGCTGTGGCCAGCCTGGGGCCATGATCAGAGCCATCCTCCCCCTCCCCCCCACCGTCCCTGGCCAGCACTTCTGCTCGCTAAGGTCACCTCTTGGTGCAGTGACCCAAGCTGTATGAGGGCTGGTGCCACCTCGCTCAGACGGTCCACCCCTAGTCACAGGTGAGCTCCCACATCAATAAACTGTCCCCTGTCCAGCCTTACGTCCACCCCGCCCCTCAATCCAACACCCTCCAGAGCTGCTCCCACACGGCCAAGCGCGTGTGAGCTGGGAGCCGCAGGTTCTCCATATATATGCCCGCTCGGGCTGTTGCGACTCGGTCCCGGCTGTCGGTCTGGATGCAGTGAGGGAAGGCGTGAGTGGTGGGGTGGATCATGTCCCCCAGGAGATGTGTTAAGTCCTCCTCTCTGGTACCTGTGAGTGTGATATTGGATATAGGCTCCTTGAAGATGCAGTTAAGATGCGGGTTTAGATGAAGTCCTATGGGATCAGGGTGGGCCCTAGATCCAACCCCTAGTGTCCTTATTTACAAAGAGGACACAGTGGGACAGGGAGACACCTTGTGGAGACAGAGGCAGAGAGGTGTCTACAAGCCAAGGAGCCCAAGGATGGCCAGGAAAGCACCGGAATCTAGGGCAGAGGCTGGCAGGGATCCTCCCTGCTGCCTGGAGAAGAAACCAGCCCTGCCCACACCCTCACCATGGGCTTCTGGCCTCCAGACTCTGGGAATAGATGTCTGCTGTCTTAAGCCCCCGCTCCGGTTTGTGGTCTTTGTTACAGCATCCACAGGAAACTCATACAACAAGCACCCTTTGGCAAAGGCATCCATCTCAGATGTATTTTTAGGGACCCCTGACCAGGGAAGCCCCTTTCCCACAAACAAGCGGGATATGACTCGGGGGAATGAGACCCTCGGGTGAACTCACTCACAAGGACCCCGAACCTCAGGCACTATCCCTCCCCATCAGGGTCCTGATCTCAACTCGAGAGGCCTGGCAAGGTGCACGAGCAGTCCTCGGGGGGGTCTGTTGCCTCACCTAGGATTGTACCTGGGGCCTGATGGTCAGCACCCCCTGCCATCTTGCTGCAGGAGACAGGGTGGCCTGGAGAACTTTCCGGCTCTCCCCGCCTGCCCTGAGGCCACAGTCGGCTCCAGACGCAGCAGTGGGAGGTGTGCAGGCCGCTTCTCACCTCTCATGTTCCACCAGCGAGGCCAGGCTGTTGTCATGACACCACTGAGTGGCAATCCCATGACTCTTCCAAGACCCAAAAGCAGCATCTGTGCAAGGACTTCAGTGCCTGGGGCGACCTTGGGAAGTGACCCCAGGACGCAGGAGCAAGCAAGGTGGGGAGATGGAGGAGGAAAAGCCAGTGGAGTGTGGTTACTGAGCTGTCACTGCAGGGTGGGGTCTCCATCCCTGGAGCCCCTCTGAGGGGCCCCTCACCACAGTCCTCTGAGGATGGATCAGCCGGGTCCCCTCCCCACCCATCAGCCGGGTCCCCTCCCCACCCACCCGCCCCCGGCCGAGGGCTGCCCCCCGGGAACATTAAGCCTCCACCCTTTCAGGCTGCCCCACCCCAGGCTGAGCAGGTCAGAGAAAGTCCCAGGTGGGACAGCGGTGGAGATGGAACGCTGGTCGTGAGCTCGGGGACTGTCCCCCTGCTGCTCTGAGGTTGGAGGTGAGCTGAGGGGACCTGGCCCAGGCATCAAGAGCTGCTACGACCAGAAGGTTCTGGATTCCCAGGGTAACAGGGTGACCGTTTGGGGGAAAATGAGCACGTTTTGCCTCCCCAGGTATGGCCTCTTGGTTGAGAAGTCCTGTACACACGGCGGCTGAGAGCGTGGGCTCCGGACTTGAATGCCTGTCATGTAACCTTGGGCAAGTGACCCACCTGCCCTGGGGACCGTCACCTGTTAAATGGGGAAACGATGGTATATGGTTGTCGTGAGCATTAACTGCTATAATTAATAAAAGGCACCTACAGTGGTGTCTGTACCTTGTCCCACTCAGTAGGTGCTACTTATGGTTACTGGTTGGCCCAAGGCACACGTCTGCCTGGGCTGCGAGGCGATTAGCCTGGTACAGGAGACACACAAAAGGTTAGTGTTTGGGTTTAGATACTCGAAATAGGATTTGCAGCGAAGACAGTACACTTGCAATCCGGGCTGTGTCTTGAAAATTCCCTGCAGTCTCTTAGGTCCCATTGAGCACAGCAAGGGCACTTCTAGGAGATGCTGACTTACTCCTCCGGGGGTGGGGAAGGGCGTGCTGCCCTGCGGAGGAGGGTCGGTCCTGAGAAATGGGAGACCCCCCCGCTCCCAGCCCGGGGGGCTGCAGGAAGGAGAAGCGGATGGGGGAGGAGGAGGGGGCTCCCCCAGGCTCACGGGAGCTGATGTGTACACGTCTCCCTGACTCCAAGTTCAGTGAATTCACGCCGTGGAACTCGGCAAACACTACACCCGGGGCTTGGATTTTCGGGGAGCTGGTGTACCAGCACGGCAAGTGGCGTGTGACACACGGGAGAAGGGACACCCCTGTCCCCATTCCGGACTCAACACAATTTAGAGGTGGAATGGCAAGGCCAGACAGTGCGATCAGACCAGGCGGGTGGTCCAGCCCACCCCCCCGAGCCTCTGGGCTGCCTGCCCTGGTCCACTGAGTCTGAGTGAGGGGACCCTCGAGAGAGGCTGGGGCTCCACTGAGGCCAAGGAGCTGAAGGACAACAAGACAGAGGCTTGGAAGGGTCGCCAGCCAGGACACCGAGGGCAGGACACCCCTCCTGGGAGGCCTGCTGGGTCCCGCCAAGTCAGGAAGTGACGTCCCGATTTCCCGCTGGGAGACTGCTCTCCACGGGACTCTGGGTCTCTGCACATCTTATGAGCAAGATGCTACCTGCCTTTTGTCCTGCACTGTCTCTCCAAGGAGGTCTGTTGCACACACAGCTTGGACTTGTCCCCGCAGGGGAAGGGGCAGGGTTTTCTGCCTGGTATAAAATACTTGGTGACTGGACCTCAAGTTCGTCTCCTATAACGGAACCCTCTGTGCATGCGGCGTCCACCTGGGCTGCCTCCCTTAATGTGGCCCCTCTCTGGGTGGGCCCAGGTGCCCGAGCACCTGGATGGGGTAGCTGTGGGTTTCGTGTCCCTGGCCTGGGGTGCCCGCAGCCCCCCTCTCCCAGGTACCAAGGGCCCCACGCCCCAGGCCCGGCCTTCGAGCAGTCCTGGGAACCGTCTGGCCAGGCTGGGTGGCTTCCCCTCAGGGTGACCTTGAAGGCACAGCTCTCGGGACTCCCCCGAGGCACCGTGCGGAGGGGGGCAGATGGGGCACGGAGGGGCCTGCGCTGGGATCTGCGCTGGACCCTGGAAGGTGCTGCATCTCCCAGGGCCGCAGAGCCTCAGCCACCTACCCGCCCGGGTGGGAGCTGCAGAGATGAGATGAAGTCCCATCCTGAAAGCAGGTGTCCACCCCACCTGCTTTTCCACGGCGAGGGTCATCGGGGGTCAGAGAGGGCTGAGGGCTGCCTCTGGGTGCAGCTTGCTGTCCCTTGGGGGCGGCAGCCAGGGCCCTGTCCACAGGAGGCTCCTGACCCTGGGTGACAAGGTCCCGGTGATCTTCTCCCTGCGTGGGGAAGCAGGGACGTTTTCCTCAGGTAGAGGCGCCTGGACACAGCCTCCCGCTGGACGGGGCCCTGCTCGTCCATCTGCTGGTTTCTGGGGCCACCCGGCCGGGGTCCTGGCAGAGCTGCTCCTGCCTGGCCTGGGTGAGCACAAGCCCAGGTGTGTGCACGTGTCTGCACACGCATGGACATGTGTGTTGTGTTGCATGTGTATGTGCCTGTGAGTGTGCAACTTTCCATCTAAAGGTCATGCAGAGCCGGTGGCCAGGCAGGTCACCTCCCACGTTTGAGCCTGCAGCTGCCACGGGGACAGCTGGCTTGCAAACGTTTGCATTTCCAGTCCTTTCCTTAAAGCAGATTCCCAGAAGTGGAATGATTGGACCCAATGATGCAGACGTGTTTTGTGCGCTTGTCTCTGCAAGGTGGCCCCAGCTGCACCTCCCCTGCTGGACGGGGGCCTTCTGCGCGCCCCTCCCCGCCCCAGGCTGGGGTTAAGGACAAGCAGTTTAGAAGCAATGCTGGGCTTCAGGCCACGCCCACCTGGGGCCGCAGCCTCACGCTCTGATGGGCGGGCTCAGCGAGGCGGTGGCACCTCAGCCCGGTGGGTCCTGACGCAGGTGGCCTGGTGTGGACAGGCGAGGATGGGCGACGAGCTCGGGCGGAGAGTGGGAGACCTTTCTCGGCTCTGCCACCGCGTCTCCCTGTGATGCCTCATGCGGCTAAAATAGCGCTTGCTCCGTATTGCCATGGTGACCGTTCTTTGGGTGCTGCCGGCACGGCAGGCTCGCTTTGGGTTGTAAACACTATCCCAGGCAGACTTGGGGACAGGAAAGCGGGACAGACTCCATTTCCCAGCGGCCACAGGACAGGAAGCGCCCCTCCCTCCACGGTGCTCCGACCTGCTTGTCCTAGGCCCTGCTCTGTGGGCATGCCTGGCCTGAAAGGAGAGATGTGCGCCTGTCCCCATTGGCCTGGGCAGGTCTGGTCCCAGCCCTGAGACCCTGGACGAAGCACTGGGCCACCCGCCCCCTCAGTGTCCTCCTCCAGAGAATGGGGCACGTCCTAGGGGGTGATGCCTGGCGCAGGGTCTGACCCTGGGGGTGCCTTGCCTCGCGATCCTCACCCGTTCAGGATGAGGCTCAGCCATGAACGTGTGGGAAGTGCCTGGCTCTGCAGCCTCCAGCCCCTCCCAGCCAAGCAGTCAGGGTCCCGCCAGCCCCTCTCCAGCCCTGGACACAGCAACCCCCGTCCCTGCTTCCTGCCTCTGCGGACGCGGCCTCTCCCAGCACCTCCTCTGGCACACGCACACGGAGACTGTCTGTCTGGGTCTAACCCGCAGACAAGCCTCGCCGTGCTTTGAAACAGGGACCATCAGTGTAACTGACGGTTAAGCTGAGAACGCGCCACTGCAGGGGGAAGACAGGGCTGAGGCCCTCGGAGGGGTGACCTTGGAGCGGCCCCTCCCGGGCTGGACTCCGGCCCCGCCCAGGACCCCGCGAGCGGCTCCGCGCCTCCGGCCGTGTCCCCGCCGCGCCCTCTGCCGGGACCGCGCAGCACTGCGCCCGCGGGAAGGCGCCTGCGGAGGTGGGGGGGCTCCGATGCGCTCCACACCCCGCAAGGCAGCGGCCCCGCCGCCGCGAAGCACCTGCTCCAAATGCCGGCAGTGCCGGGGGAGAAACCGTCACCCTCTCCTGAAGGAAGCCCTTCGGGTACACACAGGGGCCCCCCCACCCCGGGGTCTGCCCCACGCCGCAGGCCGTCCTGCTCCCGGCGCCCCCAGGGCCTTTCTCAGGCCGCCCGGACCCCTCTGCTCCTGCCCCACCCCTCCCGCCCTCAGGCCCCACAGCCAGCCTCCCTTCCGGGGCCCTAGGCAGACCTCGCTCTCTTCGACCAAGCTGCCAGGTCTGTGACCTGTCCCCCGCCAGGGTGCAGCGCCCAGTCGGCCCGCAGTCGACCTCCCTTGAATAAATGAAGGAGCAGGTGAAACGAATGTTGACATCAAACCAGTTTCTCCAAATCCCAAGATCCGAGACGAAGAAAGGAAACATCTGCGGCCCATCCTTCCCACAGCTGCGCGTGCCAGGCGCCTGTCCGCGGGCGTCCCGGGCTCTCCCGTGACCTGCGTGCTCCTCGCCAGGCCCCGCCCGGGTCAGTGTCACACCTGGCGGGATGACCAAACACCCACCCCCACCCCACGGGCCCAAGCAGATGCTGGCTCCGGCAGTCACCTCTTCCTGGGCAGCCCCAAGTGTTGAGTCGGCACAGGTGCCGCCTGTGAGCTTTGATGAGGAAGGTCCCCAGGCAGGGTTCTGAGAAGGACCCCTCAGGAGGGACCACCGACCCCCACGGGAGACCTCTGCTTCTGTCTGATGAGGCTCACCGAGCATAAACTCCACCTGCCTTTCACCTTTCACCTAGAGGAGCTCAAAGTTGTTGAAAGTACTCATAAAGAACATTTAACAAAGAAAATCAGGGGGCGAGCCACACGCTGGGGCCCCACTCTGCCCTCTGCAGGCCCTGCCCACCTCCTCCCCACCGTCCCACAGCGGGTGGGATGCACAGGTTGCAGCCCCACCCTGGGTCCCAGGTGACAGGTGACAGGAGGGGCAGAAGGCCCGGCTGGGTTTGGGGGGGCCGGGCAGGGGGAAGGTCTCCTCTCCCTGCACCTGCCGTGCTGTCGGAGCTCTACAGTGAGCCATTGTCACTTTTCTAATCAGCTCATAACAACACACATTTGTACTTTTCACTTTGGAAATAATAGGTGTTTGTGATCATGAACGTATATGAGATCTTTGTGGAAAACTGGGAAATACAGAAACTGCCCAGAGTGAAAAGGACCAGCCCGCAGCTGCCAGGCCCCTTGCGGGTCTGTCCCGCCTGCGCCTCCGTCCAAGGGTCACTGCCGCTCCGCCCCAGGTGACATCATGCTGCAGCCTGCCGACGGGTGGGCCCCAGAACAGGTCCGGGGTCCTTGGAGGACGACTGGTCCCAGCATTTCTGAGGGGTCTTCACCCATTCGTTCATTAATTCATTCATTCCAGGTGTGCCAGATGCCTGACGCAGTGGGGATACAGCAGTGACCCAGGCTGATGGGGTCCCAACCCCGCCAGCTACCCAAACGCCCCATGCCCATGGCCCGGATCCAGGGCAGGAAGTGGACGCCAGGCAGGCACGGCTGCCTGTCGCTCAGTCGGGACCCAGCCCTCTGTGCTCGAGGCCCTGAGGGGGATGGCTCAGTGGCCCTGCCCTCTGGAGGGGGTCTGCGGGCCTGGGCAGCAGGTCGTCGTTTTGCAGAACCTGTTGGTGGGGGGAGGGTCCTTCACCCTCCCCCCTCCAGCGGCCTCAGGGAAGTGTTCTGGGCACCACAGGCAACCCACGTGCCCTCAACCGGGCCTGGGGCTAGACATGGTCAGGGACACCCTCCCCTCCTGGAATACGCCTTTCTCCTCCCCCAACCCCCATGGGGAACAGAGGCCCCACCCTCCAAACCCACCTGACCCTGAGCAGGCAGCTACCGGTGCCCCCTCGGACTTCCTCACCAGCACTGGGTGACCCAGCTTCCAGGACAGAGGGTCCCATGTGGCACTCAGGTCTGCAGGCGGAGGCCAGTACCCACGGGGCCACCTGGGATGCCCAGAGCTCCTACCCTGACCAGGGCTTCCCTGGTTAGAAAGGGCTCTTGTGTCTGGTGGGGCCTTGGATGGGGCATGTCCAGGAGATGGTGCCCAGAGAAGGGACCCTCGCTAGCCTGTGCTACCAGCAGGGGGAAGAGGGCATCAAGGACTGGACCCCCTGGCCCCTCCTCCTCTGCCCTCACCACGCTCTGAGGCAGGAAGTCAGAATGGGTGGGGGGACGGGGGGCGGGGGTGGTGCTGTGGGATGTCTTGCTCTTCTCCGCCCGTCAGGATGTGCCCAAGGCCGTGTGCCAGGCTGGGCTCCCGGTGGCCCAGGGGACACAGCCACAGTGCTGGCCATGGGGCCAGGTGAGGGGCTGGCACAGGGCGCTGCATCCCACACGCTCACCTCTGGGCTGCAGGCTCCTGCTCCCTCCTGTGAGCGCCATGCTGCTCCCCTCACGTGACAAACCCTCGGACCCCTCCCCTTTCTCATGCACCTGACAGCCAGGGAGCTCGGTGCCCATGCCAGCGCGTGGAGGAGTGCCCACGGGGTGGGGTCGGGAGCAGACTAACACGGGTGTCAGGGATGTTGAGACTCAAGGGAAGCGAGGGTCTGGGCAAAGGTGCCACAGCACATGCGAAGGCCCTGAGCCAGGAGGGAGCCAGGGGGCCAGTGTGGAAAGAGCCACAGTGAGGCTGGCGGGAGACCGGGCAGAAAGGCCTGGGGTCCCTGAGGACGATGCAGACCACTGCAGGTCTTGAACACCAGAGAGATGGACACAGATGGACTTAGGTTTTAGGGAAATTGGAGGCTTGGATCAGGTGGCAGCAGTGGAGGTGGTCGACACGGCAGGAATCTGGAGCTGCCAGGATCTGCAGATGGTGCTGGGCTGGGTGTAAGAGGGAGAGGAAGCAAAGGAAAGCCCAGGAGTTTTGAGGTGAGAATGAAGAAAGAAGGGGTGGGCGCCCTGAGGTGGAGGATGGCATGTCAGGGAGCTCTGGCGGGATGAGAGGTGCGATGGTGGGGGAATCAGCCCAGCGGGGCCATCTGAGCTTGGGATGGTACTTCGAGCCCTAAGTGGACACGAGCAGCTCAAGGGCTTGAGAAGCACCCATGACTGAGACGGGGGCGGTGGGGACGCATTTAGAGGCTGACGAGGAAGCGGCAGAGGCACAAGGAAGAGACAGCAGCGTCCTAGGGTGAGGACACTGCCAAGGGTCAATTCAGAAAAAGCTGACAATTGGCCACTGTACTTAAAACACAGGAGATGGTAGTGACAGTGGCCTCAGAGAAAGTGGCAGGAAAGATAAAGTGGAGATAAGGGCGGCAGAAAGCTCTGGGCAGGAGTTTGTTGTAGAGAAGAGCAGAGAAATGGGCAGGTGGCCGGACGGCTGTAGGGTGCAGAGGACTTTGTTTTTTATTAGGACGGAGAGTTCACAGCACCCTAAGTAGGTGAGAGGTGGGCTGTCAACAGGTTTCTCTGTGCCCATCTCTAGGGAGAATATGGTTCTCCAGGGACACCCAGCACCCTGTACTAGGAGGCGCCAGGAAGCTCTGTGGAATGAAAGAGTGAATGAGAAATCCTTACAATTGTCCAGGTGAAGAGTGGTGAAGGCTTAGCCGGGACTGGAGTTGGGGGGGGGGGGGTCAGAGGTTGCCAACGGGCTGGGGTGGGATGGGGAAGGGGAGGGAGGCAACAGGGGTGTGGCCCAGAGTAGGACAGGCCTTGGCAGGGGCGGCAGAGATGAGGGGTCTGTAGATCTCTGAGCCCGGGGTGCGCACCTAGTGCCCAGCTGAGGTCCCACAGACTGCAGATTTGGGCCCCTGTGGATGCAACCAGTAAGGGACGGGCCCAGGATGCAGGCACCTGGTGGGTGGGGGCGTGGATAGTATTCCAAGGCGACAGTCCGGAACAAACGCACGGTGTTAATAAGACCCAGAGAGGATGTGGATTCAGAAGTGAAGGTCACGGGCGAGCTGGACAAACGCGGCCTCCTAGTCCCGAACCGAGGAGTGAACTGGGGCAGAGGGAGCAGGCTAGCGAGTGTAGACAAACCCGCAGAAGGAGGAGGGCGGCTGCGGCCGGGAGAACCCACTGAGCCCGGACCTGCCGGCCGTGACCTTCGCTGGGTTCTCTGCTCCTCGCAGTCTGTCTCCGCAGTTGTAAGCTGGCCGGACGCGGGTCACTCGGTCCGAGCGCGGTTCGGAATCCAGGGTCTGAGCGGCGGGCCGCACTCGTCACGGGCGACCCGTCCCCGCTGTCCCCTAGCCCAGCGGCTCGCAGACTCGCGCTCATCCGATTTACCCGGGCTTGTTAGCACAGACTGCTGGAGTTTCGATTCAGCGAGTCTGGGCTGGGCCGAAGGCTTGAATTTCCAACAAGTTCCCGGGGCGCGCAGCGCAGGGGCCCCGCCTGGGAACCGCGGCCCCGGGAGCCCACTTCACCGACGGATCAGCGCGCGGCGCAGACAGGAGTCGTCGGTTGCCGGGCAGAGCCGGGCCGCGCGCGCCCCCATTGGCCCCAGGTGGGGCCGTGCCCCGCCCGACAGGTAGTCCGCCCCGCGCCGCGCCATTGGGCTGCGGCCGTGGGGTCCCCCGAGGATTGGCCCAGGTGGCGGCCCCGCCTCGACCTCATTGGCCGCAGGTGCCACCGCCTCCGCCCCGGGACCGCCCGCCCCGCCGATTGGCCGCCGGCTGGGCCTCGGGTCGGCCATGTTCGGACACCCCCCGCCCCCCGCGAGGCCTGACGCCGGACTCCGTGCGCGCCCCCACTGGCGCGCGCGCGCCGGCCGACCCCCCGCCCCGCCCCGCCTGCAGCCAAGTTCCGCGGAGTTAGCCGGACCGGCGCTCCTCGGTCCCCGCGCCGCGCGCTCCCTTCCGCTTTCCGCCGTCTGCCTCACCTGCGCCCCGGCCCGGCCGCTGGCGCCCCGCGCCATGGCCCGAGCGTCCGGGGCGCGGCGCTGACGGTGGCCGGCGGAGCGCGCCATGCCCAGCAGGACCGGCCGCAAGATGGACGGGAGCGGCGGCCGCGTCCGCCTGAAGGCGCACTACAGCGGGTGAGCGCGAGCGCCCGACGGCAGGGCCCGGCCGGGGCGGGGGGCGTGTGCGCCGAGGCGGCGGGGCCGAGGGCAGAGCCGGGCGCGGGGAGCGGCCCCCGACAGCGCCGGCCGTCGGCGACCGTGTCGTCGCAGCTTCGGGAGGCCGAGGGCTGGGGGCAGCCGGCCGTGGCGCGGGAGGGAGGGGACAGCGAGGCCCCTCCGGGCCCAGGAGCGTCCCGGGAGGTCCGGAGGCGCCAGCGCCTAGAGGCGGCCCCGGGCGAGGCGGGCGCTCCGGGCGCACTTGAACGTCATCGGCGGGAAAGCTCGCTGGCAGGGTGGGGTCGGCCTGGCCCCCCGGCGCCCTAGCTCGGGGTCGCCGGGCCCAGTTCGGAGCGCGCGGCCACGCGGGTCTCTCCCCGCTCCGACGAGATTTTCCTGGGCTGGGACTTGTCCGGAGGGGAGGCGGGCGTCTGGCACGCCCCGCAGCCCCGGGCCCTGTGTTGACACTCTCCCTGGAAAGTTGGCCGAAACATTCAGGCCACGACCTGTAAGGACGAAAGTTTTTGTCAAATTGTGAAGACTGCCGGCAGGTTTTAAAAACCGAGGTTTTCCTAAACTTTTTCCAGTGTACCCGACCAGGTCTCAGTTTCAGAACCGTTTCATGACCGGGTGAAGGGCAGGTGCGGTGAGCCGGCTGGTCGCGCGAATGGAGGGCGCCTGGAAGGGCTGGGGCCCTGCGTCCGCGCTCGGCGCCCTGGATTCGACCTGCCTCCCTGTGAAATGGGGCGAGCCGGCGCCCACAGGGGTCAGTGACCGGAGCGCCTGGCCCAGCCCAGAGAGCGCTCGCTGGATTCTCGGCCGCGTCGGGGCAGCCCTGGTGGGGGGGAGGGGCTGCGCCCAGAGACCGGGACCGCGCTGCGCGCTCAGTGCAGGCTGAGGTCGGAGGAGAACTAGGAGCCTTTGCTGCTGCTTCTTTCCACTGGTGTTGGTCTCCGGGAGCCCCCAGATTGGACTTGGCTGCTCCCAGGGTCGCCTCTGCCGGGGAGTGGGGAGGGGAGCGGACCTTGGCCCCGCAGATGAACTTGGTGGTCTCGGCTGCAGTGGCGCCGGAGGAGGGGCTTCGGGCTCTTGAGCTGGTGAGCGCACCTTGTTGGGGTGTCTGTCAGGCCTCTCCTGCCCTCAGGCTGACCCCCTGGGAACGCAGTGGAGGGGGCAGCGGGGGGAATTGGTGGCAGTGCCCCAGAAGAAGGATTTCTGGGGGGGGGAATGACTGGCCAGCCCACCTGAAGAGGCTGACGGGGTCTTGTCTTTTGGCTGGCAGGGTGGGCTGCAGACTGAAGCTGGTGAGCTGTCAGCCAGGTCCTGGGCCTCGGCTGGTCCGAGGGTCTTGGCTCGCTGAGGGTAAGGAATGGCTGTCATACATCAGAGACAGTCCTTTTCCCTGCCTGGAACCATGGAATTGAGCAACAAGTGACTGAAAATCAGAGTTGATCCTTAGTGAGAGGAAGTTCACACCCGGAGAGGCCAGGGGGCAGGTGGGAACCAGACCCCCAGCCTTCCCCCAGGACGAGTTCAAGTAGGCACTGCGCCAGGGCTGGAAGGCAGACCAGGCAGTTGTGGGCAGAGTTCAGGAGCCCCAGGGAGTTCTGGCTGAGCTGCCTGTCCGTCCCCTCCCTGGGCTTGGGCCCCTGGAGAGCGCTTTGGTTACCGGGGGAAATGTGACCTGTTGAGTCTGGTTTCCCGGCCGATGAGGCCACACCCTATACCCTTCCCTCTACTTTCCCTTCCCAATCTCCCCTCCTCCCTCTCTCCTCCCCTCCCTCTCTCCTCCCCTCCCTCTCTCCTCCCCTTTCCTCTGCCCCTTCTCCGTCCCCTCCCCCTCCTCCCTTCCTCTCCCTGCTGCGGCTTCCTCCCCTCCTTCTCCCACTCTTCCTTCTCTCCCTCCCACCCTCCTCATTTCTGCCCCAGGCTGACCGTTCCTCCTCGATCCCAGCTCCTCACGCCTCCCGATGCTTTCCCGAAAGTGCTCCGCACTGGCGCCTCTTCCTGGGATGAGAGAGTCTGGCGTCTGAGTTGGGAGACAGTCCTCAGCGGGCGTTGACCTGATGCTGGCTCCGGAAAGTGTCCGCTGAGCTCCGCGCGCTCACTTATCCAAACCCCGTGGGTCCAAGTGAAATTCTGTCCCTGTGCTGCCACTGCAGGTTATTTTTAAGCAGCAGGGCTGGGAGCTGAGGGTCAGATACATTGGAGACACTATTCTTAAAAATAGGGGGTCGTCAGCCGCCCCCACTGGGGATGCCTTCTCCCTGTCGCCCTTTCCCATCCCCTCCCCTCCCCGCCCCAGGCCCACCAGAGGCTTGAGATCACGGTCTCCCCCTCGCCAGCTGGGCCTTTGGAGGGTGTGCAGTCACCGGACTCTGAGGGTGGGTCTGGGGGTCCGGCAGCTTCTGTGTTTTCAGGGGGTTTCCAGGTGATGCATGCTGGGTTTGGAGACCCTGCTCTGCCCGCTTTTCTGAGATCACAGGAACAACTTGGCTGGATCTTCCTTCTCTGCAGCTCAAGCTTGTCTTCCAGAACTCTTATTGAGGGCCTGCTGTGTGCAAAGCCCGGGCCTGGGTGCATGGCTTGGGCAGACCCAGGAGTCCCGGGAGGGGCCGTCCAGCAGGCTGTTGCCCCAGCCTGGGGCTCTGTCTTGGCGCCCTGAGCTGGCAGCCTCAGGATCCCTTTTGCTCAGAGATGCTGCTTGATTCGGGTTTGGGATGACATTAGGGGTGGTGGTCAGGGGTCTGGCCAGGGGTTGGGACAGTCCCTCCCTACTGGTGCCAAGGTAATGCGTTGGAGGGAAGAGCTGCCGTGCTGTCACTGGGTGATGAGCTTGGGGCCCAGGGGCGCCTCCAAACCACTGGGGAGCTGCCCACCTGAACTCCAGGCCCTGAAATGCTGGGGGGTGGGGACTAGCTGCCACCTGGGGGCAGAACTGTGGGGGAGGGTCATGGGGCAGGGAGAGGTCAAAGGTGAAGGGATGGCAGACTGACTTCCAGAGTTCCCTGCGGCAGGGGGACTGGTGGATGCTGGGTCATTGGCGAGTGTGGGCAGCGTGGGTACCAAGTCTGGGTGACCCCAGGATGATGGGGTGGGTGCTATGGGGGCTTGGTCTCTGGGGCCCCCACTGATGAGCCATGTGAGCCCTCTGTGCCTTGGTTTGCCAAGACGTCGCAGGCTGTGGTGAGCTTGGGGCCCCGGGGGCAGGTGCTGTGGGTCTGTGAGCAGATGGGGCCAGTTCCAACGAGAAGGGGTGGGCGGCTGGGGGCCATATCCCCCCACCCACTAGGGTGAGTGACCCGTGGGCTGGGCCCCAGCTGTGGTGGGCGCCCAGCAGACAGGTCTTGGTGGCCCTGGATGTTACCTGGTGGACAGAGGCTGTTTATAAACACGCGTTTGACAGAATTCAGCAGCCAGCAGTGTTAACGCCAAGCAGATCCTGCATTTCTCTTGTATGGGATGTTTCAGATCTTTCTTCATATGCTCCACGCCCTTGTGTCACTTGTTGGCAAAATTTCCCCAAAACTTGAGCGTATTCTAAAGTGGTTCTTGCTCAGAGTCTCAATAAGCATACCTGAGTCAGTGCCATCCCTGCTTTGGGTGGTGGGTGATGGGAGGGGACAGTGCATGGGGGGGATACCCCTCCCTCCCTATCCTGGGGGGGTCGAGCGTTTCCCTCGTGCTGACTTGCCTCACCCCCGAAGGGCCAGCCCTCAAAGGCTGACCGTGAATCCCTGAGCTGTCGCCAATGATCCAGCTTCCACTTCCCTATTTTGGATGAAAAGATAAAAGGTAGTGACATTCTGGGACTGGCTTTTCCAAAAAACCGAACCTGGAATTGTGTTGTGGCCGCACCAAAGGCAGTCGAATGGTCCCTCCAGGGTTTCAAGAAGCTGCGGCCTTGGATTAATAAGTTACTGCCTTCTGCCCGCACCCCCCCAGTTCCCGTCTTCTGAAGGTATATGACGTGGCCCTGTTGGCGCCATGGAGGTTGGGGGACGGTGTAATGAGGCCGCTGGGCTTGAGATGAACGGGCTGTGTCCAGCCGCCCCACCCTTCTTGGGTGACCGTTCTGACAGCCTCACTCCTGGTGTCCAAGCAGGTCTGTCCGGCCTCCACGGGGGGGTGGGCGGTGCTTTCTGCCGTGCCCACCCTGGTCCTTCCGCCCCACTGAGGCACACCCAGGCACCCAGATAGATCTTTCTGCACAAGGGCCCTCATGGTGGTAACTTCGTAGACTGCGGGCAGTGGTTCTGGGAGAGGCTGTAATATTCTCTTTGGGGACAACATCGCTTCGTTTATTTGATCAGTAACTTGGTTAATCAATCATCAGTACTTCATGTGGCTTAGATATGCTCCATGGTGAGACCTGTGCGTCCTTTCTGCCCCAGGGACATCCTGATCACCAGCCTGGACTCCGCCACCACCTTTGACGAGCTCTGTGAGGAGGTGCGGGAGATGTGCCACCTGCACCAGGGCCACCCGCTCACCCTCAAGTGGGTGGACAGTGAAGGTAGCGCCTGGGCGCGTGTCGGTCGGTCGGGTTGTACACCTCTGAGTCTGTGCGCAGCCCCTTCTGGGGGGAGATGGACAACCCTGGAATTAAACTGGTTAAATTTAACAAGCTTCCCCACTGGGGTCGTTGGAAGCTGTTTCCTGGGAAGAGGCTGCGACAGGTGCGTGGGTGGGGGGTGGGGGGTGAGCTGCCCCTCTGGGGGGGCCAGCCACCCCCGCAAGGCCAGCTCTGGGCTGCAGGGTCTCCTCCACGCCTTGCACAGCTCCTTACCCTCCTTACGTGACCTTCCTTCCTCATATCCTGGGTTTTTCTGGTGGGTGATTTGGAAGCTGAGCTCTTCATTTTCTCGGGGAAGTGGGGAGGGTAAGGGTGGCCGGGGCCCCAGGGTCCATCTCTCCTTCCCTCTCCCTCCCTCCTCTCTCTCCCTCCCTCCTTCCTTCTTTCCTGCTGCCGGACACACTTCGGAGAAAGCGGAGTGTTTGGGAGACCGTCCAGGAGAGACCGCCTGGCAGCTCTCAGCCTGGACGAGGGGCAGGCAGACCTCTAGCCGCGCCCCTTCCCACTGGAACCTGGCCGCGTGGGGCGCTGGCTGTCTGTGGATCTGTGCCCCTGTCCAGCCGCAGCGGGCAAGGAGCCCTTCCCTCCGCTCTAGGACTGGCTAAGGGTGTGCTTACTCTCACCCTGGCTGGGAAACCTAGGGCGCCTTAGCTCCCCGCGTGGCCTTCTCGGGCTGCGGGTGAACTCATTGCCCTTCTGGGCTTGACTGGTTCTGATGTCGGGCCCTGGCTGGGGTGACCTGCTGGTCAGGCTGGCCGCTCTGGGACCGGTCAGCTCTGCTCTGGGCAGCTGGTCACAAGCAGTGGGACTACCCTCCCAAACTCGGGTTCCCGCCACCGTGAACCCCTCTGCCTTGGGCCTGCGGTGGCCTCATCCATGTCTCTTGTCCACCAGGTGACCCCTGCACTGTGTCCTCCCAGATGGAGCTGGAGGAGGCCTTCCGCCTGTCCTGTCAGCGCAAGGACGAAGGGCTCATCCTTCACGGTCAGTGCCGGCCAGAGGGCCGTCTGGGGAGGTGTGGGGGGGGGGGTCAGAGGGGGGCGGGAGGGCGTGGGCGCTTTGTCGGACCAGGAGCCACATGGAGGATCGCAGTTTAAGATCTTAGGACGCCCGAGAATGTAAGGATGTGGAATAGGATGCAATGGGGGTTTTTTCTCTTACATTTTATTATCCAGATAAAATTGCTCTTGTAAGGAGAAGCCCGGGTCCTGGAGGTGGTTAGCCCTCACTGCCCTCGTTTCCTGGGGGCGGCATCGCTCACCTGCCCCCACCTTTTCGGGAGCTCCGAGGGCCCGGGGCCCACGCGCCTGCGGGCAGAGCAGGGACAGTGCCGCAGCCCTGCCCCAGGGTGGACGAGACCCTCCCCGTGGCTTTCTGCAGGCTCACAGCCTTCCTCCGCTGGTTAAGCTCAGCGCGGGGTAGAAATTGAGTAGCGGGAAGTGTTCCTTGCTACCGTGTCAGTATCGTCTTTAAATCGCAGGTTTTCAGGCTGTGCCCCCCAGCACTTTGGGGGTCTGCAGGGGGTCTGCAGAGAGAGCATAGTTCTGGCAGCTGCAGCCGCCCTGCCACATCTGCATCCGCTTCTGGTGCAGCTTATACTCTGGCGGGGGCCACGGACGGCTGAGCCCAAGAGCCAGGACCAGCGCATGGAGCCATCTACAGTGTTCTTTTTTTAAAAAATTTAATTAATTTATTTTTGGCTGCGTTGGGTCTTTGTTGCTGCGTGCAGGCTTTCTCTAGTTGCGGCGAACGGGGGCTACTCTTCATTGCGGTGCACAGACTTCTCGTTGCAGTGGCTTCTCTTGCTGTGGAGCATGGGCTCTAGGCACGTGGGCTTCAGTAGTTGTGGCTTGTGGGCTCTAGAGCGCGGACTCAGTAGTTGTGGCGCAACGGCTTAGCTGCTCCGTGGCATGTGGGACCTTCCTGGACCAGGGCTCGAACCCGTGTCCCCTGCATTGGCAGGCGGATTCTTAACCACTACCACCAGGGAAGACCCCGTCCATGGTTTTCTGTTGGACCATCGTTCTCTCTGACGCTGGACTAGTGGTTGGTTAAAATACCTAGTTTTTGTAGCCCTTTGTATGAATGTGGATTAAATGTCAAACCTACTCTCGTCCACTGCATGGTGGTCGTTAGCACGTCTGTGTTGACTCGACAGTGAAAGGTTTGGTACTTTCAAAATTCACTCTATTTTCTAGATTAAGAAAGAGGTCATTTTAGCTAGGTTTTAATACATTTAACTTTTTTTTCTAGTAACTTATTGTGGAAACCCAGGGTATATTTTAACATGCCTAATTTTGAACTCCATTTTGAGTGTAAAGAAGTGGAACGAAATGTGCTTTCAAAAGTCAGTTTTCAAGGGAATTTCGGTTCTTTCCCATTTCCATATGGACTTTACACATCAGGCGTCCTTCTGGGACGGCTCTGCTCTCGGGACCCCTCTGGTTGCTTTTTCCCCTGGATTTTTCCGTGCAGCTCCGTGTCTCATCACAGGGAGTTTGGCACACATCGATGTGCTGGGTTTCCAAGGTTTTGCCTTAATGAGCATCTCCCAAGAGCAGGCCCTCATCGCAGCGGGGGCTTTGCCGGCAGCCTGACTCCAAGCAGGACTTGTGACGAGGCCGCAGTGGGCACTGACACGCTCTCTCTCTCTCTCTCTCTGTGCAGTTTTCCCCAGCATCCCCGAGGAGCCAGGCATGCCCTGTCCGGGAGAAGACAGTGAGTACCGCCTCTCCCATGACGTGTGTCACGGTGATGGGTTGACGTGTCTGCTCTGCAAGGCGCGGAGGATGGAGCTTGGCGGCCCGAGGCTTAGGTGCTCCTCGCGAAGTGTCTGAAAGCAGAGTGGGCAGCTGGTGTGGCCTCGTGTGGGGTTTTCACTGGTGTCCTCGCCCTTGGCTAGGGATGTATCCACCATCCGACAGGGCACCGGCTTGGTCAGTGGTGCCATGAGGTAAAGCCCAGGAGAAGCCCTGATGTCCCCTGGCAGGAAGGGCCCTGGCTGGGATGGCTGGACACTGCTCCCGTGTGTCTGTCCCCGCTGCGGCCACCCCCAGACCTGGTCATCGGCCCCTCCCAGTCCTTCCTGGGTCCCCCAGGGAGGCACCCGTTCCTCCTCCACTGCAGGTCTGTTGGTTGGAGATGGAGTCCCAGGGGCCGTGGGTCAGAGGAGAGCTTCTGACCACGCCCCGGAGGCCCCCGACCCTGAACAGTGTGCCTGCCTCGTCTTTCAGGGCAGGGCCCCCACTGGGTGGGGCATAGAGAAACTTGACACCCATCACCAGACCCTTCTCGGGCCCTGGCCTGGTGCTGAGGGGCTCTGGACCACGGTGGCCGCTTGTCCAGTTAGGGGGACTTGGCTCAGCCTCCTGCCAGCCGGGGTCCCAGGGCGGGCTCCGGATCAGGTCCCTGGGCCCGGCCTCTGGGTGCCAGCAGCGTCCTGTGTGGGGTGGGAGCGGATTTGAGCAGAGGCCGGACTGTCTGTGGTCTGTCAGACCCAGTGAAGCTGTTCAGTGGGCACTTGGGTGCGTGAGTCTTGCATTTCGGGGAGCAGTCGGGGCTGAAGAGAGATTTGGGAACCCTTAGCATAGAGAAGGCTGTTGAGGCCACGGAGGGTGTGGCCAGTGATGAGGGCCGGGCCCTGGGGTCTCCCAAAGAGAACAGGGGACCCTGGAGGAGCAGTCAGCAAGGCCATGGAGACATCCCGATCGCGGAGTCCTGGCAGGAGTGGAGCAGGCAGCCTGAAGAGGCCGCAGCAGCCCAGGGGCCGGCGGGAGGTGCTGCCCCGGGGGGCGGACGTGAGGGGCAGGTGTGGGAAGGCTGGGGGGAGAGTAAGGAGTCCCAGCGCGTCCTGGCTGGGAGGCAGATGTCCGCCGGGGGTAGATAAAGCCAGAGGTGGGGGGCGAGCCTGGAGCTTCTGAGACCTGGAAGCCGCCCTGAGAAGGCGGGTGGTGGGGAGTCAGTCCCACGGGTAAGACTTTCTGGCCGCCGCCCGCCCCGTCCAGGACAGCAGGCTCCTGTGCGCATGTGCGGTTTCGCTGCGAGCGGCCCTTGGACCTGCCAGGACGTGGGTCAAGGCAGGACACTGAGGGGGTGGGGAGTGCGGCCAGCTGGGAGCAGACCCCACGCGCAGAAGCCCACCCGCAGGAGCCCCAGGTGGCCAGAGAGGAGCTCGTCGGTGGGGGGCTCGGAGGCGGGTGGGCCTCCCAGGGGTCCTCATCCCCCGCGGGGCTGCCCCTCCCCGTGACCCCCCGCCCCGGGGTACCCACGTCTCACGGAAGGGGCACACTTTTGATAGTTCACGTTGTCTTTTCAGACACATAAAAGGACAAAATAAGGTAGACCTTCCTGCTGGAAGGAGGGTCCCCTCCACTGTGCTCTGTACCAGGCGTCCCCCAGCTCGTTCCTGTGCTCCCTTGATGGCTCTCAACCACAGTGACAGGCTGTCTCTCTGCCCAGAGCCGTCGCCAGCAGCCCGTGCTGGCCCGCGGTGCAGGGGTCGCCCAAGCATCTCTGCATCTTGGTCTCCGGCTGCCCAGCCATCAGCTCAGGCCAAGGCCCCGGCAGCGCCGCCCCGAGGGCCTCGGGCCTGTCCGTTCTGTCCCCGACTCGGTGCCCTCCTGGCTTCATCCCCGTGTGGATGCCGCCCTGTCTGGGGCCTCATGTAGGGGATGGTGATGGGGGTCGGCACAGCCGATGCGGTGCCCTCCTGGGGTCGTGGGGGTCATGGGGTCTCTGCCGGAGGGTGACGTGGGCTGACGCGTGGGCAGGGGCTGCATCACCGCGGAGGAATGCGGAGAATGTGGGGCCATCCCCACTCGCAAGCAGGTCCTTGAGATGCTCACCAGGGGCGGCTCCGAGCTCCGGGCCACTCGCTTTTGTTGGAACATTCCAGCAGCCTTTCCGCGGCCGGCCGGTGGAGGGTGGGGTGGACGGAGGGTGGGGGTATCGTCCCCTTCCCGGCTCTGCTCGTCTGGCTCGATCGTGACGCTGACCTTGGACAGTTAGGACGGCCCTGCGCTGGTCCCCCGATGGCCCGGGTGCAGGCATGATCCTGGCACCTGCGTGAGCGTTGGTGTTCACTGCCAAGGCCGGGCGAGTGAGAAGGGTCAGGCTGGTGGGACAAATGGCACCCTTGACCCAGGTCAGGACCGCATGCAGATGCTGGCCGGTCTGACGGGCGGTAGCCAGACAGGGACACACGGCAGAGATGCAGCCTCGAGGTCATGCCTGGGCATGTCCGGCCAGGCCTGTGTTCGTGGCAGCAAAGCCCCTTCCAGCACCTTCTGTGCAGGTTGTCACCCTGAATTTAATCGGTTCTATAGGGTTTTTAAAAAGTGGTGTAAAGTACACCTAACATAAGATGTGCTATTTTAACCACTTTAAACTGAACAATTCAGTGGCATTTAGTAGGTTCACCACCTCTGCCGTTTCTGAAACATGTTCAGGAAGAAAACCTCGTGCCCACGAGCCGTCACAGGTCCTCTGCTCAGCGCCCAACGGCCACCGAACTGCGCCATCTCTACGGAGTTACCCGGTGTAGACATTTCATGTAAATGCAATATATGATGTGTGGTCTTCTGTAACTGGCTTCTTAGCGTGTTGTTTGTGAACTTCATCCGTGTTGTAACGTGTATCAGAACTTCAATCCTTTTTTTTTTTCCCCCAATTTTTTTATCACGGTGAAATACACATAAAATAAATTTATCATCGTAAGCATTTTTAAGTGTATAGTTCATTGATATAAACTGAATTCATATTGTTGTGCAGCCATCATCACCATCCGTCTCCAGAACTTTCTCATCTTCCCAAACCGACGCTCTGCCCTGCGCGCCTGAGACACTCACTCCCCACCCCTCCCCCAGCCCCGGCCCCACCCTCCTACTTTCTGTCTCTGTGAGTGTGGCTCCTCCAGGGGCCTCACAGAAGCGGGATCACACAGAATGTGTCCTTTTGTGTCTGGCTTATTTCACTCGGCATCGTGTCCTCAGGGTCCATCCACGTTGGAGCAGGTGTCAGAATTTCCTTCCTTTCTAAGTTTGAATGATAGTCCGTTGTATGGATGGACCACGTTTTGTTTATCCATCATCTGACAATGGACACTTGGGTCGCCTCTGTGTTTTAGCTACTCTGAATAATGCTGCTATGAACATGGGTGTAGGAATATCTCTGAGACCCTACTTTCAATTCTTTTGGGTATGCATGCAATAATGGAATTGCTGGGTCATATGGTAGTTCTATTTTTAATTTTTTGAGCAACTGCCATACTGTTTTCTACAGTGGCAGCACCGTTTTACGTTCTCACCAGCAGTGCACAGTGGTTTTAATTTCGCCATATTTTTACCAATGCTTGTTGTTTTCTGGTTTTTTGATAGTAGCCATCCTGGTGGGTGTGAGGTGACATCTCACTGTGGTTTTGATTTTCATTTCCCTAATGATTAGCGATGTTGAGCCTCTTTTCATGTGCTTGTTGGCCACGTGTATGTCTTCTTCGGAGAAATGTCTACTCAAGTTCTTTGCCCATTTTGAATTGGGTTGTTTGTTTTGTTGCTGTTGAGTTTTAGGAATTCTCTACATATTCTGATATTAACCCCATATCAGATATATGATTTGCAAACATTTTCCCCCATTCTGTGAGGTTTTTTTTTGTTTGTTTAACTTTGTTTATGGTGTCTTTTGGTGCACAAAATTATAAAATTTTCATGAAGTGCAATTTGTCTATTTATTCTTTTGTTGCCTGTGCCTTGGTGTCATATCCAAGAAATCATTGCCAAATCCCATGTTGGGAAGCTTTTGTCCTTTGTTTTCTTCTAAGAGTTGTATAGTTTTAGATCTTACGTTTAGGGTCTTTGCTGCATTTTAAGTTAACTTTTGCATATGATGTTAGTTGAGGGTCCAACTCTGTTCTTTTGCATGTGAATATCCAGTTTTCCCAACACCATTTGTTGAAAAGACTGTCGTTTCCCGGTTGAATGGTCTTGGCACCCTTGCTGGAAATCATTTGACCATATGTGTGAGGGTTTATTTCTGGGCTCTCTATTCTATCCCATTGGTCTATATGTCTGTCTTTATGCCAGTACCACAGTTTTGATTACTGTAGCTTTGCAGTAAGTTTTGAAATCAGGGAGTGTGAGTCCTCCAGCTTTGTTCTTTTTCAAGATTGTTTTGGCTATTCTGGGTCCCTTGAGATTCCATAAGAATTTTAGGATGTTTTTCTGCAAAAAAACATCATTGGGATTTTGGTAGTGATTGCATTGACTCTTTAGATCACTTTGGGTAGTATTGATATCTTAACAATATTAAGATATTAATATTTTTTTGGAAAAGTTGGAGAAGAATTGGTGTTAGTCCTAATCCATAGACATGAGATGTCATTCTACTTATTTATGTCTTGTTTAATTTCTTTCAGCACTGTTTTATAGTTTTCAGTGTACAATCTATCACTTCCTTGTTAGATATATTCTTAAGTATTTTATTCTTGATGCTAACATAAATGGAACTGTGTTTTTAATTTCGTTTTTGGGTTGTTCATTGTGAGGATATAGAAATGCAACTGATTTTTATGTGTTGACTTGGTACCCTGCTATCTTGCTGAATTTGTTTGTTCTGACAACGTTTTTGTGGAATCAGTTCTCTATGTCATCTGTGAACAGAGATAATTTATTTATTCCTTTTCAATTTATATGCTTTTTATTTCTTTTTCTTGCCTGAATGCTCTGGTTAGAACCTCTAGTACTCTGTTGAATAGAAATGGTGATAGTGGGCATCCTTGTCTGTTCTTGATCTTGAAGGAAAAGCTTTCAGTCTTTCACCATTGAGTGTGATGTTTGCTGTGGGTTTTTCGTGTATGGTTTTTCTTGTATTGAGGTGGTTTCCTGGTTTCCTTCTAGCGTATGAGAAATGTATGTGGTCCTTGTCCCTAGTTTACAGCGAGGAGCTCCTAAAACCCTTGGAATTTCCTGAGTGATAGGAGTGTCTTGTCATTCATTAGGAGGTGATTTAGGGTGGGGGCCCTGATAGCCTCAGGATGGGGCTGGTCACTGGAAAGACTAAGAGATTAGAGGCTTGGAACTTTCAGTCCCACCCCCTGACCTCCAGGGATGGGTGAGGGGCAGGAGGTTGAACTAATCTCCAACGGCCAATGATTTAATCAATTGTGCCTACGCAGTGAAGCCTCCATAAAACCCCAAAAGGATGGGGTTCAGAGAGCTCTCAGGTCAGATTTGGGGGGAGTGGCTCCTGGAGAGCGTGGAAGCTCCGCGCCCCTTCCCCGTGTCTCGCCCCGTGCATCTTCCTTCTGGCTGTTCCTGAATTAATCTGGGAAGTTAAATGTTTCTCTGAGTTCTGTGAGCTGCTCTAGCAAATTAATCGAATTGAGGAGGGGGTGGTGAGCCTCCCACCTATAGCCGTGGGTCAGAAGCACAGGTGTCAACCTGGACTGGCAATTGGCATCTGAAGTGGGGTGGTGGGCAGTCTTGCAGGACTGAGCCCTTACCTGTGGGATCTGACGCTACCTGCAGGGAGATGGTGTCAGAATTGAGTTAATAGCTTGGTAGTATGGGAAAAAACATACCAGGTACCTCCTATTCCTAGTTTGTTGAATGTATTTATGGTAAAAGGATTTTCTACTTTGTCAAGTGCCTTTTCTGCATCCATTGATATGATCCCATGTTTTTCTTTTGTTCTGTTAATGTGATTCATCACATTGATTGTTCATCTTTTTATTCCAAGAATAAATCCCACTTGGTCATGGTGCATAATCCTTTTAATATGCTGCTGAATTTGGTTTGCTAGTATTTTGTTGAGGATTTTCGTGTCAGTATTCTTAGGGGACATTGGTCCTTCGTCGTTTTTTCTTGTAGTATCTTTGCCTTGCTTTGGTGTTAGGGTAAGTTGACCTCCTAGAATGAGTTAGGAAATGTTCCCTCCTCTTCAGTTTTTTGGAAAAGTTGGAGAAGAATTGGTGTTAGTTCTTCTTTATATATTTGGTAGAATTCACCAGTGAAGCTGTCAGGTCCAGGACTGTTCTTTGTCGGGGAGCTTTTTTTTTTTTTTTTTTTTTACTGATTTACTCTCCTTACCAGTTATAGGTCTATTCAGATTCTCTGTTTCTTAGTGATTTAGTCTTGGTAGATTCTGTGTTTCTAGGAATTTGTGCATTTCATCTAGGTTATCCAGTTTGTTGGTGTACAGTTGTTTATAGTACTCTCTTACTGACTTCTGTGAAATCAGTAGTAATGTTCCTGCTTTCATTTCTGATTTTAGTAATTTGAGCCTTTCTTTTTTTTTCTTAGTCCATCTAGCTAAAAGTTTGTCAATTTTGTTGATCTTGTCAACAAAAATGGTTTCACTGATTATTCTCTGTTTTGTTTATCTCTGCTTTAATCTTTATTATTTCCTTCTAGCTTTGGGTTTAATTTGTTTTTCTAGTTTCTTAAGTTGTATAGTTAGGCTGTTGGTTTGAGATCTTTCTTACTTTTTTTAAAAAGTTTATTTAATTAATTAATTTATTTTTGGCTGCGTTGGGTCTTTGTTGTTGAGCGCGGGCTTTCTCTAGTTGCGGCGAGCGGGGGCTACTCTTCGTTGTGGTATGCGGGCTTCTCATTGCGGTGGCTTCTCTTGTTGTGGAGCACGGGCTCTAGGTGCGCGGGCTTCAGTAGTTGAGACACGTGGGCTCAGTAGTTGTGGCGCGCGGGCTTAGCTGCTCCACAGCATGTGGAATCTTGCCGGACAAGAGCTAGAATCCGTGTCCCCTGCGTTGGCAGGCAGATTCTTAACCACTGCACCACCAGGGGAGCCCCAAAATCTTTCTTACTTTTTAAGGAAAGCATTTATAGCTGTAAATTTCTCCCTTAGCTTCGCTTTCTCTGCATCCCTCAGGTCTGGGTATGTTGTGTTTTTGTTTTCATTTGTCTTTAAGTATTTTCTAATTTACAATGTGATTTCTTCTTTGATCCATTGTTTAAGAGTGTGTCGTTTAATTTCCACACATTTGTGAATTTTCCAGTTTTCCTCCTCTTGTTAATTTCTAACTTGATCCTGCCGTGGTCGGAGAAGATATTTTGTATGATATCTGTCTTTTTTTTTTTTTTTTTTTTTTTTTTTTTTTTTTTTATAGCTACTTTATTTATTTATTTTATTTTATTTTTGGCTGTGTTGGGTCTTCGGTTCATGCGAGGGCTTTCTCTAGTTGAGGCAAGTGGGGGCCACTCTTCATCGCGGTGCAGGGACCGCTCTTCATCGCGGTGCGCGGGCCTTTCACTATCGCGGCCCCTCCCGTCGCGGGGCACAGGCTCCAGACGCGCAGGCTCAGCAGTTGTGGCTCACGGGCCCAGCTGCTCCGTGGCATGTGGGATCTTCCCAGACCAGGGCTCGAACCCGTGTCCCCTGCATTAGCAGGCAGATTCTCAACCACTGCGCCACCAGGGAAGCCCATGATATCTGTCTTTTAAAATCGATTGAGACTTACCATGTGGCCTGACGGTTGGGAGGGCAGAGTCTTAACCACTGCGCCACCAGGGAAGTCCCCCTCTTGGGTGTTTTGTCACATCTTATGTATCCATTCACCTGTTGTTGGACATCGGGTTGTTTCTGCGTCTTGGCTATTGTGGACATTCATGCACAGATTATAGGTTTTTAAGATACTGAATTGGTCATTTTGTTCTGGCCACAGCACAAAGAATTTTTCGAGTCTGTGTATGTTGAAGCGTCATCAGAATGAACTGTCAGCAGGGCCCGGGAGGCGCCCCACCTCAAAGGGCTCTGGCTTCTGTCCGGTTCCGCGTCCTGCGCAAGCGGAGCTTGGTTGCCCTGCATTGCCCGCGAGGTGCAGGCGACGGAGGTGAATGTGCCGTCGGCTCAGCTGGGAGGCCACGCTCCCTGCTGTCGGTAACAGGGGCCTGATGGCAGCTGGGAGACCCGGGAGGCTCCCTCCCACCAAACGGAAGCACCCTTCCAGGGCCTTCCGGGGCGCTGTGGGGAGAGCTGGGCTGGCTGGTGACGTCCCCGGGGCAGGCGGGACCTGCAGCTGGTGGCCACTGGTGGCTCTGGGTGGCTTACTGGAGTCCAGGAATGACGTGGCAGCACTGGGGCCTGAGGGAGGGCCACCTGCTGGCTCTGGGCAAGGGCGCCGGGCAGCCCAGGGCCAAGCACGGGGCGGTGGCAGCACAGAGGGGCTCTGTGACCTCACGGGACTCCCTCTGTGCCTTGTCCATCCTGCTGGGGGTCCTCCTCTGTCACTGTCCTGCCTCTGCTCACACGGAAGCGTTCATGTTTGATTTCTGTGCGTTCAAACCTGTTTCACATTTTCCTTTCTGGCTCCCCCAAATGGAAGAAATATTTCGTTTCTTGCATTCTGGTCTTTGATCCGTCTAGAACGTAAGGCTGTGTCCCAGGTGGTGTCGGCCTGGGTGTCTGGCTGGACGCGTCTCCTCTCTCACCACATGAGTGGCCAAAGCTCTCGGGCCCGAGATGCAGCAAACCCAGGTCTCTGCTCTGCCCCTCGGGCAGCGGGACCCAGGGAGCCTGTGAGATGCAGCAGATGTCGTACCTGGGGGCGCGGGGACGCGGAGAATGCGCCGCACACGGGCCTGGGCCGCGGCTCCTCCAGAGCAGACAGTCACGGTGACAGACAGCAGGCCGGTCCCCGCCGGGATTGCCGCAGTGGGCATCAGGGTCACACCCGGGCGCTGTGCGGGGATCCCGTCAGGGACCCTCCTCGCCTCCCCTTTGCCGTCCCACCCCCATCAGGAAGGGCGGGCGCAGGGCCAGCAGGCGGCCAGCCCCTTCCGGGCAGGGTCCCTGAGTGCCCCCTGGACGGCCTGCTCTAGACTCTGCTGGGCCACTTGTCCTCGCAGCCCCGAGGCCCGACAGGAGGGAGAGGCCTGGCGCAGGGCAGCGGGGACTTGGGGGTGTGCGGTGCTGCTGGGCGTGTTAGGTCCTGGGGCTGTGCGACCTGGTACCCCGAGCTCAGAACAGCAGGAGACGGAGTCTGCAGTGGGAGCTACGGGGGAGAAAGGTCTGGCTCTTCTGGCCGCCCACTCCTCCCTCCGGCTTCATGGGCACCTCCCCTCTGTGTCCGCCTGTCTTTCCTCCTCTTCTTACAAGGACATGTCATTGTATTTAGGGCCACCCAGGTAACCCAGGATAATCTCAAGCCCCTTACTTCCTCACGTCTGTGAAGACCCTTTTCTGGGTAAGGTCCCATCTGCAGATTCCAGGGTCTAGGACGTGGACATGTCTCAGGGGCCAGCCCCCAGCCCCCTGCAATCCACTACACTCAGGTCCGATTGCCCAGTCTCCTCGTGGGGCGGTGGGTGGTCCAATCCCCCCCGCACCCTGTGGGTGTGGTCTTCCCCCGGGAGGTGACCTCTGCACAGGGTCCCTGCGGGCCTCTGGCGTGGAGCTTTGCGGCAGACACTGTGCAGGTTTGCAGGGAGCCCAGGGCCCTCGCAGTGTTCGGGTCGGGGTCCCGTGCGGAGCTCTGAGGGGTGGGACCCTGGGTCGGGCGGTGGGAGGTGGATTCACACCAGCCCCCCTCCTGACACGGGGTCACTGCAAGAAGTGTGGGGGACGGGGACCTGTGGGCTGAAGTTTGTGCTGCGGCCAGGCTGGCGGTCAGGTGCATCGCCTGGGCCGGCTTCTTGCGCACAGATTGTGGGTCTGGGTGGCATGTCCGTGGGTCTTCCCGCAGGGAGCAGGCCCAGCAGGGGCTAAGCGTGGCCAAGACCTTCAGCCCTTCTCCCAAGGACAGTGGGGTCCTGTTGCCCACTGCCCCGTCGGCCCCCTCTGACAGCTGCTGTCCTTAACATCTGGCCGCACTCCCCTCAATGTGACCGGACCCCTGTCGGCCACTCCTGCTGGCCCCTCCTCCGCAGGGGCTCTTCCTAGGGACCTGACTCCGGCCTGGGGGGCTGGGGGTGATTGTCAGCTGGAGCGAGCCCCCAGCAGGGCGGCCGAGGGGTGGAGTGGCCTCCCTGGGAAGGTGCGGGTAGTGACTGTGTGTGTGGCTGGCTGGGAATCAGGCAGGTGTCCAGGCAGCAGCCGCGGCTCTGCCAGTGGAGCAGACGACAGACCCGTTTAGCTCCTGCCTTTCCTTACCTGGAAAATGTGGTCATGGGACTGTGAATCAGACACTGTTTGTAAAGCGCTGAGACCATCATGGAGCGAGTGGTTGTTGAGTGTGTTTTAAAGGACAGTTGGGGGCACTTACAGGGCAGGATAAACGCAATAAACGAAGCTCTCTCTGTCACTCGGGAGTGTCCCTGTGGGTAGTGAGTTGGCCCCAGGAGGGCTTCCTGGGGGAGGAGTCTCGTTGGAGGCCCTGTCACACAGAGTTAGCCGTGGACACTGCGGGCGCTCGGGTGACCCCTGGGAAGGGGTGTGGGAAGGAGGGCTGCAGCGTCAACACCAGGATCCGGCCGGGGCAGGGCTGGCGGGTCTGGACTCAGCCGGGCTTCTCAGTCCTTAAAGGCCTCGGAGAAAATGCAAATCTGGGGGTTTGGTGCTGGATCCCGTCTTAAAAGCCAGCGGTGTCCTGCGAGGTCCTGGGGACCTGACGCTGGCAGCCTGTGTGCTCCGTGTCATCGGTCCTGGCCTGTCCACACGCTCAAGCGACAGAGGCGTCCCTGGACTGTTGGGTGGGCTGGCTGGTGTAGGAACCCCCCTCCAGCCCGCTCCCGGGGAGAGGCGCCCCACGTTCTGGGGGGCAGGCGGTGCTGCAGAGGACCCTGCTTGTCACCTGGGTGGCCCTTGTGTGGCTCTGGGGCCAAGCCTGGCACCCAGGGCAGGACCGCCAGGGTCGGGGAGATTGTCTCTGGGCCAGGAGCCTGTCCAGCCTCACCCCTCAGGTCTAGGAGGGTGCTTGACTGCTGGCTCTGTCTGCAGCTGTGCCCCGTGCCGGCCCCTGTGGGCTGGGCCAGGCTTCCTCACCTGTCAGGAGCCCCGGGCCTTTGGGGGCTTTCGAAGCCCTCTTACTCCCAATCAGTGGCAGCGGGGTGGGGATGACAGCCTGGCCCTGCTCTCCCTGAGGCTGGGCCCCAAGCCATTTCCTCTTCTGTTCTGGGGCGAGAAAGCTTTCACAGCCTGAGGTGTTAAAGGCAAGTACCTGGATACATGCGAGTCAGCCTATGGGGGAGTGAGCGGAAGGGAGACTCACCTGGGCTCTCACCTGGGCACGTAGGTCCAGAAGCCCAGAGGAGTGGTGACCGCGGAGTGGGGCCGGGTTGGGGCTGGTGGGGACAGCCACGGGCTGCAGGGGCCACGGTGGGTTGCAGAGGAAGGGGGCATCCCCGCCAGGGGCTGTGGGAGAGGAGGGGGCTCAGGCTGGGCCCCCTGCCCACCCGCCTCTGTTGTTCACGCTCCCACCCGGTGTGCCCGGAGCTGCTGTCCCGCCTGTTCTCTGGCTCTGAAGCTTCGCGTGCTTCCCGGACACACGCTGGGCGACCGCCCAGAAGCAGAGCTGGTCCTGGAGCGGCCTTGGCTGGGGCACGTCTCCCGCAGCCACGACCCACCCAGGGAAACCAGGGGTCGCTCCGTGCGGCGGTGGCGGCTCCTGAACGCGCGTGTGTTTGTGAGAGCCCAGAGGGCGGTGCCGCCGTGCTGCTGGGTCCAAACCCCGGCTCCGGGCAGGTGGGGCAGCTTCCTGTGCCTCGGTTTCCCCTGCTGTGAAAGGGGTCTGGAGTGACCGCCCCCTTGGGTGCTGTGTGGGCACTAGCAGCGCTAGAAGGGCTCCGGGAACAGGCTGAGTACCCAGCTCGCCGCCTCCCCTGCCCCCGCTGGTGGATCAAGGGCGGGGAAGTTGCCTCCTTCGTGTGCTCAGGGCCACCCAGCGTCCTCAGAGTGAGAGGACGAGAACGAGGCCCAGCGTGGGTGGGGGGCTGGGGGTGGGCCGGGTGGTCGAGCAGGCGTGGGTGGCCCGGTGACCACCGAATCCTTCCAGGAGAACGGACGCCTGTTATTCCCTGGTGTTTATAGGTGTGTGTACCGTTTTATTAAAAATCCAGTTTCAGGAAATTCCGTGGCGGTCCAGTGGTTAGGACTCTGCTGGGGCCCGGATTTGATCCCTGGTCGGGGAACTAGGATCCAGCAAGCCCCGCAGAGTGACCAAAAAAAAAAAAAAGAAAAAAGAAAAAAATCCAGTTTCGTTCAGCTTTGTCTCAAATTATTTGCAATAACCTGGAACAGCTACTTTTCCACCTAAGATGGACTTCCAGTAAAATGAACAGTCTCCCGCTTCAGCTTGGGGTTTCTAGAGTTCTGCAAAGCTGGATGTTTGGAATGACTGGAGGAGAGATGGCTGGAGGGCAGCAGCTGTGACACCAAAAGCTCATCTTAGGCGGGTTTTCCCCTTGGACTCAGGGTACACTTGCATTTCCCATCGAAGCCCACTGTAGATGTGATGGTTCCGCGATTTTATGATTTTATAGTCTTAGGGTTATGCCAACTTTTCCCGTAAAAGCCAAACGATAAATATTTTGGGCTCTTTGGGCCATTTAGCCTTTGTCTTGGGCTCTCAGCTGCCGTGTGGTGTGAAAGCAGCCCCGGTGCGGCAATGGGGGAGCAGGGCGGTGCTACCACGAGGTGTTATCGATGGATACTTTCACGGCTTCTGGGGACCTTCTACTCCAGTGGCGCTTCTGGAGTTGTACTGAGTTTCAAACACTCTCGCACGGCCACTCGACGCCGGGTCAGAGAAGGTCCAAGGTGACGTCAGGCCGGAGCAAGGGAAGGAGCTGGAGTCCAGGCCCCCAGAGCTTTGGCGCGGACTCTGTGTCGGGAACACGGGTAAGCGCAGGCTCCTGAGCCGGCTGCCTGCCTAGAACCGATCAGAGGAGGGAAGCCGGGGCCGGGGCCGCTCGCCTCCCCAGCACACGTGCCGGCCTGAGGGTGGGGGAGGGAAGTTTCCAGCATCTTCCGTGCCCCCAGCGTGAAGCCTGGCCACGCAGGCTCAGCACAAGCACTGGGGGCTCCAGGGAGGTGGGCCGAGTCACCTCGTGATTTTGGAATTGGAGGGAGAAGCCGGCCAGGGCTGGATGCCGGGTGTGGTGGGGCCTGGGGCGGGTGTCGGAGGTCCGGGGTCCACTCTGACCGCGGCCGGCATGACACAGGCTGCGTGGGGGGGGCCACCTCCCGCCTCAGGCTGGAGCAGGTGCGGTTCCAGGCTGGTCACCCCGATACTCGCCTCCTTGGGAGCTTGGTTCCCCCATTTTTGCCCTTCCCGCTGGCCCCCCCCAACCCCCCCAGAGTAGCAGCAGCACCAAGACACACCTCCTGACCTGGGTTCGCTGCCTCATTGACCGGAGCCAGACCTTCTCTCCTTCCCCTCCCGCCGGGCCACGGTGCCCAGGGCTTGGGACCCGGGAGCATCTACGCTGGACCCATTGTTGGCCTCAGCGATGCAGGTCGGAGGTCACCCGCACTCTGGTGGCCGCTGCATCCCCGCATCCCGGCCGGTGAGCCTGATGTGGCGGCCCCAGGCCCCGCCAGGCTCTGTTCCCCACGGACGCTGCGTTTGAGCAGCTCCGGGAGGCCGAGCCGCTGCCCCGGGCTCCCTTCAGGTCCATTTCAGTGCAGCGATGCTTGTGGTCCTGTGACGTCAGCTCCTCGACATCCAGGCCGTGTTTTAGCTGGTGCCTCAGCTGCCGGCTCCAGCTTCCCAGGGGAGCCGGGTACCACCCGGGCCTGGAGACATGAGGAGGCAGGGATGTGAGAGGCGGGGGACAGGCCGGCCAGCCTTCCTTTAAGTATCTGCCCTGGTGTGTGAGCCCCCCTTGCCTATTGTCGGGTCCAAGGGGAGCAGGGGGCAGCGTCGGCGCGTTCAGGGAAGGAGGATGCCTCCTTTCATGCCCACTGCTCCGTAGAGCATAAAGGATCCGCCGAGGAGGCAGGGGAAGAAAGCCCGGTAAGTGATGCGCATCTCCCGGCGGGGCAGCCGCGATGGTCCGCGTCTCGGCCGTGTGGCGCCCGGCCTGCAGCCTCCCTGCCGCACAGATGCTCCAAACACAGGCGCGCCGGTGCCACCGGCCCCGGGCAGGGACGTGGCCGCAGCAGCTCCGAGTGCGCAGGGGGTGAGGGGTGACAGGTTTTAGAAAAACAAGCCCCAGGGGAGCGTGCCCAGCGAGGGATGCGGCTGACGCGGGGGGAGGGGTGGGTGGGGAGGAAACCTGCCCCTGAAATCGGACGGTACGTGACCGAGGCCCGGCCGCGCGGCTGGTTGGCTCTGGGAGCAGCCTCGTTTTCATGTGGCAGCCTGGCCGGGGGCCCTGCTCTCTCCCTGGGAGTTTTGCTGCCGGGGCTTAGCGGCGGAGGGTCTGGAGCGAGCGTGCATGTGTGTTGCCTGCTCTCCGCTCCGCGTTGCTGCCGCCTGCGTGTGGGCAGCGCCACGATGGGGCCACCCGGGGCCCCCGGCTGCCCAGGCTGCCCGCGGCCGGCACCTGTTTCCCAGCCCTGAGCCCCATGCGCAGAGCGGCTGTGCTCCCGCAGCCCCGGCGGTCCTGGCTCCGGCTCCGGCTCCGCGTTGAGGGCAGGCAGGTCGTGTCGGCGTCTGGCTTCTCCGCCCGGGCCTGGGAGGTCGGCGGCCGGGTCCCTGTTCTGACATGGCTGGAGGTAGACTCGGACGCCCCGGGGCTGCACGTAGCTCGCGGGGAGGTGGGGATGTGGGTGCTTTTCTGACGTCCATTTTGCAAAAGGTGTTTTTGTAAAAACCAAAAACACCAGCAGGCAGCCCCCGCCCACCCAGGCTGGTGGGGAGCAGGGCGGGTGGGCTGCTGGGGGGTGGGTTCCCCACCATGTGGCCGGTGCTGGGGTGACGGGGAGGCTGCTCTGGCAGAGCCGCCCCTCCCCCAGGAGCAGGACTGTTGAAATACCGGCCACCCTGCAGCCAGCCCGGGACGCGGGGGTGACTCATTTGTTTTGGATCCTAGAATCACAGAACGTAGGGTGCATTGGAGGGGTGCACGGGAAAGGGAGATGGAGCGGGTGTTGGCGCACACGTGTACCGGGCAAGGAGCAGAAATTAGCTGTGTCATAGTTTCTTCGGGATGTCTTGGCCTCTTTCCTTTCACGCGATCACACGCTGCCCGTGCAGGGCTGGTGGGACCCTCAGGGCAGACACGCTGCCCGAAAACCCAGGACGTGGCTTCCGGGCCTCGGGGTCTCGGCTGGGTTTAGTCAAAGCCGTGAATGGGGGACAGGTGGGAGGAGTGAACGCCCCCGAAGCCACAGCCATCCTGTGTTGGTGCTGCCAGGTGGGGCAGTGGCAGGGCCCACCTGTATCCGTGTGGCTTCACCACTCTCCTGTCTCTGCTGCGTCAGCCACGACGGGCCGCCTTCACAAAGTTCAGAGCTGCTGGCAGTTACGTAAGGAGTGTGAGCTCCGTAACCTTCCAGACTTTACTGCCAGGGCTGCCTATTCATCAGTCGGTCACACGGAGCGTCCGGGAGCCCCTCCGGGCGGATGTCACCCTCCGCCCTCCTCGCTGGGCACCGACCTGGGGGCCCCGTCAGGGTCGTCTGTGGTCCCTGCGGAGACGTCCTGCTTCAGAAGCTCCCCGTGTTCCCGTCTTGTTCCCTTTAACATTTGAGCAGTTGGGGGGGGGGCTGCATTTACCCCCCAGGACGGAGCTGATCCCATGGCAGTCCAACCCTCGGGAGGCCCATCCTCCTTGGAGCTCCGGTCGGCGAGCGCCTGGCTCAGGCTCCAGACCCCACTGAGCATCCGAAGGCCTGGGGAGCAGTTGTTTCCTGCCGTCGTGGGGCTGTCACGGGGCTGCCGTGGGGGGAGGAGGACGCCCTGAGCGCTGCCCGTCAGAGCCAGGGCCCAGCGACTCCCAGCCCCGCGGAGGACCAGCCCTCTTTCCGGGTGTCGTGTCTCTGTTTACATCAAAGAACAGAGAATGATTCTTTTCCATGTTTCCCTGCCTCGCTCTCTGGGAAAGACGCGTTTGGGGGCCGGCGGGTCTGGCCTCCCCCCTTGGTGGATCCCTGCTGCCGCTGGACCTTTGCTCGTCTTTTCCCTCCACTCTTGCAGGGCAAGTGGCACTTGGGGCTACGGCTCCACAAGGGTCGGATGGGCATTTCATGCTCTCGTGGGGTCCCCGGCTCCCAGCCCAGGGATGGGCACCAAGCAGGCTCTCTGTCCATAAAAGCTCGTTGCTTTGTGGGAGGGGCAGGAAAAGCTTTGTCCAAAATCAGCCGTCTGAACCAGTTACTTGCCCAGTGTTCGAGTTGTTTTGGTCACGAAATCATGACTGACATCATCCGTTCAGGAGGTGGCACCACAAAATCCCCGCCGTGTATCTGGACGTGGCGGTTTATTTTTAGGATCATCCTAAAATGTAGAGTAGGCCACCTCGTTCATGCCTGGCTGCTTTTCCTCCGTGTCTCTGAGGCCTCCACCCAGGCCCAGCCGGGTTCTGATCCCCCCCAGGTAGCCGAACCATGAGCTGGTGGGTCCCCATTTCCTCCAAGAGAGGTTCCAGATCAGGAGAGGCAAGGATGCTGAGTTGACAACTAACGAGCCTTTCTCGGTAGTTATTTCAAAGGTGCCGAACCGTGGTCTGACAGCTGTGGAGGCTGTTTCAGCTTCATTTCAGTCCATGATCATTTATTGGGTGGACAGGAGATTGTACACGCGATGCTGGGGGCTGGGGTGGAGGGGACCCTGAATTTGCATTTGACTGTTTAATTCGGTAGTTTGCATGTGTCTGGTCTTTTTTTTTTTTAATTTATTTATTTATTTATTTATTTATTTTTGGCTGCATTGAGTCTTCATTGCTGTATGTGGGCTCTCTCTAGTTGCGGCGAGTGGGGGCTACTCTTCATGGGGGTGCGCGGGCTTTTCATTGCAGTGGCTTCTCTTGTTGCAGAACACGGCCTCTAGGTGCGTGGGCTTCAGTAGTTGTGGCGTGTGGGCTCAGTAGTTGTGGCGCGTGGGCTCTAGAGCGCAGGCTCAGTAGTTGTGGTGCACGGGATTAGTTGCTCCGCAGCATGTGGGATCTTCCCAGACCAGGGCTCGAACCCGTGTCCCCTGCATTGGCAGGCGGATTCTTAACCACTGTGCCACCAGGGAAGTCCCTGGTCTTTTTTAAATTTTTTGATAAGTTTATTTATTTATTTATTTTTGGCTGAGTTGGGTCTTTTTTGTTGTGGTGCACGGGCTTCTCATTGCGGTGGCTTCTCTTGTTGTGGAGCACGGACTCTAGCGTTCGGGCTCAGTAGCTGTGGCTCGTGGGCTCTAGAGCGCAGGCTCAGTAGTTGTGGCGCATGGGCTTAGTTGCTCCGCGGCATGTGGGGTCTTTCCCGACCAGGGCTCGAACCCGTGTGCCCAGCATTGGCAGGTGGATTCTTAACCACTGCACCACCAGGGAAGCCCTCCCTGGTCTTTTCAAAGTTTGCTTTTTTGCCTGTCTCTTCTGTGGGAAGTTTAAGAGAAGTTGATTTGTGGCAGTGGGGAGCATCTCAGTGTGTGGGTGCGGCGAAGAGCGCCTGGGAGGGAGAGATGGGGTCAGCATCCCAGGGCTGCCCTGGTCAAGTGGCCCTGTGGCCCGCTGCCCTGCACCTGTTTCCGTATCTGTGATGTGGGCTTGTTGGGAGGATGGAACAAGGTTGTGTCAAACATGGGGGGGCTGGGCATCCCGTCCTGGTCAGGAGGTGCACATGTGTACAGTTTGCGTTGTATATTGTTTTCATACCTTGGATTTAATTTTGAGTTTTATGTGTTTCTATTTTAAGGTGTTGAATAGTCCATGTGGTTTAAAGAGAGAGAACAGGTGTCGCCACCCCTCCGCCACCCTTGGCATGTATTTCCAGATTTCCGGATCACACTTTTCCGTTGGGGGCGTTACTTGTTCCGCTCTGCCTCTGGACACGCCAGCTCAGCTCTCCCTCCCTCCCTCCCTCTGCCCCCAGTAGGGTTGTTTTGTCATTGACTGTTTATATCTCGTGGTCATGAGCCACCAGCATTAGATTTCCTGTCTTGTACAACTTGTAGTTTTTCTTGCTGTTAATACTTGTCTTGATTTTCATTCTTGGAGTTTTCTAGAAGTCCTGCCTCATATTTGCCCGTTATCGTCCCAGCACAGGGACAGCCCTCCCGGGGCCCCCCAGGCCCTGAGCAGCATGCCCAGGACCTCCCTTTGCCTTCATCCCACGATCTCCTGCCGTTCTGCTCTGCCCGCCGCCTCCATCCCTGGCTCCCCCGTTCCCTTTCTTGGCTTCATCTCTGGTTAAGATGTCCTCCAGAGACGTTCTGAAAGAGGGGCCCCAGGGTTGGGGGTGGGAGGTAAGTCTTTTGAGACCTGGAGTGGAAGTTCTTTTACTTGAGCGGAACATGGGTGATAGTTTAGCTGGGTATGGAAGCCTGTTAGAATCGCCCCCCTTGGCACCTTGAAGGAACCGACTGTGGTCCACTAGTTTCTGGTCTGATCACAAAGTCAGAGGCCATTTTGATTGTTGTGGGGGTTTTTTTTTCTTTTTTTTTTTTTCTGCTGAAAGTTTCTAGGAACTTTTGTCTTCCATATTCTCAGGTTTCACGATGATGTGCCTGGATGTGGACCTTTTTGTCTCTTGTGCTGGAACTTTCAACGTGGAAACTCAAGGCATTCCTGATGGGAAGGTTCTGTTCAGTTATTTCTTTGATGGTTCACTTTTGACGGTTCTGTTACCTTCTCTTCCCACTGATGGTTTGTTGGGACTCCTGGACTGGTCCTCTGATTTTTATTTTCCACTTCTTCTATTTTATTTTCTAGGCGATATCTTTAATTTTTCTTTTCCAAACCATCTACTAAGTGTGTTGTCTTGTCCTTGTTTTTTAACTTCCAAGAGCTCTGTTTTGTTCTCTGAAGGTTCCTTTCTAGAATAGATTGTCCTGCTCTTGTTTCGGAGCTGGACGATCACAGTGTTTCTTTGAGGTTATTAATTGTGGCAAGAGGCCCCATCATGTAAAGTGACTGCGTGAGTCACTGAGCACTCCTCTGGCTTTAAGGCTTCGCAGGCATGAATCCTTTAATCCTCACGCTGCCCTATGGGTACCTGCTATTATTGTTTGTGTTCCGTGGAGAGAACGCCACCCAAGGCACAGAGAGGTCAGGTCATTTTCCCAAAGCACACAGCTGTGCCTGGTGGAGCTGGGGTCCATCCCCCGCAGGCTGGGCCCAAGTCCAGGTTCTCTGGCAAGGGTCAGGCCCCTGCTCAGACCCTCGTAAACGGAGTGTGATTGTGGGTGAGAGTCCCCGCCACTTCGAGAATCAGGTGCGTGAATGAGGCGCTGGCGCCCGCGGCCAGGTCCGAGCAGAGCAGGGCAGGTGCAGGAGGAGCTGATGTCTTCCTTCTAAATGTGTTCTTCTGCCCTTCCCACTGCGTGTCCACCCAGGTGCTTTTTCTTGGCTTGTTTTGCTAGGAGGTTTCCCCCAGCCCCGGTGACCCATGGTCACCTGCCCGTGGGGATGACTGGTGCAGCGTCCTGGCTGGGCTGCCCCTGGGAGGCCGGGGGTCTCAAGCTGGGTGACCAGGCTGCCGTCATCCCCCCCAGGCCGGGCCCTCATTCTGCCTGCCGCCAGGGTGAGGCCAGGGGTCTCCTCCTCAGAGACCAGGAGCCTCTGAGTTGCGGCCTTGAGGGGCTCCGCCCTACCCCATCTCCTGTGACCCCCGGCCGGCCGCCCGTCTCCCAGGGTGCCACGTGGTGCCCCTCCTCCCACGCCCCCACCCCCGCTCCTCTTTGCTGTGACGGGTTTATCGGTGCTTTTCTTCCTTCGACTGTGGTCTTGGGAGGGAACGTAGGAAAATGATTGTGTTCCTGCTGCTGTGTTTACCTGGATACCACGTAGGTGATTCTTTCCCATGGCTAAATTATGCAGGAGAACCAGCACTGGGACAGGCCTTCGCAGGTGGATGTGGGCGAGCGTGGGCATCTGGAATCAGCCTGTCCGAGGGCCCGAGTGACCGTGGGACGGAGGATGGGGGGCTGACGACGGGGTGGAGTGGGGTGGCCCCCGGCGAGGGGCAGCTGGAGGTGGCAGGGCTGGCGCGTCGCGGGTGCTTCCCAGCAGTGGTCTGTGCGTGTGAGTTGATAGACTTTATGTTTTAGAACAGGCTTGGGTTTAGGGAGAATTGGGACGGTGGCACGGGATCCGGTAGCACCAGTGTGCACATCAGTCACAGCTAATGATCCCATGTAGGCGCGTGTCCACGAGCTCGAGCCCCACCTCACTCGGGTTTCCTCAGTTTCCCCTCGTGTCCTCTTCCCACCCGGGACCCCACATGACATTCAGTCGTCATGTGTCCTCGGGCTCCTCTGGCTGCGACAGCCCTCAGATGCCCTTTGTTTTTGTGACCTTGGCCGTGTGCAGGAGTGCTGGCCAGGTGTTGGTCGACGGCCCCTCTGTTGGGGTTTGTCTGATGTTTTTCTCACGCTTAGACTGGGGTCAGGGGCTTGGGGAGGACCCACGGAGGCGCCGCCCTTCTCATCACGTCACGTCGGGGCACCTGCTCTCACATCACCAGGTGACAGGGCCTCGCTCACCTGGCTGAGGTGTGTCTGCCAGGTGTCCCCCTGCAGAATCCCTCTTTCTCCCTTTCATCCTCTCCTCTGAGGAAGACTGTCAGCACAGCCCGTCAGGAGGGAAGGAAGGCTGTCAGCACAGCCCGTCAGGAGGGGAGGGGCGTCCACGTAGATTATCTGGACTCCTCCGCCTGGGGTGTTTGATGTCCCTTCCGTTTCTTTCTTTATATCCGTCTGGACTCACAGATGGTAGTTTTGTACCCGGGATTCTCATCCAATATGACTTTCTTCTTTTGTTGCCCACAATGTTCCAGCTTCGGCCACTGGGAGCTCCTCAGGTGGGTCTGGGGAGCGTGAGGGCCAGACCGCCCCCCAAGAGGGTGGTGCTGGGGGCTCAGAGGTGTGAGGTGGACCTGGAGCCCCCGTGGGCGGTGAGGCAGGGGGATCTCTGACCCCCACAGGTGGGGACACAGGCTTTCCCTCCGTCCCTTCACCCAGGAGAGACGGTGAGGGCAGGAGGGCACGAAGGGCAGCGCGATGGTCGGCCTCTTACGGCGGCTCAGCTCCCGCCGTCGGACACGGGATCTTCCCGGCGAGCACGGTCGGTTCTCTTCCGTCCTGTCCTTCCATATAGCAGTGATGGTGACACAGGCCCAGCCCCAGCCATCGCGGCTCCAGGTGAGGCCCCAGGACGGACGCCGCGGCAGTGCTGCCCTGGGAAAGCCCAGGCGTGTTTCTGGCTGCTGACCCGTCGGGCCTGACCCGGAGCAGCTGGAAGTGGCTCCAGTCAACCTTGGTGGCCGCGCCCCCCGCTCTGGCGCTGTTTGGGGAGGGGACCCCGTGCGGGTGACCACGCAGGGGGGCTGGGGCTGCCGAGCGGCCGTTCAGGACGGACCCGGCAGGTGGCACCTCTCCAGGAGCAGGTCCGCCGGTGCCGTGTGTACCTTGGCCGCTGCGGAAGGTGGCTTCATGTGGAGACTGTAACTAACCGACCCGTGTGTGTGAGGTTCGCTGGTTGAGCGTCCAGTGACTGTTTTGTGATGTCAGCAGCCGAGCGCTGGGAAAGGCCACGTTCACGCTGGTGTCCCTTCTGCCAGTCTCCCTGGTGTCAATGCTCCCATCGCGGCCAACCCCCAGCCTCCCAGTGACCCGACCGCAGGCAGAGCTGGGGGAGACACGCGGTCATCAGAGAAGGTCAGCGGGGTGACACGGACACCGGGTCCCAGCTGGTTGATGACCGCAGCTCAGAAAGTGCCACCTGTCCCCGGGCTCCGGGCCGGCCTCCTTCAGAGTGGCACCCGTGGCCTTTGATGGTCGGCGGGGGAGCCAAGTAGCGAGCGGCTCCCGGGAGCGGCCCCACGGACAGCGGGCAGGGGCAGCACGCCGACCATGGTGACAGGACCGAATGTGAAGCCGCGGTGAGGGTTGGCACACTATGGACACTGGTCTTAAGCACCTCCTTCCCGGGTTAGCGTTTCACGTCTCACCTGAAAGCGTTTGGGTCTCAGAACGGACCCCTGGACCACACACACCCTCGCCTCTCGCCAAACTGTGCTCTCGTTGATCACATTTTTTCCAAATCCTTTGTCATCGGAGCTGCCTCTCCGAGCCAGTGCCGCCCACCAGCGGTCCTGCTTCCAGCACGGGCGCCTCTCAGGTCCACGGAACGAGGGTAGGTCCGCGGTGGAGCCTGTGGCCTGTGTCCCCCCACGTGGTGTCGGCATCCGTGGGAGGGTTGTTGCTGTCGTGGAGCTCCCGTGGCCATTTTCTCTTTCCATCACTCCCTCTTCCGATATCAGCTGGCATTTTATGCTGTAAGAAGGAGCCGTCCTGCTCCCCTTCCTGTTTAAAAACAGCGTCCTACCCGCATGGGGTACGACATTGAGGGGTTTTCTAGATTGTGAGTTTATTAAAATTCTTTTTTTTTTTAAAGTATTTATTTATTTATTTATGGCTGTGTTGGGTCTTCGTTTCTGTGCTAGGGCTCTCTCTAGTTGCGGCTAGTGGGGGCCACTCTTCATCGCGGTGCGCGGGCCTCTCACTATCGCGGCCTCTCTTGTTGCGGAGCACAGGCTCCAGACGCGCAGGCTCAGTAATTGTGGCTCACGGGCCCAGTTGCTCCGCGGCACGTGGGATCTTCCCAGACCAGGGCTCGAACCCGTGTCCCCTGCATTGGCAGGCAGATTCTCAACCACTGCGCCACCAGGGAAGCCCTAAAATTCATTTCTGTCATTCCTTTTGAGGCTCTAGTTGGCCGGCAGAGCCTGGGGAAGCGGCTCCCGCCGGCTTGGGGCACGTTCCCACCAGCGTTTGAGGGCGTCCCCACTTTCTGGCACGGTCACCTCTGGGGTCAGCAAGCACGGTCCCGCTTCCAGCCCGGAGCTGCTGTTGTCCTGAGGACCTGGCCTCCCCGGGGTGGGGGAGGGCCTTTAGAAGCAGGGCTGGGCTCCGTGTGCCCCTCACTTCCGGGAGTGGGACCCGAGCTTGCGCTCTGACCCTCGCGCTCCCACCGGGGCTGGAGCTGCGGCGGCTCCGCCCGCCTCCGTGCCTCTCGGGCTCGCTGCCCACGCACCGGCCCGGTTCCCTGGCAGCCTTGGTCCTTGGCCTCTGCTCCCCCGACGCTGGTTCAGTTCGAGCGCGGCTCCCAGGGGTTCACCTAGGTTCCGTTGTCATCGTCCCCACGGCTGTGCCGATGTAGTAGTCAGTCGGGTTTATTTATTCTTGTCTGCACTCAGTTTTAGGGTGTGTTCCTCATCCTTATTTGTTTATTTTATAGAAGGGTTGTGTAACACATGAACATGATTCAAAAATAAAAACTGTGTGCAAAGATTCCTGTTCACGTACCTTCGACCCATGTGCACCCAATTTCATTAATTTTTTTGGCTTATTCTTCCTGTGTTTCGTTTTGTAAAAATAGGTGTGTGTGTGTGTGTTATTTACCCTTTTTTGTTGCATAAAGAGTAACCTAGTACACGTATTCTTCTCTGCTCGTACTTTCTTACTCTTGTCTGCTTTTATACATACACGTGTATATGTATTTAGAATGAGAATAGAAATATAAATAAATGGTAACTTCTAAAATACTGACAGCATCCCAAAATCTAGAAAAATCACTAATTAGACTCACCATTAAATATCTGCTTGGCATGGTTCTATAATACGTTTCTCCCAATATGTTCTAGCTGCAAACATTTTGATTGCCTTCTCAAATGACAATTTTGCAATATTTCCTATAGAGAAACCTCAAAGATAATTACCTCCATCTTTCCTGTCATATAGTTGACAAAATTTTACTTTTTGGCCATTTAGAAAATCTTTTTGACCTCACAAATTATTATTGGAAACATCACGTCAATTTTTAGGATTGTTTTCAAATTTGGGAAAAACCTCAGCTTCTTTCATTTAAGATCTGTAAGACTTCAGAACAGTTCAAATTTTCTTGTACAGTGACTCATCTTACAGATTCTTCGAGATGATAATCACGCATTTACCATTTTGCTGTCCAGGTCCTCGCTGTAGACACACATTGTATGAATTTTGTGTAATCTTCATTCATGTTGTAGTTTTTAGAGATGCTTGAAATGTATGACTTGACTCAGTATTTCTGTAAATGCGTGAAGCACAGCACGTCACCCAGAACTGCCAGCAGCCCCTAGTCCTGCTGCAGGTTTGTACCCACAAACGTGATGATGCTTTAAAGCTCTGACGGGGGCGCTGGTCATCGCCCTGCGGAGCATCTGGGACCGGTCAGACTCCCGAGCGTCAGACACCCCGCGTCCACCCACGTCCCTGATACATCTTCAGTTAGCCGTGGCCAAATAACACATGGTATAAAAATTACCATCTCAACCCTCTCTCTGATTCTCTTTATTAAGATTTTATGTTCTAGAGCAGTTCTAGGTTCACAGCAAAATTGAGAGGAAGACACAGGGAGTTGCCATACCCGCCCCGCCCCCAAGCACACCCCGCCCCCAAGCACCCACCAGAGGGTACACTTGTTACCACCCACGAACCTATGTCGTCACCCGGAGCCCGTGATTTACACTGGGGGTCACTCGTGGTGGTGTGCGTTCTGTGTGTCTGGACAAATGTATGATGACGTGTACCCACCATTACAGTATCATACAGAGTAGTTTCACTGCCCTAAAAATCCTCTGTGCTCCCCCCGTTCACCTCTCCCTCCCCCTAACCTTTGGCAACCACTGATCCTTTTACTGTCTCCATAGTTTTGCCTTTTCCAGAATATCTTATTGTGGGAATCATGTAACATGTAGCCCTTTCAGACTGGCTTCTCTTCTTGAGTAATATGCATTTAAGATTCCTCCATGTCTTGGGGCTTCCCTGCTGGTCCGGTGGTTAAGATAGCATGCTTCCAATGCAGGGGGCACGGGTTCGATCCCTGGTTGGGGGACTAAGATCCCACATGCCACGTGGCATGGCCAAAGTAAATAATTAATTAATTTTAAAAAAAGATTCCTCCATGTATTTTCATGACTTGATAGTTCATTTCTTTTTAGTGCTGAATAAAATTCCATTGTCTGGAAGGACCACAGTTTATTTATCCATCACCTGCTGAAGAACATCTTGGTTGCTTTCAAGTTCTGACAGTTATGAATAAAGCTTCCATAAACGTCTGTGTGCAGGTTTTTGTGTGAACATAGTTTTCAGCTCCTTTGGGTAAATACCAAGGAGCATGATTGCTGGATTGTCCGGTAAGACTATGTTTAATTTTGTAAGAAATCACCAAGCTGTCTTCCAGGGTGGCTGGTCTGTTTTGAACTCCCACCAGCAACGAATGAGAGTCCCTGTTGCTCCACATTCTCACCAGGTTTGGTGATGTCGTGTTCTGGATTTTGGTCATCCTGATAGGGGCGTCTTAACCGTTTTTAGCGTGTGGTTCAGAAGTGTTAACCATATTCTTGTGTTCTACAACGGATCTTGAGAACTCTCTCATCTTCTCTTCTGCTTTTAAACGAAGAATTCTGTGAGAAACAGGAAATAAAAGATAGGTTTGGAGCATGATGGCTTATAGCATTAAGGCTTTGTCGTGGGCTAACCGTGTCCACAGCTGGGAAGGGCCCCACGACCAAGAGAGCAGTGACGTTAGCACCTTTGGACAGTGGCCTGAAATGCCAGGTGGTCCTTGCAGCTTACATGCCACTGATAAGACCTTTGCTCGGAAGGATTTGAATGATTCCCTTATTTTTGCATAGCTGTTGTTTGTTCATTTTGTTCTGTTTTGGTCTCATCATCCAGAAAACCTTGGTGTCGTTACCAAAGGACTATGAAAAGATATCTGAGCAATACGTGTATTATGTCATCAAACAGATTTACTGTGGGCAGAGTGAGTAACTCAGAGGTGGTTTTTCCTCTGAAGCTGGCATTTTGTGGGGTCGGGGGTACCATCTTTCTGCTCCTGTGTGTGGGGAAGGCGTGGCCGCTGGAAGTGACCTGCCACGGAAGAGCGTCTGACCTAACGGGCTGGGCACCCGTCCCGTCCGGCCGCCGAGGAGCTGGCACTGGTGGGGAGGCGGTGAGGGCAGCGTCTGGGCGGCCGCAGCAGCGGGCGGTCTGGCCTCGAGGTGGGGCTGCGGGGACAGCGGTGAGGGGCGGGCTGCTTGGTGGCTGGCACGTGCTGGCCGCCTGGACACGTGGCTTGAAGGCGCCCTTTGTTCTGATGGGGCGGAGCCAGTGCTGAATAGCGGCTTTCTCTGCGGCGGGCGCAGTGGGGACTCTGCCACCCGCTTCCAATTCCAGTTCTGCTGCTTCCCTCCTGTGTGGCCTTAGGAAGGTCGAAGCCTTTCCTTATCGACCTGGCCCAGGCTCCGCCTCCCTCACCTGGCTGACCCTGGCCCCTGCAGGCGGAAGGGGCCTGTAAATGGGGTCTCACTGGGCCGTAACCCCCCGTCACCACCCCACCCCATCTAGCCGGGCTGAGGGGGCCCTCGCTGCGGGAGCCCCACCTCCCTCTGCAAAGGCAGCTCACGTCAGGAGGGCTGCAGGCCTCCGCCCTCCCACCCCCGTCTCCCTCCCCATCCCACTGCACACCATCCTTCCCTCCACCCTCCACGAAGACTCACACCGGCACCCCCCCCCCGTTTGTCCTCTCCCCCAGCACCCAGGCTTTTCTGCTGCCCCCCCCCCAACCACCAGGGTGTGGCCTCTGTGAGGGTGGGGTCCGCCTGCTTCCACCTCAGGTGTGTCCTCCCTGGGCATTCACTGAACGGACTCCCACGAAGATGTCCCCTCCTTACACCAGAGGTCCCCAGACCCTGGGACCGGTCAGCGATGGGCTGCACAGCGCTGCCCGCTGCCCGGGAGGACCGTCAGCCCCGCTACGTGGGTCAGGCCGCCGGAGCCTCGAGCCAGCCCGGGGCCGGGTCACGTGTGCCGCTCGGCGTCTCGGGAGGGTCGCTGGTGACCGTGAGTGGACGGGAAGGCAGCACCGGAAAGACAGGACTGTCCACTTTGTATTTGAAACAGCATTTCTGGTTGAAAAGCAGCACATGTTGAGTACAGAAAATTTGAGACACGCAGTGAAATGGAAGGGGAAAAATTTGAATTGCCCCTTATGTCGCTCCCTGGTGAGCGTACCATTTTAGATTCTATTCTAGCCTCGCGTGCTTACTAATATTAAAGAAATACAGAGGCGTCAGGTTAGTTAAAATTCCTCCCTGTCTTCAGCTCACGGTTCGGGACTTGGCCGTGGGTGGGCAGGCGCTGGGGTTCAGGCTGTGCATGCGGTGGCCCCGGGGGCGGCGGGTTCCCCTCGGCCGCTGTGCTGCGCCGGCCCCTCTGGTCCACCCTTGGTTTCCTTGGTGCAGAATCCCAGATGAGCAATCACGCCGTCAAAGGCTGTAAACACGTTTTTATCATTTAAAGTCTCGTGAACCGGCGACTTCCCTCGCCGTCCGGTGGTTAAGGCTTCGCCTTGCAATGCAGGGGTGCGGGTTGGATCCCTGGTCGGGGAGCTGGGGTCCCACGTGCCTCGGGGCCAGAGAACCAACACATCAAACAGGAGCAATACGGTAACAAATTCAATATAGACTTTAAAAATGGTCCACACCAAAAAAAAAAATCTTCAGACATAAGTAAATAAAAACCTCGTGAGCCGCTGGCGCCTGTCGCGGTGCGTTTGGGTGCACTGTCACCTGAGCGCTGGCATCTGCCTCTCGGCTTGGGAGGTGGGATGCAGCGACGGTGGTCCCCGGGTGCCACCCCCCACATTACCTTTTCAGTTTTTATTCCCTTCCTGAACTTTCTGCGTTTCGAGGAGTTGACTCTCCAGCCGGACAGTTGGAGAGTCCATCACGCGTCGGCGTCCTCATGTGGGTGAGGGGCTGGGCGGGTGTCTGCGCCTCTGTGCTGCCGTCCATCATCTGACCGATCCCCGGGGACTGTCCTGTTGCAGGCGCCTTCGAGCCGCAGCCTGGCCGGGGGAGGCCAGTGCTCCCCCTTCGTCCCGCGCCTGCCCCGGCCAGGGGAGGAATTTAGCCACTTGGTCCCGACCTTTCTGAGACGTGGCTTCTACATGTAAACTGCGTGTGGACCCTGGGACTCACGGGTGTGTGTGGGAGGGGGCGAGGGGCAGGTGGTGGGAAGAGGACCCACATCGCCGAGTTCATTATGTGAGACCCTGTTTCAGCCCTGTGGGGAGAGGGGCCGGGGAGGCTGAGGGCGAGTCTAGGGATTTGGGGCCTGTCTCCGTCAGCTCAGCTGCTGTAACAAACATACCCCAGGCTGGGCGACTCAAGCAACAGGAATTCCTCACGTTTCTGGAGGCTGGGCGTCGGAGACCTGGGTCAGTTCCCGGCAAGGTCCTGCTTCCCGGGCTCCCGCTGTGTCCTCACGGGCCGAGAGGGCTAACTGGTGAATCTTCCTCGAGTTTTAAGGGTGCTGATCCCATCATGGGCCCCACCCTCATGACCTCGTCTCACCCTAATTGCCTCCCAAAGGCCGCACCTCCAAATACCACTGCACTGGGGTTGGGGCCCTACAGATGGATTTGGGGGACACGGACATTCTGCTTATGGCAGGCGTCCAACCCAAAGGCACCGGGAGGGTGTGGGGGGTCCAGGCGGCATGTCTACAAGGGGCAGGGATGGGAGGGAGGGGCCTTGGAGAGCAGAGCGGTCACCAGGACACGCGCTCAGAGGGGCTGCGTTTTGCGCGGTGTTGGAATGAGGATGTGAGTGTGCAGATGCCCAGGGGCTGAGGTCAGCCGTGGAGACTCCAGGCTCTGGGGGTTGCCTCCCGTCCTGCAGCCCCTCCCCCGTCAGGGTCTGCTTCCTGTTCCCCCGCTGCTGGGGCAGGGCGACTTAAGCCACCCGAGTTTATTCTCTCTCAGTCTAGAGCCCGGTGTGGGCAGGCTGGTTCCCTCTGAGGCTGAGGGAGGGCCCATCTGGACCCTCCTGGGCTCGGAGACATCGTCACGCTCACACGGTGAGCTCCCCCTGCGCCTGTGTCTGAATTTGCCCTTTTTATAAAACTACCAGTCGTTTTGAGTCAGAGGGCACCCTGTGACCTCATTCTAACTTCAGACATCTGCAATGACCCTATTTCCAAATAAGGGCACATTCTGAGGTGCTGGGGGTCAGGACTTAGCACTTGGATTTGGGGGGACACAATTCGGCCTGAACAGTCCCTGCAGAGGTTGAATCCTGGGGTCCCCATAGGCTCACAGCCTGGCAGGTCTGCAGTCTTCATGGCCAGCTGCTTTTAGTGTCCTCTCCTAGTTGGGAACCAGAAGACCGCCTGAGGATTTATAGTGGACGGTTCATGACCAACCATAGGACCCCGCTGACCAGGGCCCCAAGCGCAGTGTCCCCACAGGGTCCATCACACCACCCGGAGGACACGGCTTGGCTGTGACATCCTCCCCTGCGGCCACCCCTTCCCGGACAGGAGGCCCTGGTCACTGGGCAGTCCTGAGCTCACATGGTCTTGAAGAAACACCCAGTGCTTCTCCAAGGAGGCCCTTGCACATGTAGGAATGAAGCTTCCAGCCCCGTTTCCTGTGCCCAGTGTGTGGTTTGCTCTCTGGACCTCACACAGCTTAAATGTCCAAGATAGAACCCGCCCAAATATTTCCACGATATTAATTTAACTTTGCGTACAAGTTACAGAACGTCGTTTTTCTTGACGTTATGATCTAAGCAGATTATTGAATATACCTTGTAAATACCGCTTTTAAAGACCACCCAACGTACCATCACATGGATACACTTTAATAAAAGGGTCGGAGAACTATGGGCCACACACCAAATCCAGCCCACCGCTGTTTTTTGTTGTTTTTTAAAAATTGTGGCAAAGTACACTTAATGTGAAACTTACCGTTTTAACCATTTCTAAGTGTACGGTTCAGTAGCCACCATCTGTCTCCAGAACTTTTTCATCTTCCCAAACTGACACTCTGCCCCCATTAAACACTCTTCAGCCCCTCTCCCAGCCCCTGGCCCCCACCCTTCTGGCAGCCACCGTGTGAATCTGAGTCCTCTGGGTCCTCTAGAAGTGAGATCATACAGTACATGTCCTTCCGTGTCTGGCTTGTTTCAGCATTATGCCCTCAAGGCTCATCCACATTGCAGCAGGTGTCGGAATTTCCTCCTTTTTAAGGCTGAATAATAGTCCATCCTATGGATGGACCACATTTCACTTAACCATCATCCACTGATGGACATTTGGGTTGCGTCCATCTTTTGACTGCTATGAATAATGCTGCTCTGAAAATGGGTGTACAAATACCTTTTTGAGTCCCCGTTTTCAATTCTTTTGGGAATATATGCACACGTGGAATTGCTGGATTGTATGGTAATTCTGTTTTTAAGTTTTTGAGGAACCACCAGACCATTTTCCGCAGGAGCTGTACCATTTTACATTCCCACCAGCACGTACAGGGTTCCAGCTTCTTCACATCCCCACCAACACTTGCTATTTTCTGGTTTTGTTTGATAGGAGCCACCCTATTGGGTGTGAGGTGGTGTCTCGCTGTGGTTTTGACTTGCGTTTCCCTGGTGATCAGTGACGTTGAGCATCTTTCCTTGGGTTCATTGGCCATCGGTCTGCTGTATCCTCTTCGGAGACACGTCTATGCAAGTCCTTTGCCCATTTTAGAATTGGGTTGTTTGCCTGTGTGGCGTTGGGTCGTCCTGGTCAGTGTGTAATGACAGACCACATGCATGCACATTGAGCTCAGCCTTCTCCAGTTTAACCCGATGGTCACCATGTCACCAGAGCAGAGCAGGGACGATCCAAGGCATTGGCTTCAGGGTGGAGAGCAGATGTGCGTCTGCGATGTCAGCGCGAAGGTGGACTGTTGTTTTCTTTCTCTTTTACGTCTTCTGATATTTTCCAAGTCTTTCATCAGCTTATTTTTATAGCATACAAATTCATTAAGAAGGAAAAAGACTTTTGTGTGGAGGAGGAACTCTTGAATCAGAAGGCACTGGAGGGGCTGTGAGTCACTCCATCCCCACGAGAACGTGGGTCTGGGGCAGCACGTCTGCAGTGAGACGTTTCCCCACTGCCCCAGACCCTCGTCCTCCCGCGGGGTCCGCCCGGTGGCGGCTGCACCTCGGATGCTGCGTCATTCAGCACTCCCGCGCCCCCAGCATGTTTTCCTACGTGCGACGACTCCTGGGAGAACAGAACGGGATGGAGCAAGCCTGGGGCTCTGGGCCGTCTGTGGGGTGATGGGGGAGCCTGGGGTCGTTGCTCAGCTGCGAGGAAGGCAGGCAGGCAGCGGGGTCCCACTTCGGGGCCGGCCCGGGGGAGCGGAGCACGGGGCGGTCGGCACCTCTCTTTGCTCCCGGCCTCCCTGGGAGCGCCTGCTGGTAAGTGCAAACCACCTTCTCCGCTTTGGGGCCTTAGGAAGCACTGGGGTCCCGTGCACCTGAAGGTCACGGGCTCGTTTAGGACGGAAACTTCCCTGAGCTCCACGCTGATGTTCTTGGAAGTGAACAGAACAAGCATAAATTATTCACGGATTTTAGCTGATCTGTTTTTGTACAGAGGGAGCTTTTAAGTTTAATTATTTTTAAGCACTAAAGGATGGTTTAGCTGGAGGCCCGGTTTTCAAGGTGAGCGGAGGGCGAGGGCGGTGGGGGGGGTCGCGGGCCTGGGGTCCAGGCCTCTGTGCTCAGGAAGGAGGGGCCGGGCGGGCTGGCGGAGTCGGGCGGTGGCTCTGAGTGTCAGTCCCAGCCGAGACTTTGAAACTCAGCTCCAGTATCATAAACCTAGCTAGCCTCAGATGCACGTGCTTCCCACGTGGGTGGGGGAAACACCCGCTGCTCTCATTTCCGAGCGTGAGAACCAGGCGCTGCCCTGCTGCTCCCGGTACAGACCCGGCCCAGGATACACAGGGGTGCCGTGCAACGGATCATCGTAGACAGACGCACAGAGAAGTTGCAGCGCCTGCGACGGGTCTCCTGCTCTGAGGGAGGCTGCAGCTTGAGGCCCGGGACCCCCGGCCGGTGGGGCGGAGACGGACGGCCCATGGGCTGAGCTGGCAGCAGCTGTTCCCTTGAAAAGTGTCTCCTCCTGGTTATGGACAGGCACGGGCGGGTGTGGACACGTGCGGACATGGCGTGGTCGGGCCTGGATGCTGTGTAGACAGGTGTGGGTGGGTGTGGACACACTGTGGATGTGGATAGACAGATGTGGGCGCCGTGGACAGAGGGACCTGTGGCACTTGGGGCCCCCTGTTCTGGAGACCTCCCCGCACTCGGAACTGCACTGGGCACGGCAGCCTTGGCGGGGGTGGGGGGTGCCAGGTAACCGCAGGTGTGGACACATGCTCACCTGCAGGCAGGGCTGTGGGCACGAGGTAGAGAGGCCTCGGTGCTGGGTCCAGGTCCACGTGTCCCTCTCCCAGTCTGACCTTGGGGGCCACATCTCCTGCTGGACACCTCTTTGTCCCCACCCCCTCGGGTGACCTCCCAGCTTGTCACATCGGTGCAGCCACGTTCCTTGGGAGCCCACGCGTCCTCCGGAATGTTCCCTCCGATGCGCGGTGTTGGGGTTCTCCTTTGCCGTCACCTCCCCCACCCCCAGGGGCAGCACCTGTCTCTGTCTCTGTGTCTGGACCCCGTCTTTGGCAAGAGACGGAAGAACCCTGGTTCCAGTCTGAGCTGCGCGTCCCAGGCCCGTGGCCTCGTCCTTGTGTGTGAAGGTGCAGGCCCACGGCGTGGACAGCAGTCACCGTGGGGTATCGGGTCTTTTCTGAGGCTCCTGCCGCGGCCTCCTTTCCCACCCTTGGCCCCTGTCTCCCGTCTCAGCTCTTCTTGGCCTTGAATTAATTTCTTGCTTTCCAGTCATTTTTCTGAAAGCTCGGTTTTGAGCTCTTTCACCCTCCTGTCTATAACAAGCTCTGCCCGGATCCCCCCGGGCCGCCCACCCGTTTGCATGGTCTCCCCAGGCCACCACTGAGCAGGGCCAGGGACCCCGGCCGTCAGCATCTGACTCCCTGATGATGGCCGTGGAGAAGCGGCTCCCTTTGTTCCTTCGAGCCTGGGACTTCATCCCTCTGATGGGGCAGGGTTTCCGTGTGCCCGGGACGCTCACGCCAAGATCATAGGTCCCTCAGGGTCAGGGCAGCGCCAGAGGCCCAACCGCCAGGAGGCCCAGAGCGCGGGCCTTGGCATCCAGCAGCCCCTACTTCCCACTCTGGTCGAGGGGCGAGTCACCTCTTCTCTGGGCCTCCGTTTCATCTCCAGGTGGCAGATGCGGACACAAGGAACTGAATCACGTGGATTTTGTGGGGATTAAATGCAACAGTGTGTAAACATACTTGGCACCAAGCTTGTCTTCAGTAGGTGCTGGAGCCAGTGTGCTAATGTTGATGTATTTCTGAGTGGTAGGTGACAGTTCTGGAGGAAGCGGCTTCGGTGCGCTGCTGCCGTGGTGGTTCCACGGGAATTAGAACGGTCCTGGGCTGTAAGTCGCGAGTCAGGGAACCTGGGGCAGCATCCACTGCGGACGTCAGGTTTGCTCCTGACTCATGGCTTCTCGCAGACACCCAGGGGTCCACTCTGACCTCAGTCTCTGCTGAATCCTCAGCCGGAGTGTCAGCACGCGCGCGCACACGCGCACGCACGCACGCACGCACGCACCGGGGTCCTCACTCAGACGGGCTTCCTTCCTTCCACGTACCTGAGCGGCGGCCCCCGGATGCCAGGTCGGGCAGATGCTGGGAAAACCAGTGACCTGGAGGATACACTCCCAGTCTCTCCTGGTTAATGAGCAGATGTGCAAAACCAGATGATTTAAAGTTCTAGGTTGTAATTAATATAAGTGGCACCAAGACGGAAACACTGGGTAGTGGGGCTGGTGCCGGGGGCTCAGGAAGGCCTGTGGGGCGAAGGAGGTGCCGAGGCGGGGCGTGGTGTGACCCCTGAGGCGAAGCGCAGAGGACCGCCGACATGGCCGTGGGGGGGGGGGGGTTCCTGGGGGTGGGGGGCGGGCGGGGACCGTGGCTGGTCAGAGGAACCGGGAGGACCTGCTGGCGGAACCGCCCAGAGAGGCGAGGGTGAAGGTGGGGGCCACACAGGAGTCTCCGGTCACCCCTTAGTTGTGCATTTTGTGAGCCTGTAAGGCGTTTGTTCAACAAAACTGCATCCTGGGTGTGACCAGTTTGCTGTTCCAGTTAAGCTGGACGTCACTTGTCCACATCCAGCTAGATCAGATGACTTGCAAGGAGCAGCAAGACCTTGAATTGCATTTTCGAAGTAATGAACGTGAGATGAGGACGCTCGCCGTGGGAGGAGACAGCCCTCGGATTCCGCACCCTGGTGGCAGCGAGCTGCGTGCCCGGCGTGCCCTGCGCCAGCTGGTTCAGACCCCGAGTCCTTTCTTGTCTTCGCGAAGCGCGTAGGTACCCCAGGGCCTTCCTGAGCCCGTGATCATGGCCCAAGCGCAAAGCAGGAGCCGGTCTCGGCCCAACTGCAGGCTGCAGTCTTTTCTGTGGCTTAATTTTATTTTGCAGTGGTAGAGGCTGTTTTGCTACAATTATTTCAAAATCTGCCACCTGGAAAAACACGTCCATCAGGGGGACCATCTGCAGGACCCAGGATTCCACAGAGGCTGCAACTTTTGTGCTGGCATCTAGCTTTGTCATCCTGTTCGCCCGAAGGTCACCAGCTGCCACCAGGACCTCTCCTCTGTCCCCACCCCCGTGGCCCTGAGCGGCCCTTTCCTGCTGGTTGCCTCCCTGGTTTCCGAGCTCTGAGGTTTGCTCCCAGGCCTCTGCCCCTGGATCCGAAGGCTGTGTCCCGCCCTCTCCGTGGACAACCTCGTGTGGTCTCTGTCGTGAGGGTCAGCTCCTGTGGACGAGGATATCTTTGTGTCACGTTTTGGCAATTCTCACAATATTTCAAACTTCATTATTCCTGCATTAGTCACGGTGATCTGTGATCAGTGATCTGTGTAATTGTTTTGGGGGCACCACGAACCACACCCGTAGAAGATGGTGAACTTAATCCATGAATGTTGTGTGTGTTCTTACTGCTCCAGTAAGAACCGGAACCAGCCGTTCCCCCTCTCCCTCCCGCTCCTCGGGTCCCCGTATTCCCTGACATGACAATATTGAAATTAGGCCAGTTAATAACCCTGCAGTGGCCTCTAAATATTCAAGTTAAAGGAAGAGTTGCACGTCTCTCACTTTAAATCGAAAGCTAGAAATGATTAAGCTTAATGAGGAAAGCATGTCAGAAGTTGAGATAGGCCGAAAGCTAGGCCTCTTGCATCAAACAGCCGAGTTGTGAATGCAAAGGAAAAGTTCTTGAAGGAAATTAAAAGTGCCGCTCCAGTGAACACATGAATGATAAGAAAGCAAAACAGCCTTATTGCTGATATGGAAAAAGTTTTTTTTTTCTTTGTTTTGGGGTGTTTTTTTTTTTTGCCTGTGCCGCGCGGCATGTGGGATCTTAGTTCCCCAACCAGGGATGGAACCCATGCCCCCTGCATTGGGAGCGCGGAGTCTTAACCACTGGACAGCTAGGGAAGTTCCTGATATGGAAAATGTTTGAGTGGTCTGGATATAAGATCAAACCAGCCACAATATTCTTTTAGGCCAAAGTCTAATCCAGAGCAAGGTCCTAACCCTCTTCAATTCTGTGAAGGCTGCGAGAGGTGAGGAAGCTGCAGGAGAAAAGTTTGAAGCTGACAGAGGTTGGTTCATGAGGTTTAAGGAAAGAAGCTGTGTCTCCATAACAACATAAAAGTGCAAGGGGAAGAAGCAACAAGTGCTGACGTAGAAGCTGCAGCAAGTTATTCAAGAGATCTAGCTCAGATAGTTCATGGAGGTGGCTACACTACACAACAGATTTTCAATATAGATGAAATGGCCTTATATTGGGAGAAAATGCCATCTAGGGCTTTCATAGCTAGAGAGGAGAAGCCAATGCCTGGCTTCAAAGGACAGGCTGACTTTCTTCTTAGGGGCTAATGCAGCTGGTGACTTAAAGTCGAAGCCAATGCTCTGAAAATCCTAGAGTGCTTAAGAATTTGGCTAAGTTTACTCTGCCTGTGCTCTGTAAATGGAACAACAAAGCCTGGATGACAGCATGACTGTTTACAACATGGTTTACTGAATATTTTAAGTCCACTGTTGAGACCTATTGCTCAAAAAAAAAAAAAAATTCCTTTCAAAATATTACTGCTCATTGACAATGTACCTGGTCACCTCAGAGCTCTGATGGAGATGTGCAACGAGATTAATGTTGTTTCCATGCCTGCTAACACAACTTCCATTCTGCAGCCTGTGGATCAAGGAGGAATTTCAACTTGCAAGTCTTACTATTTAAGAAATACATTTTGATCAACTATACTTCAATAAAAGTAATTTTTACAAAAATCAACTATACTTCAATTTTTAAAAAAATTAAAAAAAACAAACAAGAAACACATTTTGTGGGGCTTCCCTGGTGGCACAGGGGTTGAGAATCCGCCTGCCAATGCAGGGGACATGGGTTCAAGTCCTGGTCTGGGAAGATCCCACATGAGGCGGAGCAACTAAGCCCGTGCGCCACAACTACTGAGACTGCGCTCTAGAGCCCACGAGCCACAACTACTGAGCCCGTGTGCCACAACTACTGAGACTGCACTCTAGAGCCCACGAGCCACAAGTACTGAAGCCCACACACCTAGAGCCTGCGCACCACAACGAAGAGCAGCCCCCGCTCGCCACAACCAGAGAAAGCCCGTGTGCAGCAATGAAGACCCAACGCAGCCAAAAATAAATAAATTTTAAAAAAGAAAGAAATTGCTACAGCCACCCCAGCCTTCAGCAACTACCACCCTGATCAGTCAGCAGCTGTCGACATCAAGGCAAGACCCTCCACCAGCAATAAATAAACAAATAATAAAATAAAAAGATTTGCTGAAGGCTCAGATGATGGTTAGCATTTTTTAGCAATAAAGTAGTTTTTACTTAAGGTATGTACATTTTTTAAGACATAGGCTATTGCACGCTTAATACACTACAGTCTAGTGTAAACATTATATGCACTGAGAAACCAAAAAATTCGTGTGACTCGCTTTATTGCGATATTTGCTTTATATTTGCTGGAACCAAACCCACAGTATCCCTGAGGTGTGCCTGTACTGGTATGTAATCTCTACTCCGTGCTTTCCTGGGGGGCTGTCCTGCGATGCCGTCCCACCCCCTGGAGGCCTAGGGCTCCTGACTTCCTTGTGTCCGACTTTCTAAGATGAAAGGGACAATGAGGAGATAGTTACTTTTAGTAACTAGTAAAAAGACATTGAAAGATTCTCCCTTGTGGAGGGATCCCGAGGGGACTTCTCTGGTGCTGGCCCTGCCCCCCTCTTTCTCGACCTTCGAGTCCTCCTCTCGATATGTAAATCCTGCATCAGAATTCAGCTGTGACAACGTGGGCTTTCCCCCCAGTAAATTCTTAAAGCCTTTGAAAAGCTTAATCTCAAGGAGAATCAGGCCCTTTTGTGTGTTTAATTACCAAAGCAGTTTTGAATCTCCAACATGATTGAAGAGACCTAAGAGACTGCACCAGCTGAGTCCTCCACCTGCCAGGAGGCCGGTGAGCATCCCCCTCCCCCACTTCTCGGGGTGGCCCTGGTCGTGAAACCCCAGGGACAACCTCCAGTGGGGGTCTGAGGCTGATCTCCTTGTTCTCTCTTCAGCTTGTGTGTTTCTTTCATTCATTCATTCAGCCCAGCTCAGCTGCCACGACCATGAGCCAGGCACCTTGGGCCGAGCTTGGCCCGTGTCACCACTGGCTGCGGGACCCAGGACGAGGCTCCCCATCCTCAGTTTCCCTTCTTGTAAAACGGGGGGCAGGCGTGGCTACCTTTCAGGGCTGGTATGCGGGTCCAGCACCTGCTGCCGTGCTGGAAAGCTCCTTTCCCTGCTCTTGGCCGTTCTTCCCCAGCCGTGGTCACAACTCCCCGGCTGTTTATCCCTCACCCACTAGAACGGGGCTCTAGGACGAGAGCTGTGCACGGGGATGCAGGCCTCGGCCAGGTTCGTGGGACTTCTGCCATGAGCGTGTGTTTTCCTATCCACTTTGTGGCCCTCATGTCTGTTGCTGTGTTACTTGGGGGTTTAGGATCAAGAGCTTTGGAAATACTGAAGCGACCTGCAGTCCGGATGCTGCCTTGTAGGCCTGCCTGTGAAACGGAGAGGTCAATGCCCGCCTCTAGGAGGCCTGTGAGGGGACAGGATTCAGCGTATCCTCGGCCTGGACCAGCATCTGATACAGAGTGGACACGGGGTGGATATGTGGTGGACATGTCCCATATTATGTGTAGCAGAGACAACAGGTTACACCATAGACACGTAGTAGATCCGGAACAGAGACACCATAGACACGTAGTAGATACAGAGCAGATATATCATAGGTGCGTAATAGATACATAATAGATACAGAACAGATACACAGCAGAAATTCACATGTAACAGACAAGTAATGGGTACGCCATAGCATCAACACTTGCTAATAATGGTGTATCAAGAGTGTCCCGCCTGGGGTTCACTTCGCTGTCTGTGGGATCCTTTTCACAAGGGAGGACTGTTATGGGGGTTTGGAAAAACAGTCCAATTTTCTTTCCCTGTCTCCCCCTTTTCCTTTTTTAGCAGACACATCAGAGCAGCGTTTCCTGTCTGGTGGGTGGAGGAGTGTCCTTCTGGGTTGGGCCCTAAGGAGGGCGACGGGCTGGGGGAGGGGGTGGGAGGGTGGTCCTGGAGCCAGTCCCCCCCACCCCTTGCTCTGCCCCAGGAATCTTTTGAATTTATATTTTTTCCTCAGAGTCCGGTGTGGGCTTTTCGAGGTCTGCTTACAAGTTTTTGTTCTGTTTTTGTTGGTTTGTTTCTAGACTCCTAGAAATTTCTTGTATTTTGTTCTCTTCTTTATGACAACGTTGCAGAAGTCTAAAGATTCCCCCCACCCCCGCCACTGCCTCACTAAAGGGTCCCAAAGCAAAGGCGTGCAGTCAACTACGAGGCACGACCCCACCCTCACTTTTTCTTTTCCTGTTTTTCTCATACTTAGGCCTCTCTCTCTGGGGAAGGGGCAGTGCTTCTCTTGAGGGAGGGTGGGATACACTGCTGAGATGTGGAGGAGAAGCAGGTGTATCTGCGGGACCTTGGAGATGCTCTCAGACCCGCTGGGGGAGGCCCCCCCCTCGGCCCCAGCCTCACTTTTCTGCCCCTCCCCCCATGCGCGAGGCCGTTACGAACACGTGGCCCCTGCACTCTTTCTAACCATCTCTAATCGATTCATATCAGCGTGACAAATCTTTAATATCATGAAAAAGTCGAATAAGTCGTTTTCTCTGGGAAGCCTTCCCCATCGGGTGGGGCTGCAGTTTGCTTCTTAGTCCCTCTTAGAATGGGGCGGGGGGGGGGGAGTATGGGTACTTGAACATCAGCCACTTTGTCCGTTTAGCCGTTGCTCCGTGAGACCCACCGTGAAGAGATGTGAATATGGCCTTCTGTGTGCAAGGCCCCTGGTGACCGTGTCTGGTTCAGGGACTGGGATGGCGCCACCTGTCCGCGTGGAGTTCGTGCTCTAGAGGGAGGGAAGGCACAGGCGCGTGGCGGAACGGGCCCTGGGAGGGCTGCTTCCACGAGGAGACGCTGTTTCAGCCGAGGTAAGGGGTAGGGGATCTGGCTCTGCCCAGGCGGGAGGGCGCGGGGGTGGGACTGGCCTGGGCCCTGGTGTGGACGGAGCTCGGACGCTGAGGGACCTGGCATGGCTGGAGGTGGGGGGAGGAGAGGGAGGCTGGGGCCCGTCCTGGAGCCGTTGTGAGGTGGGAGCTGCGGGGTCAGAGCGGACCAGGCCGGCGCTCCATGCTGAGTGGGGTGGGTCAGGGCCAGCAGGCCTGTGCAGCCCGCTGCTGCCCACAGGGCCAAAGACACGGCAGCAGGGGGTCAGGGAAAGGGGGCAGGGGTCCAGCGCTGGGAGAGGATTGGCAGGACCTGGGAGGACCAGGAAAGGGGGAACTGGAGGGTGGGTCCCACGTGACGCATGTGGGCAGCTGAGCGCAGAGAGATGAATGTGGACAGGGGGACACAGGCAGGTTAACACGGTTGTGGGCAGGGGGACGCGGGTAGGTGCACGGACACCATCTTCCGAGTGAGGGGAGCAGCCTTCAGGATCCGAAGTGTTTACTCTCCACTGAGTCTCCGCTCGTGGTCAGACACGTCCAGGTACTTAATCAGCCAAGGAGGCCGACAGCTGCTCGGCTGACCCCGGGTTTACTGCTGTTCATCTGCGCGGCCGCAGTGGGTATTCGAGCATCATGGTGCTATTTCGGCCAGGATGCTGAGGGCACGGAGGACACAGCGCTCGTGGGAAGGTGGGCGCATCACAGTGCCAGCCTCTCAGGCACTGAGGCCACGTCCTGTCGCGTGGCTGCAGAGGGCGTGCAGTTGTGTGTCGTGGCCTCGCTGCCCCTCTCCCAGGTCTGGCGCTTCGATCCCAGAAAGGAGGCGGCGCTCTGGCCTTGTGCTCGCAGATGACCAGGAGCTGGCTTGTCCCTGGCCAGGAGAAGCGGCCCTCAGGCTGCTTGCAGACGTGGACCCGGAAGGAGCTGAGGGGCGGTGGGGGGGAGCCGTGGGCGTGCCCGGGGCTTGTGGCCGATAGGACGGGGATTGTGCTGGTGTGTGCGGGTCTCGCTCAACGGCCGTCCGAGCAGGATGGATTTGGGACGAGGTGATCACGTGGCTGAGAGCCGCGAGGAAGAGCTGGCGGCTGCTCTGAGACGTGGTGTGGGGACAGGAATCCTTCCTCCAGGGTGGGCAGGGCTGTCCACGAGGACTGGGATGAGTCCAGGGCAGGGGGAGGGCCCTGCCCGGTCCCCAGCGTGGTCCCAGGACAACAGCAGGATGAGGGAAGGGAGGCCCCGCCTTAGTCATCTCTCTGTCTCTCTCTGTGTCTGTGTCTCTCTGTCTCTGTGTCTCTGAGAGGCCTCCCTCTCGTTCCTTGTTGGACCGAACACGGTTGGGGCAGGCGAGCCGCTGGGGGCTGGGCTGAGTGAGAGGCACACCTGAGGGCTTCCGTCATCACATCTTCCCTCTGACTCTGACCCTCCTGCGTCCCCTTCACGAGGACCTCGTGATGACACTGGCCCCCAGATAATCCAGGATCATCCCCTCCCAGGGTCCTTACCTTAATCGCGCCAGCGGAGTCCCTGTTGCCGTGTAAGGTGACACAGGCACAGGCTCGGGGATTAGCACGGGTCATCTCTGGGGGTGGATACTCAGCCGACCACAGGGGCTCCCTGGCTCCCTCCAGAGGGATTCCTGGAGTGAGAGCGAGACCCAGACGGAAGGCGCTGGCGGGCACACTGGGGGTGGGGCGGGGGCAGCCTGGGCGCCCCCTCCAGCTCTCTCCGGGACCCCTGGCCTTGGATGGCCTCAGTTTGCTCATCTGTGAAGTGGAGTCCACGGTAGCTGCCCCTTTCTCCTCTGATGATCAGAGGTTGTAACGGGTATTAAAACACCCTAATCACAACCGCTGAACTGAGCTTCATCAGGGTGCCCGTGGAGCGGGCCGGGCGTGGGGCAGGGAGAGGGTGCTGGCAGCAGCTGTGACGCAGGGGCTGATAGCGGCTCGGCCTCGGAGCCGCACCTGGGCTCGGCCTCTCGGCAGCCCTGTTCACAGACCTTCGTACAGACCCGCCCGAGGAGGCAGGGGGAGCCCAGATCACAGCCTGCGGGTCGTGTGTGTCCCTGAGATTTGATCGTGTCGGTGTTGAGAGCCACACAGGAAAGGTGATGGCTTCCCAGGGCCTGGGCTGGGGACGGGGCAGGGAGGCTGTGGTCAGGCGCAGGCAGGAGGCGTGGGGAGAGTCCAGCCTCAGCTAGAGGCAGAATTGGTGGACTTGGTCGCTGGCTGGGCATTGAGGGAGCGCAGGTTTCTGCCAGGGGGGCCCCGGGAGGGGGAAGAGCCGGACAGGAGGGGGCGTTTCCTAAGGGCTTCCGTGAGTGACCAAGAACTGAAAACAGATTCTCTAAAACTGAGGCAGGAGACCCAACAGCCAGGACTGACCCCGGCTCATCCTCGGGCGGCCGGACCTGCTTCTCTCTCTGCAGTGCTTGTTTCCTCAGAGGGGCTTACCCTCCGTCAGGCGCCTCGTCAGGGTCCCCGGCTGCTGGGTCACACCGCCGCCTCGTGCCCTTGGTCACTCGCCCACCTTCAAATCATCACTGGTGGAAAGCCCTGCACGTGGCCTGGCCTGGGCTGGTGGGCGTGGAGCCCTGCGGGGGGAGGTGTAAGGAGAGGGACCCCACCCCCACCCCCGCCCCAGCCTCTTTCATCTGGTTTCCAATCTGCTCCTAAGGGCTGGTTTATCCAAGAGAGCCACCCTCCCCGCCGCTCGCTGCTGCCACTGTGGGTGGCCACCGGCCTGCATCTGGGGACACTCACTCTTGAGCGCTGCCCCCGGCGCCCCGCCAGCTCACCACTTGGACCTCAGCCCTGCCTGGGACGAGTCCCACCCCCGCCAGAGCCTCTCTGAGCTCCTGCTTCGGGGGGTCCAGATCCTTTCCCCAGTCCTCGTTCCTTATGATCTCATCGTCAAACTCAGGATTTACAAGAATTTGGCACGTGTGTGTGTCCAGCCTCCTGTCCAACCATCTGTCCATCGAGGCTCCCAGATTTCCACCCGAGTGGAAGAGATCAGCGCAGGGTGAAGGGCAGGCTGGCTTCCTTTCAGGAAGGCCGGGAGCCTCCCCGCACACACCGCGTTCCGTCAGTTCTAGGACGAGCCTCCCGCTTCCTAACGTGGCTGAAATCGGGGTGCATGGGGCAGGTCTGGGTGTCCCCGTTTAGCCGGCAACGTTTTCTTTCTTTCTGGTGCTTAAGATCACGGTGTTTCTGTCAGTTGATGGCCTCTTAGGTTGGATGAGGAATGTCACAAAGGTGGGCTGGCGTCAGGCAGAGGGAAGGTTGGGCGCGGGCACGGACGCAGGCCTGCAGGTGGGCGATCCTGAGGGATGTAGGTCTGCGGTGTTGATGAGGACAGGGAAGGTTAAGGTCACTGGTGTTGAGCTAAAGCAATGGGGACCTGTGGCTCAAATCTTTGAGGGCGGGGGAGATGGTGTTGAAGTGTGGAGAGAGGGGAGGGAAATGGCTGGGGGGGGCAGCCCACCTCCCGTCCCTCTCCCCTCCCCAGAGGACGGGTGTAGGGCCGGAAGTTCCAGCCCTCTAATTATGCCTTGGACCGTGACGACAGCCCCCAACCTGAAGCCAATCTCATCAGCTTACGGAAGACACTCAGGACTCCTAGGGTTTTAGGAGGCGTGTGCCAGGAGCACAGTTGTGATAACTGCATTTCCACCCTCTTCTCGGGCTGTAGGGGTCCCGCTCACACGTCCTCCAGCACACGGGCTTGTCAGAAGCTCTTTGCAAGCAGAGCACGTGTGAATGGTCCCACATCGTGGCCTTGGTCTGATCTCCTCTTTACCCCTGAGGCTAAGTAAGCATCTTCTCACTAACGGGCTGTTTAGGACCGCTGTTTAGGACCCGTTGCTGTCGGGTGCCCGTCCAAGTCTTTTGCTTAGTTTCAAAATCAGGTTGTTTAAAAACAACTTAATCAGCTGTGCATCTGTTTTCCTGCTTTGCAGGAGCTCTTTGTGTGTTGTGGATGTGACACTGCCAACATCTGCCCGCACTCAGCGGCTTGCCTTTCCACTCTTGATGAACAAAAACTGGACGCTCACTCTACAATTAGTGCTTTTTGTATCCTGTTAAAGAAATATCCCCTTAACCCCAGGTCCTGAGTATTTTCTCTCCTGCCCAAATTGCAACTTTTCATTAGTCCTACATCACCTGGGAGTGAGTTTTGTGTATGGCGTGAGGTCGGGGCTGAGGTTATCCGCCCCCTCCCGCCCCCTGCCATGGTGATAACCAGTTGATCCAGGACCACTTATAGCAAAACCCATCCTTTTCTCACCACGATTCAGTGACATCCTTATCATACATTGTCGGGGGTGGGGGTGGGCTGTTTCTGGACTTGTTCTGTCCTGTTGGCCTTTTACACCAGTATCACACAGTTTTAACTCAGCTTTTTTTTTTTTTTTAATTAATTTGTGTACTTATTTTAATTTTTTTTGGCTATGTTGGGTCTTCATTGCTGTGTGCAGGCTTTCACTAGTTGCGGCGAGCAGGGGCTACTCGTCAGTGCGGTGCACGGGCTTCTCATGCAGTGGCTTCTCTTGTGGTGGAGCACAGGCTCTAGGCACGCAGGCGTCAGTAGTTGCAGCACATGGGCTCAGTAGTTGTGGCTCGCGGGCTCTAGAGCACAGGCTCGGTAGTTGTGGCACACGGGCTCAGTTGCTCCATGGCATGTGGGATCTTCCCGGACCAGGGATCGAACCCATGTTCCCTGCATTAGCAGGCGATTCTTAACCGCTGTGCCACCAGGGAAGTCCCCTAACTCAGCGTTACAATAACTCTTAATATCATTGTGTTTTAAGTCCTGCAATTTTGTTTTTCTTCAAGAGTATCTTGGTTGTTTTTTGCTTTTTCCATTTCTATACGAATTTTACAGTTGGTTATAAGTTTCCCAAAACCCAGTGAGATTTTTTATTTGGATTACATTCGAGTTCATAGATCAACATGGGAGAATTGACATCTTTACAGCATTGAGGTTTCCAATCCATGAAAATAGATTTAACTTTTCTTTAAATTCTTTCAGTAACATTTGTAGTCTTCTGTGTAGCAGTCCTGCACAATTTTTGTTAGATCACTTCACTGCCGTTTACTTTTTTTTTTTTTAAAGAAGTTATTAGTGTTTGTTTGCTTCTGGGTGATTTTTAAAATTATTATTATTTATCTATTTTATTTTATTTTTGGCTGCATCGGGTCTTAGTTGCCCCGCAGCATGTGGGATCTTAGTTCCCCAAACAGGGATCGACCCTGCGTCCCCTGCATTGGAAGGCAGATTCTCAACCACTGGACCACAGGGAAGTCTCTGCCATTTACTTTTTAATGCTGCTTTAAGTGGTGTTCCTTTTATAATTTTGTTTTCTATTTGTTTGCTTATAAAAATGTATGGAGAAGTGCAGTTGATTGTTGATATTGAACTCTTGTCCAGCAACCTTGTTAATTCACGTATTAATCCTAGTATTTTGGGACTTCCCTGGTGGCACAGTGGTTAAGAATCCACCTGCCAATGCAGGGGACACAGGTTTGATTCCTGATCCAGGAAGATCCCACATGCCGTGGAGCAACTAAGCCCTTGCGCTACAACTACTGAGCCTGTGCTTTAGAGCCCGCGAGCCACAACTACTGAGCCCGCATGCCACAACTACTGAAGCCTGCATGCCTAGAGCCTGTGCTCCGCAACAAGAGAAGCCAACACAATGAGAAACTCCTGCGCACTGCAACGAAGAGTAGCCCCCGCTCGCCGCAACTAGAGAAAGCCTGTGTGCAACAACGAAGACCCAACGCAGCCAAAATTAAATAAAATAAAATAAATTAAAAAAATAATCATATTAAATATGAAAACCAGCTTTTAAAATTTATCTCCACGGTGTATTTTGTGACAATGGCGACTCAACGAACCCAACGCAGCCATAAATAAATAAATAAATAATAAATAAATAAATAAATAAATAAAATAAAAATATATATATATTAAAAATCCTAGTATTTTATCTGCAGGTCCCTTTGGGTTTCCTATATACACTGCCATTTCGCCAGTGAGTTTTATTTCTGTTTCCAAACCTTCAGCTGTTGCCTTGTGGCACTGGCACTGTTTATCTTTCCAAAACATTGAGCCTGTGTCCAAAACATTGTGGAACAGAAATGCTGACAACCGGCATCCTCTCATTCTAGATTTCAGTGGAAAATTTTCAAAATTTTACCATTAAGGATGTTGTTTGCTGAATTACTTTTCTTTCTTTTGTAAATTCCCATCATCAAATTAAGGAGTTTCTATTTTATTCCTAGTTGAGGGTTTTTATCCTGAATGACATAGAATTTTACCAGATGGATTTTTTTTTCATCTGTTGTCATACTTTTCTCTTTTATTCTGTTAATAAAGTGAATTACGTTATTTGGCTTTGAATGTTAAACCAACCTTGCGTTCACTTAGTTCACCCTGTTTGGCTATAATGTGTTATCCTTTCTATATTTTGCTGGATTCAGTTTGCAAATATTTGTTTGGTATTTTTGCAACTATGTTTATGAGAGAAATTGACCTATAATTTTCTTTTTTTGTAATGTCAGAGTTAAACATGGAGGTATATTGCCCTTAAAAAATTAATTGAGCTTTTTAAAAAAATATTTATGTATCTATTTTATTTATTTTGGCTGTGCCAGGTCTTAGTGGCAGCTCACGGGCTCTTCGTTGCGGCATGCGAACTCTTAGTTGCGCCATGCATGTGGATCTAGTTCCCCAACCACGATCAAACCTGGGCCCCATGCATTGGAAGGCAGATTCTTAACCACTGAACCACCAGGGAAGTCCCTGAGCTTTTTTTTAATTCTTGGGAAGATTTACATTAAGATTGATGTTATTTCTAAATTAATTATTTGGAAGAATTTATAGCAAAGCTCCACGAGCCTGGAGTTTTCCTTGTGGGAACATTTTAAATTCTAGGTTTAATTTTTAAAATACAGATTAACTATTCAGATTTTGTATTTCTTCTTTTGTCACCTTTAGTAAGTTGTGTTTTTAAGGATATTTTAAAGTCTAAATCATACTTATTGACATAGTACATATCTTTGTTATCCTTTAAAATATCTTTAATATCTATAGGTGTTAAATTATTGGAAATTTCACTTCTTCTTTTTGTTTTCCTTCATGTATTTTGTGCTATATTAGGTGCATACAGATTTAGGATCATTATATCTTCCTTTTGAATTGACACTTTTATCATCATGAAATGTTGCTCTTTTAGATGAAAAATATTATTAGCATTTATGTCTCCTTTGTCTGACATTAGTATAACTATGACTCTGTGTGTTGGGGGGGAATGGGGGGATCTTACTGTTTACGTGGTGTATTTTTTCCATCTTTATACTCTCAACTTTTCTGTATCATATTTTGGAAACAGCTCTTATAAGCGGAAGTTAGTTGTTGTTTTTGACCTAGTGTGAAATCCATGTCTTTTACTGAAGCATTTAATTCATTTACATTTAACGTCATACTGATAAGTTACAGTTTAAATCAATCATCTTACTATTTATTTTGTAATTGACCTATGTGTTCTTTCTTTTGGCCTTCCTTTCCTGCCTTCTTTTGGTTTAATCAAGTGTTATTTTTTTATCACCCCACCCCACCTTTTATTAGCTTTGTTAAGTAATACTTTTAAAAAATATATTTAAAAAAATATTCTAGGGACTTCCCTGGTGGCACAGTGGTTAAGAATCCACCTGCCAATACAGGGGACACAGGTTCGATCCCTGGTCCAGGAAGATCCCACATGCTGCGGAGTAACTAAGCCCGTGTGTCACAACTACTGAGCCTGCGCTCAAGAGCCTGTGAGCCACAACTACTGAGCCCGTGTGCTGCAGCTACTGAAGCCCGTGCACCTAGAGCCCGTGCTCTGCAACAAGAGAAGCCACGACAATGAGAAGCCCGCACACCACAACAAAGGGTAGCCCTTGCTCGCCAAAACTATAGAGAAAGCCCGCGTGCAGCAACGAAGACCCAATGCAGCCAAAAAAAAAAAATTCTAGTGGGACTTCCCTGGTGGTCCAGTGGTTAACACTGCCTTCCAATGCGGGGGACACGGGTTCGAGCCTTGGTCGCGGAAGATCCCACATGCCGCGGAGCAACTAAGCCCGTGCGCCACAACTACTGAGCCTGCGCTCTAGAGCCCGCGAACCACAACTACTGAAGCCCGCGTGCCTAGAGCCCGTGCTGCACAACAAGAGAAGCCACCGCAACAAGCAGCCCGCACACCGCAATGAAAAGTAGCCCCCGCTCCCCGCAACTAGAGAAAGCCCGTGCAGCAACAAAGACCCAACACAGCCAAAAATAAATAATAAATAAATTATTTTTTTTTAATAATAATAATAAATAAAATAAAATAAAAAATATTCTGGCTACCTTAGGAATTTTAAGAAACATTGTTGGAATGCACCTTAAGTTACTACTTTTACTATTTCCAGGTAAGGCAAGAACCTTACTACGCTTTAGTCTTATTTATCCCCTTATCAATTTTTATGCTATTGTTGTCATGTGTGTAAATTTTACTTATATTTTAAACTCCACAATCATTGTTAGTGTTGTTTTAAGTAGTGTTCATTCAGATTCCCCTTCCGATGCACACATTTCTTCCTGCAGCATTGTGCTTACGTCCGAGACCATCTTCCTTCCCGAAAAACTCCCTTTAGTATTTCTTCTAGCAGAGGTTTGCTGACAACTAATTGGTTTTTGTTTCTGCGCACACATCTTTCTGTTGCCTTCGTTTCTGAGGCCATTTTCTCTGGGTGTGGGGCCCAGGTGGGCAGTGATGCTCTCCCAGCACGTCTGCTGCGTCATCTGGCCTCAGCCGTTTCTCTTGGAGACTCGCCTGTCCCCCCGTTATTCCCTTGGATGCTTCTCTTTCTTCTCTGGCTGCCTTAAAAATGGTCTTTGTTCTTCTGTTTTAGCAGCCTTGCAAAAGAGGGGGAATATTGCATTTATCCTGAGGTTTGTAGAGTTTTTCGGATCTGGGGCACAGTGTCTTTTGTCTCCGCTTTAATATATCAGCCGTGTCCTTTCAGGTGGTGCCCGTCCCCTGTCCCTTCGTCCCCCAGGCTCCACATCCATGTCTTTTCACCATGTCCCATATGCCCTCTTGCTCTTTTCTGCACTTCCTTCCGTCCTGGTTTTCCGCCCACTGTGTTGCAATCTGGACCTTTTCTGCTACTATCTCTTATTTTGTCTACCCTGCTTTTAAATCTGTCTCCTGAATTATTCACTTCAATTACTGTATTCTCACTTTGAGAATTTCTAAAATGCTCGGGTTTTTAGAATTTGATTCCTTTTTTTTTTTTTTTTTTAAAGGAGATGTAGGGTCAAGGTAGGGTTTTGTTTGTTTGTTTGTTTTGTGCTTTTTTTAAAATTAATTTATTTATTTTTGGCTGTGTTGGGTCTTCGTTTCTGTGCGAGGGCTTTCTCTAGTTGCGGCAAGCGGGGGCCACTCTTAATCGCGATGTGCGGGCCTCTCACTATCGCGGCCTCTCTTGTTGCGGAGCACAGGCTCCAGACGCGCAGGCTCAGCAGTTGTGGCTCACGGGCCTAGTTGCTCCGCGGCATGTGGGATCTTCCCAGACCAGGGCTCGAACCCGTGTCCCCTGCATTGGCAGGCAGATTCTCAACCACTGCGCCACCAGGGAAGCCCTGATTCCTTTTTTAATAGATCCAGTTCACAGGTGAAATTCTCTCATTTTACCTGTCTTTTTCAATATATGCTGAATATCTGAATCTCCTGGGAGTCCATTTTTATTGACTGTTTGGTCAAATGCTCCTATTTCTTGGCCTTCCTGGTAACTTTTTACTGAATATCAGATACTGTGTTTGAAAAACTGTAGGAGCTCTGAGTGATGTTATTTTCCTCGTGAAAGGATTTGACTTTATCCCAGCAGATGGAGTGTGGGTGAGTCACCTTGATTCCATTGAGGCTGGTCTGTTTCTCATTTTCCTTTAATATCTTTTAGCAATTGCAGCTGGAAAAGTCGGGGGGGGGGTCACCAGGACCCCAATCTCCAGCTTTTGTCTCCCCAGCACTGTGAGTCAGCCAAAAATCTCCACCGAGCTTTTTTTTTTTTTTTTTTAACCTTTTAGCAGCTGCTTTCTGCTTGGTTTCTTGGCCTTTTGCCCCGGACTTGTGCAGCGTAGGACTCAGCAAGTGCCTTGAAGGGCAGCCTGGATTTTTGGTTCATTTCTCCACATTCCCCTTTCCTCTGGGACTTTGAGAGAGCCTCGTAGCGGGGGTCACCCCGCCACTCCAGTGAGGCTGGAGGGCAGAACATGAAACCAAAGAGGTTATTCTTGAGCCTTAAAGATCTGGCAAATTTGTCTGGCCACGTTTGGGGCTTGCTGGGGACCTGTTGCTTTCGCTCCTTTTCTGTTTCTCCTTTTGGAGTGGGACTGACCATCCTATGCCTATCCCAACATTGCATTTTGTTTTCGTTTTTGTTTTTGTTTTTGGCCGCTCCATGTGGCTTGCGGGATCTTAGTTCCCCGACCAGGGATTGAACCTACACCCTCGGCAGTGAGAGAGCCGAGTCCTAACCACTGGACCACCAGGGAAGTCCCCCAACATTGCGTTTTGGAAACACACAACTTTCCCAGGCCCAGGCCGGGGGCGGTTTTCTTGAGGACAAATTGCCCCTTGAGTGTCACCCCCGTGGTTTAGATGATGTTTCAGTGAGACTTTGGACGTCAGTGTTGCTGCAGGAGTGAAGGCTTCGGGGCTGTTGATGGAGTGGGTGTGTTTTGCGTGTGAGAGGGGCATGAATCTGGGGGGACCAGGAGCAGATTGTTTTGGACCAAACGTGCCCCCAAATTCCTGTGTGGAGGCCCCGACCCCAGGTGTATGTGGCGATGAGGCCCTTTGGGAGGTAATAGATGGGGTCGTGGGGAGGGGTGCTCGTGCCACAGGAGAAGAGACCCCGGGAGCCCCTCTGCCGAGTGAGCTGGGAGAGGCCGTCGCCAGAACCTAGGCCTCCAGCCCCCAGACTCTGCTGCAGCCCGTCTGTGGGCCTGTCGTGGAGTCCCAGGAGGACCCAGGAGGCCCCTGGGGCTGGCTTGTCTCGGCTGCCCTGAACCCCAGTTTTCACCTGCAGTTGGATCCACGAGCACCGGGTCTCGCTCTCCGCTTGGCCTCCCGGGAACCAGCCTCGTCTCCCATTCTGACCCGCACGTCTGGCCGTGATGCCGGCCCGTCCTTGTTGTGGTCCAGCCGCCACTGGCTGTCTTCGGAGGGGCTGCGTCCTCAGTCCCCTCCCATCGTTTCCCCCAGCACACTCGGGGTGCCCGTGTTCCCGGCCCAAGGTCTTCTCCCGTGGGCCTGGCCCTGGGCTCCGGGCCGCAGGTGCAGCGGGCCTGGGGGGAACGCGGGCCCCTGCGGCACAGGTGGGCTCTGAGCGGCCCCAGGACTCATGCTGTTTATAAGAAGTGAGTCCATAAAGGAAGACGTCTGCATGGAGGGGAGGTGGTTCGGCGGAACCCACTTGCAACAGATCGCTTGCAAGTTTGTGTACGTTTTTCCAGAGAATCTTTCTGAAAACATTGGTCAGACATTTCATCAAAACTCAACTCATTTCATGACAAATTTGTATCTTTGTGATGAAAACTGTGAGAAAGTTGAACTGTTATAATAACCCCCTCCCTCTCAAAACACCTCTTAGGGTTGGGTTTCTTGACTGATGGTGTTTGGTGACAAAGGGACAGCTCTGGGTTGGCCTGCCCTTTCTGGGAACCCCTAGGGTGTGGCCCTGGCCTTGCACCCCCTGTGCCTCGTCGAGGTCTGTTCCTTAATGGGGCGTCTGGGGCCCTGTGACAGCAGCCCGAGCCAACAGGGATGGGCCCTCGGGTCTGGATGGCTTGGTCGCCCTGAACCCCGGTGTTGGGTGCCGGCCGGGCCCCTGCTGTACACGGAGGATGCCGTCCGGTCCTCACAGCTCCTGTCCTGGGAAGCAGAAGACCTTTCTTTACTTAAGCATTTCTCTTTACAAAAATCAGGAACCTGGTCCTTCGCTGGATCTCTTGCACGGGGCTGCCCCCCGTCCCTCGGAGCCTTTGTGAGAGTGAATCCGCCACTCGGGGCTCCAGCGCTGGGTCAGGGTGCCTTTCCCCTCCCCGCCCCCCGTGGCTGCTCCGTGGCTCCCGTGGCCGCTCTCCTGTCCACGGAGCCCAGCGTCCTGACCTTCAGCCGCTGTGTCCTCACAGGCACGACTCAGATGTCCCTCTTGGCCACCAGGGAGGGTGTCTGGCAGGTGGACTCCTGCAGGCGTCGCCGAGCCCCAGGGGACGTGTGTCTGCCCCGTCGCTTTGCACACAGCGCGTCGCATGGGGGGACCCTCGCGCCTCTTCTCCCTGCCGCGCATGAGGCTCAGGGAAGCGACCCGCATGCTGGCCCCTGTCCCCAGCTTCCTTTCCGCGGGAGGCCCCGCCGGTGCTGCCGGGCCACGGCGCTGGCAGGTGCTCCAGACAGCTGTGGCCACAGCTGATGGGCAGTCCCCCCAAGGGACATCCCCGCAGCACGTGTCCAGAGGCGGCAGTGTGGGGTGGGTCCAGCCAAGCCTGGCCCTGGTCACTCTGTCTTCCCATGGCCATACCCTGGGGCTGGCCCCACCTCGTCCACGCAGCCAACCACGCCCGGGCCCCGTGTCCCTGCTCCACTGCCCAGGGAGGGGCGACCTGGCCTCGGAGGGAAGCCCCTCTCTGCAGCCTGATTGGGTGGTTTCATCACGTGACGGCCCTGGACCCATGACATCCCTGGGGTTGCCCTTCTTGGATTGCTTTAGACCCAGATGAGGTCAGCACCGCGCCAGCGATGCCAAGGCTTGGGGGCCACGTCGGGACCACGTGAGGAAGACAGGCTTCTGTGGGAGCCGGGCCCGCCGACAGGACCAAACTGCCGCCGTCCCCGCGTGGCTGGTTTCCTGCCAGGGTGGCTCTGAGACCCATCCCAGGTCTGCGTCTGTAGCCTCAGGCCCCTTTACCTGCCTCTCAGAGCAGCGGGTTCTAAGTCACATCTTCTGCTGGGACACAGATCAGCGAGGAGCAGGAAGCCACGAGGAAGAGGGCCCTGGAGGGTGCGACCCCCCCCAGCCCAGCTGCGCCCTGCTCGCCGCTGCCCCGCCTCCAGCGTGGCCCGCAGAGCGCAGGAGGACATGGGTCTGGGTCACACGGCTCTGGGGGCAGCGCCCGGTCCCTCCTGAGACACAGCGACCACCTGTTGTGCGTAGCAGCGGGCCGCTGGATCCACGGTCGGGTGACACCAGCCGCTGGGAAATGCAGGCGAGCTGTGTGGCTCCATGGGCTTCCTGGGACTGTTTGTCCACGCTGGCCACCGTCCCTTGGGACCCCCAGCCTGTGCGGCCACCAGGCTTCTCAGCAGCACCAGATACGTGTCCCATGGCCAGGCCAGCGTCCCACGTAAACCCCAGACTCCTGTTTCTAGGTGGTCACGTGCAGCCTGCAGTAGGAGCCTTTTGGTGGAATGTGTGGTCGGTGAGGGCAGGGCGGCCTGAGCGAGTGCGCTGCGCACTGGACACGGGCCCCGCCCTCCTGGCCGTGGACCCCAGGGGACGCCACTCACCTGGAGGGGGCCGGGCCTGGGGGCAGCAGCGCGCGCTCTGCTGAGGACCCCACCCCGGGCCCGAGGGACGAGGGCCCCTCACCAGCTCCCTGGCCTTGCCTCGGGCTGGTCACCAACCCGGAACCACCAGGAAGGCATTCAGCTGACCCACATGCCCCGTCGCCGGAGCACTCCCGCCACAGTTTCGAGGTGCTCCAGGGCTGTCCGGGGTTTGTGCTGCGCTGGTCACCTGGGCGGTGGGTCCGTGTCCAGCAAACAGTCAGAGAGGCTTCCAATAGCATCATGATCTGCCCTGAAAATTCGGAGCACCCCATGCTCCCCCCCAAATCTGGGGGCTGCCTGGTTTGTTTCAAGGTCTGTTGCTCTAAGCTCCCTTTTTAAAGTGTATTTTCTTCGCCTTGTCAGAGCCCTCAAGATGCTCCATTGCCATAGAAACTGAGCTCATTAAAGTTCCCTGTAGCCGTCCTAATTATAGAATTCCAAAGACAAGCAGAGAGCTTCTTTGAGGGTGCCGTTCAGGCTGAGAGAAGGTGCAGGAGCGGCTGAGCAGACGGGGCCACGAGGACCCACTGTCGTTCCCGCTCTGTGTCCAGAGCACGGGCACCATGGAGGCGACCGGACACCTCCAGGTGCCCAGCAGGCTCTGACTTCGAGCAGCTCTGACTCCGAAGTCGGCCTTGACATGGTGACCGAGATGGAGCCTCCTGACCTACCAGGATACTGGGTGGAGCAGCTGCGGGATCAGCCGGAGCCGCCCACCAGGGCCCGCTTCCCATGGAGGCCTTGCCAGCGCACCCGGCTGGGCTTCAGGACCGTTTACCACTGAGATCAGCCGAATGGGAAGGTGGAGACGCAGGGCCCACGGTGGGTGCAGCGGGCGGTGGGGCGGGTCATCCCCAGAGCGCCCGCCCCGGGAAGCACGCTACTTCTCTGAGAAGTTCTCTGAGAACACGTGTCCTTTTCTTTTTCATACCGTGTCGGAACAATGCTAACCGAGGGGAAACTGCAGGCAGGTTATACAGGAACTCTCTGAACTGTCTTTGCAACTTTCTGTACATCTAAAATTACTTCAAAACAAAAAGTGTATATTTTTTTAAAAATGTAGGATGCCCTTCTGTCCCTTGTGGTTCCTGGTAAGTCACCTGGGCACTGCTTTCCAGGTGGCAACATGGGTGTGGACTGGACACCACAGGGGCTCCCCCGCCTCTGCCGGAAGTGGTGCCAGGGTGTGGAGCCGGGGTCTGCCCTGCCAGGGTCTCTGGCAGCACCTTCCTGTCTCTGCCTGGGGTGGGGAGTAATGGAAAGTAGCACCTGAGAGTCCATGTGAGTCAGTTCTCCAGAGAAGCAGGATAAACAGGACGTGTGTGTAGAGAGAGTATTCACTGTAAGGAATTCGTTCACATGGTCACGGAGGCTGCAGGCTGGAAGCAGGAAGAGCCGCTGCCGAAGTTCAGGTCCGAAGTCCATCTGCTGCAGGACTTCCTCTCGCTGGGGGATGTCAGCCTTGGGGTCTCTTCAGGCCTTCGCCTGATCGGACGAGGCCCACCCTCATTATGGAGGGCAATCTGCTTCACTCAGAGGCCATTGGTTTAAACGTTCATTTCATCCGGAAACACCCTCACAGAAACATCCAGAATAATGTTTGACCGCAGATCTGGGCACCGTGGCCCAGCGCAGCTGACACATGAAATTAACCACCACATTCCCCTCCTTGCCAAGAGGCACCTCCTGAAACCATGCTCAGTCTCTAGTTAAAGACAACAGCACAGTCACACCTCTGTCCGACATTGCACGGCGGTCCTGTGTGCGCAGGACACGCACTGACCCCTCCCCCAGGAGGGCTGGTGGTTGGGAGGCGCCTGGAGGATGTGGCCCCCTCCTGCCTGCTCACCACTTTACTCCCTGGTTTCCCTCCCTTAACTTGCACATCTGCAACTTCTGTCGCCTGGGAGCAGTGTCACATCAGTGCCGTGGCTCCCTGAGGCCGCCCTGCTGGTCTGTGTCCTGCCTTGGGTGTGAAGCGCGTGTCCACAGGCGCTGCTCCCCGCTGGTCAGGGTGCGAGCCAGTCGGGGAGAGGATGTGGGCCCCTGCGGCGGGATCGCATGCAGCGGCCGGAGCCTTTCTGTGCAGACTCAGAGCTCTGTGTTTCTATTAAAATCTGAAACTAGTTTATAACCATGTCGTTGTTGCTGCCTCTGGCCCCTCCCTCTGTGTTTTTACAATTCTGATTGTATATTGTTTACTGCAGCAGTTGAGGCACTTCAAGAGCATGGGACTCACGTGTGTTACACAACATATAATGGAGTGGACACGTGTGCCCTTAGCAGCCGACCCGCCCAGCGCTGACCCACTGCCCCTGGTCTTCCACTTACTAGAAGGATTTCATCTCATAACTGCGCATCCTGAAACAACACATTGTCCGTTTGGCTTATTTTTTAGTGTGATAACAAGGGCATCATTTCACAGAGCCCACTTTGTGGACGTCAGTATGTCACTTTATATTGATTTTTTACTTGGTTTGATTTTGGAAGATGGCGTCTGTACTGCTGAGCGTAGCTCAAGTCAGGTTACGGCCGCCGGGTCCTCCTGAACAGTCACGCCCGCAGGTCACGTGTCCTCTTGCCGATGGGCCTGGGCGTCCGCAAACACCCTTTGCCGGCTGCGAGCCCACGTGTGAGGTCCCTCGGGCCTTGGTCTCGGAGCAGTGCAATTGCTGGGTCCCGGGGAAGCACGCGTCCTCTCGACAATCAATTTTGGCCCCGGTTTAGCCCCTGTCTCGGAGGACAGGCAACTTCCAATTGCTCTGGTCCTTGACGGTATTTGACGTCACGGAGACTTGTTTTTTGTTGACGCTTCTGTTGCTTTTTCCTCGCTGATTTGTGGAAGTGCCTCTCGCATCCTGAATCATTAACCCGTCTCTTGCGTGCGGCTGATAATTGGGACGGGGGTTTGTCTGCCTCTCGGGTGGCCTCTGGATGGACGTGCGTCCTCCCCTCATGGTACTCAGGTGTGTTCCTCTCCTCTTTGGGCTGGTGCTTTTGTGTTTTCAGAATTTTTCTCCCCCTTGGATTGTTAAGATTGTCCACATTTCCTTCTAAAATTTGCCGCTTTGCCTCTCGTGTTTAAGTCCTTATCTTTTGAGGCGACAGCTTGTGTGTGGAGTGAGGCAGGTGTCCGGTCTGCGTGGGCTGCCCTCCCAATACCCTGGATGGGGGCAGAGACCACGGGAGCTTACTTCCCAGGGTCTGGAGGCTGGACGGCTGAGGTCCAGGTGCCAACAGGGTCGGTGCCTGGTGAGGACACTTGGCTCACTCGTCACCTCTCCGGTGTCCTCCCGCCCTGGAGATAGAGCTCGGGGGTGTCCTTCTCTTCTTGTGAGGATGCTAATCCCATCAGGGGCCCTACGCTATGACCACTAACCTCCATCGCTTCCTTAGGGGCCCCACCTCCAAATACAGTCACGTGGGGGCTGGGGGTAGGGCTTCCCCGTGTGATCTGGGAGGACACAGAGCAGCTGGGGTCCAGGCTTTTCTCTCTGTGGACAGCGGGACATCGCCCGGCTTTTCTCTCTGTGGACAGTGGGACATCGCCCGGCTTTTCTCTCTGTGGACAGCGGGACATCGCCCGGCTTCCCTCAGTCCTGCTCCACACCCAGGCGTCGTGCAGGGCTCCGTCCTGTCCCCTCGCTGAGCCTTCCGGCCTGCTGGGGGCTCCCTAATACCCCTTGGCCTCTGCTAGGACATCTTTGAGTCTCTTATTTCGGGGGGCTTTGCTCAGATTTGAAGGGTATCCAGTGGGCTGCATTTTCAGGCTTTCACACGGCACGTGTGTGAGCGCAGGAAAGAGCCAGAGTCTCGTGCCACCGCATCCCCGGCTGAGAGCCCAGCTCCCTCTGTGTCCCTGTGTCACTCGGTGCCTTATTCCTCCGTCCGCTGGCACAGCCGGGGGATGTGTCCGCCACACGTGGGGCAGTCAGGCCTGTGGACGTTAGCGGGAACCTGCTGGGGGCCAGGCTTCCCCCAAATCAGGCCAGGAGGGCCGCACCCTGTCATCCGGGCAGGGGTCCTGGGGCATCACCAGGGACCCCTTGGAGCCCAGGGCGGATGGGCTGGGGGGTGAGGACGCTACCTCTGGCCGGCCCTGTTCTGTCTGGGTGTCGGCGTCTCGGTTTCCCACTTCGTCTCCCATTTACCGGGAGAGAAGCCGGTTTTGCAGTCACCGTGACCTGGTTTCGGCAGGTTCCAGCCAGAGCTGGTAATTTGCTTGTTTTAAAAACATTCTGTTGCAGTTTCCACGTCAGTATATTCCTGGCACTTCCCTGACTCTCATGAAAGTCGCCTTCACTAGAGAGCTTTGTAAAAGCACAAAGCTTCCCGTTGTATCCTGAGTATTTTGTTTTCACATACTTTCAAAGTGTTTTGAAGGAGCAAAGTTGGAAACGTTTTTGAGGAAGAATAAAGCCAACAGTTCTGCTTATACATTTAGCTCCGCGTTTTTAACGAGCAGCCTCCTTCCTCAGGAGTTTGAATTACTGAATGCAGGTTGTGAAAGCGACGGTTTTGGTAACTTTCAATTCAACATAAGTGTCCGGTTGGTTTGGCTTTACTTCTGTCCCTAGATTTGCTCTTCAAACGGGAGCCCGGGACGGAGGAGACGGGATCGTGCTGGCTGGACAGACGCCCGTCTCGGGCTGACCGTGGACTCCCCGGCGGCCAGGGTCCCTCTGAGGACGGTCGGGCGTGCACATCCAGGGGGCCCTCGGCCTGTCGGAGCCTGTCCCTGTGTGGAGAGGGGCCTGGTTTTCATGCCTGGAGGGAAGGGGGTGGAAAGGAAACACGTGGGAGGACACACAGGCCCCGATGTCGTCACAGCCTGACCCTCTGCGGAGGGCAGCCCTCGCGGCACATCCAGGGGCATCGAGGGGTGGTCGACCCCGGGATCGCGTGAGGAGTGGCTGTGGGGACGCAGGCGTGTCAGCTCGGCGGGCGGCCTGTCCCCACCGCACCGCACGTGGCGGAGCTGGGCTCGTGGGCCACTAGGCCGTTTCTTTACCCCTTTCTGCTGTTCTTTCCAGAATCCATCTACCGCCGCGGAGCCAGAAGATGGCGGAAGCTGTACCGCGCCAACGGCCACCTCTTCCAAGCCAAGCGCTTTAACAGGGTGAGTTGCTGTCGAGGCCGCCGAGTTGCCCCCCCGCCCCCCCCAGAGGCGGTGCCGGGCCCTGCTCTGCGCACAGGCGAGGCCTGTGAGCCGCTTTCACAGCCGCTGTCCCTGGGTGACAACGAGCCCTTTACGAGGCTCCCTGAGCCCGGGAAGGTGCCAGCTCGGGTCTTTTCTGATGAACTCGGCCTGTGTGTCCCTGCTACGGGATCCCCGTCCAGGCGCTGTGGCTCCACGGTCCCGCCTGCCTGCGCGCATTCAGAAGGGACGCAGATTTGTCCCATAACCAGGGTGCGTGTGCTACCCCACGGTGTCCCCTGTTGGTCCCAAGGGTGTCCTGCGAAGCCCAGAGCCCGAGACAGCCCTCCAGCCCCCGGCCCGCTGGCCCCGCTGTCCGGCCCGCTCCGAAGGCGCTTTAGCTGAGCATCTGGTGTTTCTCCTCGTGCTGCCCTGTGTCCTGTAGAAACCACGGGGTTCGCGTGGCTGTGTAGCCGTCCCGTTGCTGGCGGGCATCTGCAGGTGCCCCCACGGCCGGCGACCACGTGCCCCGGGGCTGCCGGCACAAAGCACCACAAACTGGGTGCTTCGCCGTTCGTTCTCTCACAGTCTGGAGTCCAAACCAAGGTGGGGCGGGGCCGCTCCCCCTCCCGCTGCCCTGGGAGGGTCCTGCTTGCCTCTGTGTAGCTTCTGGGCTTGCTGGCGGTCCTCGGAGCGCCTGGGCTGGGAGCACAGCCCTCCAGCCTCTGCCGCCTGCTCTCTGTCTCTGCTCCCCAAGGACACCCGTCATGGTGTTAGGACCCAGTCTGACCTCATTTTAACTTAACTAACGGCACCTACAAAGATACTTTTTCCACGTAAGGTTCTGGGTGGACCTGAGTCTGGGGGGACACCACGGAGTCCAGTACAGCAGCCGAGCGCCTGCTGACCTGGGGACCCCCGCATGCCCTGAGCGCTCTGCCCACCCGCCCCCCCCCCCACGTGGTGCGCCTTCTCCGTGCCCCTCACAGCCCCGTGTGTGCCACCTCCCACCTGGCACACAGGAGGTGCACACGACACAGTGGTTTATCGTTTACTGTAATGGGTGACTGGGGGAGAGTCAGCGGGGGAGCCCTGAGTGCTATGTTGGGTGTAAAGAAGGGATGCGGCATGTCTGTTGGGAATGAGAAGGGCTTTGGGAGCCTTGGCGACGTTGGGAGGGCATGGGGTCTTTGGGACATCGGATGCCGTGGGGAGGTCGGGCGTCGCCGAGTGGGGGCAGAGGGCCTGGGGTGCAGGAGTGATGGGCCTGGCCGACGGGTGTGGACGTGAGATTTTCCGGTGAACCACCCAGACGGACCGGGTGAAGCCTGGAGAAATGGAAACGTCCAGCCCCCATGATGCGAGGCCCCCACTGCCCACCCTCCCGTGTTTATTTAAAAAACGGACGACCAGCCAGCTTGCGGCCGGTGGCTTCTCTTCCTGTGCATCTGGGCACCGGCTGGGTTCTGCCAGAGAGGGTCTCAGGCAGACGGGATGGGCCACCCTTCAGGACATCAGAGAACTGCTCGTTCCCTTCATGACAGATTGACTCACAGGCCCACGACGAAGCCCACCCACCCGGCAAGGCCGCCCGGAGGGGCCTGGCCTCTCCCTCCCCGCAGGTTCTCGGAGGAAAACCCATTTCTCTGATGGCAGAGCCTGGCGCACCTCCTGCCGCCTCCTCCCCAAAATCTGTGGGCAAAGGCTTCTCCTCCTCAAGGAGGAGGGGAACTCGGCGGTGGGGGGTACCCACTCCAGCCCCGTCCCCACCCGCTCTCCCTGAGCGCCAAGCGGCTTTTCACAAACACCAGGAGGCCAAGGAGGGAGCCGACCCCGAGACCCCCGACAACTCTTAACCAGCCCCGCCATTCACAGATGGGGAGGCGAGCGTGTCGCCGTTTGTCACCAGGCACAGTTCCCACCAGGGTCCTTGGGCTCCACGTCTGAGGCCGCACCATCCACCAGTGTTAACTGCGGGGCTGCGAGGTCACCCCACGTGTCTCGGGAGCTACACGCCTGGCTCTGCGGGATCAGCCAGACTCACAGGGACAAGCCCACAAAGGAGGTCACTGCTCTCCTTCTTTGCTGTTGACCCAAGGATGGAAGCGAGGGCTGTTGGCCTCACTGGCCCGAGCTCCCTGCCTGGAGCTTTCTCTGCACTGGGCACAACTGAGCTTCTCGAGCAGAGAGGAAGGCTCAGCTGGGGACTCACAGTGGGGTGGGGGCGGCGTCCAGCCCACAGCGGGAGCACTGAGGTCCTCAGCCCCAGGGCTGTGGTCTGAGCAGCTGGAACGGGGCTGAGCAAGCATCCCCTCCCAGGGGCAGAGAGTAGGTGTTTCAGGCTTTGTGGCCCATGCGGTCTCTGTCACAACTGCCGGACCCTAACTCTGCTGTTACTGTTGCCGTGTGAAAGCAGCCCCAGACGTCAGTGACTGAAAACATGAGCAACGAACCACTTGGGCAGCACGTAAGAGACTTAAAAATATTTGCACCCATTAATCTATTAAGTCACGTGATTTTTCTGAGAAATGAAGCTTGGGTTTTTTTTAAAGTATTTATTTATTTATTTATGGCTGTGTTGGGTCTTCGTTTCTGGGCGAGGGCTTTCTCTAGTTGTGGCAAGCGGGGGCCACTCTTCATCGCGGTGCGCGGGCCTCTCACTGTCGTGGCCTCTCTTGTTGCAGAGCACAGGCTCCAGACGCGCAGGCTCAGTAGTTGTGGCTCACGGGCCCAGCTGTTCCGCGGCATGTGGGATCTTCCCAGACCAGGGCTCGAACCCATGTCCCCTGCATTGACAGGCAGATTCTCAACCACTGTGCCACCAGGGAAGCCCGAAGCTTGGGTTTTAAGTTTTATTTATTATTATTATTTTTTGGCCACAGCTTGCGGGATCTTCGTTCCCCAACCAGGGATTGAACCCAGGCCATGGCAGTGAAAGCGCCACGTCCTAACCACTGGACCGCCAGGGAATTCCCTAAGTTTTATTATTTAGTGGCACATTTCTTGAAATGTTGATAATTCAAATCTAGTTTTGAAATAAAGAGCCTTGTGGGGCTTCCCTGGTGGCGCAGTGGTTGAGAATCTGCTTGCCAATGCAGGGGACACGGGTTCGAGCCCTGGTCTGGGAAGATCCCACATGCCGCGGAACAGCTGGGCCCGTGAGCCAGTTACTGAGCCTGCGCGTCTGGAGCCTGTGCTCCGCAACAAGAGAGGCCGCGACAGTGAGAGGCCCGCGCACCGCGATGAAGAGTGGCCCCCGCTTGCCACAACTAGAGAAAGCCCTTGCACAGAAACGAAGACCCAACACAGCCATAAATTAATTAATTAATTAATTAATTTAAAAAAAAACTAGCTGTTTATCCTCAAGCAACCACTCTCTTTAAAAAAAAAAAAAAAAAGAATTCCAAGCCTCACAAGCAGGCCAAAGCAGGGCTTGCCTATTAACAACAAATAATTATTAAAAAAAAAAAAAAAAAGAGCCTCGTGGCTGCCTCTTCTGGGGAGATGTCTGCACGTGGCCTCGATGTGACTGACGGGTGCTGGAACCCGGCACACTCACGCTGCCCTTGATCACCCGTTGTCCTGGCCTGGGCCCTGGTGAGGGTGGCTCTGTAGGAAAAGGGATCTTTGTTATTAATTCGTGAAGATACCAGGTGGCTGTGGGTTTGCCCCTAAATATGATCCAAGCATTGTTAAATGGTGTTCTGGAGAAAGCTAAACACATTTATCACGTTGTATAAAAAGACGTGAATTTTTTTAATGGTTCCATGAATGCTGAGTGGTCCTCAGAGGTGACGCCCCTTCCCTGAACCCCGAGTTCACTCACCAGCACTCACCCTCCTCGGGCGGAGATGCCAAGGCCGGCGTTAAACTGGATTGGCCCGAGTCGGAGGTCTGGGGGGGTGGCCCTCTGTCCAGCCCTCTGTCTGGCCCTTGCTGCCGTCCACTGCATCTCAGGCCGTTCCCAGAGAGAGTCCCACAGCCCGTGTTGGCCTCCTTGTGGGAGGGATGGTTCCGGCAACGTGGGGGACTTGGGTACATCCTTCTCTTTCCTTTTACCGAAGTTGAAAGCAGTGGGGCACGCGGGCGCACGCGTGTGGACTTGTCTTCAGCAAACCTTTATTGGGCACCCACTGTGTGCTGGGCACTGTGCCGGGTGCTGACCACATGGCCGTGACTGAGACGTACGCGCTCTGTGTATGGGGAGGGGGCTCCTTCCTGGTGGGAAATCGGCTTCTCGGTGCCCGCTGGCCGCCAGCAGCCCGTCCTGCACCTCAGGCCCACACCTCGTGAGGGTTCGCTCTGTTTCCTAAATGAGCTCCATTGCGCGGCTGGTACTGTGTATCCTTTCTGTTCTCCAGGAGTAATTTGAGACTCTCTCAAAAGAAAGAAATTTGTTAAAAAAAAAAAAAAAAAAGGCAAAAGAGGGTAAAACACAAAAACGAGTTACGGCTGGAAAAAAACTAAATGGGGAACCTGTCGACGTGCGGACACCACGTAACTGCGAAGATGACTTTGGACGCCGAGTGGTGGGCGGGTGACCAGACTTCTGGACACGCTCACCTCCACGCATTTTGTGACATTCCAAAATTACGAAAACTTCTCCAAACAAGCCAGAAATGATCATGAATTTCAAGCGTTTAGAACCAAGAAGAATAAAGATTGACCATTTAAAATCTTTTAAAACGCTGAGAAAAATACCAAGATGATTGCATGGAGCCCCAGAGCAGCTCAGAACCCTGACCGGCCAGACGCCAGGCAGGGTCGCTTCTGTGCTCGTCGTGTAGGTGGTGTTTGGACGAGGGTCAGGCAGCTGGCTCTCCCACCCGCTTCTCGCCTGGGTCACTCCACCCACAAGGGGCCCCTCGGCTGTTCTGAGCGCAGCCTGGTAGGAGCTACGACTCCCACTCCAGGCCCTGCAATCCAGTCCCTGCAAGCAGGAGGGGGCGCTGCCCGTGGAGGGGTCTCGTCACCCCTGCCCACCGGGGCCTCCCCTTTTCCCTCACAAGGAGCAGAGCCCCAGCGCCCTCCTTGGGGCCTCGGTTCCCCCAACCTTGGGACGGAGCTGCAGAGCCTGGGCGGGGGCCTGGTGCCGGGGGTGACGAGGCGACAGGGCCACCTCCCACCCCAGCTGCGCGTCGTGACAGTGCAGCATGTCCGCGTGGCGTGGCGGGGCCCCCGGGCGCACCGGGCCCGGCTGACAGCGGCTGTTCTCGTCCCGCGCAGAGAGCGTACTGCGGCCAGTGCAGTGAAAGGATATGGGGCCTTGCCAGGCAGGGCTACAGGTGCATCAACTGCAAACTGCTGGTCCATAAGCGCTGCCACGTGCTTGTCCCGCTGACCTGCAACAGGCATATGGTGAGTGGGGGCCGGGTACAGCCTGGGGGGGTGTCCACGCTGCCCCAGGGACCCTCGGCCTCCTTCTGTCCAGGTGGGGGGGCCCTGACACCGTCCCTGCCACCCGCGAGAGAGAGGAGGGGCTCCCGTGGGCTGCAGGGTGACGGCCCAGGCCAGCGGTCCGGGTCGCGCCCTCTTCCTGAGCCCCGGGAGCCCCCGGCACTCTTGGGGGCCGCAGGGTCCACCCACCAGTAGGGAGCCTCCTGGATTGTGACGTCAGCCGTGGACCCCGGAGCTGGGGCCTGACTGCAGGCGACGCGAGATGGGGGCTGGGGGCGGGAGAGAGGAGTCAGCGTCAGCGTGTAAATACACGCGCTTTCTAAAGCACCTGCCGGGAAGGTCGCGGCCCGAGGGGCTGAGCGGTCACCTCGGCCTGTGGACTCACAGGTGACCTCAGCGCTCCTCTTCCCGTGTTCAGTGCGATGATGTAACAGTTGAATGATACGTGTCATGACGTGTGTTACAGTGTGTGTTACACAACAGGTGACTTACAAGTCTCCAGAAGCTCTGTCGTGGCGCCCGCCGGGTCACTGTGTTGCCGTCTCTCTGCAGGATTCTGTCATGCCTTCCCAGGAGCCTGCAGTGGACGACAAGAGTGACGACGTGGACCTCCCTTCCGAGGAGACGGATGGAAGTAGGGGCTGCTCGCCCCGCCCCCCCCGGGAACACCCGCCCGCCTCCCCTTCCCCCCGGGCATCCTTTTAGATCCTCCCCTCTCTCCAGGGGCCAGTACCTGGGAGCATGCCCCGTGCTCGCCGCAGGACCGGGGAGGGCTCTCAGGGCCCCCCTCATCCGGGTCAGAGGTGGGCGGGGTGGCCTTCCCTGGGCGCCCACGTCTCTGTGTGCTGCCGCCTGGGGAGCCCGGGGCGGGGTTGCCCTCTGTGCCGACTTCGGACGTTCTAAGAGGCACGTAGTGCAGCGGCCACCGTGGATACCCATCTCTGCGGAAAGGCCTGCTGTGCGCGCGGCAGGCTGCTGTGTAGTTCTTGAGTTTTAATGGATTTTTTTTCTTTTTTCTTTCTTCTTTCTTCTTTCTTTCTTTTTTTTTTTCGTTGGGGAGAGACTTTTTTTAATGCTAAGAAGCATTCAGAGAGTGATTTTGAGTACCAGTTGGACTGATGGCCCAGCTCTGAGCTTCTGCAGTTCTGTGGGCTGTTACAAGGGTGTGCAAGGGCCCTAGCCCTCGTTTGATAAATATGAGCTCCATCCCCTGGGATGGCAGGAGGCCACGGAGCATAAAACCCTTAGCACAGCACCTCATGTAAAGGAGACCCTTAACAAGTACCCATCCACCCAGCCCCCCGTCTGCATACCATAAGAACAGAAGACTGGAAGGCTAGACACCAAAATCCTATGATCCGTCGCTTCCAGAAAAATCACTAGGGAAGCTTGTCACAAAGGCAGGTTCCCAGCCCCAGAAGTTCAGAGTCAGCAGGTCTGGGTGGGGCCCAGGAAGCTGCATTTTCTTAAGTCTCTAGTTGAGTCAGAAGTGGCTGCTCCAGGCCTTCACCCTGAGCACCGGCTGGCCTGGCGGCCTGGCCTGGGCCACTGTGTCTCCACAGAGGGGCAAGGGCCGTGGGGGTCTCAGGGCACGTCCCTGACAACGCCTGTAACACCCCTTTTTTCTTCCTCTCTTCACTAGTTGCTTATATTTCTTCAACCCGGAAACATGATAACATTGAAGATGAACCTGAGGTGAGTATAGCAGACGGCTCATCAGTATTTTCAGTGTCCTGTTGACAGGTGCATTAGCTCATTTCTGGGGCAGTCGTGGAAACTCGAATATGAACGAGGAGGGTTGCGGGGAGCACGGCCTTGCAGACATCGGGGATCGCGCACACTGAGGCTTCCAGGGCAGAGGTCTGTGAGGTCTTCCAGACATTTAGCGCAGAGGTGCTCTCTGTACAGCCGAATGGGCAGAGAGCGAGTGAACGTGGCAGCACGTCAGCCGTTGCTGAATCTCAGAGGTGAGGATATGGTGCTCATTGTACGTACTCTTTCACCGATGCAGAACTGGGCGTGGTGGGTCATTGGCTGAGTCTCTGTGAGCCCAAGCTTCAGGCCTGGTCTGAGCCTGGGTCAGGGGACCCCTCTGACCTCAGGATCCTCTTCTGTCAAGGGTGGATGATGATTGCACCTTTCCGTGAGGGTAAAGTGAGAGCATTTGTATAAACACTTAGCACCATGCCCGGCACACGGAAGCTTTCCATGGCACTGACTGCCGGCGTGGCCATTTCCACATCAGTACAGGTGGCTCAGGCCATCACGGTGGACCACGAGGGGCACACATGACCTCCACAAAGGAAACCCTGTGCTCTTGTGCTTTGAGAGAAAGCGGGAAGGCTGGCCCCTCGGGGGTGGGCTCACTCTGACCTGGCTGTCACGCCCACTCCAGCACCCAGGTTCTTACATTTTCCGCGGCCGCCACCCTCCCCCGTGGCAGGTGTCCCCGTCTCTGGGACTCAGTGCCTTGTGTGGCAGGGACGTTGGCACCCACAGGCAGCTCTCACGGGCCCTCTGGTTTGGGGGGATGGGGTGTCCGGGTGGGGGAGTCGGCCTGTTGGGCGGCAGTGAAGCGGGGTGGCAAGGCGGGGGGGAGATGACAGTGGGGAGATGACAGCTCCGGGAACAGGCCCTGCCGCCTTCACAGCTGGGTCTCAGCAGAGGCACATCCTTTATGAAGCCCCAGAGGCTGCTGCCCCAAAGGTTCATGGGGGCCCAATCCTGGCACCGTCTTCTGCTGCGGGTGAGGCCTTCCCACATCCTCTCCACCCAGACCGCACAGCGGGTCCAGGGCTGACTCCTGAGCTGCAGTTTTTGTCAAATTTTATTTGCATAAAAGCCTGCCTTTATTTTCCGTGTGTGCTTTCCACACTACCAAGCAGCTCTGCAATTCTCAGCAGACACTGAGTGTCCTACAGTGTAACCCAGCTCTGACACCATCAACTGGGGGACAGATCCCCCAGGTCGGGGGCTCAGTCCCACAAGACGGACCCCTCCTCCCACTTTAGATGCCAGTTGCAAGTCCAGGTTGTCACCTGTGCTTCTGAGCGACTGGCTACAGATGGGAGGGTCCCATGACCCCCTCGTCAGGTTCAATTAATTTGTGAGAACGGCCCACAGGACTCAGAGAAACATTTCACTCACCAGATCACCGGGTTATTTTAAAGGGTTGTAACTCGGGAACAGCCAGCTGTAGGAGGCGCACAGGGTAAGGTGTGGGGAAGGGGCGAGGGCTTCCATGGTCTCTCTGAGCGAGCGCCACTCCCAAATCTCCACGTATTCACCAACCCAGAAGCTCTCCAAACCTGTCCTCTTGGGGGTTTACGGAGGCTTCGTTACACAGGCGTGATGATTAAGTCATTGGCCACTGGCGATGGAGTCAGCCTGTAGCCCCTCCCCCTCCTGGGAGGTCAGGGGATGGGACTGACCCTCTAATCCCAGGGTTGGTTCCCCTGGCAACCAGCTGCATCCTTAGGTAGCCTAGAGGCTTCCCTGTAGTTGCCTCGTTAACATAACAAAACACACCTTGCTGGCTCTCAGCACTTAGGAAACCCACCCCCCCCCCCCCCAGGTTTTAGGAGCTGTGTGCCCGGAATGGGGCCCTAGAACAGATAGGAACTTGGTGTTACAAATCACAGCATCACAGCTGGACTCTGGGTGATAAATGAGGCTCAGGAAGTTGTGGTTCTGAGCAAGGACAGTCCCAGCTGGGGATCAACCTCTGTGCACAGGACCTCAGGGAACAGCAGCACCTTGAGAGGCCACACCTTTCCCAGGGTCAGTGTCCCCACCTGGACGTCTAGATCTTTCTACCTGGTCACTCTGTGTCTGGAGTGAGTCAGGAGCACTTCGTTACCCTCCCTCCGCCAGAGATAATTCTCAGGAGGGGAGCTTGTGCTCTTAACCACATTGCCTTTCTCTGTCATCGTATATTGTTTCTAGTGGTACTTGCTTTGGCAGGTCTTTCCAGACATTAGCGAGTTATGCTTTGCAACCCCCCAGGGAGGGCCAGGTGGCCTTCCGGCCGCTGCACCGATGGCCCTGGGGTGTGTGAGCCTGCGGCCACCTCCTCGGCCTGTCCAGGCGGGGCTGGCCCCGAGCATGCCTCCTCGCTTGCCGAGGGCCCACCGGTGGCTGATGATGGCTCTCGGATTTCCGGCCCCTTCCACCAGAAGCTCTTGGGGTTTGCTCCTGGGTGGCGCGGGGGTGGCGGCCTTTGGGACAGAGAGTCAGGACTTGTGAGCAGGACGGGGCTCTGGGCTCCGGGGCGCAGACGCCCCGTCTTCTCCTATCGCGTACGAGTCCCCTTCCCGCTTCCTCCTGTTTTGTCCTCCCTCCCTCAGGACCTCAAGCCGGTTATCGATGGAATGGACGGGATCAAAATATCTCAGGGGCTCGGGCTGCAGGACTTCGACCTGCTCAGGGTCATCGGGCGCGGGAGCTATGCCAAGGTCCTGCTGGTACGGCTGAAGAAGAACGATCAGGTCTACGCCATGAAGGTGGTGAAGAAGGAGCTGGTCCACGACGACGAGGTGAGGGCCCGCCTACTCGCTCCTTCGGATGGAAGTCAGCGCACGTAACCGAGTTTGCCACTTGACCGCTTTCAAGCGCACAGTTCAGTGGCGTTTAGCGCATTCACAGTGTCGGGCCACCCTCGCCACCACCCCGCTCCACACCCACTCATCCCCCAAAGGCCGCCCCGTCCCCCTGAGCAGTCCCCCGGCCCCTACGGCCGCCCACTGTCTCCGTGGATTTGCCTGTTGTGGACACTCTGTGTAAGTGGAACCGTGCGTTATGGGACCTTCTGTGTCCGGCTTCTCTCACGGAGCGTTGTGTTCTCAAGGTCCATCCACGTGGTAGCGGGTGTCTGCGCGTCCTTCCTTCCTTTTTAAGCCTCGGCCATGTTGCGTTTTACGGATCAACCCCGTCGGGCTTCTCTGTTCACCTGCTGACGGGCACTGGGCTTGTCTTTGCTTCCGCTGCTTGAGTCGCGCTGCCGTGAACGGCTCCGTGCGGTTATTTGCTTGAGTCCCTGTTTCCACTCCTCCTGGGTGTTTACCCAGGAGGGGAACTGCTGGGTCATAGGGAAATTCTATGTTTACCTTTTTGAGGAACAGCTAACCTGTGTTCACGGCAGCTGTGCCATTTTACGTTCCCAAGAGCAACGCGTGAGGTTCCCAACTTCTGCGCATTCTTGCCAATGCTTGCCATTTTCTGTTTTTTGACCATCGCTGTCCTAGTGGGTATGAAGTGGCTTTGATTGGCATTCCCATAGTGACAATGTATTGAGCTCCTTTTCATGGGCATCTTGGCTTGACGTACTTTTGACCTGTATCTTTGACCCCTGAACGGAGGTGACGTCCCTAAGAAGCAGAGAACTGACTTCACAGGGAGCGGTCACTCTGTTACGGTGCAGCCGCCGCTGACCCCTGAGGCCACTTGGCGCCCGTGGAGCGGGGGCCACGGGAGGGCTCCCCGGCCCAGGCTCGCAGTTCAGAGGGCAGAGCGGGGCTGCACCGAGTCCCCGCCTGTCCTCCCAGCAAGCGCGTTTGTGCAGTGCTCACACCGCCCAGCTGGCCCCTCAGCCCTGGGTGCTGAGCTTACAAGTGAGCTGGGGCGTCCGTGCCTCACAGCTGAGGAAGCGGAGGCCCCGGGAAGGGCGGGGTCCGGCTGGCGTCTTCGCTGCCGGTTGCAGCCCCGCAAGAGGATTCCAAGCCCCTTCCCAGCCTGCGGCAGGCGGGAGGGTTGATGGTGTGTGAGGGCTGGTTTCTAGAACGCTGAGAGGAGAGGCCTCCAGAGAGCGTTACTGCTGTGGTCGCTGTCGGCATCTTCGCACGTGGCCGTGACTGGAGCTCGGGCTCGGAGGTGGTCTCAGGGGAGCGAGACCCCAGGATCTGGCGCGCGGGCCAACTGTGCGTTTGTGAGAGGCCCTGCCGTCCCGTGGCCCCCGTCCCAATCCCAGGAACCTGGGAACGGGACCTTATTTGGGGAGATGTAATTACAGATCCTGCGGCGGTCATGCTGGATCAGCTGGTGGGCCCTAAGTCCAGTGACGAGTGTCCTTTTAGAGAAAATCAGGGAAAGATTTGAGACAGGAAGGAGGAAAAACACACACAGAGAAGTCACTGTGAAGACAGAGGCGGAGAAGGGCCAGAGTCCCCTGGAGGTGCAGGAAGGACCCTCCGCGGGGCCCTGTCCACACCCTGAGCCCAGAGGCTTCTGCGTCAGAGCAGCGAGAGGACACAGTTTGGAGGATTTAAGTCCCGAGGTCTGTGGCGCTTTGTTAAAATAGCGTGGGGAGTCCGGCAGGCGTGAGGCAGGTGGACCCGGGGGCATGGAGGAGGAGGCATCGTGCACCCACCGGCATTTCCTTCCTGAGCACCCGGGTGGCCAGGTGCCTGGGGGAACAGACGCAGGGACAGTCAAGGGCTCTGTTTGAGGCCGGCTCTGCGCATGAGACGCTGAGTGGGGACACCAGGTGGCCACTGCACAAGCGAGTGGAGCTGGGGGAGGTGGGGCTGGTCAGACAGAGCCATGCCACCCAGGGCGTTCCCGGGAGCGAGGGGCAGAGGGGTCAGGACCCAGCCCCAGGACGAGGAACCCAGACGGTCTTTGGCCACCAAAGGGCTGCTCACTGAGAGTCGGCTCATTCTTCCAGAAACCTTCAGGGGAAGGCAGGCTGCTTTGGACACATCCCGTTCCCGCTCACTTCCCAACCCCTGAGACAAGAGGTTTAACCCGGGGAATTCGGGGAATCTCGTCCGACGCTGCTTTCTGGGGTTGTAATGGAACCACAGCTGAGACTCTCAAGCTGAGTTTTCCGCAAGTTCCAGTGTGGATTGGGAGGGAGATAGCCCTGCCGTGGGAGCTGGTGCTTGGGAGATGGGTGTTGGGTGTTGGAGAAACCTCCACTCTCTGTTTCCTCCTGTCTTAAGTGGAGATGATAATACAGACTTTCCAAGGCTGCCACGGGCAGCACATGGGGCAGTGCGGGAGAGCCTGTAGCCCAGAGGCCAGTGCACAGCTGGGGATGGTGGCTTTGGTGATGGTGGTAGAAACGGTGAGAAATGTTCATAGTGATAGGTGACAGCTAACGATGCTGATGGTGGTGGAGATGGAGATGGTGATGTTGAGGATGGTGATGATGATGGTGATGATGATGATGGTGATGTTGATGGTGGTGATGATGGTGGTGATGGTGATGATGGTGGTGATGGTGGAGATGGTGGTGATGGTGGAGATGATGAAGGTGAAGGTGGCAGATGGTAATGGGTTACAGTGGTGGGGATGGTGATGGTGGTGGGCAGAATTTCTCAGCGGGCGTTTTCTTTTCCTCTCTGCATTGTCTTCCCTCAAGCAGAGTTGACATTCCTCTCTTGCCTCTCCTTCTCCAGGATGCCTGTGAAGTGTTCACACTCCCTGGCTTCTATTTCAGGATATTGACTGGGTACAGACAGAGAAGCACGTGTTTGAGCAGGCATCCAGCAACCCTTTCCTGGTCGGCTTACACTCCTGCTTCCAGACAACAAGTCGGTAAGAGAAAGGGGGTGCTTCTGGGATTCTGCTGCTTTCTGATCTGAACCGTGTGGAGGCTGTGCTGTCATGAGGTTTCTGCTGTCGTCTGTAGGGTCCTCCTGTTTGCAAGTATGGGGGCTTTTTGGTTCCTCAAACTAGCTTTGTTGTTCTCATTGGCTGGTGTCATATTAAGTAAATTTCATACAGAAGAAGCTAAATTCTTTAATTCTGTTTACAAATTATTTATTGAACGCATCCCACTGATACAAGCTTGGGATCAGGTATTGGGATGCCGCTGTGAATGGGAGGCCTGTCTTTGTGCTTATGGATCTCACTGATGAGTGGAATAAATTAATAAATGCTAAACAGCCTCACTTAGAAGCTTTGTACATATTAGAATTCTGCTTTTAAAAGGTTTGGAACTACTGGTCTAGGATATTCAACGTATACTCAGTTTGGAATTTTTTTGGCCAGATGACTTGAACTCACACAGTTTGTTTACTTGAGAAGTTACTATGTTCTGGGTCGGGGTGCTCAGGGCCCACCCCCAGGTTCGGTGACTTAGGAGAACTTGCAGGACACGGCACATCGTCAAACTCAAGGCTAAGGCTTGCTGCTGTGAAAGGATGTAAAGGGAAACGATGCACGGGGTAAAGTCGGGACGAAACCAGGCATGAGCCGCCCGGAGTCCCTCCCTGTGGAGTCCCACAGGACACCCTGAATTCCTCCACAGGGATTTGTGAAACTCGGGGTTTATTGTGGGCGGGTCACGTAGGCACCTCTACCTAACACGTGCCGAAGTCCCAGACTCCCGGCGAGCAGCAGGTGTTCAGTGTAAACCGTGTTGTTTGTGCAGTGTGGTCACGGTGAGGCACGCTTATCGCTTGGGGAAGTTTTATGTCAGCGCAGGGAGCCGGTGACCGAGCGAGGGCCCGACTCTGCTAGGGCCCAGCGTGCAGACAAGCCTCTCTGCACGACGGTCTCGGTCCTGCTCTGCTCGCTCTCTGCTCGGGGCTTTGTTGTGATCACAGCAGTGACTCACCCCCCGACAGCCCCCGCATCCACCCCCACCTCTCCCCATCTTCAGTCCCCTGTTCCCACCGGAACTGGCGTTGCCCCCTCCCCAGATCTCAGTGATTCTGCCTCCTGAGTGGGTCTCAGACCCTCCCTTTCCCCCTGAGCCCCGGCTGCAGCCTCCTCGGGGCGTCCGGTCCCTGGGGCGCCAGGCTGTCAGTTCCCCCACGTTGGAACTGAGCCATGTTTCGAGAACGCAGATGTGAAGTATCCGTCACCTGCTTCAGAGCCCCGCGGCCACTCTCCCAGTTGCTTCTGGGAGGCAGTCCAGGCTCCTGGGCGTGTGGACGAGGCCCCTGCAACCAGCCCGCCCCTGGGTCCCTCTGTCCATCTTCACCGTCCTGCCTGCCAGGCCGCTTTGCTCGCCTCCTCTTGCCCCGCCCGGGGCTCCGGGGGGGCCCAGCAGTAGTGTCCAGTGCACTTTCCTCACCTCTCTTTGGCTCTGACCAGTCTCTTGGGATTATGGGGCACGCCCGAGGGAGGGTGTCCCCCCAAACCCACGCTTCCTAAACGTATTGTGAGACGAGGCTTGCTGTGTTTTTCAGTTGACTTTACTGTATGAACTTGTAGGGTGTGGATGTACAAGGGTCAGATATTTCAGCCTCACTTCCAGCTCTGTTGCCCGCCGGCTCACGTGTTCCCAGGTGCGTTAAGGTTAGAACTGGAAAAAAAAAATCATCCCGTAGGTGTTTCTGTGTGAGCCCCACGACGCAGGCGCGCACTGTAGCGCCTTTCCAAACGGATGTGAGGAGCTGTGTTCCGGCCTTCACGTTCACGGCCGGGAGGCATCCCAGGAATCAGTAGCACCCGTGTCTAGTTCCTTTGCCTCCCCCTTTTATGGAATCCGTCAGTGACGTCTAGAAGCACCTGAGACCTGGTTAGTCAGGATAGGGTGTCTTTCCGGGCTGTTTCCACGTGCCTGCTTTGACGCCGGGTTACGATATATGCCTGTCCCCCACCACCCATGGTGTGAACTCCCTAAGAGCAGGGCCGGTGGGGGGGGTGTTTTTGTGCTCCCAGCAGTTGGTTCATACCTGGCACCTCGTAGGCAGTGGTGGTGCTAAAGGATAATTTTTTTAAGGTACAGTCACGTCCTTGGTACAGATATAAAGTGAGCGTGTGTCAGCGTTTACTGATTAATGAGGGACTCGTCAGAGGTTACAGCCCGCTCACAGGAGAATTCAAGATCCTGCACACGTTGGGTGACGGGGACCCTGGGACTGGCCGATGCCTGGTGCCGAGCCGGCTGGGAGGCCGGGAGGGGCCCCGCCAGGCAGACTTCCTTTGCAAGTCTGTGGATGGCATTGTTGGTACAGAAGCCACCCGGTTGGAAAGTGGCTCAGAGACGGAGGGAGACCCCGGAAGCCGTGCCCTGGGAGGGTGGTGCCAGCAGAGCCTGGTTCCTCCGGAGACCCCGTCCTCATTTCAGTCTTTCAAAGCCTTTTGTGGTTCTCCTGACAGCGGTACCAGCAGAGGCTTGGAGCCGACAGCTGGGCTTCAAGTGCCAGCCCCCCCTTACTGTCCGGGCGACCTTGCACAGGGCACCCTCTCTGGGCCCCATCTCAGCCCTGGGACAGGGAATGGCAGGGATGCCCACCTCAGGGGCTGGCTCTGGGTCCGTCAGTTAAACGTTTACAGCCAGGAAGGCCCCGCTGCCGGGGAACTGTGAATAATGTGAGCTTCGGCTGAAAGGGCCTTTCTTCCTGGGGGCGCTGGGCCTTGGAACAAACAGACGCAACCTCGTGTCTGAGCCCCCGAGGACACAGGAACCAGCAGCTGCCCTGCCCCACGTGGGGCGGCTGTCAGCACCGCGCCCACTGCTGCTGGTGAGTGAGGAGCGTGGCCACTAGGACCCCCGGGCGGACCGGAGACGGAAACTGGGAGGCTGGGTGGGCAGGGTGGCGGCGGGGACGTGGCTGGGACGGGCGTGCGGGCCACCTCGACCCTTCCTGTGGGCTCCTCGCCGCGCCGCCGCCCCGAGGGCCTGCCGTGGTGCCAGGAGCCGGCGCAGCCCTTGCAGCGCCACCAAACACAGCGGACACCCGCTCCACTCCGGAGCTGTGCCCGCGGGCCGCCACCAGCAAAAATCTGGTAAATAAGACGCAGTTTCTCACAAGCAGTTATCAGAAGGGGGTCTCTGGATGGGAAGAAAATAAGCATTTCTTTTTTCTCCCCAAATCCAGTAGTGCCATCCGGCTCTGCCGTGTTCCGTGTTCACTCGTGGACGTGGAATCCGGAACGTTACAGTCGTCACTAATGTCGCCATGTGTATACACAGGGTACAGAGCACCACGTGTGTACAAATGTATGCAGATGGTACAGTGGGGGTTTATTTTTATTTTTAATTTTTTTATAAATGTATTTATTTATGTATGTGTTTATTTTTGGCTGCTTTGGGTCTTCGTTGCTGCGCCCGGGCTTTCTCTAGTTGCGGCGAGCGGGGGCTACTCTTCATTGCGGTGCACGGGCTTCTCATTGCGGTGGCTTCTCTTGTTGTGGAGCACGGGCTCCAGGCGTGCGGGCTTCAGTAGTTGTGGCGCATGGGCTCAGTAGTTGTGGCTCGCAGGCTCTAGAGCACAGGCTCAGTAGTTGTGGCGCACGGGCTTAGTTGCTCTGCGGCATGTGGGATCTTCCCGGACCAGGGCTCAAACCCATGACCCCTGCATTGGCAGGTGGATTCCTAACCACTGCGCCACCAGGGAAGTCCCACAGTGGGGTTTTAGTATAAAATAAACATCTGTGTTACGGAAAAACCATCATTCATATCCACACAGCCCATCTTTTCTAAACAACAGCCAAAATTAACTACGAAATGGCCAAAACAGGGGAAACTGCTTCAGTTTAAGCTATTGTGGGGAAAACGGGTGATCGAGAGATGGTAGCTGAAAATCTGTTTCTCCCTCCCCGCAACCCCCCACTTTAGATTGTAGTTTGGGGACCTTTTTCTTGCTTCTGCGTGATCTCGATCACAGATGAGCAAGCCACCAGTAAAATATTTACAGTCAACCTGCTGTTCTAAAATAAAACCTTTTAACCGTTGGCCCAATTGGTTATCTATGTTCATCTACGGACGCAGATGCTTCTTCCCCTTTAAAGAAGAACAAAGCGGTTGTGCCTTGTTTGCAGTGCCCACTTAGACGCTAAACTCAGTTCTTCCTGGTTCCCGATGGCTTCGAGATGTGAAACGCCTTGTGTGTTAGGCTTTGTAAATCGCACCTGAGGACTTACCTGCAGCTCTGGAGAGACCTCAGCCTGGACGGGGTCCCGGGGCCCCATACAGGGGGGCCACAGCGTGCACGTGCACCCTGGGAACGCCGTCAAGGTGGGGTGGGGGCAGAGCCCACGAGGGACGGTCACATGGGTGTGTCCCAGGGGAGGCGGCTGTGCCGGGGAAGGATGAGGAAGGGCTTGCCGGTGGGACGGCTTCCGAAAGCACCACGATCCTCAGCCGGGGACACAGGACCTGCTGGGCGAGGAGGCCTGAGGGAGGCCTAGAGGGAGACGAGGACGGTGAGTTCGCCCAATGCCAGGGAGAGCGTGGCAGGACTGACGAACGCTGGGCGCTGCTGGGGCGGCAGGCGGGGTCCGACGTGGAGAGCTGGGGGCGCGGGGCGAGCACGTGTCCAGTGGGCGGTGCGGACATGGGGCTGGGAAGCGGGAGCCGAGGCGGAGCCGGGGCCACGTGAGTTGTCGCCATGGTGAGAAGCAGGTAGGCCTGCGGTGAGCAGACCCAGGGCCCAGTCTGACCTCCGCCCGCTCCTGATGGAGGGTCAGGAAGATCCGGTTCCCGGGGGCCCTGGTGATGGTCACGGGACACCTGTGACCGCTGCGCGAGGATGCACCCATGGGGCCGTGCACGCGGCGGGAATCATCCGCGACCTTGAGGGGCAGGTGCTCCCTCCTTGGGAACGTGAGTCACTGTACTTTCCAAAGGCAGTAAATTTGTTCCAGTCGTAATTTAAACCCAGAATAGAAAGCGCGGCGCTGAGTGACAGTGGGCGTGGGCGGAGCCACGTCAGCCTCTGTTCTCCACCTGGATCCCCTGCGTCCCCTAAAATGGTCCAAATGCAGCCCTGACCCCTCAGGCTACCAAGCAGGACCCCTCGGGCTAGAGTGCCCGGCACGAGGGCGCACGTGGGGAGAAGGGACCCCCCGTTGGAAGTGAGTCGAGACTCACCGGAACACTCCGGAGGTTTCAGGACCTCGCGGTATTTTTCCATCGTGTGGGTGGACCGCGCTCTCTCTGGGAACACTGTGGCAGCCGTGTGGATCACCCCACGGCCCCGGACAGTGAGGGACCCTTGGGGCGTGGCCTCTGTCCGCCTAGCCCAGGGGCCTGAGTCCTCCTGCCGCTGTGCCCACACACAGCCTTCACTGAGTGTGGTTCCTTCTTTCTTCCTAATCTGGAGGCGACTGGCTGCTTTCAGACCAGGGCAAGTGGGTGGCGGGGGCGTGTTATTGCCGTGTGCTTGGGGACGGACGTGCACGGGCGGGGGACATGCTCTCCATGAGCTGGCGTCCTTGGACCCTCCCGTTAGGATGCGGTGACCCCGGTGCCCCACGCAGCCACTGCCTGACTGATGTGACGCCCTGTGCAGCTGCATGCCTCCCCTGGACAGGGCCTCGCTAGAGCCGGGCATGGGGGCTCCTTCTGTCGAAGTAACTGTCAGGACCAGACCTGAAATTGTGCTTTTGCCGACTATTAGATGACATCAGAAACCACGCAAAAGGGTAGCTCCTTTTTTTAAAAAAAAACTTGACGCAATTTTAAAACGCAGGAAAGTGAAAGGAGGGAGTAACTTTTGTGCACGCTCCCTGGTCTTATCATTGACACGTTTTGCTGCTTGTTTTTCCTTTTTGCTGTTTATTTCTCCATGTGGACTTTGGAATCAACCTGTCCAGCTCCGGAAAGGAAGACAGGGCATCCTTAGGATGCAGGCGCTTCCTACTCAGTCACGTGGTTTCCCTTTTCGTCTGCTCTTTCGGGAGATCTTAAAGTTTTTCTTCATTCAGGGTTTTCAGTTCCTCGCTTAGTTTTTGTCCTGAGTGTTTCTCTCTTCTGTTTCTACTATAAGTGAGGTCTTTTCTTCCATTAAAGCAACAAGCAACGTAATGTGGTTTCTGCACATTGATTTCGGGCCCTTTGCCTCATGATTCTCTTTCTCCAGTAAATTTCAGGTGGTTTTCTTGCATTTCCGGATGTGCAGTGATAACATCTGCAGACGATGCTGTTACCCCCTCCTTCCCAATTCGTGCCCCTGTTCATTTCTGTCTCTAATGACATCAGCCAGTACCTACCGCATTTGGGGACTGGTGGTGGTGGGCAAACCTGTCCCCTTCCTGACCCCAAGGGAACGCATCTGGTGTTGGCACTGAGAGCCCAGCGCCAGCTGCTGTGGGCCAGTGGGGTGTCAGGAACGCAGAACCAGACCGCGCTGGCATTCCAGTCAAATGTGTTGGCGTTCGCTACAGCAAGGGGCTCGGGGGCATTGGGGGAGGGAGGGAGCAGCAGGGACCAGGGTCTCCACCTGCGGCCATCGCCCTGGGTTCTGGGTCCACAGGGGCCCCGTCTGACAAGGCTGGAGGCTAAGGAGGTGCTGCCCCTGTCTGGCTTTTGGGAACAGGATCACCCCCTACGGACTCCTGGACCCCATCACCCCATCTCCCCCCAGAGCCTCAGAAACACAGCTCAAAGACTCCCAGACCCAGCAGTGGGGAGGTTACAGACATGCCAATAACCGGCATGGAGTTACAGTTTGTCTGAAGGAAGTTTACACCTCTTTTTATTTTATTGTCAAGGAAGAATATGGAATTTTTCCAAAGGTCTTCTCACCATTTCTGGAGGTGATTGTTATGATTTTTACTCCTCGGGGCCTCCTAAAATGATGAATTGTATCATTATAACATATTTCCCAGGGTTGAACTCTCCTTGAATTCCTGGGGAAACGCATGCCTGGTCTTAGTGTACAATTCTGTTAATGTGCTTTTGAATTCAGTTTTCTGATCTTATTTAGGAGTTTTTCATTGATGTTGATATTGATGTCTGATCCATCTATAGTTCCCCTTATACAACCTTTATTAGATTTTTGCATTTTCCTTATTTTTTTACTCTCTGCAACATTCTAAATCTCATTGAAATGATCTCTTGGCAGGATTCCCTGAATCTGCTGGGGCCTAGGGTGTTTCAGAGGGCAGCTTCCCTCTCTCCACCACCCAATTGTGTTTGCTGTAATTTTTATATTTTTTAGGTGTGCCATCCTCATGCTGGTCCTTCTGTAGCTGCTTCACTGTCTTGGTCTCTCCTGCTTTGCTCGATTTCATCACGAGGCATGACTCCCGAGTCTGGGAAGCGCTAGGGCTCACGTTCCGTGCGTCCTTCACATATGAGAGCACAGGCGCGTGAGCCAGGCTCAGCCAGGTCCCCTTGCCCTCGAACACAGACGGGTGCTTGGTGGTGTGTCCGTCCAGCACTCATCGTCCATGGGGAGATGGAGACAAGCTGTGCATCCCCCCGCTCCAGGAGGAGGTTTTTCTGGGCCTGGAGTCGCCAGCTTCCCTTTTCTGTTGGCAGCCGTCCCAGAGCCGTGGGCTCTGCTTTGCACGCGCACCGTGATCGCTGGGAGCATCCTTCCGAGTCAGGGTTTGGGTTCTGACCATGTCTGCCCTGGGGCTCGCCTTGCGTTTCTGATTTGTGTTTTCATTCAGGAATGAGGGTGGGCTCTCCTGAGATGCTCCCTTTGGCCCTCAGCCTCCTTTCCTGTCTGTCGTTCATTGTCGGGAGCCCAGGTGCTTGTCTGCTTCCTCTTTTCCTTTCTTCTCTCCCTGAGCTCCTCTGGGGGGCGGCCACCCCTGTGATAGGGGGTCGGTAACTGGAGGTGGGGCTCCCGACGTGGGTTCTGGATTCATCCAAATCACCCGGTATCAGATCTTATTAGACAGTAACTGTGTGATCCTGGGAAAGTTACTTCACCTCCCAGTGCCTCAGTGTTCCTGTCTGTAAAATAGGGAAACTCCTAGAACCTACTGCACGGTTCTCAGGTTAAGTTTTATACACAGATGTGCTTGGAACAGCGCCTGACGTTTTGTGAGGGCTGTAAAAGCTGCTGTTCTTGTTATTTTTTACACCAGGGGTCGACACTTTTTTTCAAAAGACCAGATAGTAAGTATTTTCACCTTTGAGGGCCACACGGTCTCTGTGACAGCTACTCACTGGGGTTCGGACAGACAAAGACAGTGTTCCGATAAAGCTTTATTGACAGACATGGGTGGGGGGCCAGATGCAGCCAGCTGCTGGTGTCCATGTGGCATTACCTCTTGATCTCAGCACACTGTCCCATGCCATCGGTGTCTCCTCTGAGCGAGGTATGGGGCTGGTGTTTTTTTTTATATATGTATATATAAATTTGTTTATTTATTTTTGGCTGCATTGGGTCTTTGTTGCTGCACGCGGGCTTTCTCTAGTTGCAGCGAGCGGGGGCTACTCTTCATTGCGGTGCACGGGCTTCTCATTGCAGTGGCTTCTCTTTTTGCGGAGCACGGGCTCTAGGTGCACGGGCTTCAGTAGTTGTGGCACACAGGCTCAGTAGTTGTGGCACGTGGGCTCAATAGTTGTGGTGCACGCAGCATGTGGGATCTTACTGGACCAGGGCTTGAACCCACGTCCCCTGAATTGGCAGGCGGATTCTTAACCACTGCACCACCAGGGAAGCCCGGGGCTGGTGTTTTATCCCATGGGGGCTGTGGGGAGGTAGGGGCCTGGCCTGACTTATCCCCGAGCTGAGGAGAGCATCTCCCATGCAGACGGGGCCACGGTCCCCTCTTCCCCTGCCCCCGGCGCCCTCAGCCATCGGACAGGCCCCACATCCCAGGTTTTCCTCAGGTGATGGGGGACAGGCACGTAGGACCGGCCTCTGGCCTCTGCTCCTGCCCTGGTCCCAGCCTGTGAGTTGACTGTGGTGTTTACTCCCCTTTCTGTCTCCAGCTCTTGATGAATCCTGTTTTGCGAGGTTTTACTATATTTTGCACATTTTGTTAAGTACCGAGGAAACGTAAGCTGCTGTCTCGGCCCCAGGGGTGGCTTCTTTCCCATCCTGGCATCACACACGTGCCAACTGTGGCTGCGCCCCAGGGGCTCACGTGCAGGGACGCGGGAGGCCCGACATGGCAGAGCCCCGGGCGTGAAGCCCAGAGACGGCCTTCAGCTGCGCTTGGCCATGGACATCGGGGCGTTTTGTCACAGCAGCCAGCTCGTCTGAGTCACACAAAGCATTGTCATCAGAGCGAATCAGCCCCTGACGGCTCTGGTGGGGTTTTGCTCTAAAGAAGTGTTGAAAGTAGTACACCTGAAAGTAACACAACATTGTAAATCCAGTATACTCCTGTAAAAATTAAAAAGGAAAAAGAAAAAGTGAAATGTTGGGAGTAGTATTAAGATTTATTTGTAGAATGAAAAAAATCTTTAGATATACAGTTGCTTTAAGAAAAAAAAACTCCCTGCTCTGTTCTTGTAGCTGATCAGTTTCACAAATTAAATAAATTCCTTGATCAGCAAGTTACCTGAGACCCGGGGCCCCAGGCGACAGCCACAGACCAGCTGAACGTGTCCCCGCGTCCACGCGTAGAGATGTGGCTTCTCTTGAAACTCCCTTGACGGGCTTTCCCCTGGATACAGAAAGGAAACTACCATTGCTTCTTCTTCTCTGGGTTCTTAAATGTCCCCTTAAATTTCTTCTGCTCCCTAAGCCATCGTGTCGGTGTCTGTCTCTAGCATTGGCGTATTTCTTCCTTTTCTCTGGAATGGCGTCGCTTTCTGTCCCTGTGTGGGCGGCCACATCCGTTTCCTGGGGAGCACCCACGTTGGGGTGAACACACCTCCTGGGGCTGCATGATTCCGGGTCCTGGTGGCAAATACCGTCCTGTGCTTTGATGTCACGGAGTTGTTAGTAAATGCTTTTCTTAAAAACCGTGCGGTCTTAGGCCTCTCCGCAGGGGTCGAGGACCTGCACAGCACTTCCCTCGGGGTAGCTGCCAGGATTAGACGTGCACACATGTTGGAATAGTGCCCGACGGTCAGCGGGGGCTGTACAGCTGTCGTTTGTCCTTGCTGTCTGTAGCGGGTCGGCAAGCTTTTTCCGTCTCTCACCTCTGTTGTAGTGTGAAAACAGCCACAGGCAAAATGTGCGTGAGTACAATCTGCCTGCAAAACGGGCGGACCCGTGTCAGGGCCAGGGTTCCTGGACCCTTTCCGAGAGCATCCTTTGGAGGCAGGGGAGCCGCCCCGCCCCCACAGAGGAGCTGGGTTTTCTCCAGGATGACAGGGAAGGCTCTGGCTACCCACCCAGTGGTCAGGCTTTTGTCTCCATTTCTGCTATTTATGTATTTAGGAGTTGTTTCTAGTCTAAATATGTAATCAGAGACTTGGAAGGCGATTTGCAGCTCGTTCACTTGCTCCGTGTTAAAGGACGTCATCACTGAATCAGGGATGCAGACAGGCTGGGGGGCCGGCGGGTTTGCTCCCCTCCCTCTGTGCTCCCAACTCTCCAAAAGCGCCCAGAGGAGCCGTTGACCTAAAAATCCACGAGCTGCCCTCAGCAGGGTATTTCTGGAAAATCGTGGGTGAATTTAATTTTGAAAATGGAACCTTATTAAATGCGAGAAGGATCTTATCAGAAAAGAAACCACATGGTAAATGGTAAATTGTTTGGAGACTTGAAGGGCCCTGACTGCATCCAGAGGACGGATCTGTCAGTCACAGGGATCCTCCCGCCGGAGGCCCCGACCCCGCTGCCCCCAGCCCCCCTCCTGGAGGGCAGCTGGCATCGCCGACTCCCTGTGGCCAGGTCAGCGAGCCTGACCCTCCCCCTTGGGACCTGCTGTTCAGGGAGGGTCCCAGAGGGTCCCACCCACTCCTTCTCCTCCTGGCTGCCCAGCCCACTGGCGATCTTGTGGCCTCGGCCTCAGGCCCTCCTGGCCAGCGCACCTGTGCTCTCACCTGGGCACCTCCTCCCCCTCCGCCTGCCCTTCCCCCCTCCCTGGGGTCCATCCAGACAGCAGCCAGAGGGTCATTCGCGTCACCTGGCTTGTGCACCTGCCCTTCTGGCTTCTCCTGCCGAGCCGGGCCCCTTGGCCTACAGGGTGGTCCCTCAGCTCTCTGCCCTCCCCCGTGGCCCCTCCCCGTCCCCCCACCCTCCGGGCTTCTGCTCCCTGGGGAGGCCTTCTGCGGCCACCCAGCCACGTAGTGCCCTCCCTGCCCCAGTGGGCCTCCGGCCACCAGCCCTGCCTTATTTTTACCTTTTTTAACCAAAGGCAGACCTGGCGTCCCTGGGAGAACAAATAACCGTGTTGGATGCGGCGAGTGGTGAACAAGAGTGTCTCTCCTGAGTTTTACTGCATCGGGGTCAGAGCTGAGCGGCCTCCCCCGGACCCCAGAGTGGGGCGGGCAGCCCCGGTCACCGCCTTCCCTGGGCCTCTCAGGAGGGTGACCGGCCAGAGAGGGGGACCCCTGGGGGTCCCGGCCGCGCTTGTGACCCTGGCCTCCCCGCCATGTGTCCCGCAGGTTGTTCCTGGTCATCGAGTACGTCAACGGGGGTGACCTCATGTTCCACATGCAGAGGCAGAGAAAGCTGCCCGAGGAACACGCCAGGTGGGTGCAGCCGGGGGTAGGGGGACCTGGGGGGGGGGGCGGGTGGGGGAAGTGGATTTGGGGAAGGGGCACAGGGGGTCACTGCCTCCTGCCAGGGGCCAGGCCAGAGCCGGGAGGGTCCTGGGAGTGGCCGATCCCCTGGAGCACTGCGTGTGCGTTGGCGCCGTGCTTTTCCCTGTTTCTGAAACGGGGTGAACGTCCCCGACCATCAGCTTAGCCGCCTGGACGGCAAGGCCGCTCCCCACCATCTGCACGATGTACAGCAGGGGCTTGCCTGGAAGAGGAAGACAATCTCCGTTTCTTTTTAAATGACTCTCAGGGACACTGACCCCATCACCGCCACGCAGCCTTGGCCTCACGGACGGGTGGGGCGTTTATTTCCACCCCGTACGTAGCTCTTTCCTGTTTTCCATATTTTTCTCTTTTCCTCATTTCCTCACTGGAAAATAATTCCACGCGGCATTATGAGTCACCATAGATCCTTTTTGGGGGGAGGCGGGTAATCAGTCAAGAACAGCGAGCCCCACACGCTCATGTCCTCTTTTTCTAATTGTGGTAAAATACACATGAAATTACTATCTCAGCCATTTGTAAGTGCACAGCTCAGGGGCGTTAAGCACATTCACGGTGTTGTACAGCCATCACCACCGTCATCTCCAGAACTTTCTCATCTTCCCAAACCGACACTCTGGCCCCATGAGACACTCACTCCCCACCCCTCCCCAGCCCCGGCCCCACCCTCCTACTTTCTGTCTCTATGGATCTCCTCCAGGGACCTCATAGAAGCGGGATCATGTAGGATGTGTCCTTTCATGCCTGGCTTATTTCACTCAGCATAGTGGCCTCAAGGTCCACCCACGCTGGAGCAGGTGTCAGAATCTCCTCCCTTTTTAAGGCTGAATATTACTGCCTTGTATGAATGGACCACATTTTGTTTATCCATCATCTGACAATGGACACTTGTGTTGCTTCTGTGTTTTAGCTACGGTGAATAGTGCTGCTGTGAACATGGGGGTACAAATACCCATTCGAGTCCCTGTTTTCAATTCTTTTGGGTATATACGCAGAAGTAGTATTGCTGGGTCACGTGGTAATTCTAATTTTTAATTTTTTTGAGGAACCTCCATACTGTTTTCCACAGCAGCTGCACCATTTTACATTCCCACCAGCAGTGCACAAGGGTTCCAGTTTCTCCACTTCCTCACCAGCGCTTGTTCTTTTCTGTCTGGGGGGTTTGGATAGTGGCTGTCCTGGTGGGCGCGAGGTGATGTCTCACGGTGGGTTTGGTTTGCGTCTCCCTGACCACTAGGACGCTGCGTGCCTTGCCCTGTCCTGTCGGCCCACGCGCTCTTCAGCGGAGGATGCGGGACGTCTGTCTGCTTGCGCCCCCGTCCCGGTTCCTGGTTGGGTTCTCTGCTGACGACGGGTGTCACCCCCTCCCCAGGTTCTACGCTGCTGAGATTTGTATCGCGCTCAACTTCCTACACGAGAGAGGGATTATTTATCGGGACCTGAAGCTGGACAACGTTCTCCTCGACGCCGACGGCCACATCAAGCTGACGGACTACGGCATGTGCAAGGTGGGCTCCCGGCCCGCTGCCCCCACCTGCCTCTGGGGGGGTCCCGGGCAGCCCAGCGTCCGCTCCGTCTTGTCCTGGCTGCCGGGCTCCGGCCGCCCCCACATCGCCGGTCCTCTGTGGGTTCTCTCGCCGGCGGGGGTGTGTCTGGCGGGCCCCTCCCTCCTGGTAACTGGCTTTATCCCTACAGGAAGGCCTGGGCCCCGGTGACACAACGAGCACTTTCTGCGGAACCCCGAACTACATCGCCCCGGAAATCCTGCGGGGAGAGGAGTACGGTGAGCGCGGGCGGGGCACTAGGGCGCTGGGCTCAGAGGAGGCGGGAGAGCACGACCGAAGCCCTGGGAGTTTCCTCTCCCTGGGGACTCGGCCACGGAGCAGAGAGGGAGGTGGGCCTGCCTGGGGCCAACCCTGCCGGGGGTCCCAACCAGGGGCTCCAGGGCCCTGGCCCAGCAGCCGGGGAGAGGGGTCTTCCTAACCAAACTACACTAAAACACACACCCTTACCTCGTCCCAGCCCCAGGTCACTACCTGGCCTCAGTCCCCAGCTGTTGTCCTCTGTGTCCACCTGAGTGTCCCCTGGCGAGGTCACTGGACAGGATCCCTCCGGTCAAGGAGCCCGAAGGGCTTGGGAAGGAGAAGACAAAGCAAAGACAGAGCCGAGGCGGGTGTCCCGAGTCAGTGGGTGCCGCCCACCGGAGGGGGTTCCCCAGAGCCACTAGAGCCACGCACAGCCCCCGTGGACACTGGAGCTTGTCCACCCCTTCCTTGGGTTCTGCTGTTTTCACATCACAAATATACCGTCAGATATTTCCACACGTTTTCCTTGCTGTTAAAAGTGGGGGTGTAGGCAGGGTGGGCAGGTTCTCGCACCCTCAGATACCTGGGCACCCAGGAGGCTGATAGGATTGAAGTCACTTAGTAGCCAGAGAAGGACAGACGGCAGCTGTGGACCAGAGCAGGGAGTCTAGAGCCTGGCCCGGGACGGGGATCCCGTGTGCGATGGAGGTGGACGGCCCCAGACCCTGGGAGCAGCTGGCCGTCCGTGGACGGCCTTGATGTGAAGACACCGTTGCAGCTAGTAAGGAGGAGCCGAGCGTCCCGGGACAGTGGACGGAGGGGACGCCAGGCTGCCTGGGAGACGCCGGGGACACACATCTTCAGCTGAGGGCCAGGAGATGCCCACTGTCACGACTGTCGGCCCGTGACGGGACGGCACAGCCGCAGAGGCCCGGCCTGACAGCCCCGCGCTCCCGCAGGGTTCAGCGTGGACTGGTGGGCCCTGGGCGTGCTGATGTTCGAGATGATGGCTGGCCGCTCCCCCTTCGACATCATCACCGACAACCCCGACATGAACACCGAGGACTACCTTTTCCAAGGTGCGCGGCCCGGGCGTCCCGCTGCCTCCACACCCCGCGGGTTGTCCCCTTTCAGAGGTGCAGGTCCCCAGGCTGGTCCCCGCGGCTGCCACAGACTAGGTGGGGCCTCCTGTCCACGACCGGCTCTCAGCACAGCCCCCGTGGAACGGGGCGGGGACACGGCACTGTCACGCCCACGGGAAAGAGAGTCTGTCCTGATTTAGCCCAAACTCCCTTCCACCCACGCCAGGTGTGCACATCAGACTCCCGGGCAGGGGCTGTGCTCAGCCCCAGTGCCGCCCCCTTCCAGCCACGGCTCCTCGCCATCTGGGCCCCGGGATGCTGGGGCTCAGGACTGAGGCTGTCCCCACGGTGCCCTCTGGCACCCGTGGACATGGGGACGCAGGGCCAGCTGAGCCACCGTTGGTTCCTGTGTGATCGTGAGCACACGTGACCATGGGCACTAGGGCCCTTTGAGGCCTCGAGGCCCTGCTGGGGTGTAGGACGGGGCCCGGGGCACCACGAGCGCCCCGAGCCTCCTGCTCAGAAAGGGTTCCCAGCGCCCTGCAGGCCGCCGGCTCCCCGGCTGCTGGGCAGAGCTGACGTGGCGGGCGGGGGCCGGGCACGGAGGAGGGACTGGCTCTCACCTCCCGGTCCCGGCCGTTGCAGTCATCCTGGAGAAGCCCATCCGGATCCCCCGGTTCCTCTCGGTCAAGGCCTCCCACGTGTTGAAAGGATTTTTAAACAAGGTACGCTCGTGGCCACCGTGGCGGCCGAGCCGGCCATGGCTGCGGCCCTTTCTCAGTTACTGGGGCCACGGCTCCACCAGCTGGTTGGCATTTTTAGTGTCGGGTGTGGGTGTGACTCTCTGTGTCCTTCCTTGAACGTCCTGTGGATGCTTGTTCACACCTGACAAAATGTAACGACGAGAAGTGATGCCAAAGAGGAACTTCCCGGAGGAGCTTAACCTGTTGGGAGGAAGCGTTTCTAATGAAGGGAACGTCTGGCCTTCACCTGGGTGCTGGGCCGGTGGGGGGTGGTCTGCTAAAGGTCTCTAAGTCCCGGGGAGGGCAGGCCCGTTCCCCTGCTGGGCACGGGGGAGATCAGGGGCTGCCTTGCTCTGTGCTGACTTGTCCTCATTTGAACTCTGACCCCCAGGACCCTAAGGAGAGGCTCGGCTGCCGGCCGCAAACTGGATTTTCCGACATCAAGTCTCACGCTTTCTTCCGTAGCATAGACTGGGACCTGGTAAAGCAGCACGGAATCTGATAAGGCCCCCCGCCCCGTGTGGTGGGCGGCCCTGGAGGGGGGCGGGATGGATGGAAACGGGCGGGGAGCCATCTGGAAACTCACGTGAAGAACAAGGAGGGGGCCTGACAAGCCCCTGGGGGGTGGGGGGCTGCTTCTTGAAGGGCCTGGGAGCAGCCTTGCCTGGGCGGCCATGCCATGCCGGGGGTCCCGTGGCGGGGTGCCCGGTCTGTGACCGCTGCCGTCCGCCTGAGTTGATTCAGCTCCCGGACGTTTCCACTTGGCCGGCTAGCTAGTTCCAATAGGACATCCCGGTGCACCGTGGCCCCTCCCCCCTGCAGTGGACCTTGACCCACTCAGTCCTCAGGGACTCAACCTCCAGGGTCTGGACCTTCTCCCACCCCCACTGCGGCCACCTGGGTCTGAGCCACCCTCATCCAGGCTGGTCCCCTGCTTCCCGCCTGGCCCCTAGCAGCAGCGGCCTCCCCCACTGGGGCTTCGTGATGCCCTCGACGCCCCGACATAGCAGGTCCGCTCCTGTCTTTGCACAGCTGTGCCCCTCCCCGACCTCCACCCCTCCCTCACCTCTTTCAGGCCTTGTGATTGCAGTGTGTACACGGGTGTGCAGACACATGCACGCACACAAACACTGGTGACCCCGCTCTGCCTGTGGGTCGGCCCGTTCCCTCTGCTCCTGCATCCCCTGGGTGACAGAGACAGGCGTTCCTCTGCCCAGTGGCCTGGCCATGGATGCTGCTGGGGCCCCGGCAGGTGTGCTGGCCGCAGCCCTGACACTTGGGCGTTACTGGGAAGGATTCGTCTATTTCTGTGACATCCTCATTTCATGCACCAACTTCGCCAGCAGAACCTGTGCTCATCCCTCCCACGTCCCCACAACTTATGGAATGTGTTTCAACATTCCAGGCCCAGTTTGTTTCTCTTGTTATAACTGGAGTTCCTCATGGCTCTGGGCCTCACAGTGCAAAGGGAGTGTGAGCTGAGGTGGGCTGGGGGCTTATTTTTGACTCGGCTGTCGCTCTCTCCCCACACGGAGCCTTGGGACAGTTCCACATCTTGGACGGGGTCCCGTGGAGGCCCCACTAAGGTGGAGGTTTCCAGGCTCAGCGCTCACTCAGACCCTCCAAGGGAAGGGGCCAGCCAGTCCCGAAAGGCTTGGGTCATCCTTTTCCTGAATCAAGCTGCTCCGGGCCTTGAGAGCTGAGGGGTCCGGGCTGGAGGGCTGGCTGCCGGCTCACACGTGGCTGGCGTGGGCGGGAGCAGACCCCACGGGGCAGGGACCTTACCTCTCACTTACGGCTCGATCTGAGTTCTTAGGAGCACGCCTGGCCCAGCACAAGTGCGCAGCACACACCTGGGCGGGGGGTGGGAGGGTGGGTTATGTCACCGAGTGAGTGAACGTGGGGGCCACTCCATCCTTGCCGTCCTCCATCCTCACTGTGAGCGGTGCGGCTCCGCCCCAGCGCACGACTCGCCCTCTCCAGGCATGAGCGTGTCTCATCCTCCTAAATGTCGAGTAGGAAGCAGAGTCTGGGTCCTGAGACACCCCATTTCCCGCCTGACAAGCGTTTTACTGCTGTGCATCCCTTTGGGATTAGAAATACATAGAGGGCTTCCCTGGTGGCGCAGTGGTTAAGAATCCGCCTGCCAATGCAGGGGACACGGGTTTCAGCCCTGGTCCGGGAAGATCCCACGTGCCGCGGAGCAACTAAGCCCGTGCGCCACAACTACTGAGCCTGCGCTCTAGAGTCCACGAGCCATGACTACTGAGCCCACGTGCCATGACTACTGAAGCCTGTGCTCCGCAGCAAGAGAAGTCACCGCAATGAGAAGCCTGCACACCGCCAACGAGGCGTAGCCCCCACTCGCCACAACTAGAGAAAGCCCTTGCACGGCAACGAAGACCCAATGCAGCCAAAAATAAACATATATAAAAAAGAAAACATAGAAATGGCCACTTCAGGCTTTTTTGGGAGAAGGGGTTCCAGTGTGGGCAGGGGTGTCCCTGCCAGGTCCCAGCTCTTTTATGACCTGGGTTCCCAGATTAAGAAAGGAAGAAACTTCCCAAACCAGCCTCCTTTGGTTTAAGTGGTGGGGCTGCCGAGGGGGGGGCGCAGACCCCAGATGGCGTGGGGGTCTCGCGTGGGTGGTCGGACCTTGCGCTGCATCCCAGGTACGTCCTGTGCGGCTTGCGCTGCTGGCATTTTTCAGCTCAAGTAGGGTTTTTATGACTTTGGAAAATTTTCCTGCTGGACTTTGTTTTAAGAGAAAAATAATCGGTCTTTAAACATGAGGCATATTTAAAGGCGGTCTCTTCCTGTTCAATTCCGTGGTTTGTGTTTGTGCAAACACCAAGCGGGCGCTGAGCCGGCGCGCGTGGGTCTGACCGCGTGTCTTCTTGCAGCTGGGGAAGAAGCAGGCCCTGCCGCCCTTCCAGCCGCAGATAACGGACGACTACGGCCTGGACAACTTCGACACGCAGTTCACCAGCGAGCCGGTGCAGCTGACCCCAGACGACGAGTAAGACCTGCCGGACGGGCGGGGCGTCCTGAGCTGCGGGGGCGTGGACGTGCGGGGGGGTGGGGTCTCCCGTGGGGGGCGGGGGTGCTGTGGGCGAGGGGAGGAGTCCCGCGTGGGAGTCAGGGGCGGGGCGTCCTGAGCTGCGGGGGCGTGGACGTGCGGGGGGGGGGGTCTCGCGTGAGGGTGGGGGCGTGGACATGCGGGGGGGGGTGTTCCGAGCTGCGGGCCGGGACGGGGGCGGGGTCTCGCGCGGGCCCGTCGAGCCTGCCCTGTCCGGTGCCCGCAGGGACGTCCTCAAGAGGATCGACCAGTCGGAGTTTGAAGGGTTTGAATACACCCACCCGCTGCTGCTGTCCGCCGAGGAGTCCGCGTGAGGCGCCGCGTTCTCGTCGTGGACGCGGGCAGAGGGTGCGGGCCTGTCCCCCGACCACCGCGCATGCATGCCGGGCTGGGCGCCGGCGGCCCGGGCAGAACAGCCCCTCCATCCGGCCCGCGGCCGCCTGCACCGGAGGAACTTGCTTCTTGTGCCTGCGCCGCGGAGGCCGCGGTGCCCGTGTCCGAGGGAGAAAGTGTCCCCGACTTCGAAGGTGCACACTTTCCACAGAAACAGAACTGACCTGCTCCGCCGGGAGAGTTAGCCTGTAACGTCCTGAGGAATAAAGTGTCCCGATGATGTTGAAGCTTCCCTCTGATGCCTTTTTTTCGCGGGTGGCACCCGCCCGGTGTCGCAGGCACGGCCCCACCCGGAGGAGGCGCGGGCCGGGGACAGGAGCGTAAGTGCCTGCGGGGATCCACTGCAATGGAGCATTTTTACAAATTCGGAACATTTTCTAAATCCTGGTAAGTTCCTGTTGTTAATATTTAACAAGTATTTTCATACCGAGCATGTCAGTAGCCCCTGTGGTCTGACGCCCAGGTCCCCCCTTCACCAGGTGGGCACCGCTGGTCCCGACCCAGGCATTAGACTGACCAGGAAAATTGGATCATAGAGGTTCTAAAACACGGCTCACCAAAGCACCCGTAGACCAAAAAACAAAAAAAAGAAAATTGAAAACTAAATCCGCACAAAATATATTTCTGGAAACACTAAGCAGTGCCTACATGATGTCTCGTGTTATGTATCAGATTTTTGGAAAATATTTTTATCAGGAATAATGACGCTCAGAATTAGAAATTTTAAAAACATATATGTATGATGGGTCCTAGCCTTAAAGTGAAACAATAAATCTAGAATACCCTCACACATGCATCTCTGGGCACGGCTCGCCCCCTACTTCCCATAATCTGCAAAGGGGGCACGTGTCACTCGGCCACCCTCTTAAGTGAAAAGCCAAACCCAAGGTTTTCTAGAAAGAGGTAAATCATGTGGGTTTGTAAGTCCCTGACATGTCAGGTGTAGCTCAGGGACAGGCAGAGTGTGTGTGTGGGGGGGGGGGGGGGGGCAGGGGCCTTGCCCACCCTCGGGGACAGCAGTCCCCGGATGTCCCACATCGCCACAACCCCTAGGCCTTGCTTCTCTCCATGTGTCTGCGGCCTTGGGCAGATCACGGTAAGAAAAGGGTAACAGAGAAGCCGCTGCCTCACCGCGACCCTCCGCAGACACGCCAGCCTCCCCAGGCCCCTGGCCCCGGTGGCAGTGTCCGTGGAACGTGGAGACTTGTTCCAACCAGCCCCCCAGTTGTGACCAGAAGGACCCACCTCCAGAGACGGAAATGAGGGACCACGGAGCAGAGTCAGAGCTGCCTGGGCCTGAGGGCGTGGCAGCCCCGTGGTGATGTCGTCCTGGAGCCGCATGTGAGGGCTGCGAGGTCGCCTGGGGAGGGAGACCCCGCTGTGCCCAGGACAGGGTCACAGACGGCCTCAGGAGCCCCCTTCCTCCCAACAGGGGTCACGTGCTGCATCGGGTATGGTGACATCTTTGCTCAGACAGCACAGGGGCCACGGATCTGTTGAAACTTAAGGCATTTACATCAAGGTTGCGGTGTTGCCAAATAGCTTCCCGGTCACCAGTGTGGCTGCTCGTGTACCAGACGTGTGCGTGACCTGTGCTCCTGGTGAGGGGAGGTTTTGTGCACAGTCACTTGTTTTTATAAATTAAAGAAGGTGAAGGATGTGCTGAGGTGGGGTTTGGAAACAAATCGTTAACATTTTCCCGCGGCTCCAGTCACAATACGGTGTGTCCTTTTGATACGGTTCTTGGAAACTGGTGCCGTCAGAACTGTAAAGAGGTAAACGCGTCCCTGTGGTTTTGTACAGTGAATGGCGGAGCACGTGGCCTTGGCTTTCCTTCTGCAGAGGGGGTGCCCACCAAGGCCACACCCGCTCGTGTCTTGCACATTATTAAAGACGTTAATGACAATGCGTGCTGTTGTCATTTTCATTAAAAGTAGGTGTCTCCAGGAGCAAAGGCTTCTGAAGCCATCTTTTAAAGACATTTTATTTTTCAGAGCAGTTTTAGGTTCGCAGCAAAAGTGAGGGTAAGGTGGGCTTCCCTGGTGGCGCAGTGGTTGAGAGTCTGCCTGCCAATGCAGGGGACGCGGGTTCTGAGCCCTGGTCTGGGAAGATCCCACATGCCAACGGAGCGGCTAGGCCCGTGAGCCATGACTGCTGAGCCTGCGCGTCTGGAGCCTGTGCTCCGCAATGGGAGAGGCCGCGACGGTGAGAGGCCCGCGCACCGCGATGAAGAGTGGCCGCCGCTCTCTGAAACTGGAGAAAGCCCTCGCACAGAAACGAAGACCCCACACACCCAAAAATAAATAAATTTATTAAAAAAAAAAAAAAAAAAAAAGTGAGGGTAAGGTACAGAGAGTTCCCATGTGCCCCCCACCCCCCCCCGCCTCCCTCTCCCAGCATCCCTGTAGAGGGTGCATTTGCTACAAAAGAAGAACCTGCTCTGCTGCATCAGCTGGCAGCGTCGCCTGGGAGCGGTACATTCTGTGGGTTTGGACGCAGGCTTGATACGTGTATTGCGTATCCACCCTTGTAGTTCAGAGTATTTTCCTGCCCTAACAATCCTCTGTGCTCTGCCTATTTATGCCCCCTCCCCATTAACCCCTGGTGACCACTGACCTTTTTACCGTCTCCATGGCTTTTGCCTGTCCTAGAATGTCCTAGAGTTGGAATCACACAACGTGTAGCCTTTTCACATTGGCGTCTTTCACTGAGAAATGTGCACTGAGCCTTCCTCTGTGTCTTTTCATGGCTCGTCTGAAGCCATTTTTGAAAGGAAAATACCAACTTCTGGGAGTTAACCTTCGACTTCCGCATCCTACCCCCCGCCCCCCGCCAGTGCTGCCGCCGCCGTGGCTGTGCTGGAGACGAGGCTCTTCCAGGACCTGTGGGCCAACAGCACCGGAAGGAAAACTACCTGCACACGCTCTCTGGCCCTGCTTCCCACGGGCACTGAGAGCCTGAACAAGACACAGCTCACACAGGATGTCGGCAGGCGGGCCTGGTCCCTCCCCGTGAACTCGCGACTTGAGGGGAGCTGCTCTGAACCCCTGCGGGTGATGACAGGCACCAGCGACAGTGTCTTCCCTGCTGGCAGTAACCTGCAGCTGCGGAAGGAGCAGGTTCCCCAGGGGGTTCAAACACGGTCGTGAAATGTGAGCCGAGTCCGAGGGGTGAGCAAAAGTTCCGTTCTTGTGCCAACTCAGGTACAAATAGCCAAACTGCTGGTGACTGTCTCTGTCACCTGCCTGGGGCTGCTGTCTGCCGAGCGGTGGAACTGTCTCTGTCACCTGCCTGGGGCTGCTGTCTGCCGAGCGGTGGCACTGTCTCTGTCACCTGCCTGGGGCTGCTGTCTGCCGAGCGGTGGCACTGTCTCTGTCACCTGCCTGGGGCTGCTGTCTGCCGAGTGGCCCTGTCCACGTCAGTCATCACGCTGCTCGGCATCAGCCAAAAAGGAAAAAGGACCCAGTGTTCTGGCCTCAACACAAAGAGATGGGACGTGAACACCTCCCACTGACGCGCTTTAATATACAGCTTTGGGGGTGCAGAGCAGAGGGGAGGCGGCCCAGCCGGTGGAGGGGAAGCGTGGGCCTCGCTGCTCACCACACCGCGTCGTCCGCGCTCTCCGCCAGGCACCGGGCCAGGTGGCTGTCAACGTCCAGCTGGGTCAGCCTGCGAGGAGAGGAGAGGGTGACGGGCAGCGAGGGCGCCCCGGCCGGAGCACGCAGCACCCGCTTTCACGCCCTTCCTGGGTGCTCACCACGCACCAAAGCATAGCTGGAGAGAAACCGGGGACGGTGCCCTCGGCTGGCAGAACTAAGGAGGGGGCCCCCCCAACCAGAAAGGGCCTTTCCAAATCCTGCTCCTGGGCCCAAGGTCCTCAGGGCACCCAGAAGGCTTGTTGGATGCCCGTTCCCAGGCTCACCCGGCACCTGCGTCTGAGACTGAGGGGCACCCTGTGTCGGAAAGCCCCGAGTAAAGGGCGTGGGCAAGACACGGGGCCCCCCCAGGTGGAGGGCGGGGTCCCCACCCCCCATGGCGGGGGCTCTGTCTCATCAGTCAGACAAACCCACCAGGTGTGTCCACACCGACAAATGCCCCATGCGTCCCTTCCCTCCTTCGAAAACCACCCGCTTGGCAACCAGAAAAGGCGTGAGCGCTGGTGCCCAGGAGGGCGGTCACTACGAAGGTGGGTATGCGCCTCAGACCTGAGAATTTGTCTTCTTCACTCAAGGACTCGGCCCCTCTGGGGAAGAGGACTTAGCGGGGCTCCGAGGCCCACGGGTCAGCCCCTCGGTATTGGGTGGGGGAGGGGAGAGTGGACGCGGGTCACAGCGGGCACCTCCCATCTCTGAACTCGTCTGATGCCATCACGGAGGAAAGGCCGGGAGTGACCCTACCCCGCGTGCTGGTGGCCTGTGGACGGTCAGCTCGCAGCCACGGTGCCCAGAGGGCGGCAGAGCCGGGCGTTCAGCAGACCAAGCTGGTCACCTGGCCAGAGTGGACAGGCCCTTCCCTGCACCACTACGTCCCAGCGCCGAGCCCGAAACGACCTCCTTCCAGCGCGTGGCTCGGCGAGCCCGAGAGCCACAGCCTCTCCCCCGATGCACGCCCATGGCGGCCTCTGCTGCTCGCGGGAGCCCCTGCCATCCGGGTGGCCTTCTGCCCCCTCCTGAGGATTTGAGGCCCCCGGTCAGTGCCTCCTCGAGTGCCTAGAGGCCCCTCGGCCCGTCCTGGGAAGCAGCCCCTCCAGGTGCCTTCTCCGAGGCCACCAAAAGACCCTAAGATCTGGACCAGGTCACCTCGTCCGGGGGCTGCCCGGCACTGTGCCTCGTGGGGGGGGGCACGGTCTGGGATTCCCTCACACCCCCCAACAGGAGCCTCGTGGCGGGTCCACCTTGCACACTGAGCTTCCGCCTCTGTCTCCCACTCGTGCCCGGTGCGTGGACGGGAGGCCCAGCACAGGAGGGGACTCTGCTCCAACCCTCCAGGGGCCTCGGAGCGCGTGAGACCCCACGGGCTGGCCTGGGTCCCATCACAAGGACACAGTGCCTGTCTGGTTTCCCGTCCTCACGTCAGGGGGCAGGTGGGAGCCAATCTCCCGAACCAGCCCCAAGCTCATGGACCCGGAGGTGCTTTCACACACACGCGGTACACGACGGCCCTCAGGTCAGAGAAGCAGCTCAGAGGACAAACGGTTCTGAGTGACCCGGAAAGCGCGAGGCTCCGAGAAAGACGAGCACCGTCTCACTGCTGCCCGATGCACCCAGGCCGCCCGCACCTCCTGCGGACCAGCAGCCCACCCCTCTGCTTGGAGGCGTGGCAGGGCTTCCATCTCTGCCCAAAAACAGTCCCCAAAATCACTGAAAGCAGGCGTGTTTCTAGGGACAGTCCCGTTTCTGCCCCCTAACGGCCTGACCTGTCCCCTTGCCCGAGGGGCAGGGGGCCAGGGGGGCAGGGGGAGCTTTCCACTGTCACCCTGCAGGCTCGGGGTGTGGCCCGGCAAGGGCCCACTCTCTCCTTCTTAATCAAAGGGAAGAACGTGCTAGAAGCATTCCAGACACGCGGAGACCTGGACCCAACTGCGCTGACACCTACTCTGCAATCCCGAGGCACTCTGCCCAGCCTCAACCTAACTGCTTAAAGAGCTCAGACTGGAACTTTCTTTCTAACATATCTAGGAGTCCTTTTTTTAGACTGTGAAGAAAAACAAGTAATTCAAAAACAAAAGCCACCCCTAGACCAGGCCGGAGGTGCTGGGCTGCACATCTGCTGCCAAGAAGACGAATTTCTCTCCAGGGCTCCGACGGTACTTCCGTCCCTGGGTTTCCTTCGACGGGTAGGAGTCAAGAGGACTTCATATTTTAAAAAGCGTTCATGGCTTCATCAAGACTGGTGGGGCGGGGGTGGGGGGGGACTTCCCTGGTGGCGCAGTGGTTAAGAATCCTCCTTCCAATGCTAGGGACACGGGTTCGAGCCCTGGTCGGGGAACTACGATCCCACATGCCGCCGGGCAACTAAGCCCATGCGCTGCAAAGAAAAATCCCATGTGCCGCAACTAAGACCCAATGCGGCCAAATATAAATAAATAAATGTTTAAAAAAAAAAAGCAAACTGGTGAGAGAGCTGGTGTCTGCAGCCCACAACTGTCCTGAAGCATCAGTACAGGCAAGAGGCATGTTTGGTGAGACACTGGGTCTGGGAAAAATTCTCCAGCGCTACGAGGAGCAGGGGCATCTCAGCGCGGCTGCCACACCCGCTGCACCCCCCGCCATGCCAGACCTGTGCCGGCTGGGGGGCCTCGCCCACAGGCCCCCCTGGGGACAGCCACCTCCTCGCCCTCACTCCCCCCACCCCGAGCCGTCCAGGCCCCCAAAGGCTTGGCTCCAGTGAAGTGTCGCCACTGAAGGAGCCTGGATATTTGACTGCAGACCTGTGCGGTTTTGTGCCGCACATTTTGATCGCTGGTTTGATGACTTTTGTCTGTCACCAGCTGCTAGTTCTACAAGCCACTCCCTTCACTCCCCCAGGGCTGGTTTTACTTCTGGAAAATCAGAGACAAGGCACATAACTGAACCCACTCTCCAGGCCACAGGACACGCAGAGCACGTCCAGCTACCGAAACCGGCCGTCCACCCCCTTCATCCGACCAAGCTCCTTCCCGCCGTCCTGACCCCCATGACCCCCACACCTGTGTCCTCGGCTTTGTGACACGTGGTCCACAAGCTGGGCAGCTGGGACTTCTTAGCAAAGTCCAATTCCATCACCCTTACTTTTAAAAAGGTATAAAAATATACGTTGGACTTTTAAAAAGAGAAAAGCATCTCTGGACACAGAAATGAAGTCTTGTTTTTAAAACTGGCAATCCACCCACGGGGGAAGGTGCCCGAGGGGCTGTAACAGAAAACTGCTCAGTGACCCACAGCCTGGACTGGCTCTGGAGGCAGTCCACCCGGGGATGCCAGTCGCCACCCGGTTCCCGGATGTCAGGGTGGACCCGGTTAGAGCCAGAGCCTCCCTGCCCTCGTGCTGCAGAGTCCCAGGGGCCCCGTCCAGGAGACTGCAGCCTGTCAGCAGGGCCCCAGGCCGGTGGACCAGCAAGTAGACCCCCAGACCTGCACCCCTGTGCCCTCTGGCTGATCAGCACCGTCTCTGGGCTTTGCCAACTTTTTCTGCATGAAATATCACTTTAGAAGGCCAAAGTCGAGCTCAGTTACCCTAGCTTTCTGAAACTGCCTGTGGTTTCCAAACAGGGAAGGGGCCACCGGGTGGCAGCAGAGGGGAGGGAAGGCCCAGGGGGGCCACTCACCTGGGGGCGAAGTCGGCCTGGCACATGGGGCAGCTCTGCAGTGTCGGCGACCCCTCCACGGACGGCTGCTCCTCGGCGCTGGAGGTCCCGCGGGGCTCGGGCGCGGAGTGTCGTTGGGGGGACCAGGCGGAGGACCCCGTGCGCCCCAGGGCCTCGCGGAGCACCCGGTCGGAGTGGCTCGGGTCCCCGCCTCGCCGCGGGGCCGGCGGGAAGGGCGTCCAGGAGAAGGTCTCGGTTCCCACGGTGAAGCTTTCCGGGGGCGCCCGCTCAGGGCTGCGCCTGGGCTCCTACAAAACGGGGTCGTCGGACCGCGCCCGCCCCGCCCCGCTCCAGCCCGAGACCCGGGGCCACGCGGGGACCACTGCACACGCACCTGGCCGGGAAACGCGGGCAGCGGCGGCGGCTCGCCGTCCACGTTCAGGTCCGCACTCGCGGCGCGCAGCACCTCAGCCCACGGCCGCGCACACTCGCCGCCGTCCGGAGGGGATCCGGGGGGGTTGCTCGGGGACCTGGGGCGGCGGGGCGGTGAGCACTCAGCCGGGGGGGAGGGCACAGGAGGGAGGACTCAGCGTGGGGGGACAGATGTGCAGCTCGGCGTGGGGAGGTGAGAATTCCTCGGGAGGGGGGGTCGAGCGGGAAGAGCTGGGGGGGCGGGGCAGGACCGAGGCGGGCTCGGGGAAGCACGTGGGGACGTGACACCCGGCCACTGCTCGGCCGGGGACACTAGGCTCCCCATTCCCCCCGCTGCCCCCAGCCCCCGGCCTCACCCGACCCCCGAGGGCGGCCTCCGGCGGCTCAGGCTCAGCCGCGACCTCCGCGCCGCCTCCATCGGCCCCGAGCCCGCGCGTCCGGCGGAAATGAGCGGCCCGCGCGCCGAACTCCGCCCCCAGCACAGACCCCGCCCCCGGCACAGACCCCGCCCCGGGCACTCCCGGCGCGCCGGGACGGAACCCAACCCAGGACCCCCTCCTCAATCCCCGCGCGGCCAGACGTGAGCTGTGGACCCCAACTCCCACCCCCACGTGGGCGCTTGACCCGACCCTGGGAACCCCACGACCTGCTCCGCAGGCCATGAGGTGACCTCCCCTTTGTGGCACTATCAGAGGGAGGTGTCCTGACCCCAACCTTTGGGGAGACGGAGGCCAGGGTTCCTCCCTCCACCGCGGAGGCGGCACTGAAGTCGGGAGGCTGCCTTGCCCTGAGGGAGTCATTTTCCAGCTGAGCCGGGGGATGCCGCCCTCACCCCTTAGGCCTGGGGTCTGCAGCGGCTTCTAGGAGGAGGAACTGCGCGGGAAGACAGCTGGGGGTCCTGGCGTCCCCACCCGCCGCCTCCAGGCCTGATCTGGCTCTGCCATCTCCCTCTGCATCGGCAGCCCTGAGCCTGGGTGTCCAGCTCTGGCGACCCCGGCGATCCTTCCCCGTTTCCTTACAAAAGGGAGAAGCTTATTTTCCTTAATTAAGAAATAGAGGGACTTACCTGGTGGTCCAGTGGTTAAGACTCCGCGCTCCCAATGCGGGGGGCAGGGGGGAGGGGGGGAGGGGGCGGGGCCTGGGTTCGATCCCTGGTCAGGGAACTAGAGCCCGCGTGCCGCAACTAAGACCCAGTGCAGCCAAATAAGTAAATAAATACAAAGAAATGTGAGACGACCAAGTGCAGGGCCTGGAGTCCTGGGCCAGGGGCGGGGGCCTGGAGGTGGAGGGCCTTTGAGGGGGCTTCTGTGACACCCCGGGCGCCAGGCACTCTCGTCCAGTGACCTTGCAATCCGCCACGTGGTGGCAGCAGACGCCCAGGCACCCTCGGCCACTCCTGCCGGTGCAGAGTTTGTGCCCTGGGGGCCCCAGGATGGGACTGAGGTGTGCAGGGCGTGCTGGGGGGGGGGGGGGTTCGCAGACACTGCGCCACTGGCTCTGGCTTCAGACTCCGCTGCTTCAGAGCCTCCCCTGGAAGTGTCACCGCGCCTCTGAGCGCCAGCCGTGGGCACTTCCAGGAGGAACGCCAGGCCTCCCTAAGGCAGACGGGGCCCCAGCAGGCCTCGACGGCCGGCGCGGGCCCGGCTCTCGGGCCGTTCTGGGAAGCCGCGTGGGGACGTCTGTGTGAGCAGCTGCTCCTCCCCAGCAGGGCTCTGGGAAGTGAGCCCTGGGGTCTCCAGCGTCCCGGCCTCTGCCTATACCGACCTCACACAGCCCACTCCCCAACCCAAGACAGGCAGCTGGAGGCAGGAGCAGGGAGGCTCTCAGGTGGACCCAGGTGCCCCGAGGAGGTGCAGGCCCCGGTGGCTGTCAGGGCCTGGCTGAGCCTGGCTCTGGCCTTCAGCACAGGGGGTGGGGGGCACTCATGCTCCTTTGGCCTTAACCACGCCAATGGGCCTCATTTACCCTGGGCTGCTGGGGGGTGCATGGGATCTAGACCCCAGGCCAGGCAGAACAGAGGCCCTCGGGGTCTGTGCTCTGGGGATGGCAGAGCCAGAGCAACGTGTCAAAGCTGTCTCCCGGGGGCTTCTCCTCTCTGGTTTCATCCAGCTGCTGGGGATTAACTCCCCCATTGCCGCTGAGACCTACAGCCGGGGATACTTCCACCGAGAACAGAGCCGGGGTGACCCGTATGCCAGCACGCGGCAGGTGCCGGCACCCGGCAGGAGCCCCGTCCCCTTGGCCGCCGCTTTCCCGACAGCTGCCCGCCGCCTGCCCAGCCTGCATGGGGACCTTCTGGAGGTGGAAGGGGACCCACCTTGTCCCAGCTGTCCTGGCGTTATCAGCAAGACTCGGTGGCGGTGGGAGGGAGGGGGGGCTGGAGGAAGTTTAAAAGTTGAACTTGATTAAAAGGCTCCCGTTTTCTGAGCCACCTGCTGCAGTGACAGGCCACGGGCTTGACTGGAGAATAATTTCTGATCAGGACTGAGGCTGGCACTGCGGGACGAGATTTTTACAAACCAAGTTTATGTTTACAGAGAATATTTCACGTTCTGGAGGAGGCAGCCCTCCAGCGAAGCAGAAAGGGCGCCAGTGGGCAGGGGTGGCGGCCCCACCAGCTGTGAGGCCACCTCCCTCTGCACTCTCTGGCTTTGTCCACGATGGCGAGCCAGGTACGCCCTCCCCTCCCAGAATCAGGGTAACGTCTGCGGCCAGCTGGTCGGGGGCCCAGCCCTCCCCAGCACCTTCCGATACCTCTGGGCTCTCCTGGTGTCCTTAGAGCCAGGGTGACTGTGCTCTGTCCTCCCCCCCCGACGGAGCGGAGTTTGCCGCTGACCGACTGGTGCCGATGCCGCTACTCCACAGCGGGCCGGCCGGGCAAGACCTGTCGGCTGGACCCCGGCCCAGGGCCGGCTGGCGAGCCCCACTTGGCTTCCCCACACCCTCCTTTGGGGCCAGCTCTGCCATCGGGGCAGCCAAGATGGCACAGGCGGGCAGAGCAGGGCCTGAGGCTGGCGGGCACGACCAGCCCCAGAGAGCACCGCAGCCTCCAATTTCCAAGTGGAACAGGGCGCCGGGGGCACGTGCTCCGTGTGGGTGCCCTGTCGGTGCCCATGCCGGCCAGGATGGCCTCAAGGGCTGGGCCGCCCCATCCCTGGAGCCCGGCCTTCTGACGCGGCCACACCTGCTTGGCCTGTGGGTGCCAAGCGGGCAAGCCTGCCTGGAGCCGGGCAGTGCATTCGTGGGCACGCAGAGCGCCAGGCAGACAGGCTGGATTGAAACAGCTGCCTGGGAAACATCGCAGGATCCGTCGGGCAGCAGAGCGCGCGCAGGGCCCGCTCACTGGTGTGGGAGTTAGGGCGCCCTCGGCCTCCTCAGGGCCCCTCGTCACGGCTGCAGAGGGGTGGGCGTCCATGGCCGGGACCTGCCACGGTCAGCGGGCTAAAGCCAAGGGCCGGCTCGGCCTCCAGCCTCCACTTCAAGAGCCTGAAAGCCACGGGGCAGCCGGGGACCCTTCCACCGAGAACAGAGCCGGGGTGACCCGGCGTGGCAGAGACGGCAGCCTGTGGCCAAGCACCCATCCTGGCCACCACCTCTCCCCTGGACAGCCACCCTCTCCCAGCATGCATGGCGAACCTTGTCGCTCCCTTGAGGTCCCCACTGTTCCCGCCCCCAACCCCCTCCTCTGCTGCCGCCCTGCGTGCAGCCGCACCGGCTCTGCCTCTGTCCCCATGTCTCCACTCCTGCCAACCCCTGGGCTCTCCTCTGGGGTCCCTCCACAGAGAAGCGCTCTGGACTCTCCCTGCCCCTGTCGCCTGCCTGGGTTTTCCTGCCATCCCCCCCCCCAACAGTGGGACTTGTAGGGCTAGGGTGCTGTGTGCCTTCCCGGGTAGGCAAGCCTGCACTCTGCCCCCACGGTGTCCCCGGAGCCTCGGGGGTGCCGGACCCTGAGGATGAGTGGGGCCGGCGAGGGGGCGCCGTCTCACCTCTCCTGTGGGGAACGGAAGTCCAGCAGAGACCAAGCTTTGAGGATATTGGGCGGCTGAACAGTGTCCCCTGGGAACCTGTGAGTGTGACCTTGTTTGGAAATAGGGTCTTTGCAGCTAGAATCGAGTTAAGATGATGCCATACTGGGTCAGCGTGGGCCCTGAATCCAGCGTGACTGGTGTCCTCACAAGAAGTGAGGTGTTTGGACACAGCCACACAGGGACAAGCCACATGACGGCAGAGGCAGCGATTGGAGGGATGTGGGCACGAGCCCTGGAGCACCTGGAACCCCAGGAGGCCAGAAGAGGCAGGAAGGAGTCTACCCCAGCACCTCCAGAGGGCGCGGGGCCCTACGACACCTTGAGTGTGGACTCCTGGCCTCCAGACTGTGAGAGAGTGGATCCCGTTGTTTGAAGCCCCCAGGTGGGTCATTTGTGCAGTAGCCACAGGACACTGACACGGAGACTCGGGCCTCTCCAAGCTGTTGGCACCACGTGCAGCTGGAAGACCCCAAGCACGGTTTGGTTGGGGGCAGCTGAGCATCCTCTTCTCACCTCTGGGTCCCGTCACCATCCCCAGAGCAGGGGAAGCTCCTGCCACTGTAGCTGAGACGATGGCCCCAAGGAGAGCCAGCTCCACATGTGCCCTGGAAAGAACCCAGGATGGGCGGCACTGGGAGGGGGAGGGGGAGGGCCCAGGGCCCACCCACCCCTCCCCTCCCCTCCCCCTCCCCCCTCCTCCCCTCCCCTCCCCCCTCCCCTCCCCCTCCCCCTCCCCCTCCCCCTCCCCTCTCCCCCTCCCCTCTCCCCCTCCCCTCTCCCCCTCCCCTCTCCCCCTCCCTCCTCTCCCCTCCCCCTCCCCTCTCCCCCTCCCTCCTCTCCCCTCCCCCTCCCCTCTCCCCCTCCCTCCTCTCCCCTCCCCTCCCCCTTCCCCTCCCCCTCCCCCTCCTCTCCCTTCCCCCTCCCCCTCCCTCCTCCTCCCCCTCCTCCTCCCCCTCCCTCCTCCTCCCCCTCCCTCCTCCTCCCCCTCCTCCTCCCCCTCCCTCCTCCTCCCTCCTCTCCCCTCCCCCTCTGGGTGGAAAGGGTGGGCCAGCGCCGCTTGTTGTCCCACTCAGGCCAGCTCCTCGCTCCAGCTCTTCGCTCCAGTGGCCTCTTGCCTGCTTACAGCAGATCTGCTGACTGGAGCCTGGCCTTCTAGGCCCCCACCATGTCACCCCCATTTCTGTGTGAGCCATTTCTGACCACCTGCTGTGAGGGAGGCCTGACACAGAAAGCTCTGACCCCCTCCCTGGGGACCTCCTCAGGCAGGGGCTGTTCTCAGGCTGGCCTGGGTGTCCCGATCTGGCTCACGGGGCAGGCATCCCCATCAGAGGTGCTGCTGGGCCTCAGCTGGGTCCTCCCCCTGCTCCCCCTCCCCCTCCCCCTCGTTGTCCTCCTCCTCCCTTTCCCTCCCCCTTCAGCCCCCTCCTCTCTTCACAAGGGCACAAAGGCTTTAGCCCCTCCTCGTATGGACACAGAGGCTCGGTCAGGGCTCAGCAGACGGTTGTCTGACCTCCCTGCAAGAATGAGTAGGGGTCTGTTGGGGCAGGGGTGGTGGGCACAGGCAGGAAGCTGCTTCCTCCCTCCCACCCCCGCCCCCAGGGGCCATGCACCTGGAGTTATTTTACCTGAGTCTTCCTGGGACCCAGAACTTTGGCCACCAGAGGTCCCAGCAGCAACCACAGGTCACAGGGCATCAGCCTGAGACTGCTCGAGGGACGCCAGCCCCTGGCAGAGGGCCTGTGTCTCCTTTCCACTGCCACGTTTGGGGCAGCAGCTGGTCAGGGCACAGCTGTCTGTTGTCTGGCCCAGGGGGGCAGGAGGGGGCCGGGCCACCTCTCTGACGTGAGACCCCTTGGCTTCACCATCCAAGAGGCAGGAGCAGCAGGGACCCCCCCCCCCCAGGCCCCACCCACTCCCGTTGCCCTGGGTGCTGAGCTGTTTCTGCCTTGGCTGTCGCAGGGTCCTCAGGGGCCTGGCAACCCCCCAGGCTAGAGGGCAGCCCCGGGTCCTGAGTGTCCCCTTTGAGGCCTGCAGGGGACTGTCCGGCCAGTGGGGCCTCTGGCCCCGTGTAATCACTTCTCTGAACTGGCCTTACTCCCGTCTGTAGCCCAGCTTCCTGCCTGTGTACACCACCCCTGCCCCAACAGACCCCTACCCGTTCTTGCAGGGAGGTCAAACAACCATCTGCTGAGCCCTGACCGAGCCTCTGTGTCCATACGGGGCGGGCTAAAGCCAAGCTGGGGCCAAGCAGGACGTGGCTGGAAGCAGGCCAGGTGGCCGGTAGGTATCCACTCAGCCCCCTGGGGCCACTGAGGCCAGCCTGCCCTCCACTCCTGCCGCCTCCGCCTCCCCTCCTCCTCCTCCTCGGGCCTCACCCCCTGGGCCACTCCGCAGGCCCCGGGCTGGGATGCTGGCAGGAGGGCGGGAGGGCCCTGGCTGGGGCAACAGCCCAGGGAGAGAGCTGGCCTCTCACCGTTCCGGAGGCGCCTTCTGGCCCATCTGGCTGCTCAGAAGGAGAAGGGTGGGGGAGGGGTGGCGGAGGGGGAGAGTGCAGGAATTTAGGGAGCCCCCCCAGGTGAGGGAGGGGCAGGAAGAGGACCAGGAGTCAGGGACACGGGACCTGTTTGGGGTCATTCTCAGGCAGTGGGCACCTCCCAGAGCTGCTGCCGCCCACCTGCCAAGACAGCGGCACCCGGGCCCTGACACGACTGAGCCCCAGTTGGGCCGTCGAGGGCCTATGAGCGGCGCAGCAGGCCCCGGAGAAGGGGCGCAGCCCGCCTCCTCCCCCGCTGCTTCCTCCCTCTCCCTCGGGAGTGCCTGGGGCCCGTCCGTGGCCAAGCCCCCTGACCACGTTGCCGGTCACCCCACCCAGGCCAGGCCCAGCTGAGCCGGCCTTCCTGACAGCCCCCACGCACAGGGGTCTCCCTCGCTGGGGCCAGCTGAGCCCACGCGGTCCTCCTCCCAGCTCAGCCCCGCGTGGACTGTCACCCGTCCAGGAGGGGGTGGCGGGCGGCTCTGAGGCCGAGGTGGGGCAGGTCCCTGACGATCAGAGCCATGCTGAGGCTGCACCAGGGCCTGGGCGGTGGAGCTGCCAGGATGGGCTCCCTGAGCTGCTTCCCCGTGCCTGGCCCACGCGGGGCTCACTTCCGGGCACCAGCCGCGTCGGAGGACAGACGGGCCGTCCAGCCTGTCATCAGCTGCGTGACAGTGAGCTCCGAGCAGGGACTTGAACCCAGGTCTCCTGTGCTGCTGCCTGGCTGGTGGACTTCCCGACTTAGTGGCACTGAGTGGCCTTGAGGGGGGAGTTGGGGTCAGGGGGTGAAGGTGGTGCTGGAGCTCCAAGTCCTGGGGTGGGGACGAGGGGCAGCATCTCTGGCCTGGGAGACCCAGGCCTGGCCTAGGCAGCCGGTGGGGCCAGCTCCTCCCCTCTTGGGTGCCCACATGCCCCACGGGCTGCTCCTGGGCTGGGGAGGGGCCCCCGAGACCCTCCCTCAGGGAGAGGACTATTCCCCCGACTCTGCACCCACGCCCAGCGACCGCAGCCGCCCGGGGTCTGCTGTCCTGCGGCTGGTGAGTGTGGCCAGTGTCCCTCTGGTGTCCCCAGGCCTGGGCGCCCGGCCTGCCCCTCGATTGGTAAAGACTGCCCCAAATCTCCTGGACCGCAGCCTCCTTTGAGGGAGCCGTCCGCTGCTGGGTGCCCCGGGGGGGCCGGTCCCCCCGAATAGCAGCCTCTCTTCCCCACGTGATGAGAGCGGCTGGCCAGCCGGGCAGGGAGGACGCTGCTGAGACCCGGCGCCACGCAGGGCTTCGGGCAACTGTGGGCAATGGGCCTTCGCGAAGCTGCCCGAGGACGCCCTGCAGCAGGGGGTCCTGGGAACCGACCCGAGCCGCAGGGCCCTCGCCAGCCTCCAGGGAGAGACCCTCCCAGTGCTGCCCCGGGTCTGCGGTCGGCTGTCCCCGCCACACCCTCCTCCGACCTGCCCTCACCCTCCCAGCCTTTGTCCATCTGCCTGCCCCTCCGCTCGGGTCATTCAGGATGTACAGTAGCCACCTCTGAAAAGGTGAAAGAGGCAGGTGCAGTTAATCGTAAAAATATATTTCATTTCAACCCAGCATATCTAAAATATTACATTTCGCCGTGGAATCGTATGTAAATTATTAGCACGTTTCCGCACATTCTTCTCTTCAGGCTGGGCCTTTGCACGCAGAGTACGGCTCCTTTTGGCCGCGTTCCAGGAGCTCGGGGGGCCACGTGTGGCCGTGTGACCGTGTGTGGGGGAGGGGCCTGGGAGCACAGGAAGCTCCTGCCACGTGCCCACTGGAGCCCGGGGCCGTGCTCTGGGCTCTGTCTGCCACGTCGAGGCTGCGGGCTCCAGGGAAGTGCTCCTGACCGCCCCTCACATACCGCATCAGGGTGCCGGGGGATGCCGAGAAGCAGGACCCCCCTGGAGCTCTGCTGCCCTCCCACCCTGGGCCCGGCCTTCTGCACCTCACCTGTGGGCCGACCTGGGCCCTGAGCCCTGGAAACACCCTCCACGGGCCTCAGTTACCCTGTTTCTTTTCAGCCTGGCCTGAGAGCTGACGCCTGCTGGCAGGGAAAGAGACCCTGGTGTCTTAGTCCGTTTGGGCCGCTGTAACAAAATATCAGTACCATAGATGGTGGCTATAAACAGCAGAAATTTGTCTCTCGCAGTCCTGGAGGCTGGAAGTCTGAGATCAGGGTGGCAGCATGCTTGGGTTCTAGTGAGGGCCCACATCCAGGTTCTGTGTCCTCACGCAGTGGGACACAGCTCTGTGCCGTCTCTTTTATGAGGGCACTGATCCCATTCACCAGGGCTCCACCCTGGTGACCCAATCACCTCCCAAAGGCCCCACCTCCCTAATTGGGGTTAGGTCTCAACATACAAATTTGGGGGCCACAAGCATGCAGGCCACAGCATCTGCGTGGCTCCCAGGTGGTCTGCAGCCACGGCTCCAGGTGGGGGTAGGGCACCCCCAGGTCCAGATGCTTTCATCGCAGGCACCGTCTGGCGTGGGCGGGAGCAGGGGCCCCTACGGATTCACTCACTGGCCTGTCCGCGGAAGATGGGTGATGGTTGATTTTCCTCCAGAGAAGCAAAGTAGGGAGAAGGAACTGGCGTGGGAGATCCCCTGTCGCGGAGACCCGGGTGCCCTTGCAGCCCTGCATGTCACAATCAAACACATGCTCTGGAGGAAAGCTCCTTACTCTGTCCAGCCTCTTGCCAAGCCCGCAAGACGGGCCGTGAATCCAAAAGCTCTGACAGAGCCGCTGCTGTCCCGGCTGCCGTCAGGGCTGGGACTCTGATTCCCAAGAGGAAGTCCAAAACGAAACAGTTTCACTAGTGAAAGGAGAGCCGCGGAGGGGAGGGCAGATACCAGAAGTGGGAAAGCTTCGCTCTGAGCTCTTCCACCAGATGGTGTGACTCGGTGAGGGTCCCCTCCCCCGGGCGAGGCACCCCACTCCACTTGGTGCCAGGGTGCCCACCCAGCCAGCTTTGGTGGCCCGTCCTCTAGGGTGGGTGATACAAGGCCCCACCCCCCAGGGGTAGACGTTTTTGCCCGAGAGCAAATCAGGACAAACTACAAGGTCGGAGAGGGGTGCATTTTTCCCTGGGAAAATGCATGCTTGCGGAAAATAAATCGTTTAACAACTTAGATTTGCTACATTCCAGAATAGAGGCGAGTTGGTGAAGGGTGGGTGCAGCTTTTTACCTGGCACCATGGAGCCGGGCCCGGTCCCGGTAGAGGAGGGTGGGCCCACGTGGCACGGAGACCCGGGGTGACCTGTCCCCAAGGCAGGGGGAGCCGGGGCCTCTCCCCTTGGGCCTCTGGAGCGGGGCCCTCCCAGGGTCCCCTCAGCCTTCTTAGGTGTGGGCTGGGGACAGCCTGGAGCCGGGAGAGGCTGGGAGCCGGCAGAGGCTCCGTGTTCCTGAACACCCTGGGGCAGCCACTGCCCGGAAGTGGCCGCGCTTCCCATGGAGAAGGAGGGCACGCTGGCCGGGGCCCTTCCCAGCTAGGCGCTGGGTGGGCAACCCTGCGGGCACAGACCTCTGGGAGGGCCCTGGCCTGCTTGCTCTCTGCCACGGCTGGACCTCAGCTGTGCTCCTGCCCCGAGGGTTTTTCCATCCTTGTGCTGAAGCCTCAGAGAGCAGGCAGGCCTTTCTGCTCACAACCACGAGTTCTGTGTCTGTGTGTATGGGTCTCTCTGTGTCTCTGTGTGTGTGTCTGTGTGTGTATGGGTCTGTGTGTTTGTGTGTGTCTGTGTCTGTGTGTCTGTGTCTGTGTGTGTCTGTGTGTATGGGTGTGTGTCTGTGTGTGTATGGGTCTCTGTGTGTGTGTGTGTCTGTGTGTATCTGTGTGTATGGGTCTCTGTGCGTGTGTCTGTGTGTGTCTGTGTGTGTGTCTGTCTGTCTCTGTGTCTGTGTGTGTGTGTCTGTGTGTGTGTGTGTGTGTCTGTGTCTGTGTGTATGGGTCTCTGTGTGTGTGTCTGTGTGTCTGTCTCTGTGTCTGTGTGTGTGTCTGTGTCTGTGTGTATGGGTCTCTGTGTGTGTGTCTGTGTGTCTGTCTCTGTGTCTGTGTGTCTGTGGGTCTGTCTCTGTGTGTGTCTGTGTGTGTGTCTGTCTCTGTGTGTGTCTGTGTGTCTGTCTGCCTGTCTCTGTGTGTGTGTGTCTGTCTGTCTGTCTCTGTGTGTCTGTGTCTGTGTGCATGGGTCTCTGTGTGTGTGTGTCTGTGTGTGTGTCTGTGTCTGTGTGTATGGGTCTCTGTGTGTGTGTGTGTCTGTGTCTGTCTCTGTGTGTGTCTGTGTCTGTGTGTATGGGTCTCTGTGTGTGTGTCTGTCTCTGTGTGTGTCTGTGTGTCTGTCTGTGTGTGTGTCTGTGTGTGTGTCTGTCTGTCTCTGTGTGTGTCTGTGTGTGTGTCTGTCTCTGTGTGTGTCTGTGTGTGTGTCTGTCTGTCTCTGTGTGTGTCTGTGTGTGTGTCTGTCTCTGTGTGTCTGTCTGTCTCTGTGTGTCTGTGTCTGTGTGTATGGGTCTCTGTGTGTGTGTGTCTGTGTGTCTGTCTCTGTGTCTGTGTGTCTGTCTCTGTGTGTCTGTGTGTGTCTGTCTGTCTCTGTGTGTGTCTGTGTGTCTGTCTCTGTGTCTGTGTGTGTGTCTGTCTCTGTGTGTGTGTGTGTGTGTGTCTGTGTGTTTGTGTGTGTCTGTGTCTGTGTGTATGGGTCTCTGTGTCTGTGTGTCTGTGTCTGTGTGTGTGTCTGTCTGTCTCTGTGTGTGTGTGTGTGTGTGTGTGTCTGTGTATGGGTCTCTGTGTGTGTCTGTGTATCTGTCTCTGTGTGTGTCTGTCTGTCTCTGTGTGCGCGCACACACGTCTGTGTTCTCTGCCCCAGAGCTGAATCCTGAGTCTCCTCCTGACCGGGGTGTTTCCTGCCGGGAGGCCGAGGCTGGAGGGGCTGTCCGCTGTGCCGGGCGGTGCTGGGCCCCGTCCTTCGAGCTTCCCTGGGGTGCTGGTCTCTCAGGCCCGCCTCCTGCCCTCCTTTCTTCCTCTCAACTTTGCCCTCCCTCCCCCTCCCCCTCCCCCTCTCCTTCCTGGCAAGCAGATCGAAATCCAAACTTGTTGTGAACTTCTCCCCTGCAGTTGTCCGCTGCCCCTTCCAAGTTAAATATTACTCACGGAGATGAGAGCCCGCTGGGCAGCACTGGCCTGGAGGTGGACCGGTCTGGAGAAGGTGCTGGGCAGAGGCCAATGCCAGGCCTGCGGCGGCTGTGGGACTGGGGGTGGGGCTGGGGTGGCAGCCGGGAGCCCCACCCTTTGAAGTGGGCTGTTCCTTAACCCCTGTGCTGTGCCCAGAACAGGCAGGACAGCGGGCAGCGGGGCCCTGGGCGGGGTGGGGAGGGGCCGCCCAGGGGCCGAGAGGGGCTTGGCCTGGGCCTGGCGAGGGCCCTCCCATTGGCTGGTGGCTCCTGCCCTGTGCCAGGCTGGGGGCGGGACTGGGAACAAATGTTCCGAGAAGTAGCCTGTCTCTTTCGAATCGATTCCCCTTATCTCGCTCTCAGTTTTCCCAGCAGCGAAGTGGAGGCACAGGGGTGTTGGGTACTGGACGTCCCTTCCTCCTCTGGGGAGGCACCCACCTGCTCACCCGGCAGCTGCTCCACCCCGCCTGCCAGCGATGGGCTGTGGCTCTGGGGGCCTCCGGGCCGGCTCAGAGCAGGGTTCCCCAAACCCCCATCCCCCGGGGGCAGCAAAGCTGGGTTTGCCCACCCTCCTCTCACTACCTGCTCCACCCCTCTGCGTGGACCCCAATGGGACCCAAGCGTGCCCTCGCCTTAGGGCCTTTGCACCTGCTGCACCCTGCCCTCAGTGCTCACCTCTTACCCATCTCAGGGCTCTGCTGAATGGCCCTCATGAGGAGCACGCCCCTCTGCTTGGTATCCCACCCCCCTCACCCTAGTCTTTTTTTTTTTTTTTTGGCTGCGCCGGGTCTTAGTTGCGGCACACGTGATCTCTTTAGTTGTGGCATGTGGACTCTTAGTTGCAGCACATGGACTCTTAGTTGCGGCGTGCATGCGGGATCTTGTTCCCCGACCAGGAATCGAACCCGGCCCCCCCTGCGTTAGGAGCACAGAGTCTTACCCACTGGACCACACCCTGGTCTATTCTTAAGAGCATATACTCCCGACTAATATAGAACATATGGAAATTTAATTTTTCATTGTCTCCCACGAAACTGTAAGCACTTGAGAACAGGAATTCTTTTCTGCTTGTCACAGTTTGGCCCTTGATAAACCTGGTGGAAGAAATCAATTACACAGTCACGCCTGGCATGGGGTCTCACCCATAGGCACTCACTGCCCCTCAGGGCCTGAGCCCCCAGCCTGCACTTGGGTCCTAGCCTGGGCAGGATGCGTCTGGCTGACCAGAGCTCTGACCAGGGCCCCCTGTGAGGGGGGTCTAAAGGGTGCAAAGGAAAGGGCTGGGCAGTGGCTGTCCCGGGAGTCTGAGCCTTACATAAAAGCCCCGAGGGAGTTCGTTCCCTGGTGGCCTCGTGGTTAGGATTGCGCACTATCACTGCTGTGGCCTGGGTTCAATCCCCGATCGGGGATCTGAGATCCCAGAAACCATGCAGCGTGGCCAAAAAAAATTAAAATAAAATAAAATATTAAAAAAAAAATCCAAGGGAGAAGGGTGGAAGGACAGAGGCACACAGAGTCCCGCGCGGGTACCTGCGGTAATGTAACGGTGGGGCGGCCACCTGACCTGTTCTGGGGCCACAGGCCTTCCATCCTTGACCTTCACGCCCCGCAGTGTGAAGCCTGCCCCCTGCCCCTCACTGTCCCACAGCTCGCAGACCCTGTGTCTCCGGTCCAGACGGAGTTCGTTGGGGTAGGTGCTTAACCGGACAGGCCACGTGTGCACCCCTGCTGGAGCCACCTCCACTCGGCGCGGGTCTGCTCCGGCCCGGGCCCTCTCTCTCGGGGCCTCCTCCAGGCCTGAGGACAAAGCATCAGGCTGGGGAGTGTCCTGGGGGAGCAGTGGAAAGGCCCGCCTGTGCCCCCCGGGAAAGTGCTCTGCACAGCTTTTCGTGAACATGTCTGTGTGGGGCTCTGGAGACGGGGCCGCCCACCGGCCTGCCTCCTGCCCAGACCTGCGAGTGTGCCTGCCTGTGTCAGACGGAGGCGAGTTGGGACTTCGTACCTGAAATGCAGCAGGAGGGCAGGAATGTGAGCCTTGAAACCACCTTCCTGCGATGTTGTTTCTGGGAGCAGGGACGGCAGCTAATGAGCTATCGAAGTGTCTTCTTTGCCCTTCTGGGTGCTGGCGGCGTAGAGTGTGGCCCCAACCATCGGCCTGGCCCGTGCCAGCGGCTCTGACCCCCCACGAAGCCCCCGCAGTCCTGCCTGCTCCCCTTCTCCTCGGCCCCAGACCCAGTGTCTGCTTTCTGGCTGGGGCTGGGGTTCACACCGTCCGTCCCAAGCCCTGTGGGGCGATGGGGAGAAGCAGGCCCTGCTTAGGGGAGGGGACCCCGGCATCCCACCAGGCAAGGTAGCCTCTGCAGGCCCAGGGGCTGGGGGTGCTGGCTCTTTGGGACTCCTCCGCTGGAGGAAGAACTCCTTCTTCTGACCGTGGCAGGGACGCGGGGCTCTCCATGCCGAACTCGCCCGTCTAGCGAGGCCCTGCCAAGACTTCTCAGCCATTTCGGCAAATGTCTGAGTCCACGACAAAGCAAGTGTCCAGAGGTGGGGTGGACCTCCAGTCCTGAGTGTCCCCACCCTCAGGGCAGCCCTCAGGCTGGGCATTGAAGGGACAGCTGAGTAAAGTGCAGTCCAGATAGAGACACAGCCCGGTGACCAACTGCAGGACACCTCAGCCCAGGAGGAGGGACCAAGGCGCCCCGGTCCTGCAGCCAGACCAGGATCAAGGTGTGGAGCCTGAGGCCCGTGGACCACACAGCCCGGAGGGCAGTAGCCCCGGGGCCGGGCAGTGTGACAGCCTCACCCAGGGGACCGACACCCACGGGCAGCTGGCACTTAAGAGACCAGGCCACAGGGCCTCCGGTGCTCCTGCTGCCTGCACGGCCCCAGCACGGTCACCACAGGGGCCACACAGGGGCCACCGGGGCCGCGGCAGCTCCCACAGGGCAGCGGCGCGGCAGGGAGCCCGGGCGGAGGGACCCGGGGAAGGGCCTGGCCAGCGGGCAGCGGGCACGGGGAGGCGGCGGGGCCCACGGAGGCTCAGCCAGGCGGCCCCGCGTGGCGGCAGCGGCGGGAGGCCTGGGCGGCAGGAAAGGGAAAGGTGACGTCATTGCCGCCTGGAATCTGCTGTTTGGAGGCGTCGCCATGGAGACCGGAAGGCTCAGGGTGGGTAAAAATAGCAAACCCAAGAGGGTGTAAGTTCCAAGAACGCGAGTCTCTGAAAAGAAAGGAAAACACGGTCTCGTTCGTTCCCCGTTTCTCGAGGAGGACAGAGGCCGGGGGCTGGGAACCGGGGGAGGGGCCGCCGGGCTTCCGGCTTGGCCGCCACCCGCCGGCCCGCGGTCCCCAGGGTCCCTGCCGCCCGCCCGCCCGCCGGGAGCTTTGTCCCCAAGCAGGGCGTGGTGCACGCCAGGCTCCCGGCGGGGGCGTCTGGAGTCCGCTTCCTCCGGGCGGGGCTGGCGGGAGGCGGCGCTGGGGCCACTTTCCCCCGAGGCGGGGCCGGAGCGCGGGCCACCGAGCGGCCCCAAGCTTGGCCGCCGGGCCCAGAGGAGCGGGGAAGGGCCGTCCCGTGGGAGAAGCTCGCGGTGGGCCTGGCCCCGCCGGCCCCACGGCCGCCCCTCCCGGAGCTTCCTTCCAGGCAACGAGGGGACCTGCCTTGCTCCTCTCCAGGCCGGGAGCCGGCTTGGCCCTCCGAAATGCCCAACACACGCTGTCTGGACACCCCTTCAGCTGTGTCCTCTGGGGGCCCACTGCGTCCGCCTGGTCCCCGGCCACAGAAATGAGGCAGGAGGCCTGAGGTCCCCGGGCCCTTCTCCCCCTGGGAGGACCCCCGCAGCGTCAAGGGGCTCCTGGGCTGGTACCCCCCTCTGGAAAGCAGCGCTGTCCTGCTGGGGCCTCCAGTGGCACTTCGCCAGGCAGCCTCTGTCCTGACCAAAGGGGACTGCTGCTCCTCCGGAGAACACGAGTCCTGGCTGACATGTTGCTGGGATCGGGGCCCACGGATGACCCAGGTGCCCTCAGAGGAGCCCACAGCACCAGCTGCGGGTGCCCGTGGGGATGGGGGCGACTCCCAGACCCAGAGGGAGGCAAGCCCATCCCCATCCCTGGGACAGCGACCGGTAATGGCAGGGCCCCGTGCCCTGGGGAAATCCCTTCCTTCCTCCCCCTCACGCCTGAGGCTGGGGGTGGGGCTGCGTCTCTGCCCACAGCCCTCCCAGGGAATCTGGAAGGAGGTGCCGTCTCTTCTCTCCCACCCTTGTTCTGCGGGGTGGGGGGAGCCCCCTCCCCACGCAGGGTCGGGGGCGGGCCCTGGGAGCCTGGGGGTTTTGCCTCTCATGCCCAGATGCCCTTGGCTGGTGATGGCTGATGGTTGGAGAGGGAAGGGGGGAATGGAGCCCCGTGTAGGGGGAGCTCAGTCCCCCAAGAAATAGCTCGGATGCCTTATGTAATGAGTGAGCTCACTGCAGCGCCTGCCAGGAGTGACAGCAGGAGGGCGGGAGGGGCCTGCTCTGGAACGGAGTGTGGCTCCGGTGTTTTACGATTTACGAGGAGAGAGGGGCCCAGGGCCTGTGCAGCAGGAGGGGACTGCAGAGGCTGGGCCTGGGTTCTCCTGGGGCGGGAGGGGCCGGGGAGGGAGCAGGGCCCGGGTGCCGTGGACGGGCCTGGGGTCCGTAGGCCGAGACCCCCCTGCTCCTCCTGAGTATCCAAGTCTCTCTGGGAAGCCGCGTGGGGCGCCTTGGAGGGGTGGGCGCCAGCTGCCCTCTGTCCTCCTTCCCTCTCCCCTTCCCGTGACGCTCACCCAGGGCGGACACTGCTCCGAGGACGGCCTCTCCATCCTTTCTTCCCTGCCGGAGACCTGGTCCGCTGCCCCTTCGTGCCCCCTCCCCTCTGGGGTGTGCAGCGACCCCCCACCTCCTGTGCGACAGGCCAAAACCCCAGAGCCAGCCCAGCCACCCTCTGTCTCCTGGAGATGCAGCCTCAGGCCCAGAGAGGGGAAGGGGCTCAGGGCGGCTGCAGCAGCCGTGTGCGGTGCCCCTCGGCCCGTAGGAGCGGCTCCCACGGCACCCCACCCGGCCCGGGGATACCTGCCCCCGCACCGGTGGCTGGGCCCGGCGTGAGGTGCCTCGTGTCAAGAGACCTCCCTCAGACCGTCCACCAAGATTTACTGAGAGTCTGCCCACCACTCACTGCCTCGGGTCCCTGATGGGGAAGCGACAGGTCCCAGGCAAAAGGAGGCAGACCCCAGGGCCTGGGTAGGGGCTCAGGGCGGGGCAGACCCGCTCCTAGGGAGTGTGTTTGGGGGGGACGGGGAGAACGAGGCAGTTGGAGAGGCCGTGGGCCCAGGAGACGGGGATGGGGCCTGTCCTGGTGCTGTAGGGGCGAGCATCCCTGGTGGAGCGGAGCAGGACGTGGGGGTCCCTCTGGATCTCAGGTGTCACTGGGCTGCTGGGAGGTCGAGTGGGCGTGTTCCGAAGGCAGGCTCCCGTGTTGCTTCACCCCTCCACTGAGGTCTCTGGGGTCCGGCCCTCAGAGCCCCCACCTGTACCCGGCCCCCCACCCCGACCACTCATCACAGCCACCTGCCCACGCCCTGCTGCGGGCGGCTGGGTCTCACCCGGGCTCCCACATCCTTACCGCACGGCGCACTGGGCAGGTCCCGGGCCACCCCGGCCTTGGTGTGCCCTGCCGTGACACGGGATGGTGACCCCGCACCCTCAGCGCCACCTGTGCACGTGAGTGTGTCTCATGAGCCCTGGGCCCCGAAGAGGTCCTACTGTCATTGCCGGCAGCTTGGGCCCCTGGAGGATGCCTTTGGAAGGTGCTGGTGGGAGCTTCCTGCAAGCGAGGACCTGCCTTTCCGCCCCCATCCTGTCCCTTGTGCCCACCTGGCGCCTCTCAGCATCGTCTGCTGGGCAAGGGCACATTAGGGGGTCCCCGAAGGGCCCAGGTCCCCCTCACACCCAGCTCGGCACCCCTGCCCCTTGTCCCGGGGCCCAGGGCCACGGGGCACGGGCGGCCACCCTGTGATCAGCGGGGTGTGGCCAGCAAGGGGCACGTTCTGTCCGGAGCAGCCCAGGACGCTTTGGGGGACAGGGTCCTGTGGGCGGGGGCAGGTCGCAGGGAAGGTGCCCACAGAACGCCCTCCAGGCTGAGGATGTGTCCCCAGAGGCAGGGGCTGGGAGCCGCGGGTGGCTGAGGCCTGTGCGTCCCTCCCTCATTCCAGCTCCTTCCTCCTGCTACTCCTCAACCTCCAGGGTTTGTGCTGGCCGAGCAGGGGCGGGCGGGGTCTCCCTCCCCCCTGGGGAAGGGGCTCCAGAGCCAGCCTTGTGTCCCCGGCCTGGGGCCAGGGCGTAAACGTGGGCCTGAGCAACTGCCTGGTTCCCGGGACTGCCCCCGCCCTGCCCGGGCCCCGGAGGCCAGGCGGCCTCAACGTTGCCCCCCAGGGCTTCGTCCGCGGCTGAGGCCGGGCCTGCTGTGTCGGGGCCACGGGGTGGGCATCTGGGTGGCTCTGGTTGGCACAGGGAAGGGGCCCATTCTTCCCTTCCCTCCAGGAAGACAAGGGCAGCTCCTGGACAGGGGCAGGACTTGGGGGCTGCTGCCCGCAGTGGGAGATGGGCAGGACTTGGGGGCTGCTGCCCGCAGTGGGAGATGGGCAGGACTTGGGGGCTGCTGCCCGCAGTGGGAGATGGGCAGGACTTGGGGGCCCGGGGTGAGGCAGCCAGCCCACCCTCATGGCCAATGGCGACTCCCACGCACCGTGGCCAGGTCCTCTGCTCAGCTCCCCGAGCACCAGCTCAGCTGACCCCCACGAGGCAGGTCTGGGCTGAGTGCTGGGTGCAGGAGCCACGTGTGACCCGGCCCAGGCCTTGGTCCCCAACCACCTCTGGGGAGGCACACACACACCCTTGGCCCCTGGATGAGTAGTCCTTATATGGGCCACGAGGCTGACCCCACAGAAGGTTCCATGAGGGAAGGGGGTCCCTCCCAGACAGAATGGTCCAGGGGAAACAACAGGGAAGGTCAACAAGACTGAAGCAGATTCTTTGGAAAACTAGAAAATGCAGGTCAGCACAAGGAAGAAATTAAAAATATTTTGCAGTTCCCGCACTTGGCAAAACCACTTTCTTGTCTCTGACGTAGAAACTGAAGACCATAAATGTCTGAGCACCACATTGGCTGTGCCGATGATTGACAGCGCTCCATCATCATTCAATTTAAAACTTTTTGGGACTTCCCTGGCAGTCCAGCCGTTAAGACTCTGCACTTCCACTGCAGGGCGCACGGGTTCGATCCCTGGTCTGGGAACTAAGATCCCACATGCCGTGCGGTGCGGCAAAATAAACTTTTTGTGATTCCCATTTTATTCCTTCTTTAACTGATGACTTATTCTAAGTGTGTTCTTTAATGTCCCATACTGTGGCATTTTGGGGGGGTGGAATGTGAGTTCGTCTTTTTGTTGTTATTTATTTTTAGTTTAGGGTTATGATTCGTTCGTTTTAATTCTTACCAAAGAAAGATAGATACATAGATGAAAGGAACAAAAAGAACCCAAAGGGTTAAGATTCTTTGGACAAGTCTGTGGTGGTCACTAAGCCATCTCCGTCCGACCCTGGGTCCAGTGGCCTGGCCTCAGCCTCTCTCAATTCTTTCAGCCGTTTCTTGTCTGATTTTTCTCCATTTTTCTAAATTGTGTTCTCTTGCTGCTTCTTTCTTCGTTTACAAGTTTTGGACATTGTGAGATGGAGTAGCTATGGCCCAGCACCCTCTGTCCTCACCTGACTTTCTCTTTTCTCTTCTTAAATGACCTAAGTTGTTGTTTACACTATTATAACTATGTCAACACTGTTCACTGCTAAGCCAAGTGGTGAACTCTACTTAGGTTTTCTCTTTGTCTTTCCTGGAGTTAACATTTGCTTTGCTTTCTTTTTCATCTGCTGAGTTTGTTCCTATAGCTAATATCTCCTACCTCATCCAGGAGGCTCTCCATACAGTTTTGGATCTAGTCAAATACATCCTATATTCCATCAGATCCTCGTTTCCCTGTCACCCTTTGCCCTCTTGTCCTGTTCTGGGCTGGTTGCTTTCTGGGCTCCTCCTCCAGGCTGGTGGGCAGAATCTCTACGTCCCCTTCATGGACCAGACAGCCCCTTCTCAGCCTGTATGGTCATGGTGGAAGCCTGGTTCCAGCTCCCATTTGAGAAATGGCCTGTGGCCTCAACTCCTTCCCACCGTGGCCTTAAATCCCTGACCTTAGTGGTGTGAGGCCAACTCCAAGCCCCGTGTAGGCTGCTTGGTCTCCACCCTGCTCACCCCTGGGCCTTGCCTTCCGTCCTTGTCTCCAGCTCTGCGGAGCTCCCTTCCTTCCGAATTTTCACATTTATACATTTAAAGAGCGACCTATATTCCCTGGCTTGTGCTCGCGTTGGACCAGGAAGGGGGTCCAGCTCCTCCACCATCCGGGCTGGAGTTGCAGCAGACACTCATGGGGCTCTGCTTGTACTCCCCAGGCCTGACCTGCCTTGCCCAGCGGTAGGGCTTCCAGCGGCCCCAGGCTGGAGCCCGCTCCGCTAGGCAGCTCAGGCTCACAAGGCTCAACAGAGAATCCAGGCCTCTTCCCCATGACGTTCTCAAAAATAAATTTTGTGTTTTCTAACCATCTCAAGCTAACAGAGAAGTTAGAACTTGCAAGAATGGTACAGGAACACCACCCCTCATGCCCCACAAACCATTTGAGAGTGAATTGCTGACATGGGGCAATATCCATCACACCCCACAGCACCAAGTCCCAGGTAGGGCTGCTGCCCTCTGAGCCTCAGGCCACATCCAAGGCTTTCTGGTCCCTCCAATAACATCGTTTCTAGTAACGAGATCCAGCCAGTGACCACACGTTGCCCTGAGCCGTCGTATCTTTTGTCTCCATCGGTCCGGAATATTCCTCAGCCTTTCCCTGACCGTCATGAGCCTGACACCTTTGAAGGTTCCAGGCCCGTCTTTCTGTACAAAGTCCCTCTGTGTGGGTGTCGGAGGTTTCGTCACGGTCAGGTGCAGGTTATGCCTCTTTGGCAGGAGAGTCACAGAAGTGACCATCCCACCCTGTCAGGTGGTGCAGGGTTACAATTGATCTGATGACTGCTGGTGTCCACGGATGGCTCGGTTTGGGTGGTACTTGCCAGGGTCCCCTGGGAACTCACTCTTCTTCCTTTTGCAGTTGACGGGAGCCTTGTGGGGAAGAACTGTAAAATGATGCAAATAGCCCCTTTCTCATCAAACTTTCAAGTTACAAATCCATTTTATTTTAATAAATATTTAAATACACATGGCCCTGTGGTCTTCTACTTTACTTCACGGTTGTAATCCACGGCCATTATGATGATCTCCGACTTGCCACTGGGGGCCCTTCCTCTTCGAGCCAGCTACACGGCCTTTCAGTGTGTCCCTGTTATGCTCTGGGCTCTCCTACTTCCCCACACAGTAAGATGTTCCAGACTCGTCCTGTACTCTCTCTGCCCAAGCCCTACGACTAGTCATTTCTCCAAAGGACCCTGCTTCCTTTTAGTGGAGGATGGCATTTAGAAGCCAAGACACAGGTTCTCAGGGTGCTTGCTGCTGTTGGGGTGTCATTCCTCTAAGGGCCTCTCACTGCATTTATTTATCCCTTTCCATTTTTTTGTTTCTTTTTTTTTTTTTTTAAACATCTTTATTGGAGTATAATTGCTTCACAATGGTGTGTTAGTTTCTGCTTTACAACAAAGTGAATCAGCTATACATATACAGATATCCTCATACCTTTCCAGTTTTTAATTCCAATCTCTAACAGCGAGAGACCTGACGTGTCACCAGTAATTTGTTTCCTTATTTGCTCAATCCCATATGTAATCAATCTCCCTGCTCCAGTGGATGTCCCCTCCCTCCTTGGGCTCTGACCTCAACCAGGACGGCCCCCGGGGATGGCTCTGCACCCCAGGATCCCGTTCCAGGAGCCCGGGGTGACAGGCTGGTAACACACTCGGGTATCCTGCCTTCCCTCCCACCCTGATTTGTGTGTCCTGGAAACACCTCCCAAACACATATTTTCACTCAAATCTTTGTCTCAGGGTCTGCTTTTGGTGGAACTCAAAATAACATAAAAGTCTTTTCTAAATTTTTATCAAGCTCATGTTACTTAAGTAATTTTTTTTTTTCAAACTTAAAGTTTTAAAACAGTATCTCAGCACTTTCCTGACAATGGCAGTTTGTGCTTGTCTAAGACCAGGTGTTTCCCTCCCATGGAGTAGGGAGTAGGGAACAGGTGGGGCCAAGGAGGGCAGAGCTGTCTGTCGGGGTCTCTGTCAGGACCTGCTGATCGGAGCCTCGCAGCCCACTTCCCAGCTGGGCCTCTGAGCTGCCCCTGAGGCCAGGGGCACCTCATCACTGCCGGCACCCTCTTCTCTCAGGTCTCGGGGTGCTGCTGGCTCCAAAGCCCGCCCCCAGGTCCTGAATGATCTTGATCCCTTACAAGCAGTTTGCCGATCCTTGGCCTCCTTGGCCCCAGGACACGGAAGCACACGGGGCAGAACTTGATCTCCTTCCCCACTGGTCCCAGAGCCTGGCTTGTGCTCACGGGGGTACGAGCTCCACAAGTGTGTATTTATCTTGCAAGTGAACATGCACATGACCAGCTGCCCATACCCATCAGTGTGGCAAGGGCTGGAGAGTGAGCTGGGTGGGCCTGGTGCAGCAGGTTCCTGCCCCTGCCCCCCAACATGGCTGTGCCTGTGGCCTGGACCCTCCGCCTCACAGTGTGGTGCGTGGCCTGTGGCAGGGGTCAGTGGGGGGCGCAGGCCACTGGCCAGGGCAGCTGCTGCAATGAGCTGAAAGGAGGAAGGCCAGAAACTGGGGGCCCCCAACTGGGCTCATGGAGAAGACAGGGCCTGGCTGACTCTCTCTAAGTGCAGCTGTCCTGGCCCTCGGTGGGTAGGACGGCCTCGGCTGCTCCAGAAGCTCCGACATCTTTCGGGGAAGGAGACCTCAAGTCCACTGAGGCAGAGAAGTTTTAGCGACCAGTCCAGGCCCTCCCTGAATCTCAGGGCCCTTCACCCCTCACCTGTCCCCCACCCTACACCCACCCACTTCGGCTTCCATCTGGGTTCTGAATCTCTGGGAATGTTGGTCGTTCCACCTGGCCCCTTCCCAAGACCCCTTCCTGGAGCCCTGCAAAGCCAGAGGACGGGGGGTGGGCCGGGGGTGGGACACTGGGAGCCAGGCACTGCCTGTCCAGGGGGCCTCAGGCTCGGGGCTCTCCTGGGAGTGCCCACTTGGCCGAACGAGAAGGAGGAATTGTGCGTTCGGCTGGAAACCCTCCTTGGCCAGCCCTCTGGTTCTCCAACCATCTCCTTTCAATTACAGGTTGCCTGACTGTATGGGAGTCAAAGCCACGTGGAAGGAACGGACTCAGGTACAACAGAAATTTTTTTGGTCCAAATGGGACCAAGAAAACAGCCTTCGAAAGCAAAGAAGTCCCTTTTTTTGTTTTGTAAGGACCCCTTTCCTAGTTTTCCTGTGCCAGCACCCGTAGAAAAACCTCGCGTTGGGGGCACTGGGGTGAAGAGTGGAAGAGACAGTCCCCAGGGCACAGGCGAAGGTGGGAGAGGGTTCACGTCCATGGTGGGGAGTGGTCAGGTCTTCAGACGTGGAGCACTGCACCCCAAATCTCAAGGCCTCCCTTGAGATTCTGCAGCCATGCAGGTGTGGGGTCACCTGCCCATCCTAGCTGCATCTCCAGACACCTGCCCGTGCCTGAGGGGCGACAGAGGCCTGCAGAGACACCGGGTCGGCTCCCTGGGGGGCAGACACGGCCCTGGGGAGTGCTGGTTTGGGGCCAGTTCCAGCTTCCACTGGGAGGCAGGAGCAGTAGGTAACAAGCTGAAGGTCACACAGGCTGAAGTGGGCATGGCCCTCTCACCTCTGCCCAGCACTGTGGCCCCCCCCACGTGTCCCCCAGTGCCCAGGACAGCTTGGGTGCCCTTGTCCTATGGAGGAAAAGATGCCACTGCCCAGCTTGGCTGGACTGTCCTTCTGCCCTTGGCTTGAGCACCACCAGAATCGTCCTCCTGATCTCAAGTCCCCACCCCCTAGGCCTCTGCTGGATGCTGATTCCTCCGGGGGCCCCCCAGCCAGCCTGTCCAACTTCAGGCCCCGGTCTTGTCCCACCCAGCACTTTCTGGTTTGTCTCTCCCTCGTGATAGAGCCACGACGGACAGTGGGGTCTCCCACTGGCCATGCCCTGGGTGCCCTGCAGATGTGTCAATGGCTCCCTGGGCCTGGGGGGCTATAGGGTAAGGGTCGCGCCGGCTTGCCGGGGGCAGGAAGGAGCCAGCTTCCTGAAGACCCACCCTGGGCCTGGGCCTGGCAGCGACCTGGATGCAAGCCCTGCCCTGGAACTGGTGGGAGGTGCAGCCGCTGGCTGTGTGGGGGGACCACCGTGCTGCGTCATGGGGTGGTCGGCCCTGCGGCCAGTCATCCCTTGGGGGTGTTGTGTCGCGCCTGCATCGCTTGGGGGTCCCCAGAACAGGCTGCATGGTGTCTGTGTCCCGTGTGGGGTGTTGCAATCCCAACGTGTGTAGTAACCCACATCGTGCTGCTCGGTGTCCCTGTCCTATGTGGGACGTGGATCATCTGGCCTGGCGTCCCCATCGCCTGCGTGGGGACCCCGGGGGCTGGGAGGTGGGCGGTGGAGGGTGTGCCGCCCCGTCCCGAACGCCCCTCAGCTGGTTTGCGGTTGTAGTGGGGACCTTGTGTGGGTTTCTGGGCTCTGGCGGCGATGCGGCGGCGGGACGGGCGCCTTCGCAGCCTCGCAGGAAGCTGCCGCCACCGGATGGGGGGCCCGGGGCGCAGCCGCCGCCGCCGCCACCGCCCCCGCCGAGTGGCCTTCCGGCGGGCGGGCCCGAACGGAGCCGAATGGGGCTGAGTCCCGGACGGGCGGGGCCGAGCAGAGCCGAGCGGAGCCGAGCGGAGCCGAGTCGCGGCCGGGCGTGCCCGAGTGCAGCCGAGCGGGCCCGAGTCCCGGGCCGGCGGGCGGGCCCAAGCACGGCTGAGTGCGGCGGAGCGCCGAGCGCGGGCGGGGGGAGCGCGCGTTCCTGGAAGAGCCGGACCAGGGGGCGGGCGCATTCCTGGCCGGCGCTCGGCTGAGGCGGACGCGCGGCCCCAGACGACGCGCGGGGCGGGGCGGCGGCGCGGGGCGGGGCGGGGCGCGGGGCGGGGCGGCGGCGTGAGCTCAGCGCCCGGCGCTCAGTCCGAGCTGGAGCGAGCCGCCGGGAGGATGTGCGCCGAGCCCCGCGCCGCCGCCGCCGCCGCGGTCTGAGGCCGCCCCACAGGCGCTCCGCCGCCCCGGAAGCCGCGCGCGCGCGCGCGGGCGGGCGGGCAGGCCGCGGAGCCGGGCGCGGGCGGCGGGGTGGGCGCGGGCCGGGCCGGGAGGCCGGCGGCGGGCGCGACGCGGCCGGCCAGCGCCGCCGGCACGAGCCGGGCGGGCGCCGCGCGGTGGGAGGAGCGGGGCGGCGGCGGCGCGCCGCGCGAGGACGGCCCGGCGGGCCCCGCGCCCGCGCCCCCGCTCCTCCCGGGCCCCTCGGCCTCGGTCGCCGCGGCGATTCGCGCCTCGCGGCGCCGGCACCTGCCCGCGCGCCCCCCGCGAGCCCCGGGCCCGCGAGCGTTGGCGTTGGCGTTGGCGGCGCGCGCTGGGGCATGCCCCGCGCCTAGGGCCCGGGGGGCGCGCGGGGGGCGCGCGGGGGGCCCGGGCGGCGGCGGCGGCGGGCGCGGCGCGGGGCGCGTGGATGTGGCGCCGGGCCCGGGCGGCGGCGGGCTCCAGCGGCGGGACCCCTTCGCCCCGCCCGCCTTCCCCTTCGCTCCCCCGGGCGAGGCCGAGGCCGCGGCCGTGATCGGCCGGGAGCCGGCGGCGGGGGGAGGCCGGGGCCGGGGCCGGGGGCGCCGCCGGGGCGCGCGGGGCAGCGGCGGGGGCCGCGGGGGCCCGGGCGCGCGGGAGCGGGAGCGGCCTGGGGAGCCGGAGCGCACCATGGAGGCGGCGGCGGGCGGCCGCGGCGGCTTCCAGCCGCACCCGGGGCTGCAGAAGACGCTGGAGCAGTTCCATCTGAGCTCCATGAGCTCGCTGGGCGGCCCGGCCGCCTTCTCGGCGCGCTGGGCGCAGGAGGCCTACAAGAAGGAGAGCTCCAAGGAGGCGGGCGCGGCTGCGGTGCCGGCGCCGGTGCCCGCGGCTGCCGAGCCGCCGCCGGTGCTGCACCTGCCCGCCATCCAGCCGCCGCCGCCCGTGCTGCCCGGGCCCTTCTTCATGCCGTCCGACCGCTCCACGGAGCGCTGCGAGACCGTGCTGGAGGGCGAGACCATCTCGTGCTTCGTGGTGGGCGGCGAGAAGCGCCTCTGTCTGCCGCAGATCCTCAACTCGGTGCTGCGCGACTTCTCGCTGCAGCAGATCAACTCGGTGTGCGACGAGCTGCACATCTACTGCTCGCGCTGCACGGCCGACCAGCTGGAGATCCTCAAAGTCATGGGCATCCTGCCCTTCTCGGCGCCCTCGTGCGGGCTCATCACCAAGACGGACGCTGAGCGCCTGTGCAACGCGCTGCTGTACGGCGGCGCCTACCCGCCGCCCTGCAAGAAGGAGCTGGCGGCCAGCCTGGCGCTGGGCCTGGAGCTCAGCGAGCGCAGCGTGCGCGTGTACCACGAGTGCTTCGGCAAGTGCAAGGGGCTGCTGGTGCCCGAGCTCTACAACAGCCCGAGCGCCGCCTGCATCCAGTGCCTCGACTGCCGCCTCATGTACCCACCGCACAAGTTCGTGGTGCACTCGCACAAGGCCCTGGAGAACCGGACCTGCCACTGGGGCTTCGACTCGGCCAACTGGCGGGCCTACATCCTGCTCAGCCAGGACTACACGGGCAAGGAGGAGCAGGCGCGCCTCGGCCGCTGTCTGGACGACGTCAAGGAGAAGTTCGACTACGGCAACAAGTACAAGCGGCGGGTGCCCCGGGTGAGTGTCCCGCGCCCCGGCCGGGCCCGGGGAGTGAGTGGGAGGGCGGGCTGCGGAGAGGGTGGGGGTCCCTCCTGGGCCAGGGGCTCTGCCTCCCCTGCACGTGTCTCAGGGTTTGGTTTGGCTTTAAGGAAACTTGGGGTGGCGTTGGCGTTCCCGTAGATGGCCATGTAGTTGGGAGGAAGGTCCTCCCGTCCGACTCCTAGGACAAGCCGCTTCCCTGGTTGGGGGCCTCGAGGGCAGGCCAGGGTGGGTGAAGCCTTCCTGAGGCCCATAGCCGGTGCCCAGCTGGGCCGGGAGGGGCAGGCTTCAGACCTCGGACTCTTCTGCCCTGAGTCCCGGGAAGTTTGATCCCGGCCGGGCCCAGGCTGCAGCTGGCAGCCCAGGCCTTCATGGGGCCCAAGGAGGTGTCCGGGCCGAGTTGGCGGAAGGGACCCGCCCTGGCCCTAACGCTCCTGGGCTGGCACTCAGAGGGGCGCCTGCCCCTGTGTCCTAGCAGGCAGAACTTGGCCAGGCAGGGCCTGTTTGTGCCTTGAAGGTTTGGGAGACAGGCACTAAACCGAAGCCAGGTGTTCGGGCCGTGGTGGCAGGGGGCCGAGACTCGGCGACTCCAGCTCTGTGTGTCTGCCCTGACCTGCCAGGGAGTGGATCCCAGAGTCCCCCGTGTGGGGGCGAGGGCCACTTGGCACTGGGCTCGGGGACTGGTCAGCGGGCACCCGGGGCCCCGAGTGTCAGGGTAGCCGCTGGCTTGCGATTTGTTTTGGACGCGCACGTTTTCTTCTCTCCTTCCCTCTAAGACGCTGAAGGGCACCGCGGGGAGGGCCGCTGGCCTAGGCCCCGTTGTTTGCCTGACGGAGGATCTGTGTGATCCAGCCTGGCAGCTCCCGGGCCACTCGATGCCGAAACCATTCAGTGGGGTCCACGCTAACTTTCTGTGACATCTCCCCCTCTCCCCGAGTATTTGTAACTTTTCTTTTAAATATCCAGGCTTATTAAATTGCACACACAGAATGCTGCATTGGCTCAGCTATTCTTGGGAGGCCTGATTAATTCAGCTATTGCATCAAACTTTTTTTTTTTCCAAATCTGTGAATAGATGCTCCCGCCCGGTTTTCTCTGGGCGCCCCTCCAGCGGAGTGTCAGAGTCTCAGGGAGCGGAGGAGGGGAGGGGAAGTGAGGGCCTGTCGCCTGCGCTCAGAGGGGGCCACCGCGTGCGTTCGTGGATTTGTGGTGTTTCTGCCCTTGGCTAGGCTGGCGCCCAGGTGGCAGCTGTCTGCAGACTGTGGGGCTGGGATTGGGCGGGAGGGACAGTCTGAGTGGGCAGCACTGGTGGGGGAGTATGCTGATGGGAACGGCCGGTGGCGGATCCCAGCAGGCTGGCCGGACCCTTCGTTTCAGACTGGGAGCTGGCTCTGGGTGGCGTGGTGGGCGCTCCCTGCACACTGGGGGCCTTTCTGTTTGGGGTGCCCGCTCCCTCGACAGCCATTGTGGCCCGAGGGAGCCCTGTGTGCAGGATGGTGGTGGGTTCTGGCCGACTGGGTAGGCCTGTAGTGGGTAAGCCCGTGGTGGGTCACTTACCCAGGGTGGAATGCAGAGGGGCTTGTCTGACAGGGTGTGTCTATGTCTGTGTCCGAATCTCGGTCGTGTATGTTTGTGGTTGTCTTCCTGGGGTGGGCTCTTTGTTGCAGCTGCAGGCCCGGGCCTTGGCCCCCTTGCAGCAGGCTCTGCTCTTCTGGACATGGGTGTCTGTAGGCTCAGCTTGTGGGCCCAGGGACTGCCAGGTGAGAAGGCAGGACCGTCCCCTGAGCCACAGTCCCAGAGAAGAGGTCAGAGCGTGCTTTCGTGCCCGGTGATTTCAACAGATGGTCAGCGCCACCCTTTCTCCTTCTGTGCTCCCCCCAGCGCCACTCAGAAAGCTCATTCACTGGTTACAAAAGTCTCCCCAGTGATGACGAAGATGTGATTGCTGTAAGCGGTTGGGGTCCCCAGGCCGAAATGTCAGCACGGCCTATCCTCGCAGCGGTGGTTTGGGCCAGCGGTCCGGTGTCCCTCCTTCCGGGCCTCGGCCGTGTGGCTGGCTGGCCGCTCACGCGCTCCTTCGCCTTCCTGCCACTCCTCCACCTCGGGGAGCACTCCTCCTGCTGGCCTCGGCCACTTATCCTGTTCCCGGGACTCTGCCCACTGCCTTGGCTCTGTGACCGTGCGGTTGGGAATTCTGGGGTGCGGGGTCCCTTTCAGAAGTCGCCAGCACAGCTTGTCTACATGCCAGGGACACCCCACCCGTGAGAAGGGGGGTTCTGAGGCTCAGGATCAGGGGGACCCATGGCTGCCCAGGCCCTGCTTGTTCTGGAAGAAACTGCCTGGAAGACCCCCTCCCCGGCGCCCTGCCCGCCTCTGTTCGCTCCTCCCACCCCCTGCTTAACAAACTACTCACGGGTTGGGTTTTGATCTCTTCACTTTTCTCGTAGCTTATTTTAATATTTTTGGTCCCCCGAGGCCGAGGGCAGAAAGGAGCAAAGGGTGAGCTGGCACCGCTCTTGTGGGGGCCGTGGGTGCCGGGGCCATGCGGTGAGCCGAAGTGTGGTCCAGGTGCTGGGGGCCAAGGCGTCGCCGGGTCTCCTGCCAAACGGAGGCCCGCGTCCTCTGCCGTCAGCAGTGGGCGGGGGCCAGGGATTCTCGTGGGGTCCTGGTGCCCGACGGCCTTCGCTTGCCCTGCTGTGCCTGCGGCCTGACCACGGTGGGGCGGCAATCCCTGTGGTCGCCCCAGCGTGGGACCGAGTGGGGGGGCGGGGCTCCAGCCTGGCCTGGAAGCCCTTGAAGGTGGCGTGGCCATGTGTGCCAGCCAGGGCCCTCCTCAGTGATGCCCCCCACGCCACCGGGGCCCCAAGGGCGTGCTCTCGTCCGTCCCACGGCTGCCGGGGCTGCCGGGGCCCTGGCTGCTGTCCTCGGTGTCCCGCACTGGGCGGGTCTGACCGTGGAGCCCCACGGGGCTGCTCCCACGTCCTCGCCCTGTCCCTCGCTCCATTCCTCACTAGCTGCCTGACCTTGAGCAAGTTTGCCTCAGTTTCCTCACTTGTGAAAGGGGGACTGTAGTAAGTAGTGCCCGTTGGCAGTGTTTTTTGGGGCGTGTTTAGGTGATGAGGTCATAGGCGGGGCGAGGATGTGTCCTTTTGCTGCTGGGAACGTGTGGCGAGGAGATGGGGGCCTCAGAGCCTTCCCACGGTCCCCTGCCCTTTTCTTCTGCCTAGTCGACTCTGTCCCTTATCTGATGGCATTTGAACCAAACCGGACCGGTGTTTTAACGGTACGGCTGCTATTAGTCGCGGCGGGGCGTTGGTGCTGCCAGCCTGCCTGCTGCCTGGGACGCACCCCTCGTTCCGCGGGAGGGCTCCTCGCAGGCCGAGCAGGCGGCAGGGGGGTGTGCTGTCTCCCTGGGGCTGGAGCCAGGCCGGTCCTTGTGTGGTTAAGAAACGGGCTCCTGGGAGCTGCCGCGCCTTCGGAGGGTCCCGCTTTCAGACTGGAGACCGGGGATGGTGTTCGCTCACTGAGCCTCTGTCATTCAGACGCTGCGTCCTTGCAGGAGTCTTTTTCGTAGAGCTGCCTGCGCGGCAGGGGCTCGCGGGCCGATGGGCGCCGTGCTGTGTGTTGTGAGCGTCCACGGTGCGGTCTGTCTAAATTCCTCGTGCTGGAACCGTTTCCTTGCGTCACCTGATGACGGCTCTCCAGTCAGAGAGCAGTGTTTTCTCAAAGTAGAGACCCGGCCGGGCTGTTGGCGTGGCGGAGCGTTGAGTCTCTTGGTCTCTGTTGGGGATCGGCTGTGGCTGTGGTGGAGGGCGACCGGGGCCTCTAAGCGGGCTGCGTGTTGTGCATTCAGGCTGAAATGGCCACGGGAGGGGATGGAATCGGGGACGTGTGACAGATTGGAAGGGGCTCTGGCCAGCATGCCTTTCCCGGCACTCCCTCTTTCACGGGGGGCTGTGCTCACCGGATGCCGTCAGGTTTGGCCATAGATGTAGAGGTTTGGCTGTCCTTTTTATTTTTCTTTAAGATATTTATTTCTTTTTCTGTGTATATATCTATTTATCTATCTGTTTTTCTTGGCTGCGCCGGGTCTTAGTTGCGGCATGCGTGCGGAAGCTAGTTCCCCGACCAGGGCTCGAACCTGGGCCACCTGCATTGGGAGCGCGTATCTTAGCCACTGGACTGCCAGGGAAGTCCCTCGGCAGTCCCTTTGTCCACTTGTTTTGCTCGAGGTTTTCATGGGGCTCCATGGTGATCTCCTGGCTTTGGATGTTCGGCTGAGAAGGCGGGGTGCCATCGGGTGATGTTGTGAGGCCAGGCTCCTGGACGGGCCCTGCCCCTTGCGCAGGAGGACAGGGTCTGCGGGTTGGTCTGGTCCTCAGCGCGAAGGCCCCAGGGTGAAGGCCGGGGCCTTGTCGGAAGGGAAACAGCGGCTTGAGGAGCCTCTGGTTGCTGCCCTGGGCCCTGTGGTCAGCCGTGTGCGAGGGAGGGAAGGCGTGGGGGGCTGGCCCTCAGTCTGTGTGCAGTGAGCGGGCCACGTCTGCCCGTCTTCAGCCATCCTGCCGATGTCCAGGACGTCTCTTTGGAGCTGGGCGGGGCCCTCATCTCTCTTGAGTGGCCCTCGCCTCTGACCCTCCTGCCCCCCGGGGCCCCTCAGTCAGCGTGGGGCTTCGAGAGTAGGGCCAGTGGCTCCCACGCTTCCTTGCAGCGCGTCTGGGTACCGTCTGTCTGAGATGCCAGGCGAGGCCCACGAGGAAGTCTGGGGAGGGTGACCGCCGGGCGCCGGGAGGGCCTGGGGGAGGCGGTGTTTCCGGGCCCTGCGCCCCGGCTGTCTGGCGGGAGGTGTCCGTGGCCGGCGGCTGGACTCTCTGTGGCCCGGAGACTGTTACACAGGCAGCAATAATGTGTCTCTTTCTAAGGATTGCGAAAGTTGGGGAGGATTTCTCCACTGGAAGAATTATGCAAGTTTCAACTGAAATGTTTTTTAGAAGTTTCTTTGTTTTGAGTTAAAATACAGAGGCTGAATTATTTTCTTAAGATCTGGGAGAGCGGAGAGGCTCCGTTTTTCCGAGGGCCCTTCCTTCCCTCCTGCCCACTGGTCGTGGGGGGAGCGGGCGAGTCCAGGGGGGCTGGGCCCTGAGATCGTGGGGCGGGGGCTCCGGGCCACACGCATCCATGGGTTAACGAGGGCCGATCCGAGCCTCAGAGAAGGGACGGGAAGTCGTTTCCAGGAGTGTGGGGCCCACGCGGTGGGGTCTGAAGCTGGTTTTGGTCGGAGTTGGGTTAGCACTGCGAATGGTGTCCGTGTGTTCGTGTGAGTGGAGTGGGGCGGGCGGGGCCTTGGGCTGCATGTGTGTCCACGGTGTGACCTGTGCCAGCGTGGCCCGGGCCCCCATGCAGCCCCAGGGCAAGCGGGGAGCAGACCACAGCTCTGATGCTGCTTTCTGTGAACGCAGGGCTGGCTTCTAGAAGCGCCTACTTCAGCGCAGTGGGACGGCCTGGGGAGCAGATAGGATGCTGTCGGGTATTTGGCGTTTGCGTCTCCTCTGATTTTACATTTTTGATTTAGAAAGACTCAACACTGCGACTTCTTGATTTTGCAGCTACAGATAATTCAGGAAGTTGGCGTGGCTCTGTGGGCCGCGCAGCCCGCAGCGGTCAGGCCTGCCCCGTGGTCTGGGCTCTCCGGGGAGCCCTTGTTGCGGCCGGCTCTGGGGTTGTGTGTTTGTGGTTGTGTTGTCGGCTTCATGGGGGGGGTGTTGGTCTCGGCTGGGTCCCCAGTTCCGGGCCTGGAATAAATACTCGTTGAATGACTCATAGAGGCATGAAATCACTAATCGTCAAGGTTTACTGGCAGCTTGGCTGTCAATGGCTAGAAAAGGAGAGAGCGGGGAGCTTTCCCGGGAGTGGACAGAGCTGTCCTGTAGGTGTTGGGCGTCCTGGCCGTGCTTCACACTTGCTTGGGTCTGCGTGGGGGGTTCGAGGGACGGCTCTCCCTGGACAGGCGTCGCGTGGCGTCGGCCCTGACGTGGCTCCCGCTGGGACGCTGGTGGGCTGCTTCGAAAGGAACATCTCTTGTTGAAAGTAGGCTCCCCGCGACGTGGCTGGCAGTGTGGAACTGGGCTGAATGTCAGGACTGTAGGTGGGGGCGATGGATGCATTTTGGGGTCAGCCACTGGGTGTCAGGTGGTCCTGTGTGCCCGCGCTGGCCTCCCTCAGCGCCCGAGGAGCTGTTGGCCACGTCGTCACGGGAGCCAGGGGGTTGTGATTGGTGTCTGGGGACCTCCCCGAAACCTGGGCCTGGCAGCACGGTCTTCTCCGCACCCCACTCTTCCCAGCTGGGCAGGGGCGCCCCCGTGCCTCTCCTGGGCCACGTAGCGTGTTCCGGGAGGGCCGAGGGTCTGTCCCGCTTCGTGTGCAGGAAACTACCCCAGCACGGGAGCCCACCTCCACATCCATGGGCCGTCACAGCTACACCCGCTACCAACAGCCCAGAGGGCCCCAAGCCTTGGGGAGGCCGGCGGCCCACCTGGCTCCGAGGCTGGGGGTATCTGGAGGGCCTGCGGGGCTGTGACTGGGGCTGTGAGTGGCCAGCTTTCTGGGTCCACGTCTGTTCTCTGACACCTCAGGGTTCTTTCATGTTCCCGTGGCCCTGGTTCATGGCTCAGGCCTGGCGGGTGGGCGAGGCATCCACGTGGCAGCGGCAGTGACAGGCGAGCTGGCCGGTGACCACGTGTGCTGCCTTCACACCCGACCTCCTCGCTCTCCGGGGTCGCCATGGGCCTCGCGGTGATGCTTGGTGGTTCTCCCGCGGCCCCCGTGCTTCCTCCTGCCCGTCCTCGTGGACGCGTTCCTGTTTGCCCGGCGTTCTCCTCTTGGATCAACTCACTGCTGCCCTTCCACCCTTGGAACAAGAAGGGCGGGCCGTCGGCCCTGCGGACCCCCTCTCGCCCTGCGTGCGGCTGGGATGCCTCACACGAGAACCCACGGGTCCAGCCGTGGACGGCAAGGTGCACAGTTTTCACGCGGACCCGCCGGGCGCGGGCCGGGCCCTAGAGACGGTGGGACCTCGGTGCCCCGATGCTTCGTGTTCCAGCCGCCGCTGAGTGAGGCTGGGCTGGGAGGCTGGGCTGGGAGGCGGGTGTGGTGGTCTGACTCCAAGACGTTGCCCCCCTGCGGGGTGGGTGTGTCTCTGGAACCGCAGGGCCGGTGCTCCGTGAGCCCCTGGAGGAGTTGGGGCAGATGGGGCAGGGGGGCCGCCGTGCTGCCCCTGGAGGAGGGGCAGGTGCATGTGTCCCATGAGTGGTTCTGGAAGCCCCTGGCCCCTCCCCACCGGAGGTCAAGGCAAGGCAGAGGTGCTGGGCTGCAAGGGGGGAGCCTTGGGGCCGGGGGGGGTCTCTGCTGGCCTCGCCCTCCTTCTCCACCTGGGGTGGGGACCCCAGGCCTGGCGTGAAGCCCCCAGGGTCCCAGCCCTGCCCTCCCTGGTCATGCCTGGGGCTGCTGGCTCCCCTCACCTGCCGCCTCCCGCTTCCTGGCGTTCGAACCGCGTTGCCCAAACCGTTAAAAAAAATTATACTCCCCAGTTGAATGATATGCAAATGTAGTCAATTAAGCGAGGGGATTTTAATTAGCAGTTTAAGTTCATGTGTGAAGTGCCTAGCCTTAATTACTTGACAGTTTTGTTGTAAATTTGCTAAGTTTTTTTTTGCAGAACTATCAAAACTGTGATTTTTTTTTAACATCCTTGTATGTAATAAGTGTCGCCTAGTTTGCCTGACCCTAGTGGGTCTTCTCTGCATTTATAAAGCTCTTTAGGTTGTGAAACCAAGGTAGGCCCTGGGCTGGCCCCGTGTCACTCCAGGAGGTAAGCTGTGCTTCGCGTGGCCCCGGGCGGCTGTGCGGGGTCCTGGGCTCCCTGGTGGGGGACACTCAGGACCCTCCTCCCAGCCGGGGTCCGGCCACCTGCAGCGGAGCCGGGGCCAGGCCATGTGCCGATGGGTGCGACTGCAGTGGACCGCGGCCGCGGGCCCCCGCCCCGCCCCGCCCGGCGCTGGGACCCCTGCGGGCTGGGTCCCCGGCATCCCTGCCTGCCGTGAGGGCCCGGGGATTCTGAACCGCGCTCCTTCCCGCCGCGAGGAAGAAGCCCTCCCCTCCTGCCCCCCACCCCCCCGGCCGACAGCGCGGCCAGGCTGGCCCCGTGTCCAGTCTTTGCCGCGGGGCGGGCGTCCTGCCAGGGGAGGTTGGGGCGTGTTGCTCTTCTTGCTGGATCCGTGTTGGAGTCTTCTCCTGGTTGGGGAGAACTTGCTTTAATTTTCCTGTCGCTGCTATTGAGGTGGTCTTGAGTCACTTGGGGGGTCTCCTGTGGTTTTTAGTGCCCCTCGGGATTTAGCTCCCCGAGCTGGAGGCCTCTCACGCATCACGTACGTAGCTAGGCTTTTAAGTGTTCCGTTAGACACTTACACTTGTGTTGCGATTTCTCTCATGCGTCCCCGTGCCAGAGGCCCTGGGGTCCCCGGGGCCGAGGGCTGTGGCCGGGACTCCGCAGGGCAGCCCCACAGCCTGGCCCCGCGGCGGCTGTAAGCGGGCAGAGGGATGGGGGCGCAGGCAGTGCCTGGGGGCTCGCGAGAGAGTCGTAGACACTCCGGGGCCGCCTGGGCCTGTGCCTTTGCTGCTACGGGGTGAGTGGAGCAGAGTCCTGCCCAGCAGAGCCCACCACCTGAAGGGACCAGCGCTCGTCTCTCAGTGCCATGGTGACGTGCCTGTGACTTATAAACTGGGAGATTCAAGAGTGCCCCGAAGTCGGGACGTCAGTTCACGCAGCCACGTGCCCGGTTCCACACGTGCCATCGTGTTACTCGTTTCGTTTCATCTAGCTCCTTCCTCCTCTTTAAAAGCAGATCCCAGGCGTCATCTCACTTCATGTTTAAGTGTTTCAAGATCCGTCTAACAGATACGGAATTGTGGAAAATCACCACCGTGCTGCCATTAGCGCATCTAACAAAATCGTCGACAATGTCTTAATGCCAGCCGGTCCCCGGCCTGTGTTCGGATCCTCGCCATCTCAGACACAGTCCCCTGCGGGGGCTTTGTAGGATCCGGGGCCGCCGTTGTGAGTGGGTGACAGCCCTCCCTTGGGCACACGCCCCTGTGTGCACGTATGTCTGTGCACGTCTGTGCGTGTTTACAGCCACGTAGCATGTTTGCGAGTAATCTGTTGTATCAAGGGTCCTGGCATTTATTCTGCATCCGAGGGTTGGGCCATGTTTTTGTTATTACAAGTGATGCTTCAGGGAGCGTCTTACCACGGATCCCTCGCAGAAATCTCAGCACAGCAGCGCGTGGTAGCACGGAAAGTCACGTACACCTGCCCCCTGCTTCCTGCCCCTCCCAGGACACCACCCTGAACGTCCCCCTGTGTCTGGCCCTGCGTCCACGAGGCTGCTGGCTCCCACCTGGGCCTTGTCGCGCGGTCTGCTCGCCTGGTTGCTGGGCACACGCCAGCCTGTCCCCACCCTTGTGTCGATGGACTTGGGGGCGCCTGCGAACAGGAGTGTGGAGCGCCCTTGGTGCAAGCGTGTGCACGTGTGTCTGGAGCACCGGCCCCTGCGGGGAGCGGAGGGGAGGGCAGGGCCTGGGCCCTGAGGTGGCCCAGATCAGTGGTCACCGCAAGTGCACCTCCTCAGACTCCTGGGACTTTCAGTGAGCTTCTTGTAGGAGATTCGGTGGCTCAGAGCGAGCTCCCTGGCCTGTTTCTTTCATTTAATTATTCATGCACACGGTGTGTCTTTATGCTTCTCTGGCATCTTTGGTCGCGTGGGGTGACTGTGTGTGCTTAAATCTACGTGCACATTCCTGGGCATTTCTCAGGAGACTCTGACCCCCGCAGGGTGTAGGCCTTTTTTAAGGGCTCTTGATTTTGTTACCAAAATTCTTTCTCTAAATGGCGTGCCAGTTACACGCCCACGTTCCTACCTTCTCACAACGTTAGGTTACCGTCATTCAGAATAGCTTTGTTAATGTGAGAGGTGAATAGCTCTCGATTCCTTTTTTGCTAATGGAGTCAGCCATTTTGTTATTTTTAGTATTTTTTTCTGTAATTTTCCTTATATGTGGTTTTTTGGTGTGTGTGGTAAAATATATGTACCATAAAATCTCCCACTTTTTTTTTTTTCCCCCCTAAGTGCACAGCCCAGTGGCATTAAGCACGTTCACACTGTTGTGCAAACATCACCACCATCCGGTCTCCAGAACTTTTTTAACTTCCCAAACCGACACTCTGCCCCCATTAGACACTCTCCACCCCTCCCCCAGCCCCAGCCCCAGCCCCAGCCTCCTACTTTCTGTCTCTGTGAGTGTGGCTCCTCCAGGGACCTCACAGAAGCGGGATCACACAGAATGTGTCCTTTTCTGTCTGGCTTATTTCACTCGGCATCGTGTTCTCAGGGTCCATCCACGTTGGAGCAGGTGTCAGAATCACCTCCCTCTTTAAGGCAGAATAATATTCCATTGTATGGATGGACCACATTTTGTTTATCCGTCACCAGACAATGGACAGTTGGATTGCTTCCATGTTTTAGCTACGGTGAATAGTGCTGCTGTGAATGGGTTTAGCTTTCTTTCAGTTTTGTGGGGCACATTCTCACAAGTGGAATGGCTGCTCACACGGTAATTCTGTGTCTGCTCTTTGAGGAACCTCCGTACTGTCTTCCACAGCAGTGGTGCACCTGCGTCCCAGGTTCCCCATATCCTCGCCAACACTGGTTGCTGTTTTTTGATGGCGGTCATGGGTGTGAGGTGGTGCCTCGCTGTGCCGTTGATCTGTGTTCCCTGATGATCAGTGATGTTGAGCATCTTGTCGTGTGCCTGTTGGCCGTGTGTGTCTTCTTTGGAGAAAGGTCTGTTCGGAGTCCTCTGCCCTTTTTGAACTGGGCTGTTTGTCTTGCCTTGTTCAGCTGTAGGAGTTCTCTGCCTTTCCTGGAGTCTGATGTTTTGTGTGCTGGTTCAGTCACCCCTCTGTTGTCAGTGTGGCTGGACACCCATCTTTGTACAAGGAGACCCCGCATGCCTCAGAGCCTCTGGTGCAGCCGGCACGGTGGGCGGGGCAGTGACCTGCTGGAGGAGGGGCTGCCGGCGAGTCTCATGGTGGAGCGCGGCGGGTGGACCTGGATGCAGAGGTCGTTCGTGATGGGGCGCCTGCGCCGTGCCCGGCTCGTGGGGGCTGGGAGAGAGCCTGCAGGGGCGGGGGTGGCTCTGCCCACCACGCGCCGGCCGTCTTCGCGTCCTGGGGAGGCCTCTGCGAGGGCTGCTGCGGGGGCGCCCTGGTCGGGGCCAGGCTTTGGACAGATGGCCGGGCCTCGGCCCGGGGTGGGGAAGGGCAGGGCAGGAGCGCGTCAGGCTTCGAGGGGCGGCCCAGCGAGCCTGGCGTGAGGCTGTCTTCTCTCTGTGAAGTCTACCTCCTGCCCCAGTTTCTGGAGAAAGTTCTGGTAAGAGGAAGTGATGGACTCTCTGAAACTGATGCTTCTCCCCACACAGAGAACCGCGTCTCCACCTTTTAATCGTGTCACCAGGTGTGGGTGGCACGCTGGGCCCAGAGCAGGCGGACACCCGCCCCTGCCCTGGACAGCTTGGGGCAGGAGTGCCCTCTGGCCGGACGCTGACTTTTCCAGGGAGACTAGGAGGAAGGTCAGAGCTGCTCCTGGGCAGCCGGGGGGCCGACGCCGAGCTCGGGGGCCAGCGTGCGGACCTGCAGCCCCACCCGGCTCAGCTCCAGGACAGTTGGGAGCCCGGGAGCCCAAGCCCAGGACCGCTGGCCCCTTGGTGTCCTCCCTCCACCTTCGGATACCGCTTCCCGCGTGACTGGCGCTCGTGCCCCTCTCGTGGCCCTGGGTCCAGCCCGGCCCCCAGCCGTGATTTCCACTAGTTTGGCGTTGGTCTCAGGAGGCCATGGTGACGGGGGGGCCCGGGAGGCACGGGTCCTCCGGGTGGGCCACTCGCTGCTGTGCTCCGCCACCTTGTGGAGGTGTGGGTGGTGAGGCTTGGGGTGGGGGGGGGCGGCGTCCCTTCCCTGGAGCCCCGAAGGGCCTTGAGGTCACGGGGTGGCCCCTGGAGCCTGGGTGGTGGTCTTGGCCGGGGCGGCCGTGCCCCGCTGCCCGCACCCTGGCCCCGGGGCTGCACTGCCTGAGCTGATGACCCGGACCATCCCCGATGTTTGCTTTCCAGACGCCCCCGTCTTGGCCTCCTGCGGGGGGGTGGGGCGCGGGATTGGACCTGGGGGGCCGAGGTGACCGTCTGCTCTTCCGTCCAGCTTTGTCTCAGCTGTTGACTGCGGCTGAGAGACGGGGCGGTGGGGCTGTGCGGCCCGCCGTTGGCGCTCGAAAGGAGGGTCCTTGATTGTTGTTGGGCAGGTACTGCCGGTCCGCCCGCTGGGTGGGGTGACGCCACCGGCTGGATTCAAAAGGAAGACCCGGTGGTGGGAACCCGGGAACCCGGGCGCGGCCTGCAGTGACCGCAGTGAGGGTGGCTCTTTGTGTTTGGGTTAAAGAAAAGAAGGACTTGGAAATCGCTCAGAGGGCTCTCCCCGGCCTCTCCCGCTGCCCACAGTGAAGCAGAAATCACTGTCTTTGGATCTGATTTTAACCTTTTCTTTCCCCCCCATCTTTTCTGTGCAAGTAGTAGTAAGTATAATTTTTTGGTATTTCTGGTCAAGTAGAAGTTTCTTGAAACTTAGAGAGGCAGTCTAGCTTAGTGGTTAGGGGCATGGATTCTTAAAACCTGACTCCTGGGAATTCCCTGGCGGTCTAGTGGTCAGGACTCGGCACTTTCACTGCCGAGGGCCTGGGTATCATCCCTGGGCGGGGCACTAAGATCCCACAAGCTGTGTGGTGAAGCGAAAAATTAAAAATTAAAAAAATAAAAACAAACAATAATAACAAACAATAATAAACAAACAATAATAAAAACAAAAACAGAAACAACAAACAACCGAAAAACACTTGCTTCCCGGGCCCAGATCCTGGCTTGGCCAGTTTCTCACTTGGATCTGAGGCCCCGTCACTTGCTCGGGCCTCGGTGTCTCCGCCTGTAGGGTGGGGTGGTGGAGGTGCCCAGCCCTGTGTTGGGGGTGATGAAGGCCCAGCACCGTGCGTGTGCTTCCGGCTGCTCCAGCCCTTTTCTCTTTCCAAGCCGGGGCATCTGAGGAGGCAGCGGGCCCAACAAGCCATCCCAGGAGCCCAGCCGGGGCCATGTGTGGGCATAGCGGGCTGGCACGGTGGCCTCCCTACAGCCAGCCGGGCCAGTGGGGCGGGCGCCAGCAGGTGCTGTGAGCAGAACACACGGTGAGCCAGGCGGCCGCAGCTCCTTGTGCCAGCAGCGGGCTCATGGGTGGACTGGGGCCTGTGCCGTCTGTGGTCAGTGTGCCCCATGCTGGCCACCCCGATGGACCTGCAAGTTCTCAGCCCACTTCCGAGGGGTGGGGTCCAAGATGGGGTGGGTAGTGGTGCGTTTGGCCTGGTCCCCTGCGTGTGGTCCTGTTGGGATGCTGGGAGCCACCCATGTCCTGGGGGCCCCTGGGCTCTGTGTGTAGGCCGGGCGTGCGTGGGTGAGCTCGGGTGCCCACCTCAGCCATGCCAGCAGGTGGTGCCCGGTGACGGGCTGTGGGAGTCCCTTCTCTGCCAAGTTCAACCTTCACGTGGCCCCATGGTGGGAGGGAAGACCTGCATTCTGTTTCAGAGCAAGGCTGACGGGATGGGATTTCAAGTGGGACAACTTTGGGTAATTTTTCAAGTGGTGATTTGGGTAAACGAGCCAGCAGCGGTCCTCTCCAGCGGAAGCAAGGGAGTGTGTGGAGGACCCGCTTAGGGAGGTTCCTTCCCTGTCCTGCTGTTGTTGGGCTGGGGGCTTGGGAGGGAGGAGCCCGTGGGGCGGGGTCACGGGCCGACCTCTCCTGTCGGCAGGAGCCAGGGTCTTGGGTCTCCGACAGGCCTGGCTGCACCGGGGCCGGGGGTAGGGGGTGTGGGCGTCGCCATTCCCCTGCTCCCTGTTGGTCCAGGTCCTCACGTGCTGGATTCTGGATCATCGTACCAGGGAGTTGAACTGGAATTTGACATTTGTTTTTATAACCAGGTTTGTTACTGTTCAGGAAATCTGGAATTTTGAGAGTTAGGTTTTTCGTGCTGTTTGATTTCTGACGCCTTTGGGTCCGTCTCAGGAAAATCACTCAGCGTGGCTTCAATATCGCAGGCGGTCACTGCCCTGCGCGAGCTGGGCGTCCCCAGAGCACCGGTGCCCACTCTTGGTGCGTGATCCCGTGTCCTTGTTCTGTGGCGTGGCTGTTGCTCCCGTTGGTAAACCTGCTGCCTCTCCTTGGTTTGGGACTTTTTATTTTAGGAAATCTTCAAACCTGCAGTGAAGCTTTGAGAGCAGGTTCACCAGGGTTCACACCCTGCTATGCTGGAGGGAGTGTCCGTCACTGTGGTCCTTGGGTGTGTGACCACCGTGGGGCCCAGCTGCTGCCCCGTCCTGAGCCCGTCGTCCCTCTCGGCCCTTTCACGGCGGTTTGCTTCTGCCGGGGACCCGCCAGGATGCGCCCTGCGATCCATCGGGCCGTCTCCTCCCGAGCCGTCTCCTGAGTTCCTCCCCACCTTTGGTCCTGCCTGACGCTGCATTTGGAGGGCGGAGCCGTCCTGTGGATCCCCCAGCTGGGGTGCCTGTCGGGTCTCCTGGTCGGGGTCAGGTGGCATTTGGGGCGAATCGTGAAGCTGCAGGAGGCTCTGAGTCCGCCTCCCCTTGGGGACGGCAGCTTTTGATCACTGTCGTGAGTGGTGTCTGCCTTTTCTCTCCATGGTTAATAAGTAATAAGTGGGCAGACTTTAGACCCTGCCAGCATCCTGTCCCCGTGAACTTTCTCCTGGTGGGTTCGGTGTCCCTCTGCGATGCTGCCTGACCAGCGACAGTGGCCGGTCTGCTTCTCCCGGAGCTCTCCCCTCCCTCCCCCTCCTGCTGCTTGGTGTCACCAAATTCAGCCCGTTTCAGTGTCGCAATCGTTCTGCCATTATCTGATGCCTAAATTGTCCCTCTTTTGGCCACCTACTGGGACTCGGTCCCTCCTGATGGCTTTTCTCCCACCCCCCACCGCCATGCCCCACACCTCATGGCAGCGTGTGGCCCGTCCTCTCCTGACGGCTCCCTTACAGGGAGCCGGGTCACCAAGTGGTTTAGTCTGAGACGCGGCCCCTTGATGTGGACACGCCTGCTCCCAAGCCAGAGCCCTGGGGGGTGGGTACCAGTCTCTGTAGGGGTTGCGTCACGTCGGGCAGCAGTAGGTGACTGCTGACGGCAGATGATCTTTCTGCACGTGAATGTTGGGCCGTTTTCCACTTCTCATTGTTGGGGGTCGTGGATGGAACCCAGCCGCTTCCTCCCCAGTGGCTCGTGTCTCGGGGGCCTCCCATGGGGTTGCGTCTGTTGATATTTCACTGTCCCTGAGTCCAGAGGCCGTCTCTGTGCCTCTGTCCACTCCACCCTGGGCTGTGCCCGGACGCGCCTGTGCGCTGGGGTCACTCACGCTCTTCCCTGCCCAGAATGTTCTCTCGTTCCTGCGCCTGGATCTCAGGAGGGGAGGGAGCCTGGTGCACAGCGCGGCCTCCAGGTGCCTGTCACTTCGGATTGAGGTGGAATGGAGAGAATTGCAAACCATCCCTTTTTTCCCCATTTGGAAAACAAACCTTAATCCTACCTCAAATCTCTGAAAGCCCTGTAAGATTAAAGAAGAAAAAGGGGCTGGTCAGTTTAGCTACCCTCAGAAGGGCGAGAGGGTTTTGAGAGCAGTAGTGGCTGCTCGAGGGTGAGGTCTCGCCCTTGGCAGGGCCCGACGCTCTGAAGCTCTTCTGGGCTGTGCAGGGGCGGCCGGGCTCCCGACAGGTGCCCCGTGGCCGTGTGGCTGGGGAGGCCCCCAGGTTCCAGGCCCTAGGCTGGTGGCACAGCCTCCCAGGGAGCAGTTCGCAGGGTCCCTAAGGGCTACAGTGCTTTGTACCTGCTGAGGGTCTCCATCCGTGTGAGCTGCTGACCACAGAGAGTTGCCAGAATGTTAACCCAAGGACAGGCACGTCAGTGCTTTGTGCCCACAGAGAAGACAGAGCTTAAAGACACGCCTGGCCCCTGGCCACGGGCACCTTGCCCCTGGCTTTCCGGCACAGTCCGCGTGCCTCCAGAGAGGACAAGGCCCGCGTTCCCACAGCCCCTCCGAGCTCGGGACGGGGTCCTTGGTTGCGGCCAGTGTCGGGCCGACGCCCAGCTCTGCCAGAAGGGCCTTTCGGTGGGTCCAGCCTGTCGGCAGGAGGTTGTGAGTACTGAGCCTCACGGGAGAACGAGGAAGGCCTGACTGGAATGGATGTTCAGGGCCCGACTTGATGAAAGCTGCTTTGGCTGCTCCGTGGGGTACTGAGCGCCATGGCCCACAGCCTCGCCGTCCCGACCTGCAGCGCGTGGGTGTGGGCCGAGCCCTGCCACCCTTTCCGGCACCGGCCCCCGCGGTCAGCCAGCGTGGGCGTCACAGGGCCGGGGGCCTCGCGTCCCCCCTGGGGCCCCCGGATCAGTGTGTGTGCTTGCTCTTGCTGTACCCTTTGTGTATCGCTGGGGCCAGGCCTCCGGTGAGGGGAGAAGGACAATGTGAGAAGGACCCATCGCGAGTCTGTCCTCAGACGGCGATTTGAGGAGACAGCCTGTGAACCCAAATTCTCTCAAGCCCTCCTGCATACACGTCTTGTCCCCTCCAGGGGCCTCGCTTTTATTCCTGGGCACGCGTTCCCACACGTGTGCGTTTCTTAGTAGACAAGCCACACGCTCCAAGCCCGATGGTGAGGCAGAGGCAGAGGCAGAGATGGGCCGCATGAGAGAAGGAGGAGGTGGCCCTGCTGTGCGCCCAGCCGGGTGCTGTGTCCCGGCCCTGGCCTGCCCTGGCTTGCCTGCCGCCCGCAGGGCCCGGGGGGTGGCGTGTGCCTGAGCAGCGGGCATAACAGGGCCTCGCTGCGCGGTGCCGTCAGCCGGGCCACACCAGTGCTTTCCGCCGCTCGAGGCCCTGGTGCCGTTACGCGCCCCGCCTGGGTGTCGGGTTCTGTGTGGCGCACAGGGAACCAAGGTGCCTTCGTTTGGACGCCGGAGGGCATGTGGCCCCGGGGAGCCCAGCCCGAGTGGGAAGGAGTGCCACAGCTGCCAGGGGGCGTGAGGGATGCGAGGGGCGGGGGCGACCCGTTGGCAAAGGCCTTGACCAGGCTTAGCGCTGGTGGCGCCTGTCCGTCGTGGGCAGAGGTGGACCCTGCGGGCGGAGCGCTTGCTGCCGGGGCGGGAGGTGCTCTGTTCTCCTGGAAGCCTCACACCTGCCCCGCTCATCCACGGCAGGGCTTGCTGTGACGGGGGAACCGTCCGGGCCCCATGCACGCCCCGCCGCGACTGCTTTGCCGCGCAGCTTGCCCTTGCCACGGGAGGTGACTGCGCTCGCTGGTGTTCCCCTGCTCTGCAGTCAGAGAAGGGCCGGAGGTGCCACGAGCAGAGGTGGCCAGACCTCTGTGGGCCGCGGTCCTGTAGTGTGTGTGCGCTGCCGGGCCTGGAGCCGTCCTGAGCTGTGTTGCGTTGTTTCAGGTGCCCCAGGTACATTGATAGGTGGTCTCTAGGTTGGTCCAGGGGGACCTCTCTCGAAAGTTTCTCCGAGACTTTCTGATACACGTGGGAGCTTCTTGTTCATCTCGAGATGTTGATTCTGAAGTGTCGGGAAGGTCCACCTTATAGACTGGGCCATCGTCCAGCATGATGCACCTCCTTGGAGCGCTGGCCGGCGGGCCTGTGTCCCTCCCCCGACCCCCCGGCCTCTTGCCGGCCCCTCTGCCCTTAGACGAGGCAACACTGGGCTGTGGGCCCAGCGATGGATGGAGTTGTCTCCAGGATTGGTGCTCACGGAAGGAGCTAGCTGGCCCAGGCCCTCTGGCCCATCCTGGAGCACACAGGGGGCTGGGAAGCCCCACCCACCGGGGGCCCTTCTCCTTGCTCCCTGTCCCTCGAGTAGCCCTGAAGCGGTGCTGCCTCCCCCAGGAGCCGTCACAGGGAAAGCTCAGGATCTTTGTTTGCCTGTTGTCCATTTTGACTTACTTGGTGCTCAGTCTAGACACGCTGGTGCGCTCTCTCTCGTTGCCGGACAGTCCTTGTGTGCGCTTCTGGTTGTCACTGCCGCCCCTGGTGGGGGGAGCTGAGTTGGGTTCTTCTGTTTGCTTCCGACATCCTCAAGGTCCAGGCCAGCTGACTCTGGCTGTGACTCGGCCTTCGCAGGCAGGATCGGGATGTCCTGGGTGGACACGGCCGTGGCGGCTCTTTTCCTGCAGATGCCCGTTCCCGCTGCGGGGCACAGGTGGCCTTTAGCCACACGCTGCCCGGCAAGGCCCGCATTGTAATGCGGTGGAAGGTGCGGGCTTGTGCCCTGCTCCCCATGTGCGCAGACGTCACTTCTCCGTCCTTTTGGGGTTTGAGGGTTTGATGTTTGTTCTTATCACGACGTGGGCATCCTCTTACCTTTACTGTCACTTAGGGTCATGGCTAAAGGGCCAAAGGCACAAACCCAGTGTCCCTGTCCTGTACTCCCCACTTGGCTTTGGGCAGGGGCTTCCTTCGGTTCACGGCTTATCCTCTGTTGACCTGTGTTTCTCAAGTCACCTGTGCCTGCCACCCGTCCAGGCCGGCCCATGCCCTTGCATCTCAGGTCTGGATAAATCCACCCTTCGTGCTGACTGTTGTGATTGTGGGACGTGTTTACCTTGAGCCAGCGGATGTGTTCTGACCTCACTTCCTCTCTGCTCTGGGTCCCGCGTCCTGACCTCACTTCCTGTCTGCTCTGGGTCCCCCATCCTCACCTCACTTCCTGTCTGCTCTGGGTCCCGCATCCTGACCTCACTTCCTCTCCTCTGCTCTAGGTCCCAGGTCCTCACCTCACTTCCTGTCTGCTCTGGGTCCCGCGTCCTGACCTCACTTCCTGTCTGCAGTAGCTCCTGCGTCCTGACCTCACTTCCTGTCTGCAGTAGCTCCTGCATCCTGACCTCACTTCCTGTCTGCTCTGGGTCCCGCATCCTGACCTCACTTCCTGTCTGCAGTAGCTCTTGCGTCCTGATCTCACTTCCTGTCTGCTCTGGGTCCCGTGTCCTGACCTCACTTCCTGTCTGCTCTGGGTCCCGCGTCCTGACCTCACTTCCTCTCCTCTGCTCTAGGTCCCACGTCCTGACCTCACTTCCTATCTGCTCTGGGTCCCACGTCCTGACCTCACTTCCTGTCTGCTCTAGGTCCCACGTCCTGACCTCACTTCCTGTCTGCAGTAGCTCCTGCGTCCTGACCTCACTTCCTGTCTGCAGTAGCTCCTGCATCCTGACCTCACTTCCTGTCTGCTCTGGGTCCCGCATCCTGACCTCACTTCGTGTCTGCAGTAGCTCCTGTGTCCTGACCTCACTTCCTGTCTGCTCTGGTTCCCGCATCCTGACCTCACTTTATGTCCATCCTGCATCCTGGGCTTGGTCATTGTTTGCTGCTCCCCTGAGTGGTGCTGTCCCCCTCCTTGAGGCTGAGGTGCTGGACCTGGCGTGTGCCCTGCCTCTTCGCTCTGAGCCCGGCGTCAGGCAGGTGACTGCGGCAGGCAGCGGTGGTGTGGTGTGGCTGGGCGCTGGGGTCCGCTGAACCGTTCCGCGGACACACTTGCGGATGGAGACGTCCTCTCTGCCGGCCGTGGTCGCTGGCGTCCTCGCACGCTGCGCGTGTCCACGTGGCCCTGGCCCTTCGCCGCCGCTGCCGGCCCAGCCTCCTCCCGCCCGCACAGGTGCTCCTCGCTGGAGGGTAGCGGGGTTGAAGCATCTTTGTTCTTCCATCTTGAAACTGGTTTTTTATCGTTACGCATTTTAATTATTCCATCTTCTTGATGAGTGTCTCTGAATTTGCAAAAGGTTTTGGCGTTGTAAGCGTTCGGGAAGGAACAGCATGAAGAGCTGCTTTAAAAAGGAAGGTGCAGTGTTGCCAGTGATTTGTGACTTGACCAGAAGCCGCCCTCAGATAACCAGGATTTATTTTCTCCAAGTGTTTTGTTTCTTGCTAGTGTGTGTGTGCATGTGTGTGCACACGTGTCCACATAGGGTTCACCGCCCTTGAAGGTCTCGCACTCAGTGTCTCGGGCTGAGTGTCGTCTTGACTGATGTTTGGAGGAATGACTCAGACCCCTTGTTCTGAGGTTTAATCATCCCCGAGCGGCGAGCGGAGGCAGTCAAGGGAGAATGTGAACCAAGACAATTTTGGAATTGCCTTTTAAAAGTGGGTTGAAAACTCTTTGTCAAGAAGTGAAAAGAACCAGCAGGAGCTGTTTAGTAATAGAGGTTCGTCAGGACAAGTCTCGTTTTCCTTTCTCCTTTTCTGAGACTTTCTCCTGTGGCTAAGTCAGCAGACATGTTTTATCACAGATTGCCCAAGGCCCAGGGCCTCCCCTGCGGAGTGTGGGCTGCAGCTTTCTGTTAGTGCTGATTCTTGCCTCTGGTTCAGTCCGTCATTCTTGCCGGTTTTTTAGACGGGTGGTTCTAGAGCTTGAGCTTCAGAATTCTTCAGTGACTAGCTTGTGAGTCCCACCCCTGGAGTTTCAGATCCCTAGATCTGAGGTGGGCCCTGAGAATTTGCATTTCTTACAAGTTCCCAGGTGACACTGCCCCTGGGCCCCCCTGGGAGAAGCCCTGGGCTGAGGCCAGACCCCACTCATCTATGTAAGTAAAGCTGTATCTGCTCGCGGCCCTGCCCGTGGCATCCACTTGGCCTGGGGCTGCTTTTGTGGGAGCCTGGAGCAGCTGGAGTGAGAACGCACGCCCCGAAAAGCCAAAAAAAAAAAAAAAAAAAAGCCAAAAATATGGTTTGTCCTTTATAGGAAGTGCTTGCAGCTTCCTGATCTAGACAAAGAAATGACTTGAATGCATGGCCACGGCATTTCTGCGAATCTTTTTGGGATGGAAAAGGACGTGTTTGGGATCGACCATGGATGAAATGGTGGCCTGTGCCGCTCATTTACACTTGCCATTGACCTTTAGGGATTGTTTCAAGCCATGGAACAAATGAGTCCTGGAATATAAAGGCTCCGGTTGGGATAATTGCTGTATAGTTTTTTTAAAGGCAGCTTTTTAAGGGTATAATTAACATAATAAGCTGTGCATATTTAAATTTATTTATTTATTTATGGCTGTGTTGGGTCTTCGTTTCTGTGCGAGGGCTTTCTCCAGTTGCGGCAAGCGGGGGCCACTCTTCATCGCGGTGCGCGGGCCTCTCACCACCGCGGCCCCTCCTGCTGCGGAGCACAGGCTCCAGACGCGCAGGCTCAGTAGTTGTGGCTCACGGGCCTAGTTGCTCCGCGGCATGTGGGATCTTCCCAGACCGGGGCCCGAACCCGTGTCCCCTGCATTGGCAGGCAGACTCTCAACCACTGCACCACCAGGGAAGCCCCTAAGCTGTGCATATTTAAAACGTACAGTTTGATAACGTTGACAAACGTGTACACACGTGAAACCATTGCTACAGTCAAGGTGAAGAAACCGTCCCTCACCCGCAAAGTGTCCCGTGCCGCTCGGCGGCCCCTCCGGCCTGTCCCTCCGCATCCGCACCCCGGGCAGCCACCGAGCAGCTTCCTTCACTCTAGATGCATTTGCCTTGTCCAGAGCTTTATATACGTGAGATCTCTTTTTCGGTCTGGTTTCTTCCACTCAGTATAATTATCTTGAGGTTCTTCTGTGTGGTCGCGTCGGTAGTTGGGATTTTTGTTTTCGTCTTTGCTCCACTGTACGATTCGCCACAGTTTGTTTCTTCGTTCACCTGCGGATGCCTGGGATCCTTTCCAGTTCTTGGCTGTTACTCATAAAGCTGCCGAGGACGCTCCTTCACAGGTTTTGCCGGGACGTTCACGTCTCATTCCCTTGTGTAGACACCTAGGTGTGAATGGCCGGGTCGTGTATTTGTGTGCAGGTTTGCCTTTCTAGAAACGCCGAGCTGGTCCAGAGCACCCGCACCACTCCCCATCCCCGCCAGCGCTTGCTGTGGTTCCTCTCTGCTTTCAGCCCTTCTAACAGGTGTGGAGGGGTATCTCATTGTGGTTTTAATTTGCGTTTCCCTAATGACGTTGGGCATCTTTTTTGTGGGCTTGTTTGCCGTCTGTGTGTCTTCTATGGTGAAGTGTCCGTTCAAGATTTCTCTGTTATTTAAGTGGAGTTGTTGTCTTACTGGTGAATTTTGAGAGTTCTTTATGTATTCCGAGTGCAAGTCCCTTTTTACGTTTATGCTTTGCAAAGCTTTCTCCCTGTCTGTGGCTTTCTTTTTTCTTTTTTTTTTCTCAAGAGTAGAATTTTAACATTTTGATCAACTCCAGTGTACCAGTTGGTTCTTTTGGACGGGGCTTTTGATGTTTTAGCTGAGAAATCTTCCCTAATGCAAGGTCACAAAGATCATCTCTTTTGTTTTCTTCCACAGATTTTGTAGCGTTAAGGTTTACGTTTAGGTCTGTGATCTATTTTGAGTTAATTTTGGGGAATGATGCAAGGTCTACGTCGAAGTTCATATTTTTGCATGTGGATGACCCTGTTGTTCCAGTCCCATTTGTTACAAAGACTATACTTTCTTGACTGAATTATCTTTGCACTTTTGTCAAAAATCAGTTGTCCATATGTGTGTGGATTTATTTCTGGACTCTCTTATGTTCAGTTGGTCGAGTTATCTATCTTTAATATCAATGTTGTGCTGTTTTTGATTATTATAGCTGTATAATTCTTGAAATCAGGTGATATTCATTCTCTAGCTGTGTTCCTTTTCAGAGTTGTTACGACTATTTCAGGTCCTCTGCATTTCCATATGAATTTTAGAATCAGTTTGTCAATTTCTATGAAAAAAAATCTTGCTGAAATTTTTGGTTGGGATTGAATTAGATTATAGATCAATTTGGGAAGAACTGATATTTTAACAGTTTTGAGTTTCCAACCCATGGTCAAGGTATATTGCTGCATTTATTTAAGTTATTCTTAGTTTCGCTCAGCAATATTTTATAGTCTTCAGGGCACAGGTCTTTGATGCCTTTTTTCAGATTTATTGATTTATCTCCAAGTTTTTTCTTTTTCTCTTTTGGTGTTGTTATAAGTACTCTTGTTTTTTAAATTTCAGCTCCTTATTATAAGTTGCTAGTACAATTTATTTTGCATTTGCAACCTTGCAAATCATTCTAGTAGATTTTTGGAGATTCCATCAGGTTTTACGTCTGTGAATAAAGGCAGTTTTGCTTCCTCTCCGATCTGCATGCCTTTTCTTTGTCTTGCGTGATTGCACTGGCTGGAGCCTCCTGTGGCTGAATAGACTTCGTGAGAGCAGACAGCCTTGCTCCTGGTTTTAGGGGAAGTGTGCAGTGTCTCACTGTTGGGTATGTTGTTCACACGTTACTGGGTTTTGTAGATGCTCCTTATTAGACTGAAGGAGTCCCTCCAGTTCTGTCCTTGATTGCTTTGATCAGGAATGGGTTGGAGTTTGTCAGATGCTTTTTTTGCATTTATTGAGATTATTTATATGGTGCATATCTTTTTTAGTTTATTAATATGGTGAGTTACATTGACTGATTTTGAATTCAGCTAACCTTTCGTTTTCTGGGATAAATCTCCCCTGGTCACGGTGTCTTATCCTTTTTAGAATATTGTTGACTTTGACTTGATAAAATTTTGTTTATAAATTTTTTTAAAATAAATTTATTTGTTTTATTTATTTTTGGCCGCGTTGGGTCTTCATTGCTATGCGCGGGCTTTCTCTAGTTGTGGCCAGCGGGGCCTACTCTTCATTGTGGTGCGTGGGCTTCTCGTTGAGGTGGCTTCTCTTGTTGCGGAGCACGGGCTCTAGGCACGTGGGCGCAGTAGTTGTGGCTTGCAGGCTCTAGAGCGCAGGCTCAGTAGTTGTGGCTCATGGGCTTAGTTGCTCCGCGGCATGTGGGATCTTCCCGGACCAGGGCTCGAACCCGTGTCCCCTGCATTGGCAGGCGGATTCTTAACCACTGTGCCACCAGGGAAGCCCTGTTTATAAGTTTTTGCATTTATATTCGTGGGGGATATTGGGCTATAGTTTCTGTTTTGTTTTTTTTTTCTTCTTGTAATATCTTTGTCTGGTTTTGGTGTCAGAGTAATGTTGGATTCATAGAATTATTTGGGAAGTATTCCGTCCTTAAACTTTTTGAAATAATTATTTACTTCTTTTCAAAATATTTGGTAGCACTTAGCATTGAAGCCCATTTGGGTGTGGAGGTTTTTTTGTGGGGAGGTTTTTAACTATTCAGGTTATCAGTTCTAGGTTGAGAGTTGTTTTTTACACGTAATTGCCCAATTCATTTAAATTGTCAGATTTATTGGCGCGGGTTGTTGACAGTGTTTTCCTGTTAGCTGTAGAAATCAGGGCGGTGGCCCCTCTCACGTTTCTGATGCTGATCATTTTTCTTTTTTTGTTTTCCTGATCAATCTGGGTAAAGGTTTATCAATTTTACTGGTCTTCTCAAAAAACCAGTTTGGGTTCACTGATTTTTTTCTGTTACTTTTTGTTTTCTATTTCATTGATTTATGTTTTGGTCTTTATATTTCTGTTTCTTCGGTTTACTTTGGGTTGAATTTGTCCTTTTTCTAGTTTCATATATTGGATGCTGAGCCATTTATTTGAGACCTTTCTTTTTTTGTGATCCAAACATTTGGTTTTCTCCTGAGTCCTGTTTTAAGGGTATTGCACTATTCTGGTGCATTGTTTCCATTTCCATTCAGTTTAAAACTTTCTAATTACCGTTTGATTTTCTCTTTGATGCACGGGTTATTTAGAAGTGGATTAGTTTCCAAACATTTGGGAATTCTCCAGAGGTCTTTCTGTTACTGATTGCGCATCGAATCCCACCTGGTAAGAGCACCCACCTGTGTGACGTGGCTCCTTTTGAAGGTCCCGAGGCTGGTTTCAGCCCAGAGTACAGTCCATCCCGGTAAACCCTCTGTGCACGCTGGGGGAGCTGAGCTGGGGGCTGCTCCGAACCCTCAGGTCGAGATGTTGGCAGCCTTGTTCACAGCTGCCATCCTGGCTGGTCTCCTGTGTCCTGCTCTCTGTTACTGCGAGAAGAGAATTGGCATCTTCTGTCACGATTGTGGGTCTGTCTCTGCGGTCAGGTCAGGTTTTGGCTTCATGTATGTTGTAGCTTTGTTATGAGGGGCATCCGTGTTTATGATTTTTTTTAAAGATCACTTGATCCTTTTTATCAGTTATGAAATCAGCCTCGTCCCTGGTGAATACTCTTTGCCCTGAAACGTACTTTGTCTGATGTTAATGTAGCCGTTTCAGCTTTTGTTTACTTTTTTTACTCCTGTGAATTTGCGTATCCCTTCCCACGCCTTTGCTTTAACCTATCTTTATGTTTGAAATGTGTTCCTGTAGGCTGCATATGGCTTTCTTATCCAGTCTTACAATCTCTGCCTTTTAATTGAGGGTGTTCACCCCACTAAGGTTTACTTTCATTATTGACAGGATTAGGTTTGAGTCTTTCATCTCATTCGTTTTCTATTTTTCCATCTATTTGTTTCATTTTTCGTGGGTTTCTGCATTCCTTTGGATTAATCAAATACTGTTTATGATGCCGTAGTATTTCCTTGTTGCCTCATTTGCTGCGCTCATTTTGGGATTTTAAGGATTTGCCCGGGGCTTTCGCCTTTGTCCTCGTCACCTTGGACCTGCCACCGTTCAGCGGCACCCAGCGCAGCACCTGCAGCGCGAGAGCTTCACTGCGGTCTGCCCATCGTTCCGCTCCCGGCTTTCTGTTGTCACACACTGCACTTTTACACGTGTCATAATCCCTGTAATACGTCATTACAGCTTATGATTAAACAATTACTTTCTTTTTATAATAAATTTCTTTTATTTATTTCTTTTTGGCTGCGTTGGGTCTTCGCTGCTGCGCGGGCTTTCTCCAGTTGAGGCGAGCGGGGGCTACTCTTCGTTACGGTGTGCCGGCTTCTCATTGCAGTGGTTTCTCGTTACGGAGCACGGGCTCGAGGCATGCGGGTTTCAGTAGTTGTGGCTCACGGGCTCTAGAGCCCAGGCTCAGTAGTCGTGGGGCACGGGCTTAGTTGCTCCGTGGCATGTGGGATCTTCCTGGACCAGGGCCCGAACCCGTGTCCCGTGCATTGGCAGGCGGTTTCTTAACTACTGCGTCACCAGGGAAGCCCCTAAACAATTGCTTTTTAAAGGCGCTTAAATAGTAAGAGAGAAATTGATACATTTACTTATGTAGTAATCATTTCTAGCACTGCTTATTCCTTTGCAAAGATACAGATTTCCATCTGGTGTTGTTTTTCTTCTGCCTGAAGCATGTCCTTTAATATTTCTTATTAGTATGGGTCCACTGGTGGTGAGTTTTTTGGTGTGAAAGCGTATTTAGTTCCCCTTTGTTTTTGAAAGGTATTTGCAGTGGGTATAGAGTTCCAGGTTGATAGTTTTTTTTTTCCTTTCAGTACTTTAAAGATGCTGATCTGCTATGGTCCTTTGTTCCTCTTTCTGGGCTGTCTTTATGATTTTCATTTTATCACTGGTTTTGAGCATGTTGATTTTGATGTACTTTGCTGTAGCTTTCTTTATGTTTTAAAAAAAACTTTTTTTAAAATTAACTAATTAGTTTATTTGGTTGCACCAGGTCTTAGTTGCGGCAGGCAGGCTCCTTAGGTGTGGCAGGTGGTCTCCTTAGTTGCAGCTCACCAGCTCCTTAGTTGTGGCACACGGGCTCATTAGTTGTGGCAGGCGAACTCTTAGTTGCAGCATGCATGTGGGATCTAGTTCCCTGACCAGGGATCAAACCCGGACCCCCTGCATTGGGAGCGTGGAGTCTTATCCACTGCGCCACCAGGGAAGTCCCTGTAGCTTTCTTTGTTTTTATTTTTAAAAATTTACTTATTTTTATTTTATTTATTTATTTATTTATTTTTGGTTGCGTTGGATCTTTGTTGCTGCGCGCGGGCTTCCTCTAGTTGGGGTGCACGAGTGCTACTCTTCGTTGCGGCGCGCGGGCTTCTCATTGCGGTGGTTTCTCTTGCTGCAGAGCACGGGCTCTAGGCACGTGAGATTCAGTAGTTGTGGCACGCGGGCTCAGTAGTTGTGGCTCGTGGGCTCTAGAGCGCAGGCTCAGTAGCTGTGGCGCACGGATTTAGTTGCTCTGCGGCATGTGGGATCTTCCTGGACCAGGGCTTGAACCCGTGTCCCCTGCATTGGCAGGCGGATTCTTAACCGCTGCACCACCAGGGAAGCCCCGTGGCTTTCTTTAGATTGCGTGTGTTTGGGGTTTATTGAGCTTTTGGAGTTCATAGTGTTTTTCAAGTTTGGAGAGTTTTTGGCCGGCGTTCTGAAGACTTTTTCTGCTCCCCCTGCCTCGTGTGGGAGCCCCAGTTACCTGCCGATTCACCGTTTGAAGTTGCCCCCCCCCACCCCCCAGAGATGCTCTTCCCCTTCTCTTGGGTTCTTTCTCTCTGTTCCATTGTGAGCAGTTTGTCGCGAGCATCTGCGCTGCACATCCGCTCTGCCAGCCCCATCTAGCATCGTCTTCATCTTGTGGACGTTTGACTTCACAGACCTTCTGTGTCTCTGTTTAACTTCTTGAGCATGTGGAGTCTGGCCTTAGTAATGGTTTTAACGTTCTATGTGAATTCCAAGTTTCGGTCCGTTTCAGTGGATTCGTGCATCTCTGCATTGTGGTTCGTGGTTTCCTGCTTCTTGGGCTATAGACGTTTTGATGCTGAATGTTCTAAATTCCTGTAAATCTTCTCAAGCTTTGTCCTGGGGCACAGTTAAGTTACTTGCGGACAGTCTGATCCTCACAGGTCTTGCTTTTACGATTTCTTGGGTAGGTCCGGAGGAATGCTCCTTCTAGGGGTAATTATCCCCCGCACTGTGGCAAAACCATCCTGAGTAGCCAGGACTGCAAGGACTCAGGTACTCCAGCCTCCTAGGTGGAGCAGGGGCTGCTCCCAGCCCCGTGTGGGCCCCAGGCTCCATTCCCTTGAGTCCTCTTGGTGGGTCTTTCCCGGCCTCTGGCAGTGTCCTCACACGCGTGTGCCAGCCTGCGCTCTGCCCACCCTGCCCTCCCCCTGCGGCTCCGTCCTGGGCACTCCAGCCACACTGGTCCCTCTGGACCATCAGCTCTGTCTCCTCAACTCGGGGTGCCCTGGGCCCCGCTGTCTGAGAGCTCAAGGCAGTGAGCTGGGTGGCCGAGAGCTTCCACATCTGGTGGGGGGGGGGGGGGGCGTCGCTGTCCTTGGTCACGATGTCCAGTGCCTTGAGGGCGGTCATCTCCTGGATCTTGTCTGGGTTTTAACTGGCTGGGGGAGGGGGTGATCGGTCCCTGTGACGCCATCTGGGCTGCAGGCGGGTCCTCTCCCCGCGGCGTGGTTACTGCCCCCAAATCGGCTTCCAGCTTGTCTAATCAGGCACTCTTTTCATAAACAAGATTAGAAAAACGAGATCAAAAGTTAAAAAATTGCTGTCATCTTGCGGGATGCGGACATCTGGGGAGGCTTCTCTGCACGGGGGCGTGTGGGGGGTCCTCTGCGCTGCTGGAATCCCATGAAAAGCAAAAATAGCTCGAGACTTGAGTGGCAGACCCCAGGGGTGCTGTCGGCCCTCGGAAGGAAGGTGAGCAAGTCAAACTCCGAGGTGGAAGTCTTCAAAAAAATCTCTGAATTGTGCTGACTGGCATGTCCGTTGTGAGCAGATATGTTTTCCTTTTTGCAGTAATCTGGGCTACATTAAATTCGTTTTTGTTAACATCTTCATTACTGCCTTTTCAATTTTAGTCAGAATTGATTATGAACAAAGTGCCATGATTTTGACTATTCAGAGTAGCAGCTGCGTCGAGCCAGCGCTTAACCAGTCTAGTGACAGGCTTGGTGTCCACACGCTCTCCGTGGCACCTGCGAGAATGGGCTTGCGTCCACGCGCTCTCCGTGGCACCTGCGAGAACGGACAGTACTCAGAGTTGAGGACTTGGCTGTCGGGGAAGGGGGATTACCAGGTGCCACTCATTTCAGGTTGAGCAGGGACAGAGCTGTGTATTTTGCTTTTCAGAAATTTCCAGGTAGTGTGGTGCCTTTCAGAGTGAGGAGGTGGCGCATCGGTTATGCCGTCGGGGTGCAGCAGAGCGGTGACAGTGGCCTGTGTGCCCTCGTGTTCTCGTGCTTAAATACCACATCCACCTAGAGCTTTCCTTTAGGTCTGGAGGTGTGGTCAGTGGCTTTGGGGCTCGGCCAGGCCGAGGGTGGGGCTGCATCCTCCTAGACACTGTGGGGAGGAGCTCAGGGCTTAGCAGGTCAGGGCTGTGCTGTGGTCTCGCCCAGGAGGGGCGCGAACGTCTGTGCCATGGTGAGCCTGGGCATCAGGGCACAGGTGGGGCTGTGGCCCTCCTACTTCCGGATTGTCCCTGGTCACAGGTTGCAGTGCCACCCCGGTGTCTGCCCGGAGCTGCATCAGAACGGTTTTCACCGGGTGGCCGGAGATCTTCCCGAGCAGCCCGGGTGGCCCAAGCTCTGGGGTCGGGGGCAGGGCTGCTGTGGGACAGGCCTGGGTGCCGGGCGGGGAGCCCCTCGGTGGGCTTCACTCACCCTGGAAGCCCCTGCCCCGGGGGTGCCTGACCGGCCCCAGCCCTGGACTGGCGGCCTCTCGGACGCAGGGCTCCAGCTCAGAGAACTCGTCGCGTAGTAGGACCTCCGCCCCGGGGAGCTGATCCACGTTGACTTTGCTGTTCTGGGTCTTTCCTGGCGGCCGGCAGATGCCCCCGTGTGTGCCCTCCACCCTGATTCCTCCGTCCCAGCTTCTGGACAGGCGTAGCCTCGAGTGAGCACACGCGGGTGCTGGGCAAGGGGCCGGGCTCCTGCTGGGGTTCGCGGTGGGCTGAGCCACGGGGCCTCGGCCACAGCTGCACCTGACGGGGCGAAGTGCTAGCATGTGGGTCGGAGGAGGTGCTGGCCACGGCTTGGCTGCTGGGGGACGTTTTGCTTCCTGAGTCGAGAGGGGCCCTTGGGGGCACACGGCTGCCTGGGAAGTTGCATCCAGGGGCACAGGGCCTCGTCTGGCCCCCCCCGGTGGTGCCGAGCTGACCACAGGGCGGCGACGGGGCAGGAGGCTGTGAATGCTGGGTGACGGGGAAGGTGGGCAGGGCCGGCCGAGACCCCTGCCCGGTGCCCTCCTGCCCGGTCGGCACTGCGGGCCTCCGAGTCACTCTAGAGGACTGTCCGGAACCATATTTGATTGGGTTTCTGGCGGTGCGGGAGAGCTTTCCTGCCTGGCGTTAGAGCACAGTGCTTTCCCTGGTCGAGGGGGTGACTGACCTGACCTGCTGGTGGAGGGCTGCAGAGCAGAGGGGCCGAGGGGCAGTGGGCACACACGGTGTGGCGAGGCCTGGCGTTCCTGCTGAGGAAGCCGCAGGTCACCTGGTCAGGTGCCCGGGCGCTCGGGGGAGCCAGCCTACGTTCAGTGGTACTGGGGGTCCACCCGCCACTCGGGACCCACTGGGCTCTGGCTCAGGTGTCCCTGCCACGCTGGGCCCTCGGTGTGGCCATGCTGCTGGGGATTTTGGGTGAGCCCACGCCTGCCTCCTCGCGGCCCTGTCTGGGACCTGCTGTGACGTCCATCGTGTACCTCTGGGCAGCAGGTCCCCTGAGAGGCACTGCCAGCAGGTCCTTTGGAGGCCACAGAGCCGCGGGGCCTGCGTCCTAGCGGGTCTTTCTTCCTCAGGCTCTGCTCATCGCGCCCCGTGTGGCAGTTTAGAACGACAGGCCTCACGGGGACAGGCGATGACCTGGAAGGAGGTCAGTGGGCGGGCAGGCGGGCGGGCTGTGTGCTGCGTCGTGCGGTGGCCCTGGCTGGTCCTTAGGGACGGCGAGACTCGGTAGCGTCTGGTCTCAGGGTGTGACGATGCGCTGCTTTCAACCCCCAGGAGAGACGGGGGTCACTTGCTGATGGAGCCCGGCCCCGTGGCCGGCAGGTCCCTGCTTCTCCCAGCCTGTCGTCGTGACGTGTGTGTGTGGGAGGGGAATGGGGCGTGCGGGTCGGTCTCTGCGCCCAGAGCCTCAGCTGTCCCCGCGTGTCCCCTGCCCGTCGTGGCCGTGCCCTGCGCCATCGGGTGGGTTCTGGGCCGCGATCCCTCCACCGCTTCTGCCCCGTCCCCACCAGCGGGTTGGGTCCTCTTTGGTTCTCACAAGAGAGCGTCTGGGGGAGCGTCTGGGAGGCGTTGGCCCACCTCGCGAGGCCAGGGGCTGGACGCAGCCCTGGTGACCTTCGCTGGCCCCTCCCGGGTGTGGGGGTGTGGCCGCAGGTCCCAGCTCTGTCCCCGTTTACGAGAGGTCAGGCGGTCACAGAGGGTGAGGAGGCCTGCGGGCCCTGGGCCTCCATCTGGCCATTGTAAAAGGGGCCATACACGTTTCTGGAGGGGGGCGGTGGGTGTTGGCCGCCCTCCCCTCCCCCGCCTGCGGGCAGACACCCCTGCGCCCTCCTCTCCTGGTGTCTGTGCCGAGGGTGAAAAGTTCAGGCCACCAGCCCCAGAGGGAGCTGGGGGTGGGGCGGAGCCACTGCCTGTTTTCCTCCTGGGCCCTGGATTCAGCAAACCGGCCTGCTCTTCGCAGGGCGGGGCTGGGCTCGGGACAGACGGACGCGGTCCCGCCTGTGGCATCCCAGGGACTGGCACGGTTCACCGTGGGTGGCGGGAGCGCGGGCACCCCGGGATGCGCCCTCACCTGTGGTCAGGCCCTCAGGCTGCCCCAGGTGGAGGGCACCTGCCCCCGAAGGTGCTGTGGTCTCTGCCTGATGGCCGCGCCGTGGGCGGTGCGGCTCGTCCCTTTGGAGCTTAATTAGGAGGGACCTCCCCGGCGTCCTGTCGCCCAGTTCCCACCGGGGACGAAGGGCCAGTCCGGGAGCTTGCAGCTGCGGGACCCTCGGCACAAAGTCTTGATGCTGCCCTGTGCCCACCCAAACGCCCCTTTATGCTGAGCTGCTCCCGCCCCACGGAAACCTTTGTCCCTCTGGGCCTGCCGGCACCCGGACCCCTCTCCGCCCCCGCAGGACCTCCAGGGCTGAGATTTGGCCCTTGTCCCTGGGGGTCTCCTGTGTGGCTGCCCGGCCCACGGGGACTTGGGGGGCCCCTGGGGCACCCCCTCCTCCCATCCGGGCCACTGCTGAAGGCCAGGAGGTGCAGATGGCCTGAGAGGACAGTGCCCGGGGAAGAGTTGCTCAGTTTACAGAAGCGGCTCCTTGAAAAGGGGACCTGATCCCCAAAACAGGCAGCATTCTCAGGACAAGGGGCTGCAGGGAGGATGTGTCAACCCCCTTTGCTCATTCCTTTTTCCCCAGGGGGCACTGGCCCCTGTGGGCAGGTGCAGGGCCAGCCGGGCCGAGGGGCCTGGGGAGAGACGCCCCGCCCCGGGCCCCTCACTGGCGCTGCAGGCCCGGGCCCTGCAGAGAGGCCGGGTCGAAAGGTCACTGCCCTGATCTTTACGCCGCGTCGTGTGTTCTCACGACCCCTCGCCCTCCGCACAGACGGGCAGGGCTGGGGCTTGACACGGCCTTTCAGGGGATGAAACAGGCTGAAAGGTCTGAATTGCAGCCCTGAGGTGACATGTTTCAGTAGCTGAAAAGTGGTGTTAAAGCTGAGAAACACACACACACACACACACACACACACGTCTCGGTTTAGGACAAAGAGAAACCAGGACTGGTTGGGACGACACCAGCTGCTAAAGCACAGTGAGGTGGGCAGCCCCGGGTGGGAGGCCATGCCAGGAGCCCCCTGTTCGCGGCCGGCCCGGCCTGGGGAAGACCTTCGGGACTTTCCTAGCAATGACGGGGGTTGACGAGTCGGTGTCCCTGTGTGCTGACCCGTCGGCGCTGCCGGCTCGTCCACGTCGTCCTTGATGTCGTCTGTGTTGCCCCAAACCCGAGCCTTCCTGTTGCTGCCGTGGCTTGTGTCCGTCCGCGGTGCTGGGACCTCATTTCTCTCCCCACCTCCTCTGGCCTGCGCCGGCCCTGCTTCTCTGGACCCTGGAGCAGGCGAGGTGTTTCTGCTCCCAGGATGACCCCCGGTACCTTTTTAAACAGAGCCGTCCCTCTCGAGGCCCCGAGGTGCTCTGCTTGTAGCCGGCCTCAGATGTGCTCCTTTCTGGGGGCGGCAGGTGGCAGGAGCCTGGCTCTTAGGTCCAGGGAGACACAGGTTATGTTGCCGCTGCCTGTGCCTGTGGCCGGTGGCCCAGCGTGTGCCAGGCCACTCAGGCTCCAACGACGGGGCTGCAGGAGCTGGAGCTGCAGGGGCAGGTGGCCGTGGAGACGGGCGTGGCGCGGGGCCCTCTCCCCTCCTCCCCTCCCGCCGCCCTGCCCGGCTCCCAGCTCTGTCCTTCCGTTTTCTGTGTCACTGGGAGTAGGTGAGTGGTTCACAGGCTGGAAAGGCTCACGTATTTGGGGAAACCTCCCTCACACGTCTGTTCTGGTTCCTTCTGTGACTTTCCGGAGCACTTGTGCTGTGAAGCCTGTGCGTCTTCCCCGCACTTCGGTGGACGGCACCCTCCACGCGCTCACGCCTGCCTGGGGCTCCACGTCCACGCCCTGGCCACGTGCATCCCCGTGCTGTTTCTAGAAGCAGGAGTCAGGTGGGGGCCTGGGGCGTGAGGGACGGCGAAGTGGACGCTGTGCCAGCCCCGTGCTGGCCCCGGGAGGACAGCGGCGATGACAGGGGCCGCAGACGCGCACCCCCTCCACCATCTGTCGTCACTCCCTCTGGCCAGCACGGGGCGGCGTCTGCGGCCTCCCTGCTCTTCCGGGGACGGGCGCCGCGGTCGTGTCTGAGCTCTGCTGTCCTTTGCCCACTGGTCCTTCAAGGTTCCTCCCAGCCGGGGCCTCCCACTCACCGGGGCTTTGGTTTTTCCATGAGCACTCTAGCACATCCTTAAGTGTCTGCCGGAAGGTGAGGAGGGGCCCCTAGAGGGGTCTGGCCCCATGGGAGAGCGCCGAGCACACTCTCAGCCCTTTCTGCCTAGGGGTGGGGGACTGGGGCCTTTGCTCTACTGCGGAGATGCTGGGGTCATGCGTGCCTTTGCTCTCTGGCCTTTACCCGCCGGGGTGGAGGTTGCTCTGTGTGGAAGAACTGGTGTCGGCTTTGCCGCGGCTCAAGCCTCCTTCGCCCGCTGTGCCCGCAGCCCCAGCCTGCGGCCCGGTTCCAACTTCCAGTCCACACCGCCCAGCATCCTGGAGGGAGGTGGTCCTGGCCCGGCACCTGCCTCTCTGTGGGCGGTGGGCAGGGCACACCCCCAGGGGCACCGGGACCCGTCCTCCAAGCTCTCAGGTCACTTTTTACGCTCAGAAGTTGTTTTCTTGGTGCCCAGTATTTGTCTCCAAAAGAAGGGCGAGGCCGTGCGGTGAAAGGAGCTGCCTGGGCGGCTGGGCCCCAGGGGGAGGTTGCACTGCCTGGCTCTGCTGCTCCCCCCACTGGGCGTGAAGGGGGGGCCCTCAGTGTCCCTGTGCTTCCCGGGGTCCCCCTGGCCCACCCCTGGGGCTGTGCCCCCACCTCGATGCTGCAGCCTCGCTTGTCGGAGGGTTGGCTGCTCTCCTGTGACGCTCCCTTGTTAGCGCTGCGGATTCTCCCTGGGAAAGGTGAAAAGCCTCCCTGGTACCTCGGTCCTGATGTATGCAGGACCCCTAGTCTTTGAGGCGTTTGCCTTTTGTTCCAAAACGTGGGGGGTTCTTGGGCCCCTGTGTCCACGCGTGCGTTTGCAGTGAGCGTTGTGTGCGTGTCGTGGCCTCCGGCTGCTCCCCCGCGAGGACGGGTGTGGGCTGTTGACGCAGCAGGACTCCACCCGGGGGCCAGGAGGTGGGTGTCCACAGCCGCCAAGCCTGGCTCTGGAGAAGGGTCTCTGGCTGACCGCGGGGACGCTTGTTCTGTTTAAAAAGAAAGACTATTGTAAACCTTCCAAACTTAAAACTTCTTGAGGTCGTGACCTTCTGCTTTCTGGGTGCATGTCAGCAAGGGCTCGCTCCACCCTTGCCGGCAGCCCTGCTTCGTGGTCGCCCCCAGCCGGGGTGGGGCCTGGCCGCGCGTGCAGAGGACACGCAGTGCGCACGCCCCCTGTGGCGAGTGCAGCCTGGAGGCAGGAGCCCCGTCCTTGCTGGCTCTCTGCGTCACTCTTGCTTGCTGCCTCCTGGCCCAAAGTGGCTGCTCAGGCCGAGCCTTCACATCCACGCACAGGAGAGGCCGGCACCCTGGGCCGGATGGAGTCACGTGGGTTCGTGTCATTGCAGGGAGTCCTTTCAGCTGAGCAGGGCGTGCTGGCTGCAGGTCTGGCCACGTGGCCTCAGGCCTGGCCCCAGCCTCACCTCCTCTGTCCTTGCTGGGAGGCCATGCGGGGCAGCAGCTAAGATGGGCCCCGGGGCCAGACTAGCGGCTTTTCTGGGGCCATTCTTGCAACATGCAGATTCCTAAACTTGCTTTGAAGACGACTCCCAGTGGAGAAGTCCCCACCTGGTCACTCCCCAGGCAGAATCACGTGGTCCTCACGTGTCCCTCTCCCTCAGCCCCTCAGAGCAGGGGCCTGACCTTCCTGTTGTGAAGACAGAGGCCTCTCCGTGGGTCCTGGCGTGTTGGGGGGAGATGGGGCTGCTCCGAGGCTGCTTCGAATATAAACGGGGTGTCTGTCGGGGCCGTGCGCGGTTAGCGGGCACGCGGCCCTGAGGTCCGGGCTGTCAGCCAACCACTGTGGCGTTCTCATTTCTGATAGGTGCGCAGCCGGGGTCCCACGCAGACCTGCAGGGCTTTACCCTTTCCTGTGCCTGCTGCCAGGGGTGGGCAGGAGGGCAGGAGCGCCGCTGAGCCCCAGGGCGTCTGTGGAGATCAGTCCTGGCCTTGGGTGGCGACCCCGAGCGTCTGGGCTTTCTTGTTAGGGTCCGAAGCGTCCTTAACCCTGCAGGAGGAAGAGACCACCTGCTGGAGGGCCAGTGCTGGCCGGACTCCAGAGCTCCCGGCACGTGGGGCTGCGGGCCCAGGGTCTCCGTCCCAGCAATCGCCTCGACCCCCAGGAAGCTCAGACACCCTGTGTCCCCGAGACCCCCAGGGCCTTGGGATGGCCGTGGATCCCCCGGGCTTCCGTGCACCCACAGGGCTGCATGGCGTGTGTGGACCCCGGGGTGACCCCGCCCTGGTCCTTGTGACTTGGCCCCGGGGGCATGGCTCCACCAACCAGGTCCCTCCCTTAGCCCTTGACTGCAGGCTTAGACTCCGACCTCCTGTCCTGCTGGGCGTGCGGGGAGGGCGTTTCCACAGCCTGTGGGAGGAGCGGCCGCCCCGTCTTCTGGTCTCCTAGGCTCCTGGGCTCCTGGGCTCCTGGGCTCCGGTTGCTCTGGGCCCGCACGCAGCGCTGGTGTTTCGGGCCTGGTTGTCACGGACCTGGTGTCTGGAGGCCCCAGGCTGCGCTGGTGAGCAGTGCAGGGCTTTCCCTCCCAGTCCAGCGGGGGCGGCCGAATGCCAGGTGGGGCCGCAGAGCACTACTGGGGCTTAGTGGCCAAGGACTGGACAGTCATCCCAACTCCCGGCCGCCTGGCATTTCCGTGTCCTGAAGGCCCGAGTCCCTGCCCCCTGCCTCTCTGCGGGTGCTGCGGGCCTGGCGGACACCCCACGGGGGATACCCTGACGGAGAGCCCCTTCCTGCCCCGCCGGCCTTCTCTGGGCGCCGCATCCTCCCACCCCCCACTTCCAAGCCCCCTTCCCGTCCTTGTCACCTCCTCTCCTCTGGGCTTGCCAAGAATGTTGGGAAATTGGGGGGGGGGGCACAGGAAATGCCTCCTTCCCTCTAAGGACTGCTCCAGCTGCAAGTGCAGGGGGCTGGGGGAGGGGCACGGGCGCGGAAAGCTGTCCCCGGCCAAGGCCACCCCGCGCCCCAGCCCTGCAGACAGAGGGGTGCTGTCTGCCTCGCTTTGGCCCCATGTGCACGCCCTGCCAGGGGGAGACCGAGACCGGAGGTCAGCGGGCTCCTTGAGGGAAGTGAGGTGTTTCTTCTTTAGCTGTTTCAAGTGGGATCTTTCAAAAATCAGTGGTGACACCGCCTCTCCCGCCGTCTGTGTCATTAGCGTTTAGGAGACACGTTAGCCATTGGGGTGGAACCCGTTCCTGTGTGGGCAGACGGCGGCCCCTTCTCCAGGAGGCCGCCTGGGTCACCATCGCAGAGGGAGGGCCTGGTGTTCCCGATGTCACTGCCAGAGCCCGGCCTGCTGTAACCGCACGAGATTGAACCCCTGAACAACCCCGACATGGCGCCCGGTCTCCTCGCCTTCCTCGCCTGCAGAGAGAAGGCCGTGTCACCTGACACCTCACATGTGCACCTTTTAAGAATGTACACCTGGCCTAAAAAACAGCAGCAAACACAGGCTATAGTGTGGGTATTAAAAAATGAAACAGGAGGCCCCAGTCTTCCTAATTAGATCATGTGAACTCAGGTCTTAGGGTCAGTGAGGGTCAGAGATAGCGGGGGGTGGGCCGTGGGCTCTGGTCCCTGCTGTGGCCTTGGCCACAGTGAGCAGAGCAGGCCCAGACCTGGGGCGAGGGGCCGGCCGCTGATTCTAATGGTGGCCCCAGCCCTCCGCCGTCCTTGATGGCAGGGCCTGCGAAGGGCTGCTGCCCCTCCCCCCAGGAGAAGGCACAGGGATCCCCGTCTCTGCTCCCCACCAGGGCTGCCGGGACACCCCTCCCTTCCCCGTGGGGTCCTTGGCTTTGTGCAGTGAGAGAAGGGGCCCGGCGGGGCGCCTGTCAGCGAGGGGACGATGCAGGGCTGGTGTGGGCCGGGGCGGGGGTGGGGTCAGGTCCTGGGCCGGGTCCCCTGGTGCAGCCATGTCACCCAGACTCTGGCCTGGCCGCACTGGGAGAGCCTTGGTGCCTGGGCCCCCGGCCTCCTGCCCCTGCCAGGCCCTGCCTCCACCTGCGTCTTGCTGGGGGGGGGGGTGTCTTGGGATACTCCGCAGGAGGGGAGCTTCAGGGGTCTCAGGGCCCATTGCCTGGCTCAGCAGTGGTGGGGGTTCTGCAGCTACGGGGCTGTCATGTGACCGGCGTGGTTCCTGCCGTAGGCGAGACGTGTTAGGGCTAGAGATTCGAGAAACGCCATGTTCTCTGTTCTGAGGTAGCAGAGCCTGCGTCGCCCCATTTTTCAGATGAAAAACAGGTGTGGATTCTTCAGGCCCCTGTTGCCTGTGTCCTGGCTCTCCTGGGCCCAGTGTGGCCCACAGAGCCTCCTCCCCGGTGCTGGTCACCCTTGTCCCCCTCCCCACCCCAGCCCACCCCACTGGCAGAGATGAACCTCAGACGGGAGGGGCTGGGCCCCCTTGGAGACCCTCATCCAAGTGTGAAGGTGACGCAGTGAGCTTCATGCCATGTGTTCTGCATTTTACTAGGGACCCACTCTGGTGGCCCTGCCTTCTTGTGCCCTGGTCGGTGTTGGCGACAGGGCCGTGGATTCTCGCCTCTGTGTCTCCAGGGTCATGTCTTCGGGACCCATGAGCAGCTGTCTTTCAGCCTGGGCTCGGGGACTCACCAGGGACACACCAGCGGTGACTTCGCTGGCCCCTTGCCGGCCTCGGTGCCTCAGCCTGGAAGCAGCCTGGAAGCAGAGGCGGCCACCGCGCCAGCTCTGAGCAGCCCCGCGGCCGGGCAACGTCACCGTCCACCCGCGCCGGCTCGACTCGAGCGCTGGGCTCAGTGTTGTGTCGGTTTCTATGGCGAGGAAACAAGCAGGGCGGCTGCCGGGAGGGGGAGGGGAAGGGGAGGGAGGAGGTGCAGGCGCTGAGGAAGCCAAACAGACCGGCGGCATGGGCGGGGTGTGGGCGGGGCCGGCCGGGGCTACTTCCTGGCGGGGAAGCAGGCGAAAGTGCCGTCCCTCCAGCTGCCCGCTGAGGCCGGGGTGCCTGCAAGAGCCGGGCTCGGCCTTGTCGGCTGTCGGCACGTGCAGTGCCCGGGGGAGGGGGACTTGCCTCTGGGGGGGACCTTTAGGTTGCTGAGGAGTGGAGGGCAGCTCCCCTGGGACCCCGCCTGCTGGCGGAGGAGGCTGCACGGGGTCTGGCCCGGCGGTGCCGCAGCGGTGGTGGCCAGGTCCGGTGTGTCTTTCCTTGTGCCTGCGCCGCCCGCTGGTCCTGCCGCCCACGCCTGGCTCGCCGCAGCCTCCTTTTGGCCCCGGGTCACCCTGATTTTTTTCGAGGCTGCTTGCAGGTCTGGGTGAGGGGCCAGGCTGCCTCCCCCTGCTGCTGCGCCCCTCCTGAGAGCCCCTCCAGGGGAACCCAGGGTCTCCAGCTGACCGGAACCGATGCCAATGCCGCTGTGAGATTGCCCTGGGTCGGGTTCCCTTCCCTTCCCTCCCAGGAGGCCTGCATCTCGAGGAGAGCTGGGGGCAGATGGGCTTTCGGCCGCCCTCCTCTGGGTCACCTGCCCACCAGATCGCACCCACCCGGGGTTCTGCTGTGGCCCCCGTGGCTGGAGGGCGGGGTGAGCGCTCCACGCACGGTCCTGTGGCTCCATCCCCGTCACATCCCCGTCAGTGGCTGGTATGGACAGGGGAGTTTAGGGACCCACGTGTGTGCTTTCCTGGACAGATGCACCCCCAACGATAAAAAGTGACTTTTTTCTGTAATTAGAATTGGGAGCACAGAAAACCCTTTGGCTCTGAAGTGTGTTTGGACCCCAGTGGGCAGCCTGTGTGCTGCATTGAGCTCTGGTTCAGATGCCTGGTGGTTTTCGCGGAGCTGTGGGGAGCTGGGCGGCAGCTCACAGCAGCCTCCCCAGTGAATTTCTATCTTCCCCGCCATCACCAGCCCTCTGTGTGCACTTGGGAGGTGTTGACAAATGGGCTTAAAAGTCTTCTTTTGGAGGATCTTATCGTTAACAGGTCAGAGAGTGGTTTGTTTCCAAGTTCCCTCGCTCTGGCGTGAGCCGAGGCTCAGCTCCGGGTGGTGCTCACACGCGCCCTGGGGCTCCACGTGGGTGACACTGGACCGCAGAGTTGGCTTCTATGGGCAGCCCTTTGCTCTGCATCCCCCAGGATGGCGAGTGGCCGCTGCTGAGCCTGTGCAGCTGGGCACTTTGCGGGTCCACGGTGACCGTGCGCGTTGAGGGTCTGGGCTGGCTGCGTAACCCGGCTTTTGTCTGGGAAGCAGGAGGAAAGGGCCTGAAATGCCTACACTTCATCTCTCTTTTGAGGTCTTTCAACTTGTCGTGGGGGTTTTATCGTTATTTAATACCATTTCGAATAAAGAAAAAATTAAAAATTTAAGCTATCACCCTGAGTTTTAGCATTCCTCCTCCCGTCGTGTGATGCCACTGTTAAATGCAAAGGTGAGAGCGTCTGAGGTGTGTGCAGGGTCGCTGCAGCCTGCGTGTGTGTTTCGTCCTTGTCTGGCTGACTCTGCTGCCCCCCCAGCTGCCTCTGCCTCCCTCTGAGGTGTGGAGGGCGGGAGGGACGAGCACCCGGGTCCCCAGCTCCCGTTCTGGCCGCGTCTCTGACTCTAGCGTGGGTACCGAGAGGCCAGGACGGCCTCCTGGGCTGGGGTGGGAGGTGGATGGCCCCCCCTGTCTGAAGGGAAGCCCTGGCCCCTTGGGGTCACGCGCCGTCTCTCTGGCTCTGCACACACCCCTGTCCCGTTGGATTTCATTTACAAAATAACATTTGATCAAAGGTGAAGAGGTGACCCCAGCAGAGCGTTGACCCCAGTGCGCCGTCGTGTGCCCGCAAAGCCAGCCCTGGTGTCTTACCTTCAGGTTAAAAAGCCCTCGTGGGAGGGGCCTCCTGGGACCCCCTTCCCGGCCCTCCTCCTGCTCCTGGGGGTGTGTGGGAGTTGGTGTCAGGCTCTGGAGGGCCGGGAGACCCCCATTCTGTGCAGAGATTGGCCGCCTGTCCCCTTTGGGTGGGCACATCTTGGGGATATTTTTACTTAGATTCTGAAGACGGGGACAGTGTTCCCTGGACAGGAAAAATCCTGATGTGGAGAGAAACGGGGAGCTCCTGACACGGGCAGTTTGGACCCCGAGAACGTCGTGAGTGGCCTCTACCCCCGAGGACGGTTCAGGCTCTGTGGCCCCCTGCGAGGTGGGCTGCTGGGAGGGTCTGCTCCCGTGGACGGAGCGCGGGGCTCCCCTAAGTGGGATGGGGCGTGTGGGCAGTGGACCTCGTCTTCCGAGGGCCTCCCGGGGCCCAGGGAGCTGGGTGCCAGCCAGGGGGAGGGGTCGCTTGAGAGCAGAGATTCCTCGTCTCCCTCCGGCTGCCTCTTTGGAAGCCCCCCATCCTGCCTCTCAGGACGCACGGCTTGGGGGCGCTCGGGTGTCCATCACGTGCCCTCGCCTGGGGCTGGGCTTCTTTTCTGGAGTCGTGTCTGTGTGTCAGTAAGCTCTGAGGTTGGGGTGTAGTTGACCTGTGGGGGTCGTGGCAGTGCCCTCGGGACACCGATGGTGGCCGGGATCCGGGCCTTTCTTCTGGGCGTGGAGCTCCTGGTCCTCCGAGTCCCTCCACAAAACTGACCAGCCCCCAGCACCTGTATCACCCCCTCCAGGAGCCCGGCCCCCAGGTTCCTGGTCCTCCTTCGGTCCTGGCTCACGCATCCACCTTCCCGAGGCTCCCGCACAGGCCAGTTGTGATGCGTAGCTCGTGGCAGGGCCTGGCGCATGGGAAGCGGGGTTGTAGGAAGAGCAGGCTTTCTGTGCACGGAGACCTGCAGGCTCCGGCTCCCAGCCCCAGGCTCCCAGCCCCAGGCCCGGCGGCTCCTCCCGCAGGAGCGGGGGGCGGGTGAGATGGCGAAGCCAAGTCTGGGGACACGTTCCCGCTTCTGCCTCCGATCGTGTGTCCTCCAGGGTGGGACGCTGAGCAGCCCGAGGCCTCAGCCTCCCTGGGCCCCCGGGTGCTCCGCTCTCAGCCGAGGCCTAGGGTCCCGAGGCCTCAGGAGACCCTCGTCTGGCGTCATGTCGGCGTTTGGAGGAGCGGAAGGCCCTTTACTGGAAGGACGTGGGAGGCTGCTATGTGCCGGCAGCCTCTGATCCTGGCTCAGCGCCCCCAGCCAGCGTCCGCGTCGGTGTCGTGACTGATGTGACCCGTCGGGGTTGGGGGCTTTCTCCCCAGGGCCTGTCCCAGGGCCACCCGGGAGCCACCCCACCAGCCTGCCAGGTTTAGGGCTCTGCTCAGTGAAAGGCCTGCCAGGTCCCCGCTGACTCCCAGCTGCCCCGGGCCCGGGCTTCTCTCTGAGGCTCTCACCTGGAGCAGGCGAAGATTACACGCGAGAGTGTGGTGGTACGTTTGTATGCAGGCTACACGCCCCTACATGCCCGCCCACCGCGCGTGCCCCGACCTTGTCCTGGTCCGAGCGCGGCAGGTGTCAGCTGTGAGTCGGGAGCGTGCGGGGGTGCCCCGGAGGTTTAAGCAGCGGAGGGTGGCCCTGGCCCCCACCCGGCAGGGTGTGCAGCTCGGAGGAGGAGGCCGGTTAGCGGAGGTGGAGGGGGCCTGGGGCCCGCAGGGCACGGGGGCTGTGTCCCCAGGGGCGGCTAGAGACACGCCATGGGTGTGGTGAGGCGCCCACGGAGCCCCTGGCGGCAGATGTGGGTGTGAGCAGAGGGGCCGGGGACAGGCTGGCATCTGGCACGGACGTGGGCTGGGGGGCAGGACGGGAGAGGGGAGGGGCGGCGGGGAGGCTGGGGACCCGGCAGAGTGCCCGCTGCTCCATCGGGGCCCTTATCTGGGGACAGCGCCCGTGCGTCCTGGTGGTTCCTGCGTCAGAGGCTTGTTGGGGGTCAAGGGGGAGGCCGACCTTCCCGAGGGGCCTTGGTGGGGTGAGGGCCGCGTGGGGCACGGGGGTGTCCAGCCTCGCCCCTCTTGCTGTCCTATAAACTGTCCTCTTCCCCTCAGGCTGGTTCTTAGTCACCCTCCAGAAGGGCGGCCCCAGCGTCCTGTGTTGCCTGCTGGTTTTCTCTCTCATTCTGGATGGAGAGGCCTGTTGGTCCTCCTCCCTCTCTGCCCAAGGGCCGGAGGCCTGACGACCACTGTGGCCCCCCGCCCCCACACTGGCCGGTCAGGGCGCTGGGAAAGGCGCTGTTCCTCACCACCCCTCGAGGACATCGTCCTAAGAGTAAAATGAGCCCCAGGACAGCTTCATTGTTCTCCGGGTTCTGGTGTTTGGGTTTTTTTTTTTTTTTAAAGTCCTTTTAACAGTTACTTTCCAGTGACTGCTAAGGAAAAGAAAAGGTTCCGTTCCACCCCGCCTGGTCCCGCGGGGGACTTCCCCTGATTTTCTGATGCTAAAAGGGAGGTTTTGCAGGGGTGTGGGGAGACGGGTGTGGGAGGCCTTGTGCAGCAGGGCTGGTGGCGGGTCCGCGACGTGGCGGGGACTAAGGCCACCGGAGGCCTCCCAGTGTCGGGGCTGATGTCCAGGGTCTTCAGGGACACCCCTTCCCGGAGCCCCGCCCCTCCTGTCCCCTCCCCGCAGTCTCCTCCGCAGGAGGGATGGTGGGGGGTGGGAGGACCTCCCTCTGGGAGCCAGGCCAAAGGTTCCTCCTTGCGGAGGGAATGTGGACCCCTCAGCAGAGAGCCGCTGAGGTCTGGTTCTCGGGGGAGGGGCAGTGACTGTTTCCCTAGAAAAGTTTTAACTTATTCTTCTCATCGACGGTGTGGAAGTAACAGAAAAGATGACCCACTTAAGTTTAAAAAAAATCAAAGCAAATCTGTAAAACTGCTATTTTCACTTCATTTTGGGGTTTGGGGTTGTCTTGCAAATTTAATCTGCTTCCTCTGTACCACAATAATCAGAAAATAGGTTAATTTAAGCATAATATGAAACATGAATTATCACGTGGAAAATATTAATGGTACTTACAAAAATAGCTCTGCAGTTTCTAGAACTGTAAAATCTGCAGGACCATCCGTGACGTAGCCCTTGGGCTGATTTAGAGGTAGTGGTCCCAAGCATGGGGGCTGAGAGCTACGCTGTAGGAGACGTGGGTGGTGTTGGCAGGACTTTGTCACAAAGCCTAGGTGGGACGCGGTGGCCCGGAGCCCCACCCTTGCCCGGGGGAGCCACTCTCTCTCCTCTGCGGCCTCCCTCTGAGGTGAGGCGGGCATCCCTGCAGGAAGGAGCCTGCAATTCCTTGCTGCGCCCACCCCGGGCAGGGGTTCAGGGGCCCAGCAGGGCTGGCCCCGGTCTTGGCGGTGGGTCCACGTGGCTGTAGGAGCGGGGCTGCTCCGGCCCCCGTGGGCACCGGGTTCACCCCGGGCGGGAGAGTCCAGCAGAGCGGGGCCGCTCTGCGGGGTGCCACGTGCCTGCCCCGCGCTGGTGCCCACCCACACGCACAGCTTCCCTCTGTGTCTGCTCCGCTCCGGCTGGGTCTCTCTGGGTGTTTCCACCCTGTGCTCCTTGCGTGTAGGGTCTGTGGGCGTCTGCCCCTCTTAGGGGTCCGTGCAGGTCCATGGTTATGGGTTCTTGAGGGGCTTTCCCCTGCGTGGTGGGCCTCCTGGGCCAGCACGTGACGTGGGCGTTTCCTCCTGGGCTCAACGCCATGCCGAGGGGACGCTCGCTTGTCTTCTCCGGTGTCAGAGTGTGCGGATGGGGGTTCCGGGGCCGAGAAGCGGGGCTGGTGGCGGCTGCCCCCGCCGATCTCCGGGGGTCCCAGCCTGACGGCTGTGACGGCTCCAGCGGGGGTCGGAGGGGGGGCGGCGGGCTGCTGTGAAGGCCCGATGCTGCCCAGCAGGAACTTTTCGTCTCCGTTTGTGGTCCTGGCTGTTTTTCTGCTGATCCGCCAAATGACAGGAAGATCGCAAAAGGAGCAGCTGGACCGTGGGGCTCTCTGAGGGTCACGGGGAGACCCCAGGCTCCCTGCCCCACGCCCGTGCCCTCCCTGGACCCCCGCCTCGAGCCCCCGCCCGGCTGCGGTCACTTACACTCACCTGTCCCTGCTCTGGGGGACAGATCCCCCTGGGTCCTGTCCTGGGGCTTGGAAATCCCAGGAATGCTTCCAGTGTGTGTCTTGTTCATCACCTAGAATCCGGGTGACAGACCCTCAGTCCTGCCTCAGCTCCAGACCAGCAGTGACTTTCTAACTCAGCAATATCAGTTAGGAGTGGAATTCCATGTTAAGGTTCAGTAGAAATAGATGTGTTGTATTAAGATTCCTAAAATTTTTTTCTTTCTTATTTTTATAAGATTGCTATGTTGTTTTTTTTTTTTTAAGTGGTTTTCATATGACGTCTGTAACTTTAAAAAAAATGCTCCTTAGACACGTTTTTGCCGATTTGTACATTTGTAAGAACGTCTCTCACTACTTTTCTGAGGCCCTGCTGGCTCTGAGGCCTCAGTCTGGGGGGTGCAGGCTCGTTCTTGTGGGTGGAAGGTCCCTGAGGTTGGGGGCCGCGGGGGGCCTGCTTTGTCTTCCGAGTGGCTCATAAGATGCTGATGGCGTCACAGGGGATGCCGAGTTGATCCCCCAGAGGGTGCTGCCCCTGGGTGCCGACCCCGGGCGTGCCCACGTGCCCATGTCTTGGCAGGGGACCTGGGCCTTCAGCTGCTGAGGGTCGGGGCACAGAGCGGGGAGGGCCAGAGGGCGGGTGCTGGTGGGGGGAGCCGGTGGATGCCGGCCAACGCGCTGAAGGTTCTCCTGCCCCCTGCTCTGTGAGGCGGCGGCCTGAGCAGCGCCCTCTGACCCTACCTGTGAAGTGGCACCAGGCTTGAGAGAGCCAGCCGGGGCGGGGCTTCCGGGGCGCCCACTGCCAGGACGCCGGGCCACAGGGTTTGGGAGGCGGGGGCCGGGGTGGGCCTCAGGACCTCGGGGCCGCCCTCCGTGCCGAGCCTCTGCGTTTGTGTGCAGCCCCACACCCACCCGCCATGGAACCCTGGCCAGGGCCACATTGTCACTCTGGACGTGCCCTGGCTGCCCGGCCAGGTGCCCAGTGGATGCCAGCCCCGCTGGGACCTTGCCTGACCTCTGACGCCGTCTCGGTGCCATGGGCCTTGAGCGGCTCCCCGGGCTGCTCAGTCAGGAGCCCTCGATCCTCAGGGGTTTGGCTTTTCAACCCACAGTTCATCTTATTTTTCTAATAGATATTTTTAGTAATAGCTTTATTGAGATGTAATTCACATGCCATAAAATGCATCCTTTCTAAGATATGATCCAGTGATGTTTAGTATATGCCACCCATCACCATTGTCTACTTTTAGAACATTTCCATCACCCTGAAAGAAACCCGTACTCCGTAGGCCCCCCATCATCCAGCACCCACCGATGCACTTCCTGTCTGCGGAATTTCCTGTTCTGGACGTTTCACGGGAATGGGACCGTGTGGCCTCTCGTGTCTGCTCCTCTCACTGGGCGCCGTGTTCTCACGGCTCCACCGTGTCGCGTGTCTGTGCCTCGCTCCTCATCAAGGCCGAGCGATGCTCCGGTGTGTGGATGGACGGGACCACGTTTTGGGTTTTCATTCACCCACTGATGGACACTTGGGACGTTTCCGCTCTTTGGCTATTATGAATAATGCTGCCGTGAATACTCGTGTCTGATCTTTTTGTGGGTGTGTTTTCAGTAATCGTGAGTAAAGCCCAGGAGTGGAGTTGCTGGACTGTGTGGCAGTTGTGTAGACGGTCCCGTGGCGACTGTAGCTCTGTTCCTCCCCACCAGCAGCGCACAGGGTTCCGGTTTCTCCACATCCTCACCGACGCTTTGTAGCGTCCATCCTTTCAACAATTACAGCCGTCCTAGTGAGTGTGAAGGGGCACCTCATGGTGTTTTTTTAAATTATACTTTCTTTTTCAGATGGTTGTAGACTCACGTGCAGGTGTACGAGGTAACAGATATTTCTGTGCACTTGGTCTAGATTCTGGTACCAGGTCTGAGTCCCTCTTTCTAGTCCTCTCGGGCATTTACTGGGGGTCGCGGGGTGGTTCTACAGCAGCTTTCCCGGCAGCTGCCCCGGGTCACATCCCTGCCAGCGGCGCACAGGCTCCCGATTTCCCTGCATCCTCACCGACACTTGCTTTCTGGTTGTGACCATAGCCGTCCGTCCTAATGGGAGTGAGGTGCGTTTCCCTGATGGTCGGTGACCCTGAGTATCTTCATGTGCTTGTTGGCTGTGTGTGTGTGCCTTCTTTGGAGAAACGCCTATCCAAGGCCTTCGCCCTTGAGTTGGGTTGTTTTTCTCTCGAGTTGCAGTTCTCGTGTGTTCTGGATCCAGGTCCCTTATCAGAGGTGATTTGCAAAGGTTTTTTTCCGTTCTGTGTGTTGTCTTCTCACTTTCTTGATGGTGTCCTTTGAAGCACAAATGTTCTGATTTTGCTGAATTCCCCCTTTCCTATTTCACCTTTGGTTCCTTGTGCTTTGGTATCGTCTAAGCAGTTCCTTGGGGGTGAGGCTCACACCGTTGGAGCCCTCATGGTTCCTCCAGACGCTTCACCTTTGGGTTTTCTCTGAGATGGTTTAAGGAAGCAGTTTATCGGAGGGAAGCTGCACAGAAACAGTCTTGGCCTTCGGGAGCCGGGAGGGGCCGCCCCTGGCCGCCCACACCCCGAGAGCCGGGTGAGGACGTGAGAAGCAGAGGGGAGGTTTGGGTTGTGTCCTTTCAAGGAACCGCTTTCCCGCCACGTGGAAAATGAGCTCGTGACGGTGGCCGTGCCGGTCCAGCAGCCCCGGACGCCTCCGTCCTGACCGGTGGCCCTTGGGCGGGGGCCTGGGCGTTTGGGTGATCCTGCCGCTTCGCCCACACTGGCCGCGGGGGAGGTGCCCCGGGCTCTGGGCCGTCGTCACAGCTTCCTGGAGCAGTTGGTGTTGCAGGTTGGCGGCCAGTGGTCTTGCCCCTCGGCCTCTGCCTTCTGCACGGGACCCGGCAGCGGTCACTCTCCCCACGCCCACCCGGTCCTCCCGACGCTTCCCGGAGCCCTTCCCTGAAGTTAGAGCTGCCTCGGACGGTGGGTGAGACGCTCTCCCAGCCCCTAGCACGGCCTGCCCGGGCCTTTGGTGCAGAATCTGTCGGACTGTGAGCTGGCAAAGGGGAGCCGCTGCCTGCAGGTCAGCTCTGAGACTGGCTGCTCTCCCAGCACGCGTGGCAGCTCTGCACACTAGCCGCCGCCTGGTGAAGAGGTGGAGGACGGGGTGATGGAGGGGTGCGGGCGAGGGTGATGGGGAGGGGATGATATAGGGGGTGCGGGCAGGTATGTTGCACAGCAGGGCACGTGCATCTGGAGGACACCCCCAGCTCTGTGTGAGCTTCCCGGGGGGCTTCCTGCTCACCTGGAAGGTGTGTGCTCACACCCGAGAGGTGGGGACGTGGCCCCTCGGGTTGATCTGTGGAGGCTGCTCGCTGCCTCCGGGAGAGGCTGGCGCTCTTCCTGTATCTGATGGCAGGAGGCGCGCCATGCTGCTGGCTGGGCCGGGTCAACCCGGGCCTGGGGGGCAGGGGGTGACACCGAGGCTGATGTTGTTCTTCTTAACAAGTTGACGACCAGGGTCTGGCGGCTGGACAGTGCGTGTCGCTTCCTGGCCGAGCACAGTGCCTGGCCGCACCCTCATCTGGGCCTGGTCCCCGAGGTGGCAGAACTCCCGCCCCCAGCAAAGAGTTGGGGGAGCCAAGTGTCGTTCCTCCGTGGGGCAGGTCTTCCGTCGAGGCCGTGCTCCTTGGCCAGCGGCGCAGGCCTCACTGGGTGGGCGCTCCCACCTGGTCCCCCAGCCGCGTCGTCCAGCGCTGTTGGACCAGAGGGCGTGTGGGTACCAGCCGCCCTCAGCCCTGCAGAGCGCCCAGGGCAGCGGGCGTCCCGGCCTCAGGCCCCGAGGCCGGAGGGGACGCCTCTGCGCTGCGAGAACACAGACCAACCCGCCCCGGGGAGGCGGGTGCTTACTGCTCTCCTGCGGCTGCCAGCGCGCGGCCTGCACAGCTGAGCTTCGCGTGTACGCGGCCCTGAGCAGGTGCGTGTGCCTCCTGGGCGGTGCAGGGAGGCCCCACATCCTGGCAACCCGGTGCGCCCTGGACAGAGCCTGCCTCCACGCAGGTGGCGGGTCTCAGGGCAGCGTGGCGCCCGTCTGGGCGGGTGGAGCCCTGTCACCCGCACGTCCCACGGGGGCTCGCGGATGCAGTCGTGGACCTGAGCAGGGAGGTGCTCTGGGTGGCCGCTTGCTCCCGCCGGGCAGCGCCTGGGTGGCGCTCACTCCTCCCACGTGCTCCATGCTGGGCCCAGCCCGGGCAGCCCCGCTGCGCTGTGTTCAGGCGGCATCTCCCTCAGCCCTGCCCGCGTGTCTGTGTTCGAGGCCGTGAGTCTGAGCCTTCCTCTCCGAGCCCCAGGCCCTTTGGGGCTGGTCCTGCCCTTGCTGCTGGGCTTCCCTTGCTCTGTCCCGTGCAGGTTAGCGCTGGGCGGCTCTGTGCCCTCCTGGCCCCCGGCCCTGCATTGCGGTTAGTGGGATCCGCCCTTCTGTACTGCCAGGGTCGCCCCAGAGCTGGGAACATGGAGGATGGGATGCCCCAGCGCTCTGTGTGTGCAGACGTCACGCTGTGCGCTCAGGCCTCAGCCCGGTGCCACGAGCTGCATCTGGAATGCTCTTTCTCCTTTCTTTCCTGCCTCGTGTACGTTGTCGCTTTCTCTTTTAAGATGTCCAAGGTGTAGGGCATAAGAAACGGAGCGTGGCGTGGCAGGGCAGGCCCATGGCGTGGGGACTGCCAGCATCCGGGGGCTCCTGAGGTCCCCAGATGTGCAGGCCAGGGCCCAGCGTCCAGGCCCTCGTGCTGCCGGACCCTGGGGCTCTCAGTGCAGCGCTGGGGGTGGGGACTCAGAAACCCAGGGTGAGCTTCGTCTTCGATGGCCCAAAGCCCTCCTTCCGCCCCTTCCCCACCTCTGGGCCTCAGCACAGGGTGCAGGCTGCTCTGCTCCGCGGTGGGTCCAGGGCCTGCTGCCTGCAGGGAGGAGCCCCCAGGTTTGCTTGGCTGGGCTGGCCTGCAGGGCCTTTGGGGCTCAGGCACTGAGTATGGCCCTTGGGAGCACGAGGTGGTGGACGCTGGAAGCCCCCCCCCCCCCCCCCCGGTCTGCCTGCTGCCGTTGCGCTGGTCTCTGGCGGTGGCCACAGTCCCAGCAGCCGTCCAGACCCCACTCCACCCATATCCCGCGGACCCCACGGTTTGGTGCCTTTGACTTGGCTGACACTCGTGGCCTGGCCGGACATGAAAGTCACGGGAGTGACAGCACTCCCAAATTGTACCCCCAAATCCTTGCAGACGTACACAGGTCCCTGGGTGACGCACAGACCCCCACAGCAGGGAGCGCCCTACGGGCAGACGCGTGTCCTGTCCTCCGTGGTGACGGCACCCTGTGGCGGCGGGGTGTCTCCTGGGACCCACGTCTTGGCGCTGTCCCCACAGGCCTCTCCGTCAGGCAGCACACCCCCCTGCCCTGGGGCGTGTGCACGGGGCACGTGCTCCCACCCGGGTCTTCGAGTGTGGGGAGGTGGCCACGGGCTCCCAGCCCCGCTGCTGGGGAGCGTCCTGGGCTTCGAGGCGCCCAGCGGGGTCAGGAGCCGGGGGCCACAGGCTCACCTCCTCGCACACGGGGGACATGGCGGCCATCGCCGCGCACAGCTCTGTCCCCGACCGCCTGCTGTCGCCGGCCTGTCCTTCCCAGGGCTTTGAGGAGGCCACACTCCCTCGGGGCCCTGGCAGCCCTGCGCCCGCCCAACCTCGGTCCACAAGCTCCTCTTCCGCTGCTTCCTCACTTTTGTAACCGGTTGGCTGAGCTTCACGGCAGGCGCGCCGGGGTCGGGAGTCTCACGGGCTGCTCGGCTTCCCGAGTTGCCTCCCTGCGTCCTGGGTGGACCAGGGCTCGGGGTGAGGCGGGGGCAGGAGGCTCCGGCCCTTCTCCCAAGTGGGAAGCCGCCCCTGCCGCGCGGCGCACTGACACCCGCCACGAGGCTCCCTGAGGTTTCTCGGAATCGGAGGAGCCGGCGGGGCCGCTGTGGCTTGTCTCCCTTGAGAACTGGGCTCAGACAGGAAACCCCACCCTGTGGGTGTCGCCCGGTCTAGGCATCACCGCGACTCCTTTCCCCTGAAAAGCAGCACTAAGTGGGCCTCTCTTTCCGGAGTGAGTGTTTTCAGGTCTGAGCAGACGGTCCCCGCTGTCTGTGGGACCCCCGCGCCGTCTCCTGGGGCTGGGTGGGCAGGCTGTTGGGACAGCTGCCCCGTGCGGGGACCGAGGCCAGAGCCTCGCCGTGCAGTCCCACAGGTCTGGGGCCCGAGGGCTACACGGTGCCTGGAGCAGAGTTAGGGAGCCTGGCTGCGGGGTCGGGGGCGGCCCCCTGCGCGCACACCCACACGTGCTGGCTCCTTCTCCCTGGGGGGCCTGGCCCAGCCTGCCCCTTGTCTCTTGAGTTCTGTGGTGATGGCCCTGCTGACCCTCGGGCCAGTTCTGGGGTTCAGTATTTTCTCCAAGTGCCCCCTGGGGCGGAAGGAGCCCCCCCACCCCCCCACCCCACCCCTCCTGAGGTCAGACCCGGGGGTCATGGGCACTGTCCCCCAGCCCCTCGCCCTCAGTGGCCTCCCGGACACGCCCAGGCTCCGGCCGGGGGTGGGAGGCACCGTCCTTTCTCCAAAGACTGTTCTGTTTTCTTGGGGAGGGACCCTGTGTCCTCAGGACTCCGGTGCCGGCAGATTGGGGGGCAGTTTGACACCAACCCAGGAGGCCACTTGGACCACAGCGTCCAGCAGACACAACGCGCGGCTGCTGGGCCCGGGGTCGCTGTCCCAAGCTTCCTTCCCTGACAGCAAGACTTGGGAAAGTCGAGGGGGCTTCCTTGTCAAGCTGAACACACTCAGTTCATTTTGGGAATGTTCCTTCAGGCGGGGAGGGGGCGCGGCCCAGGGCTGCCCTGCCAGCCCACCGTGCAGCTGCCCCAGGCCCACAGGGAGTTTCTGAAGTTAGTTCCATGTGGTGAAATCCAGAACTCTGGGGGTGCTGCGTGGCACCCCTGGAAAGTTCCAGGTGGCGCCGACAGGGCCCTACACTCGGCCAGCGAGCCTGCCCGCCGGGCTGCCTCTTCCAGACCGGCCGTGGCCCGAGGGTAGGAGCAGGGGTCCCTCCTGCTGTCCTGCACCAGTGCCCGGTGGGCGTGGGTGCAGCACTGCTGTGGGGCCGGGCCTGCCCTGGGTGACGAGTTGGGCAGGGTGTACGCGTCCCTGGACACGCCTCGTGCTCCGCTGCGTCTGAGGCCGGGCCCCGGGGGACGCCTCACAACCTGCCAACGGGAACTTCTGTGTTGCTCACAGGTCTCCGAGCCCCCGGCCTCCGTAAGAAAAGCAGACGACGCCCCCTCCCAGCACCCCACGTCCTCCGAGAAGGACAAGCAGTGTGGCTGGCTGCGGACTCTGGCCGGCTCCTCCAGCAAGGTGCTGTGCTGTGCGGTGCGGGGCGGGCGTGCGGGGCGGCCCGGGGCCCGGCCTCTGACGGCGCCTCTCTCCCGACAGAGCCTGGGCTGCATCCACCCTCGCCAGCGCCTCTCTGCCTTCCGACCCTGGTCCCCTGCGGTTTCTGCGAGTGACAAAGAGCTCTCCCCACACCTCCCAGCCCTGATTCGAGACAGGTGAGTACCCGCCAGCTGTGATGGGCATGTCCGCGTCCCAGCTCAGCCTGACCCTGCTGCGGGGCCCCGAACCAGCCGGGGAAGCAGGTTCCCGCTTTAATCATCACTGAGCTCGACGGGCATGTGGTCTGGAGGCTGTGTGTCAGATCCCCAGCCCTCCAGTCGAGGCAGTTGCAGAAGTGCTGGTTCTTTGATGGCATGGGGGGTGGGCGGGGGGGAAGCTAGGATTTTCAGTGGCGTCTGGAGTTGGCCGTGCGCTCTGCGTTGGGTGTGGCCGGTCGCCGTGTTGCAGCTCCCCCAGGGCCCCGGGCTGTAGTGTCCGCGTCCTCACGCGGTCCATGGGAGCCGGGGTCGCGATGGGGGGTGGTGTGCAGCGGGGGTGCGGAGGCGTGCAGGGGCGCAGGGGTACAGGGGCGGGGCAAGGGGGTGCGGGGGGCAGATGCCGAGGGCCCGACGCCCACCGCACCCCTGCAGCTTTTACTCCTACAAGAGTTTTGAGACGGGCGTGGCCCCCAACGTGGCCCTAGCACCGCCAGCCCAGCACAAGGTGGTGAGCAGCCCGCCCTGCGCCACGGTCGTCTCCCGGGCCCCCGAGCCCATCACCAGCTGCGTCCAGCCTCGGAAGCGGAAGCTGACGGTGGACACCCCTGGAGCCCCGGAGACGCCGGCACCCGGGCCTGCCCCAGAGGAGGACAAGGACTCGGAGGCCGAGGTGGAGGTGGAGGGAAGAGAGGAGTGTGAGTGCGGCCCGCAAACCTGCCCTCGGTGCGGGGGGTGCGCCCGCCCGGCCCTTCCTGGGGGCGGACGCCCTGCGAACCCACGCCTCCGTCTGTCTGCCTCTGCAGTCACCTCCTCCCTGTCCTCGCTCTCCTCCCCGTCCTTTACCTCATCCGGCTCCGCCAAGGACCTGAGCTCCCCAGGCCTGCTTGCCCTGCCTGCGGCCCCCGGCGCCCCCGATGCCGCGGCCCCCGCCGACGCCCCGAGCAGCGGGCTGGAGGTGGAGCTGGAGCACCTGCGGCAGGCCCTGGAGGGCGGTCTGGACACCAAGGAAGCCAAAGAGAAGTTCCTGCATGAGGTGGTGAAGATGCGTGTGAAGCAGGAGGAGAAGCTGAGCGCCGCGCTGCAGGCCAAGCGCAGCCTCCACCAGGTGGGGCGGGCGGGGGCCGGCGGGGGCACGAGTGTGCGGGGAAGGAGCGGGCGCTGCCCCGCCGGCCCCTCGCGCACCGGTTCCGGGCGACTCCACCCGGGACTGCTTCCTTTCCCGGGGGGGGCTAGAGACCCTGCGGTTGTGCCGTCGGCCCCCTGGTCGCCTTGTGCGCCACCTTGCCGAGGGCGGGTCTGTCACCCCAGGGCTCAGCTGCATTCACACCTCAGCCAGCGTCTGACACGTGGCCCCAGCGCAGCACAGCCCTGCCAGCCCCGAGAGCCCCATTTCAACCACTCTCTCGGAAACCCGCACCGGTTTCCTGGTTCTGGTCGGAGGTGTGGCTCCCCACGTGCATATCCGTGAGCGTGTTGGGGGCCGGGGGTGAGACCCCGAAAAGGGCCGCCGCCTCTCCATCCGGCCGCATAGTGTCCCCGGGGCCCCCAGATGGCGCGATGCCTGGGTGAGCCCCCTCCCCCGGCCCCAGGGGCTCCCCTCGGGCTGTGCGCAGTGGGCACAGGAGGGCCGGGGCCGGGGAGGCCTGGCGTGAGGGCGCCCCTGAGCCGGCGCCCTCGCCCCAGGAGCTGGAGTTCCTGCGCGTGGCCAAGAAGGAGAAGCTGCGGGAGGCCACGGAGGCCAAGCGCAGCCTCCGGAAGGAGATCGAGCGGCTCCGGGCCGAGAATGAGAAGAAGATGAAGGAGGCCAACGAGGCGCGGCTCCGCCTGAAGCGGGAGCTGGAGCAGGCGCGGCAGGCGCGCGTGTGCGACAAGGGCTGCGAGGCCGGCCGCCTGCGGGCCAAGTACTCGGCCCAGGTACGTGGGCCGCCGGGAGGGTGGGCGCGCCGTCGGTGTCTCAGGGTCCCTCCCCTCCTCGCGGGGCCGCCCTGGGCGTGGGGAGCCTGCAGGCCGGCCCGGCCCTGCTGGGCTTTGGGGTTCTCCTTCCACGGGGGTGTCCTGGCCCCAGGCTCTCCTCACCTCCTGTCCTGGGGGGAGGGCTGCACCCACACTCTCACGCACCGTTAAAAGTCTCAGCCTGTCCCAGTTGGCCGCCCTGCCTGGCCTGGGGTCGGGAGACGGGGTCCACGTAGCCCCTGCTCCGGCCTCACTGCCGCCTCGGGGGCCCGGGCCGGGCCCAGGAGGCTGAGAGGCGCAAGGCCGCCGCGCTCGGGGCTCGGGTAGTTCCCCCACTCAGGGTCTCCGCGGGCAGGGTTGGTGCCGCCCGGGAAGCTCCCCCAGGCCCTGCCGGCCTCACCAGCCCGGGTCCAGTGGGCGGCGGGTGTGGCGAGCCTGTGATGGGCCGGAGGGTCAGGCCGGGGCCAGGGCGGCGGCCAGGTGGGGAGCGGGCCCGGCTGACACGGGGCGTCCCCTTCCAGATCGAGGACCTGCAGGTGAAGCTGCAGCACGCGGAGGCCGATCGCGAGCAGCTGCGGGCTGACCTCCTGCGGGAGCGGGAGGCCCGGGAGCACCTGGAGAAGGTGGTGAAGGGGCTGCAGGAGCAGCTGTGGCCGCGGCCCCGCTCTGAGGCCACGGGCGGCGAGAGCACGGCCGAGCTGGAGCCCTAGCCGGACCCACTGCCTGCTGTGCGGGGCGGACGCCGCAGGGCGGGCGGGCGGGCGGGCAGCGGGGCTGGGGGCTCCGTGCCGGCGGGGCTGCTCCCCACCCCCACCCCCGCCCCCGCCCCCCCAGCCCCGGTCCATATAGCACAACGTCTTACTGTGCCTAGAACCAAGCAAGTGTTTGGAACCACATACTTTTGGAATCCACTGCAAAATTTTCTACTGGCCAAGGTCAAGCGAGCAAGCCGGTCCCCAACTGCGGCCGGAGCCGAGGCCAGCTCGGTAGCTGCAGCTGGCCCTCCGCTTGCCGGATCGTTCTAACATTTACACTTTTGTGATAAGCTATTTAAAACCCATGAGGAGACTTGATATTCAAAGAAATCAACATGTTTTTTAATGACTGACTTTTAAAAGCCCCACCCACACGTGACGCCACCCGAGGACCCGCAAGGGAGCCAGGGTGGCAGCCGCCCTGCCCCTCGAAGCCATCGCAGCTCGTCCGCGCCCGCGGCCGCGTGACAACACAAAGGGTTTTTCTCCAGAGTCTATTTTTTCAGCCATAAGGACCCCCGTCTCCTGTGCTGCCACCGGGAAGGGCACGGAGAGCACCGCGCAGGCACGATGAGCTGGAACACTGCCGCCTTACCCGCCCGCCTTCCACAGGTGTGTCCGCAGGTGTGCTTGGAGGCGACGGGAGACGGGTCCGCGCTGGCTGGGCACACGCGCGCCCTCGACCAGGCAACCCTCTCAATTCGGCAAGCGTTGCTCCTTCTGTTTGGGGACTGAGGCTGCAGCATTGGAACAAAACACAGCATTATTTCACTTTTTCTTTTTGTTTGTTTGTTCATTTAAACGTATATTTAGAACTGCACTTTGTCAAAAATCTTCCCTTCTCTTTTTATTCCCCAGTTAACTGAGGTTTTTACTTTCAAATACTGCAAACCGATTTATAGAGCATTCACATCCTAAGTGCTCAAGTGTTTAGAAACCCCTCTGGTGCTTGGTTGAACAAGGGAATCACACGAAAACGAAAATGCAAAAACTGAACTTCGGGGGGTAGTTCTGTGCCTTCCAGCATCTTGTACAGCAGACCCTGACTTGTCTTTTTACCCCCAAAATATGTCTTCAGTAGCTATTGAATCTGCCACTATCACAATGAGTTACTTGCATTTATTCCAAATAATCTCGTTTACTCTCAACTGTATGCGAATTGTATAAGGTTTCTTATGCCCAAGCTTGAAAAATGATTTCCCAGTAGACGAGGTGGCTGCCCGTCCTAAAATCATGGTATTTATTTACATGGAGAGATCTTACCAGAACCCTCTGCCCGACTCCGTTCCAGCACCCCGGCAGCTGCGAGCGTGGCCGGGGGTGGTGCCGCGACCGCCGAGTGGAGCGGAGACCGGGTGACGGCATCGTCGGTGGGGTTTTGCCCTTGGTTTACTGGGTGGGGGCCGGGTGCTGCCGGCCCCCCTTCTAAAGTGCAATGCAAAAGGGACATCGTGTATATGCAGCATTTGTTTGGTTGTTGTTGTTGTTTTTTGTTTTTTTTTTTTTTTTAAATTTTTTTGCTTCTGTTTTTCTTTGCAGTTATTAAATCTGTATGCATGGAATTTAAAACCTCTGCCATACGTATATCCACCGATGGGCATTATTACCGTGTCGTGTAGAGGGTCGGTTGTGTCACGCAACACTCAGAATGCTGTGTTTAGCTTTGTTTTTCCAGAGTTGTGTTTTTGCGGTCATTTCTTCAAGGGAAAGTAAATGATTTAGTTGGAGCAAAGCGTTAAGCGTGTCAGTGTGCTTCTGTGCGGCTGTGCTCTGTTGCCAAGTCTGAAAATCCGTAGTGAGATCGCAGGGCCCCCGGGACCCGCCCGAGGCCACCTGCTTTGCTCCGTTTACTTTCTGAGTTCTTAGGCTCCAGAGGGAGATACGTTTTTCCAAGTTGCGAGTGGGGGCCGCTGCGCCTCCTCGCCCGCGCTCTGTCCCCTCCGGTCACCCGCACGTCTCGGCCATCGGGTCTACGCCGCCACTGTCCGGCTTGGTCCCCAGATGTCGGGAAGAGCTGGAGGTGAGGCGGTGGACTCAGGCCCGCCCCGAGGTCCCTTGGCCTGCCAGCGCCGGTGGTGGCCCCTGGGCGAGGCCGGCCATGGGGCTGTCCACCCTTGTCCTCGTCCCCGTCCTCGGGGGCAGGGTCCCCGGGCTCCTGCCGTGCAGCTGCAGTTGCGTTTCTTTTCTGAAGAGGCACTCTCCCGTAGGCTGTTGACTCTCCCCCTGTGTAATACCCATTATCGAAATGATCGTGTATTCAGTTTAATCACTCATTATTTCTATGCTGAAAGAAGACTTTTAACGAAGGGAAAAAACAACAGCAATAACATTCATATCTATGGAGCAGCTAACTCACATAATATCCTGCTTTTCGTACAGAACTCGCCGATGTACAAAGCGACCATGTAAATATTTTTTCCTCTGATACTCGTGTATCATACGTGTACGTGGTGGGTCCTTTGCCGGGACTCTCTTCTTACCTGGTAGCTGTCTTGTTTTCTGGGTTATTTCTAACTGAGGCAGAACATGCCCACCGGCTCGAGCCGGTTTTCCGGGCGACACCGCCTGCCGCGCCCACCAGGCTGAGGGAGGCCGTCTTGTTCTTGCTTTAAGTCAGGAGTCACAAACGACACTTTTTTTTTTCAATTAAGGAAAAAAACCACAGCTCCACCCTCGTACCCGCCTCGAGCGTCTGCATCGCCGTCCCCTTCTCTCCTTTGCTGCTGCTAATGACAATATGATGACTTACTCACTATTCGAAAACTATTTTTATGTAATTAATGTATGCTTTCTTGTTTATAAATGCCTGATTTAAAAAGAAAAAAAGAGCTTGGCATATTTCTCTATTTCTCTGTGTACCCGTTAGTCCTTTGGCGCCCCTCCCCAAACAGATGACATCATAAGATACTCGCTCGCCTGGCCACCCCAGAGCCCCTCCTCTCCAGCACTCCTTGCCCCTCCTCCAGCCACCATCTAGGCCTGAGCCCGGGAAGGGGCGCCTGTCTTCCGGTCGGTCAGACCCTGGGGCCTTTCAGTCTCCACTGACCCCAAGTGGACACGGGGCACATGCGGGCAGGTCCCAGCTGGGGCGCCCTCCATCCCTCTCCCTCAAGGTCACGCCAAGCTGCAGCTCCTCCTTGTACTGTGGACGTCGGCTGGGGGCCCTTCCTGGCCTGTCCCCCATGGGGCCTGGAGGCCTGTCCCCCGGGGGTAGATGGCCAGCTCCCTGCAGAGTTGCCCCACGTCTTTAACGGGGAGGGGGCCAGATGGCATCAGAACCGCAGACCCCAATGTGCTGCCCTGAAGGATGAGCAGAGGGCCACCCCCCGCCTGCCCGACTACCTGGGGGCTTCCCCAGGACCCCCTCGACCCCGCCCCGCCCCGCCCCACCCCGCCCCACCCCGCCCCTGGTTCTGGGCCCCAGGGTGCCACCTCACTAGGCTTCCTTTGGCCGTCTAGGTCCGGCCTCCCAGCCCAGGCCGTGGGGCCTCACAGGTCACCTGGAGAAAACACACCCCAGCCTGGGAGGGCTCCCGGGTTTCTACTCCTCTCCCCAGCCTTGGGAAGCCCCCCAGACCTGGGCCCAGAAGTGCTCCCCTGGAGCCCCCGGGGAGGGGTGCACGATGGCCTGTAGTGTGGAAGCAGAAGCCCACTCCACCCAGGCCAGGCTGGGGCGGGGGACAGCAGGGCCCAGGAGAAAGCTGCCCCAAGGTCCAGGGTCATGGGGTGCCACCTAGGGTCGGGGACAGGTCAGGGGAAGGGAGGCAGGCTGGGCCCTAAGCTGCAGCCCCGCCCCCTTCCCGCCTGTGCATTGGACCCGAGAGCGGTGCCTGGGGCCCTGGGCCCAGTGGTGTGGGCGACAGACCCACCTGAATGGGGCACAGCCAAGGCCCCGATACCCTCTGTTCCCCCCTGGTGCAGGTGTCACCTGGGCCTGACTACTGTCCCTCTCAGGAGTGGCCTTCCACTGAGCTGTAGGGCCATCAGTCAGAATCTGAGGGCCCCCTTCCCCGGGCAGGGCTGGACCCTGGGGCACTGCTCTGCAAGAGATGAGGCAGGCATGGCCCCCAGGGCGCGCTTCTGGCCCACGTACCCAGAGGGGGGAGGAGAGCGGGAGAAAGGCCGGTGGCCGGACACTGTGGCCATGTTACTGGGCCATGCGGTCCCTCGTCCACCTGACCGCTGCCTCTGCCTGGACATCCAGGGTGCTAAGCAGCACTATCCTCTGGGGTCCCCTGAGTGGTCAGCCGTCCGCTGCGGCCCGTCGGGGGTACTGCAGGCATGGACACCAGTTGAGGGCAGCTGAGGCCCTGCCACTCCCAACGCTGGACACGCACGCCTTCCTCACGACCTCCACTGAGCCCAGCAGGGTTGGGTGGTGTGACTGGGGTGATGTCCCGTGTCCAGATCTGCCGCCCCTGCACGGCACCGTCTCCACTGCGTGGGTGCCACGTGCTCCGCAGTCTGCGCTTGTCCCCAGAGCTGACGCGAGGCCTCGGTCTGGGCTCCGCATGGCGACGGCCTCTCCTCACCCTTCCCCAGAGCACCTCTGGCCGCCAGCGCCCAGCCCCTCGGCCCCCGGCTCCACCCTGGCTCCCCGCTCGGGCGGTCCACGTAACACCCATGGTCCTGACGGCCAGGGAAATGGGGGGGTGGGGGAGGTGTTCCCGAGGGAGACTGGGGGCCCTCTGGGGCTGGGGGAGTCCACGGCCAGCGTGGTGCTCAGCCCGTCGGGGGTCTGGAGCTGGGCCGGTGGCAGCTCCCGGGGGCTCCGGGCTCTGCCGTCTTCCTGCGCTGCCCTGGGCTTCCCTCTGGGTTCACCTCTGGGTGTAACCTGATGGCATTCAAGGGCTCTGGGCACCCCCAGCCCAGAGAAGACAGGATGGGAGCCGTCTGAGCTCAGAACCCCCTTCCCGAGCCCATGCTGAAGGGCTCAGGGCACCCCGAGGGCTCAGGGAGAGGAGATCAGACCCTCGGGGAGGGAGGGACCCCTCCTCGGGAATTCCTGGCAGCCCCCTGCCCCACCCCCCAGCCCCACCCCCCACCTCTGGGTCCCCAGGCTCGGGACCGTCACACCAGCAAGGGCCGCTGTAGGGACCCACGGGGCCATCCCCCAGCCTGGCCTTTGCCCAGGGCCCTGGGCTGGAGCAAGTGTCCCTGCACCGGCAGCTCTCGGCAGGCCCACCCCCCACGTTGGAGCCAGTTCCTAAGTCCCCCCGAGGCCTGGGGTGAAGTGAGCCCAGGGCGGGGTGCTCCTGAGAACCCCCTCGCCTCCCCAGCTTCTGTCCCTGCCCCGCGGCTCCCACCCGCGGCTTTCACTTCTGCTCCGTCACTGGCAGCTGGGGGCCCCGCCCCGGCCCCCTCGGCTCTCAGCTGTGCCTGCCTGTGTCTTGGGGTCCCCACCCCTCTAGTCTGCCGGCCCCAGAGCCACAGTCTGGCCCCCCCAGCCCCTACCCAGCGTCCTGTGGTCAAAGGGGGCAACCGCAGGCCGAGCGCCGGGCCCTTATCCGGGGAGGCGGATGCCAGGCGCGCCCTCGTGGAAAGAGGAAGCCGCCTGCCCTTTAAGCAACAGCTGGCACAGCCCGTCCTCCCTTCCCCGAGCCCCTGGCCCTCGGTGTGGCCCCCAGCTTCCACCCACCCACACCTCCAGCAGAGCCCATCTGTGGGCCCCAGACCCCAGCCTGCCCCTGCCCCCTCGTCTCTGCCTGTCCTGTCGCAGGGTCACGCCTCCTTGCTGGCCAGAAGAGAAGGGTCGGAGGGCTCCACGAGCGGGTCTAAGTCAGATTAGGGCGGTTCACGAGATCCCTGAGGCCTCCTTCCCACACTGCTCAGCAGGCCGCCGGGCAGCTGGTGGTCCACCGGGGCTGGCCAGGAGCCCTGGCCGCACTCTGGGTGACCTGGGTAATCCCCCCTCTCCCCGCAGGGAGGTGGAATCCCCTAGGGAACAGGGAGGCTGGCCCGGCCCCCAGGACAGTCTGTGCCCTCAGGAAAGGGTGGGGCTGTCAGCAGGATGTGAAACCAGGGCCTCGGAAGGGACCCTGGACCCCTCCCCACAGAAACCCACTGCGCTGTGGGTGGCAGCAGCCCTGCAGCCTCCTGTCTGCCCACCCCCAGACGGGCAACCCTGGGAGGGACATGGGGACAGAACTCTGGGGATCTGGACGCCTGCCGGCCCCTGCCCCCAAGGACTGAGGACGTGCTCCTGCAGGCAGGCCTCACACACAGGGCCATCTGTGCCCAGGCCTGTGCCAGGGGCCAGGGCCGCTGGGGCTCCTAGCCCCGGAGCAGGTGGCCGCACAGCAGGGGGGTGGGCAGGCAGGTGGAGCCAGCCCGACCTGGCTTGTCATGGAGCGTCCTGTGCCAGGCAGGTGCCCGGCCGGGCGGGGGTCGGGCCTTCCTGCTCTGCGCCTGGCCTGGCAGCCTCTGCAGGCAGGAAGCTCGGCCCAAGCTCTCTCCCAGGTCACTCCTGCTGCCCGCGGGCCTGTTCCGGAAACCTCCAGGGACAGGGCACCTTGTGCGGGACGGAGCCTGAGGTCGCCTCCTCTGCAAGGCCCCCATCAGAGCATTCATGTCCAAGGCCACCTGAGTCCAGCAAACCCAAGCAGAGAGGGGAGGCAGGTACCTGGCAGCGCCCCGTCACCGGTGCCCCCTGCAGCCCCAGAGAGGCAGGTGGCATCGGGTCCCCCCTGCACCCAGGCAGGCCGTGGGCGCAGCTGTGCGGTCTGCAACCTGGCGTGTAGGGAAAGCCCTGGCAGCGCGTGCTTAGTGTCGGGGTGCCCGCCCTCCCCCTCCTCTGCCCCTCAGGTTTCCTCCCCCCACACATACCCCTCCCCCACGCTCAGAACCCTCTGGTCCCTCCACCGAGTCAGGAGAAGAAGGTGCCAGGCGCCCTGCAAGCTGGGCATCAAGTGTGCACAGACTTGCATCAGGGCCCACCCCACAGGCCCCCCTGGGCTCCATCCTCTGCGGCCCTGGGGTCCCCAGGTCCACAACGAGGGTGCGGGTGGGGGCCTGCCTGGAAGGAAGGCCTGCATCCTGAAACCCTCCAAAATCAAACCTCCCTGTTCTGGCCAGGCGGGTGGGGTGGGGCCAGCTGGTGACCCTGGCCGGGCCTGGTGCACGGCCAGGCCAGGCGGGCTGGGTCAGGCATCCAGGGCTGTGTCCACAGTGCCCTCCGTGGGGCTCCCAGACAGAGGGGCTGGCAGTGGGACCACCGGGACAGATGCTCACCTGTGAGCACGAGAAAGCGTCAGACACGGGGCAGGAGCAGAGAAGAAGACCCCCCACCCTGCCCAGTGAGCACGACGCAGGGCCCAGGAGCTCCGCTGGAGAAGAGGAAGGGGCTGATCCACCAGGGATGGGGTCAGTGACCCAGGTCTTCAGGCCCAGGACGGCTGCGGCATCTCGTCTGGGGCAGGGGTCTCCTGGCCTTGGGGGGCAGGCTCTGCTCGGGCGAGCGGCTGCGGGGCTGGGGCCGGGAGGAGAGCACCAGTGCGCCCGCTCTACACGCCCGGGGCCGGACTCGTGGAGGTGCCACCGAGAGGCCCAAGTGACCCAGTGCTGGGGCTGGCGCCGGGTGGGTAGCAGAGCCCGGGCGGCCAGGCCAGGTCGTCCTGTTTCCTTCCCCTCTCCTCTGTCTGCGTACACCTGGGGTTCCGTCGGGCGCCAGAGGGCTGCAGGAGCCGGGCAGGATGGCGAATTCCCATGGGTCCAAACCCCCACCCTGCTCTGCCCTCGGTGGGGCCTTGACCTGGGGGACGTGTGGCCCACACCCCAACTTCCTGTTTCTAAGAAAAACAGTCCCAGAAAAGGCTCTGGTGGTTTGTGGAGGAGGCTCCCTGCCAAGGCCGGGCCGGGGAAGGGTGGTGTTGTGTCCAGAGGGCTGCAGCCGGCGCGGCCAGGCAGGTGTCACTGGCCCCGTCACTGGGGGCGTCTGCCGTTCCCCACAACTGCTTCCCCGGCGGGAAGGCAAGCGGCTGCTCCAACACGCCCGGTGCTGGGAGGCCCAGCTGGTCGGGGCTCCTCCGCCCAGTGCGGTCTCCCTGCAGGCACCCCTGCCAGGACACGGGCCTCGCCCCCGACTTCCTGCGCCCCAGTGCCTGAGGTTGGCGGTGGGCCGGGCGCCCGGGCCTTCCCCCAGCCCCGGTTTACGCGGCACCCGCGAGACCGCGTCTCGGCCAGACGCCAGGGTGGCCCCCGGCCCTGGAGGTACCACCCCGCCTCTTCGGAGGCAGACTAGGCTCCTCCCCTTGCCCCGCCCACCCCTGGGGGAAGGGCGGGGGCGGAGAAGCCCCTGGAGAATTATAATGCTGGTTCCCAACATTCCAAATTCCTGCTCCTTCCGGCTTGGCCGGAAGCCGGGCGGGGAGTTGGGGGGGCGGTGGCAGGCGGGCTGGGTGCGGAGGCCCCTGGCAGGCCCTTTTGGGGTAAACCTAAGCCCCTTTGCCGCCTGCCTTGCACGCGGCTCCGGGTTCCCGGTCCGGAGCCTAGGGCTGCGGGTCGGGGGCCACGCCCTGCTGGGCCAAGGCCGCGCAGCACCCCAAGAGGCCTCTCCCGAGTCACGCGGGTCTCGGACGCCCAGCAAACGTGCCGATGGGGGTGCAGAGCGCGAACCCGAAATGCACCCCCAGCACGGGGTGTCCGTGTGGGGCCCGGCACCTAGTGAGTCAGGCAGGGAGTGGGTGTCTCCGCCGGAGTGAGTCATCCGGAGGGTGTGCGCCCCTCGTGGGCGGTGCTGGGAGCTTGGGGGGCGGGCTGCGGGGACAGGGGCGGTGGGCTGCGCCCTCCCCAGGAAGGCCCCGCTCCAGTCGGGACAGGGCAGATCCCCCCACTTCCTTCCCCGGAGCTGCCTCCTGAGATCCAGCGAGGCTGGAGAGGGGAGGATGCTGCGCCCCATCTCCGCTGCCGAGGGGGGCTTCCCCGGCAGAGCGGGGGCGGCGGGAACGCGGGCGGCCGGGGTCCGGAAGGGCCGCGCGGCTGCCGCGCCCCCGCCCCGTGGCCTCAGTTTCCGATTACGCGTCTACAGAAACCCCGACGCGGCCCCCGGGCCCCGCTGCCCGGCTTCACTTCCCCTCCCCCTGCCCGGCGGGGGGCGCGAGGCTCCGTCCGCCTCCGATTCCGACGGGGGTGGGCACGGCGGCGCTTCCGGCCGTGGGGCGGGGTCGGAGATGGGGTTACGACGGGGCGGCCCGCCCCCGCCCAGGCCCCTCCTTTCCACGCCTGCGCCGGGCGCGGGGGTGGGGCCGCGCGTTCCCCCGCCGCCGCGAGATCGACCCCCCCACCCACCGCGAGGGGCGGGATCAGGTTCAGGACCGGGGTGGGGGCGGAGCGGACCGGGGTGGGGGCGGAGCGGGCCGGGGCAACCCACACCCCGCAGCCCGGGCACTCGGGCCCGGGGCCTGGGGGTGGCGCGCGCTCGGGAAGGAGGGAGCGGGCGGCAGGAAGTGCCCCCTCCCCTCCCGCCCTGCGCGCTGGGGAGAGGCGCGATGGGGGGAGACAGAGGGGTACCCTGTAGGGGGAGGGGCCTTGGGGGCACGTTGGGCTGGAGCCCCCGCGCCCTCGCTCCGGGGTAAGGTAGGGGCTCCCCACGCGCTCCGAGCGTCTCCCCTGCGGGGGCGGGCGGGCGCTGACGTGTCCACGCATCCGAGCGCCGCGCGGCCTAGCGGGGCCGGGGTGTCGGCGCGACCCCCGGCGGCAGAGGCGGGAACTGCACCTCCCGGCCGAGCGGTGGGAGGGGCTTGCTCCGGGGTCCGCATCCGAACCCGCCCTCCCCAGGAGGTTTCTGCTCAGCCTGCTTGGGTGCCCTTTTCTCTGGGGGGACTGCCTGCATTTTATGCCAGGTCCGAAGGAAAACGGATCCTTGAAGGCCCCTCGAACTTGGGGCAGCGCGTTCCCACCGGTGTGGAAAAGCATCCCTGTGCCCAGAACCCTGCCCGGGCTCCCTAGAGGCCTTGGGCCCCGTCCCTCCCCACTGCCCCCCATGCAGGCGCAGAGTTGACCCTAGTCCCCTAGAACTGCTGGGGGGGTAAGCACCTCCTCTGGACGGGGGTGGGGGGGTGGGGAAGCCCCAGGGCACCCCAGCCCCCAGGGTGGGAGGTGGGATGCGCCTTGAAGGATGTGACCAGAGAAGGCCTCGCATGACCTGCTCCCCCTGTAGAAATGCTCTCCCCTGCCCCTCTCTCCGTCCCTGTCTTCTCTAGGCCTGGCCTCCTCTGTCCCCAGGCCTCACTGTCATCAGGATGGTAATCCCCTCGTCTACACACCCTTCCTCTCCCTGGCACTGTCCAGTACTTGGGGCCCCCTCCCCAGGCCCTGCCTTGCCTCTGGGTCCTACCCCCCCCACCCCCCGCCCCAGCTCACAGCAGGTCTGGGCTGCTCGCTGGCCAGCAGGTTCTTTCCAGATCGGGGCCTTTGTGGTGCTCCAGGTGCACCCCCAGCCCTGACCCGGGCATCTGCCTGAAGCCTCCCCTTCATCTCTGCTCCACCTTTGCCCTCTTTTCTAGTGGGGTCCTCGAGAAGGGCTCACCAAGGATTAGCCCACAGGATGAGAAACCCCTGGAGGGCCAGCCCGGCCTCGATCTGGTGCAGAGGCCCCCGTGGCTGACGCGGCCAGGCTGGCATCTGTGCTGCGTGGAGGGCCAAGGGGTGTTGAGGGCTCGGGGAGGGGGGGGCGGGGGGTGGACAGCACTCCTCCCGGGCCCCTCCCCAGGTGGTCCCACCCACTGGGCTCTGGAGCCGCATCTGTGGGAGGGACCTGTCCTGGTTCCTGTTGCTGGGTGTGCAGGGGGCAGGGCCGGGGGCGACTGGCAGTGCTCTGAACCCCTGTGGACGGGAGGGTTACCAGGAGGACGGGTGTCCGTGTTTGGGGGAGCGATCCCGCTCAGGGGCTGTGTGGGGCGGGAGGGCTGGCCTGCCGGCTGAGACCGCACATCTGGTGTCCCCATGACAGACCTATTTATAGTCTCCATCAGAGAACGTCCCCGGCCGTGGCAGTGGGGCGCCCGCCCGCGCCTCGAGACCCAGGGCCTCGCGCCAAGAGGAGCCCGGGCTGGGGCAGCTGCGGCCAGTGTGGGTCACCGCCTGGCTCGCTTGCCCCCGGGCCGCCCCCAGGCTTGCTGAGGGCCCGAGGCGGTCCCGGGCCTGAGGAGAGGGGCCCGCGGCAGCCGCTCCCCACCTGCCTCCCAAGGTCCCCTGTGCCCGCCCCAGCCCGGCTCTTCCATCAGAGAGGCCCCGGGCTGGCCCTCAGTGGCTGTCCCTGCCCTGAAGGGAGGGGGCAAGAAGGGGGGGGCGCCACGGGCAGCTGTCTGTGTCCCCCAGTGGTGTCGCTGAAACAGACTTGGAGACCCTCGCCGACTGCGCCAGGACCGAGGGCTCCCAGGGCACCTCGGGCCAGCAGCGCGCTCACCGGGCGGGCCAGGCTGCCCCCCTGCGCCCTCCGGGAAGCCCTCCCTGGGGGTGGCGGGGGGGTTGCTCTGCACAGCTGGCCTCGCCACCCGACTGGCACCGAGACCAGGCGGCCTGCCCGGGCTGCGGAGAAGGGAGGCCTCCGCCGGGGGCATCCTGGGCGACCCGCCGGCCAGCGGGAGGGGAGGCTGGGAGGTCTGGTACCAGGCCGCCGCTGGGTGCTCTGAGGGGCTGTGCCTGCCAAGGCCCTGCTGGGAAGTGGGCTGGGCAGAGGGCAGCTGCCCCCACCTCTCCCATCTCTTCCTGTCTCTGTGTGTGTCCCTCGTCTCTGGCTCCAGACTCCAGTCGAGGAACGAAGGTGTCCTCTGTTCCTGGCGGGGCTTGGCTAGGACTCAGGCGCGTGATTGTCACTCGGTAAATGTCCCTTCCGTGAGTGGACCATCCGGAGCCAATCCCCAGCCCCAGAAGTCAGAGGCAGGAGGAGGGTCCACCGGGGACATCGAGGCCCAGGGAAGAAAGGAGTCCCCTCCCTGAGCCTGCTGGAGCCCGTGTAGCCTCCTGGGGTGTAAGGCATGTGGGGGGCAGCCTCAAGGCAGCCCTCCATCAGCCTCTGTCCGCCTGCCTGCCCCATCCCGGTGTGGAAGAGGGTGGCTTGGAGGCCCCACCTGGCCCACTGGTGCTGCTTTCCTGGGAGACTCCCAAGAGGCCTGCCTGCCTCTGAGGAGAAGGCCCCAGGCGGGGGGGGGGGGGGGGCTCTCCAAGCCAGAGGCAGACGCATAGCCTCCCCCGAGAGGCAGGCCCGCCGGAGCCCCCGCCTGCCTGGGGGCACTGTCTCCAGGTAAGGCCCTGCCTGTGGCCGCCTTGCGGCTCTGGCCTTTCGTGGTCCAGGCTGGGTGCTGCCCCTCTCAGGACCCCGCTCTTCCCGCCGAGCTCCTCCTCCAGCTGGTGTAATGGCCGGGCCAGCATCTCTGGCTTCTGCTGACCCTCCCTCTTTTTTTTTTTTTTTTTGAGAATTCAGATTTTCTACAGATTTGTCTGTGGGACACAGTGTGAGGACTGGGGGGTCCTAACGGGCTGGGGTGGTGCCTCTGGTGTCTGAATCCCCCCGCACCCCCCCACCTTCAGCAGAAGTCCGGGCGGGTCCCTGGGGCCGCGCCCGCCCCCCACCCAGGACTCCTGGCAGAGGGTGGGCACGAGGGGAGGAGCAGGGGACAGCGCCTTTCACCTGGGACCGGTCCTGTCCCTACCCCACCTCCCAGGTTCCAAGCAGCCCCTGCCCTCGGGCTTCGGAAGGTAGGAGGTTTCGTGGGCCCTGTGTTTGCAGAGGCTGCCAACTTGAACAGCCAGCTTCGCTCCAAGTCTGCGGGGACACCCACGATGGGCAGCCCCCGCCCCGCATCCCGGGAGGCCCGCGTCGTCCTTGTGGGGCGGCGACCTTGAACTTGCTGCCCTGGGTTTGGGGACTGAAAACCGTGATGCTGATTTGGAATTCAGCCCCAGAAGATGCCTCCTGACCCGGGCGTGTGGGAAACACAGCAGCTGCTTCTGTTTCCAGCGTTTTTGTTTTTTAAATTGAAACATCATTTTCATTGTTTTTCTTTTGACAGAAGTGTGGTTTTATCTTGATGCGAAGAAGGAGCTGCAGAGCGACTTGCCGAGTCTTGGGGTGGAGCCGGTGGATGACGGGGCCTGGAGGAAGCTGTCTTAGGGGATTTTCAAGGGCATGGGGTCCTGGCCAGGGCTCTACCCACGGGGTTCACGCAGCCCTGTGTGGACACCGCCCCCTGCAGCTCACCTGCCACACCCTCCGGAGGGGGCGCCGCCCTGCACCCCCTCCGTCTGCCTCCACGCACTTTGGGTGGGGTAGAGCCCCCAGGAGCCCAGGCATGATGCAGGAGTCAGGGGTTCCCGAGGACGGGCCCCTTCTGGGAACTCACTGCTGGGACACCCGCAGCCTGTCCTCTCCTGACAGACATTCAGAGGCGGAGGCCCTGCTGGACCAGGCCGGCAGCATCTGTGGCTCCTTGAGCTCGTCGATCCAGAAAGAGGCTGACGGATGCGGCTTGCTCCAGCCTCCCCAGCTGCCACCCCACGTCTCAGGCTCAGAACTGCATCAACTCCCTCATCGTGGCGGTCCTGGAACCCCCTTTCCCTCACTGGCTGTCGTTCCTCTCTGTTCCTGATGCCGAAGCGGGCCCTTGGCGGGGCTCACCGCCCAGCCGCTCCACCTGCTCTGGGAGCCGGGACCGAGCAGAGGGGAGGATCGCCTGGGACCGGGGCTCAGCTCCCCTGGTCCTGCAGGGGGAATCAGCTCCACCCCGGCCGCCCCATCTGCTGACTGTGTATTGAGGCAGGTGTATTGAGGGAAAATTGGGTGGGAAACTTACTAAGAGAAAAGCAGGAAGGGTGAAGGGTTCTCGGGCTTTGGATTGGTTTTGATCATCAGTCTCTTCTTGCCTTTCACGTTAGAACATAATTATTCCACATAGACCTACGTCCTAAAGACAAATGGACCTCTGCTCCCTCCATGCCTCATTACATCCATCCCCATCCATCCACCCACCATCCCTCTATCCATCCCTCTGTTTATTCATACTTCCATCCGTCCACCCACCCACCCACCCACCATCCGTCCGTCCGTCCGTCCGTCTGCCCTTCCACCCATCCTTCCAGCTGTTCCCCCCCCCCAGCCACCCCGGCCTGCACACCTCCTCTGCCTGTTTGTCTCCAGTGCCTCCACGCTGCCCGGCTTGGAGTAGCGGCTGCACCGACTGGGTGCTCCGCGTTCACCCGTTCCTTGCAAATACCCGCTGGGTGCCTTGTGTAGGCCACACGCTGCACCAGGTGCCGAGCTGTGCTGGTGTACAGAACTGAAGAAAGGCCCACCCTTTGGGAGATTGGTTTGTGAAACTCACGGCGTCCTAGCCCGTGACACGTGCAGAAGACGAAAGAGGAAGCGGGGAGCGTGGAGGCCGTGTTGCTGGAGCTGGGGTGGGGAAGGCCTTGTGAGGTGAAGAGCAAGTGCAAAGACCCTGAGGCAGAAGCGTGCCCAGCTTGGCTGAAGGACGCAGGGAGCAGGGGGCAGTAGGGGCAGCGAGCCGTGGGGTCACCTTCTGGTGGAGGAGAGACGTCAGGGGCAGGGCGAGTGCTGGGTGTGGTGAGATGGGGTCAGCTGGGGATGCACCTTGAAGACCTGCAGGATTGCTGGGGTTGAGGTGGGGGCGTGGACCACAGAGCAAGAGAGAACAAAGGCGGACGCGGAGGATTCGGACCTTAATGACAGAAGACTGCGTAGTTGTCAGCCGAGCAGGAGGAGCGGGTGTGGGGCACATCAGGTCTACGGTGCCCTGGACGCCCGAGGGGCTGCCGCGCCACCGCCGCTGAAGCCAGGGGAGACCAGGAGCCAGCGAGCTTCCCGGGAGGTGGGGGGCGGCCCAAGCCCCGGGCCCCAGGGCTGAGAGTCAAGGGGATGGGGGGGCCTTGCCAGGGCCACGTCTGGTGTCTGGAGCCCCTTGGGGCAGGTGGCCCTGCTCTGAGCACTGAAATGGGGGTGGGGTGCTCATTGGTGAGGGGAAGGGTGCAGATGGCAAGCATAGGAGGGAAATGGGTGCGGGATGAGGGGCGTGGGGTCAGCAGGGCAACTCGGATGGGAAGCAGCAGCTCCATCCTCGTGGCTGGGGGCTCGGGCCCATCCACTCGGGCCCAGGGGTGACTGTGCCGGTGAGGGAGGGGCTGAGGGCTCTGGGTGTCCCCTTCCCCTTCCTCACGCTCCGTGAGGGCAGCAGGTGGTCAGGGAGAGGATGAGGAGGAGGTCGTGGGCTTCGAGGCAGGGGGTGAGCCCAGCCCCGTGCGGATGCAGGGAGATCTGGGGGCCCTGGGCAGAGGCTTTGGATCCGGGGTCTGGAGTGTGGTTGAACCCCGAGTAGGGGGTTGGCAGGTGCGGGCCCCTCCACCGGCTCCTCCACGTGACTGCACGTCTGGCTGCCCCCAGGCCTCCTGGTGTGTCCCCTGCTCTATCCCTCGAGCCCCAGACCTGGCTGATTGGCTGGGGGTGCATTTCAGAGGCAGCTGTAAAATCTGACAAGCGGTCGCTGCAGACACGGCCTCTGGTTTGTGGAAAACCAATCACCTGCCTACGGCCTCTTGATTTCTCGTTTGGGAGCCGTCCTGACCTCCAGGCTGCCAGCGGGGCCCCTGAGCCACCCTCCAAGGCAGGGACGGCGGGGAGGCAGGCGCTGGCTGGCCGGGCTCTGGGCAGTGCTGGGCCGAGAGGTCAGCTGGGCCGGCTTTGTTGCAGGGCTTTGTGGCCGGGGGACTGGGACCGCCAGGCCTGGGCTCACCCCGGGGAGAGCGTGGATGTTGCAGACGTGCCAGCCGAGAAGGGCACCAGCCACCACCGGCCGCCCCTCCTTGGGACGCCCAGATGAGCCGCCGCATGTGTCCGGGGGTCGGGGGAGGGGTCCCTCGGAAGTCGGTGTTGCGCGTTCTATTAAAGCCGGTGGTGGGTGCCTCGGGCAGCCCCCTAGCTCGGGGCTGCAGGGCCGAACCCTGCGCCGAGACCTGAAGGTGTTTGAAGGCAGTGGGCAGTGTGTGGCCCGGGAACGGAGGGGTGGTCATGTCACGGATCACGACGACACGCCCCCCCTGCGAGAGGCGGGCACTTGGACCAGGCTCCCGCCGCCCTCAGATCCTCCGCACCCCCTGACCCCCACCCAGGGACCCCGCCTTGGTACCCTGCCCGGGGCTCCAGACCCTTCTCCTCCTGGGGAGCTGGGTGGGCAACACAGGTGAATAAGTGCATTTGGGGTGAGGGAAGCCACCTCCCACCCCGTGTCCTGGGGCAGAGCTGGGGCCGGACCCGAGGACACGTGCCAGCTCTGCAAGGTGGGCCGGGCTCAGGGCCTCCCCACCCCGCCGATGGGGCTGCGCGGCTGAGGGCAGGGGTTCTTTTGAAAATACTTTCCTATCTTTTTAGGAGAAAAATAATTCACTTCCTCTAGAATGTTTTTAAAAATAATTAGCCTCTGAAGACATGGCTGTCTGGCTTGTTTTGTGGGAAGGGGCGGCTCTGGGGGTGGGATTGCCGCCCGCTGGGGGACATGGGAGAGAAGGAAACACTTTTCTTCCTTGCAGTCTGTAAACTGTCTGGAGAGCTTCAAAGTTGGAGAAACCATAAAAAAGAAAATAAGAAATAACAGAAAGTGAGGTTGCCATGGAAACCGTCCTCTCCCGCCCGAGGCCGCCAGTGCTGGCACCGGAGCGTGGAAAAAGCTCGCAGGGCTGGCCGGGGCTCCCACCAGGAATGCGGCCGCAGCTGAGGGGGGCGCGGGAGTCGGCTCCCACCGTCAGGGAACATTCCAGCACCCGGGGTGGAAAACAGGCCACCTCCCTGGCTGCGCGCTACCCTCCGGCTCAGGCCAGCCTGGGGGCCGCGGACGGCCCGCGTGCCTGGGGCGGGACGAGAAAGGGCCTCTGGGGCTGGCAGGAATTTGCTTGACCTTGAGTCAGTTCCTTCAGAAGAAGCCACGGTTCTGGGGGTCCTGGGGGCCGGCTCGGGCCGCTGGGAGGGGGCCCACATTCCGCAGCCGGGCACCGGGCCTCCCTGGCCGGCCTGGAGGAAAACGGCGCATGGCAACGGCGCAGTGTTTCCAAGCAGCCCGGTTTCTAGGTGTTCCCGGGAACACGCAGCCACACCAGCCGCGGCCAAGGGCGCCGGCGGGGGAGCCGGCGAGAGCTCAGTGGGCAGCGGCCGCAGAGCCAGGCCCCAGCCCTCATCTGACCTTGTTCCTGAGGCCCTTCTCCCAGCAGATGGGAAAGGGCCTGGCCAGGGGCCCCCTTGCCGGCCTCGGAAACCACCCAACCGCCACGTGGTCCCGCCGTGGGCCCGGCGCCCGGCCGAGCCTGGCCTGGCTTGACCCACATCTCAGAGACTCGACCGTCCACCTGGCTTTGCCCCTCACAGCCTGGTGGTCCAGCCGGTCCCCTGATGGCTTCTCCCAGCTGCTGCACGGGGGCACGCTCTCTGCCTAGCCCCGCCACCTCCTCCTTGGGCGCATGCGAGGGTCCCAGGGTCCTGTTGGGGGTGACCATGGGGCTGGCCCTGTTGGCCAGTTGGCAGGCACGTGTAGCTGTTGTTAGGACGACCAGTGCCAGCGCAAAGAGCCAGGCGGGGGCACTGCCTGGAACCCCAGCGCTGCCCGTGCACGGGGGCCTTTCCGGCTGTAGCCACCAGCAGGGCTCGCTAACGCTCCCAGCTGCACGAGGGGTCGGGGGCCCACACCTGGAGGCCGCCTGCCTTCTGACCAGGACCCCAGAGACGAGGAGCCAGGGACTTTCGCCTTGGCCGAGGGGAGAGGGAGGCGCCCTGCTGGCACGCACAATCCTTGGAAGGGGCTGAGCCTTGGGAGGGGCTTGGGGAGGACCTTCGGCTGGTTGCCCCTCCACCTGCCCAGGGCCCTCTTGGTACTGCCTCGGGGGTGCCCAGAGACCCTTGTTGGGGGCACCCTCGTGCAACCCAAGGCCCATCCGGAGCCCTGGGAGCTGCCCTTTCCCACTGGGCGTTTGGAGGTCGACACAAATGACCCATTCGGATCGTGGAGTGACAGCTGGAGATGCCCCGCCCGGCCGTGTCCGCCCGCTGCCCGGCTACCTGGGAAGGCTGCTGCTGCCAGCTCCGCCGTGACCACCCTGTCAGGCCTGCGGGGAGAAGAGGAGGAGGCCCCTGAAGGCACTGCCCGGGTCCCCCGCATCCGGGCCTGAGGACAGCAGAAGCCTCAGGCCCGCCCTCGTGTGACCACCCTGTCCTCCCAGGCCCACTGCTGCCTTTGAGGGGGAGTGTGCCCCAGCCCCTCTCCGCTCTGCCTGCACCTGGAGGGGGGTCCCTGCGAGCCCTGGGACCTGGGTCTCCGGCCCTCAGCCCCTAACCTCGCCGTCCGATCCCAAACGTGCCCACAGACGCGTGGAGCCAGAGCTGGAGCTGGACAAACCCAGTCCCGGCCCCGCTGCGGGCGCTGCCCGTGCAGAATCCAGGGGCTGCTCTGAAAAGTGGGCGTCAGAGCTGCACCGAGGCCTCACGGATGTGTAGAGTCTGTATGGAGAGGACACAGGAGCTGCGTTTATTTCCCAGCGAGAAGTGACAAGCGGCAGCCGGGACTCAGGCGGGCTGGGGCCGTGGGCGCCGGTGTCCCCTCGTGAGGCAGGAGAGAAAAGGCAGCAGGTGAAGACAGGAGGTCGCGGGGGTCCCGGGGGCCACAGCTGTTCAGCCCCGAGGCCCAGTCCCAACGTTTCCGTCTCGACCATGCCGCCTTCTGCTCTGCAGCGAGTGATGGGCTCACCCCACCTGCCCGCAGGGGAGGCTCACCTGCCCAGGAGGACCACCCGGGCCTCACCCCCAGGGAAGGGCAGGGCACTGTGCCCCAGCTGAGCCCTGGCTGCACCCTCCGTTTCTGCCCAGCCTTCTCCACGCATCCTCGGGGGACAAGGGAGCCCGTGCCGTGTGGACGGCCACCCTGAATCCTTGGGCTGCCGGAGCTACAGAGTCCCAGGTGCCACAGGCTGGGCTTTGCCCTGACTTACCCCGCAAAGGGGCTTAGGGGAGAGGGAGGGCCCCCCCCAACCCTGCCCTCTGTGGCTGGCGGTTTCCTGTCATCAGAGCCGGGGCAGGGCATGGGGGCTCCTGGCACAGGCTTGGTGACCCACCAGGTTCTGACCCCTTGCCAAGCTTCAATACCTCAAGCATGGTTTGGGTGATAAAAAATTAAAGACAAAAGATTTTAAAATTACTTCATTTCCAGTGGGGGAAAATGGGCCTTGGCTCGGACCCAGGAGCCGCGTTAAATATTCTGAAGTGCGGGTATTCAGCTCTAAGAATAACCAGAGCCTGTCAGGCTGCCAGCTTTAAGAGAAATAAACGGGGTTACAAGAACCCTGAGAGTTTTTACAGAACCCTCAGGGCTTCGAGAAAACAGAGGCAGAGCCAGGAAGGAGCCAGCGGATTAGCTGACGGTTCTGGTAGACCCGAGGGCTCGGGGCCTGGCCCCGTGGAGACCGGCGCAGCTGCAGCCCGGCGGTGTGTGAGGTGGAGGTTCTGTCTGAGCCCAGAAATGCTGACTGTGCGCCCACTGTGTGCACAGCGCTGGAATCAGGAGGGCTCAGAGCTGGGCCACTAACGGACTTCCTCTCGGAATCCACCTGGACTCCAGGTCAGTGGGAAAGCGTGCGTGGGGTCAGTGGCGAGACCCGTGACCCAGGTTTGGGTGGAGTGGGGATGGGGCAGGATGTGGGAGGGGCCGGGTGCACCCGAGGTCCTGCAGTCCCCCATCCAAGACCTTCCCTCTGTCTGTGGCTGGTGTCCTTGTCTTCATGTTTCTTGTGCTCAGGGTTCTTGAGTGTCTGAGATCTGTGGCTTCATAGTTGTCATCAAATTTGAAAAAATCTTGGCCATAATTTCTTCAAATATGTTTTGCATCTGCTCCTCGCCCCATCACTCTGGAAGCTCTGATGCTGTGTACACATTTGGCCTCTTGAAGTCGTCTCAGGGTTTAATAAGCAAGATCTGCTTGCCGTGTCCGTTCTTGTCTTGCTCTGGGTTTCATCTGGGGTGGCCGTGTCTTCAAGCCCACTCGCCTGCTTCGTGGCCGTTACCCCTCCCTCAGACATCGCCGTTTCAATCTCCAGACGTTTGATTCAGTCTTTTCAACCTTCCATGTTCCATCCAGTTACCGCCGGTCCAGTGTCCTTGCCTATGAATTCTTTCACTCGTGTCGTCCAGGATCAGTTTTGATTGATTGATTTTTCTCCTCGTTGTGGGTTGTGCTTTCCTGCATTCTCTGCCTGGTAATCTTTGATGAGAAGCTGGACATTGTGGGTTTTACCTTCTTGGGTGCCGGATACTTTTGTATTCTTGTAAACATTCTTGGTGCTGTTATATTACTTAGAAACAGTGTGATCCTTTTGGGTCTTGCTTTTAAGGTTCATTCGGTGGGGTTTAAGGTAGGACCCTTGTGAGTACCAACGCCCCGTGAATTTGGAGGTCTTCTGGCCCGGCTGTTGGAACGAGCCTGCACTTTTCACAGCCCGTGTGAGCTCTGGACACGACTCCCTTTAACCTTCTTGGTGGGTCTTTCCTGGCCTCCTTTCCTCACGTGCACGGGCTGATCCGTGCTCTGCAGACTCGGGGGCTCTCTCCTCTCCGGGGCTCCGTCCTGCGAACTCTTGCCGCCTCGGCTTTCCGGGCCTCCCAGCTCCGTGTCTCCCCCCGGGGCACCCCTGAACCTGCCTGGGTCCCCTGCCTGCGCCACAGCTGGAGACCCCGGAGGCAGCGCGCTGGGGGACCCGAGGGCTCACCCCGATGGTTCAGCGTCATGGTTCCCCATTCCTCGACATCAGATGTACACTGTCTCGAGGACTGTTGTGTCCTGGATCTTGTCCAGTTTTTTACTTGTTTACTTGTGGGAGGGCAAATCCAGCCCCTTGCGTTCCATCTTGGCTGGAAGCAGAAGTCCGTTTCTGCATTTACAGACCAAACCGAGGCCTGGTGCCCAGACAGCACCGACTTGTCTTCCAGTGACCCGACCTGAAGGGTGGGGCTCCTCAGGGGGAGGGCGGCCTCGAGCTCCTGCTGCGTGGGCTGTCCTTCCGGGGCGTTTGTCAGGCGTCTTGACCTGCCAGATGTGTCCCTGTGACACGAGGCCTGTAGTGAAGCTCCCCTGGTGGGTCCCCCCGAGTCCTCCACGAGGCCCAGGGGCCTCACCCTCTGACTGCTCCAGTGGGACACGTGGTCAAGCTGGGCCTGCCGTGAGGGTCCCTGTCGGGCGCTCAGCTACCCAAGGGACCCGCCAGTCCGTTGGCTGTCCTCTTGGCACGGGTGGCCCCACGGCCATGCCTCTCCTTTCCGGAGGCCCCGAGAGTGTCCCCAGAGCTGGTGCGTCGCAGCACCGGGGTCACAGAGGCCCTAGGAATCTGCCCTGGATTTTCTCCGCTGAAATTCCCACGAGCACATCTGACCCTAAGCAGAGCTGTTGCCAAGGCGATGCCCGCTGAGCCTGGGTGGGGTGTGGGGCTACAGCCAAGCTCCGTGGCCCGTGGCTTCTCACTGCTTTTCCTCGGGGCCCAGGTCAGGGGATCCAAAGGGCAGAGGTGAGAAAAGGGCCATAATTGGACGAGAAGCTTGAGGCTGGTCGGCCAGACACCGGCGCGTGGAGCACCTGCACACAGCCGGCTCTTTTGCGGGCAGCTGGGTGTAGAAGGTGCTGGGCGTTGGGAGCCCCTGGCCAGGTGCCCTGTGACCACGGGAGAAAGGGACTCACGCTCTGGAGAGACTGGTTCCCTATTGGGCCAGGCGTCTCCAGCAGCCCACGTGACCCGGGCCTGGCCACCCACAGACCCGCGGGGGACGGGCTGGGGTGCGGGCTCTGGGCGCGGTCAGACCTGCACCTGACCTGCACCTGACCGTCTGTTTTCCAGTCTCTGAAGTGGATACAAGGGCATGGCATGGGGTGTGGATCCCCCGAGGCCTATCTGGGCACGGGGACCAGTTTTCGAGGCTGACCCGCTGCGAGAGGGTGGGGACCCCTTCCCGCGGCCTGGTCAGGGGACGGCCCCGGGCAGTCTGGGTCAAGGCCCAGGGTCCTGGGGGTGGGCGGGCGCATCACCCCAGCGCTCGTGGGATGTGCCGGCTGAGAGGGCCCAGTCAAGGCCCCAGTTTGGGAAAACTGTCACCCTGAGGGTCTGCGGCCTGCAGAGAAGCCGGCCCAGGCCCCTCCAACCTGCTGCTGGGGCGTGGGCCCCGGGGCTTCTCTGGCCCCCGCAGGGAGCCCACACGAAAGTTCCAAAATTAAAAGTCAGCTCATTGCAGCACTGCGGCTGGCCCTGATTTGGGGCCAAGCTGGGAACTGTCGCTGCCTCCCTAGGACCCCCGAGAGACAGGGGGTCTCACGCAGGGCCGTGAGCTCTGGCGCAACCGCCCCAGGCACAGCCCCAGGCACAGCCCCAGGTTGGCGCGGGCCTCCGGCCGGCTCCTCTCCCAGAGGCTCCTGTGCCCCGCGGGGCACCGCTGGACAGTCAGCTCCAGGTCCTGGAAAGCCTGCAGGGTGTCTTCTGTTTGGGGGTGCCTGCTGAGGGGGTCCCTCGGCCAGGGGGAGCGTGGGTGGTGCCCTGGGGGTAGGCGTGTGAAGGGTTAAGGGCTCTGTCGGGGCGATTCTTCCAGCCCTGCGTCAGGCGGGAAGCATCCCGCTCTGCTGGGGGGCGGAGCGGTCAGGGCGCCAGAGCCGCGCTTCCCGGCCAGCTGTTCCTGCCTGGCCCACACCTGCTCTGGTTTGTTATTCCTGCGGACAAGACGGGCTCACTTCTCAGTCTTTGAAAGTCTCTAAAGAAGTAAAGAACCTTCCGTTTCTCTTGTCTTCCATGAATGCCCACCCAGAGGAGCTCCCTGCCGAGGGCCGGGAAGGCAGAGGGCCCGTGGGCTTCGCCTCGGTCCTCCGGTGGAGATCCTTTGGGTCATTCGAGATTCAGTTCTAAAGCATTTGCCTGTGGCCCCCTGGGCTGAGCCCCGTGTAGGACACGGAGTCGGGGGAGGGCACCCAGAATTGGCCCCCAGAGGCCAGAGGGTATGGTGGGAGGCCTGGGGGTCCCGGGAGAGGCAGGCAGCCCCCGGCCTGTGGCCGTGGAGTTGCCCGTTTACTCCATCACGGGGGCCGAGGGGGGCCCCGTCCCTGCCCTACGGCTGGGGGTGCACCTCCCTCTTGTCTGCCCCCTGTGGCCTCACCAGCCGGGCCTTCCTGACTGGGCCCAGCACATTCAGGGTGCGGGGGCCGGCGCTCGAGACAGGAACTGCTGACCCCGGTGGTTCCTGGACCGCGCCCCACCCCCGTCCAGGGCTGTCCTGGACTTGGCAGAGGAGGGGGGACGGCGGGCGGAGGGGGAGCCCAGGATGCAGACTCAGGGAGGACAGCCTTTCAGAGGGGACGAGAGCCTGTCTTAGGGGCTCGGCGGTCATTGCGACCCTCTGCGGAGGTGGGGGACTCTTGGACTGTGGGCTTCAACTATCTATTCAAGTAGAAAATTGTCTCCATCTGCGTTGGCCTAATGACTGATTAAATGACTAATCATGGAAGTCTTAATGAAACCCGTTTTTCTCTGAGCGAGCAGGGCCGGTCGCTGTGTGTCAGGCTCCGGCTGGTCCTCCGCTGAGCAGTTTCGGGCAAGGTCAAGTGCAGCCACCAGGCTGATGGGGCTGCAGGTGTGTCCTCCTGTCACAGGGCCGGCATTCAGGATTTCTGGGGAAGATGCAACCAGAGCCACGTGCTCCCCAATTCGATGGAATTCTCCCGTGTGGCCGGGCAGGCTCACGGCCCCCGGTTCTGAAATGGACTCTGTCTTGTGCAGCTGACACAGTCTCACATCATTCAGGAACTGACAGGGCTCTGTGTCATGCTGTGAAATTCCGTAATACGCCAGGAATGTCTCCGCAGGAATGCAGCGAGGCCTGCGGTGGAGACCGCGCTCTCCCGGGAAGCAGCACGGCACAGGGCCGCCCGCCGGCCTTCCTGGGTCCTGGGGCCGCACGGAGGGGCCACCCGGTCCACACGCCGTCTCCCCTGGTCTGGCACTGCGGGGACGGGGGACCAGGGCAGGCTCCCCTGACCGTGGTGGGGCAGCAACTCAGGAACCAGACTCTGAGACGCAAAGAAGCCACGTATGCGACGGCCGGGAAGAGCCAGAGCCCCGTGGACGCAGGCCATTCATTCCCAGGGGAAGGGGAGTTCAAGGCGGCCACACCCCCTGTACGACCCCCAGGACTCGGGGCCTCCCCTGTCGTCCACACGCAGGGCCCTTCCAGGCCGGAACCCTGCCGGGTGGGCGCGAACCCTGCTTGCTCCCTCCACAGGGCGGGGTCTGTGTGGTGAGGGCCCCCGGTGGGCTGGGCGCCCCTTCCCTGGGCGGGCATGCACCCGCAGGAGCAAATGGTCAGAGCGTGTCTGCGGAGGGGCAGGGGCCTGGTGGGCTGCCGGCCAGGCTCTGGGAAGGCCGCGACCCCCAGGCCGAGGGTGCCGGTCCGCCCCAGCGGGACCCCTTCCCTCCACTGAAAGGCTTACTTTAGGGAGCACAAAGGTAATTTAATTAAACCTGAACATTGTGACAAACAGCAACTGGTTCCCCTTGAACTTGCCCCCTTGTTACGTGAAATAAAGACCGGCTCGGCTCTGAGGTTACAGGGCCTGTGTCACCCCAGCCCTCGTGGGGATGGAGAGGCACCTTTGCAACCCTGTCTACTGTTGGAACCCTCTGGATGGTGACAATGGGTGAAGCTAACAAGTGACAACGTGAGGTGTCCTGTGGGTCTGAGGGGTTACCAGGGGAGGACACACAGGGGCCCTGGGGCAGGAGGGCAGGAAGGTGGCGGCTGAGTGGGGGGCCATGCGGGCTGTGGGCATGGCCGGGGCTGCTCTGAGGGTCAAGTGGCCCTGGGGCCTCAAGGTCAGCTCGCCCTGGGCCCAGCCCCACAGCCGGCCGCCTGGACCACTTACGCGGGCCCCGGAAGCTGAGGAGCGCCGGCCTACCCTTGGTCTCCTCCTGGGTCACCCTGGGTTGGGGGGTGGCGGTCACCTGAATTCAGCGGCTTCTTCCACCCTTCCTGGACCTTGGGGTCTGACACCTAGAGGCCAAAACCTACAGGCCAGCCCAGAGGCCCCATGGTCAGGGCCAGGTGTCGGATGGCCCCAAACTCAGGGCCCTGTGGACGGGTTCTGGGGGAAACGGAAAGGGTTTCCAGAGCTGCTTGCTGCGCGCTTGCCAACCAGAGGTGAGGGCGGGGGCTGGGCTGCACCCGCAGGCATGCACGCGCCCCGTCTCGCTCCCATGAAGACTGTTGGCACCTCAAGGAACCTTGTCTGCAGGCAAGTGTTTGCCAGTTGGCCCGAGATTCGGAACAAGCAGGAGGCAGTTGTGGCAGTTTGCAATCAGCTTCTGTCAATATCTGCATCTTTAGCAAGAGTGATGGACACGTCTGAGAGAGTAACCACCCCGGCGGGAGGGTACGGCGACTCTGGGGTTTGCTGCAGGGGGAGAAGAGGGAGCGGGGAGAGCCTCGTCTGGGGTGGCCCTGGCAGGGCCTCGGCAGCCTTGGGCTGTACCAGGAGTGACCGGTGGTCTGTGCCCCCAGGGTTGCCACAGGGTGAGACCCGCGGGCGGCCCCCGTGCTGGCCCCTCCCAGGCTTTGCCTCCTTCTGCCCCCCCACAGCCCTCCCCTGCCACAGGGCTGGGAGGCAGACTGTCAATAAACAAATGCGGAAATGCGGATGGTGACACAGGACGGGCTTAGCCTTGCTGGACGGGGGATGGCCCTGTGGCCTCTGCGTTGCCTGAGCCAGCCTGGTGGGGTGGGGGGCCAGCGGGAGACCCGACTGGCCCTGCACCCCGTCTCGGCGTCTGGGTCAGGCCCTGCAGGCCAGCTGCCCATTACAGAAAGAGGGGTCCCCCAGCCGACCATGGTGGCCCTGGTGGGGGAGGGAACCGCCGTGTGTTGCTGGTGAGACCATTCGGGGCAGAAGGCACTAAGGACTCAGGAGGACCCGCCGGCTGCAGGGGCCCACGCACCCCTTCTCCCCCCCGCCCCCCGTGGGTCTGTCATTCACAAACCTGAGCCCCTGAGCCCCAGCCTGGGACCTGGCCGCCGCGTGGGGCCTCGAAGGGTGTCAGGGGGAGGTGTCACTTTACCCCGGTCAGGTAGCGGGGAGCCCTGTGCCTCCTGGCGGGGGTGGGGACAGTGGGCCCAGCAGGAACCAAATGTCCACGGCTCTGCAAGAATTCTCAGTGCACACCCGAAGGCCCAGGTGCTTCTGATTTGCCAGAGCCGGCTGCTGGAGAGGATGGGTTTCTTAGAAGTCCCAAGGGTGGGCTTTTGGGTCCAGAGGCAGGTGTGGAGGCTGGCACAGGGCACTGACGCCTGAACAAGTGCGAGGAAGTGGTGGTGGGCAGGGACCAGGACGGCCCGTGCCCCATAACACAGAGCAGGAGGCGTTGGGGCCCTCTGGCCAGCTCCCCACCTCTTCCCTGTATGGGGCCGGCGACCGCGCAGACGCAGAGCAGGTCCGGGACTCGGGGGCACAGAGCTGGGGCCCTGGAGGAAGCCTTGAGGCCAATGCCCGTCAGCACAGGGCGTCTGGGCAGTGGGGGCGTTGGGGTCTGTGGGGGGGAAAGGACCTCACGGCTGCAGGAACTGGCCCCGGGGCCTGGGAGGTGGACGCGGGCCAGGCAGGTGGGCTCGGGCCAGGGCGCCGGGGCCAGGTCGGGGTTTGCCTGTCCACACCGGCACGTGTCTTTAACCGCGGCAGCTCCAGGCCCCGTGGGGAGCTCTGCATACGGGGCCCTGCCCCTCCACAGCTGGCCCGGCTGAGGGGGTGGCCCAGGAGCTGTGGGAGAATTCAGGATTATAAATATCTCTCCGGGGTTTCCATATTCGGAGAACAAGCTCAGATGGGGCTCCCCGGGGAGAATGGGCCAGGCCTCACACTCGGGCCAGTACGTGGGCACGGGGCATTGTAAGATGCAGACGTGCCCTCCTGGGGCGGTACCCACCGTAGCAGAGGGCATTTCGTTTCCAGAGCCTGGAAAGCCCTCAGCAGGGCCGGCAGGCGGGAGGAGGAGCTGGCCGCTCCCCCGTCTTCTCAGAAGAATCGGACAGTGAGAAGCTTCTTTCTGCTGAAATCAGACGTTTCCACATCAACCTCAGCTGCCGGGTTGCCACAGTTACCAAATCAAGCTCCGTTTTGCCCTGAGCATCTGGGTCTGTGCACAGCTCTGTGAGTTATTCCTGGGGTGTTTCAGTCTTTGGCTTGCACGTGTGTTCCCGAGATCGAAACACTGGGCAACGTGGGGTCTCGTGTCTCACGGGATCTTGCCTTTTTGTTTTGTTTTGTTTTGAGTCTGTGCTTCTCCGGTTATCAGTGAGCTTCATATTTAATTCACAAACCGTGACTCAGAACGACACAGAAGGAGGGCCCCTTCTGCTGGAAATGGCGCACTCCCGCTCCCCCTGGCGAGTGGGATCAAAGGCCTGTCAGCCTGCCGACCCCGTGCCAGCCTCCGAGTGTCCCGGCCCGTCCCACACCCGCTGGCGTCACCGATGAACAAGCTAATCGCAGGGAGCGTCGGCGGCTGCGGCATCTCAGGGCGGTGCTGTGGACGCCTTGCCCATCTGTCCTGCGTTTCTCCTTTTCCTAGAGTTTTGTTGCTGCGTCTGTGCCCACGGGCCTCTGCTCTTGTGTGGCTATTTCAACGCGTGCCCCGCGCTGGCGGCGAGAGGCTTCCACGGCACCCCGACCTTGGCTCCCGTGGCTGGCAAGCCTCACGCTCGGGTCGGAGGCCGGGCCTTGGTGGCAGGCGAGCGTCTCGGAGGGCCGTGTCCTCCCTCCCCGCCCACCCAGGGCCCGGCTGCCTGTCTCGGGAAGGAGGCTCCTATCTTTCAGGAGCGGTGCTTGTATTCTCCGGGTGTCGCGGCCGAGTTGCCAGCCCGGGTCTGCTCCGCGTGGCCACACCTCACAGGTTCCACCCGTGAAGGGGGCCCCAGGTGGCGGGGCGCTGGCGGCTCCGTGGAGGGCTGCCCCGTGCTCAGGGCTCCCAGGCACTCGGGTCTGGAGGGGGGTGAGGGTCAGTCCCGCCCGAGCCTCTGGGGCTGGGCTGTGTGGCTTGGCGGGGGCGGGCGAGGGGCTCCCAGGAAGTTTCTCTGGAATCCAGCCTTCCTCCCGCGGGGCAGGGTCAGCGCTGCAGGGAGCGTGTGTCTGAGAAGGAACAGCAGAGGGGTGTCCCCTCGCCTCCCCACACAGCCCTGCCCACTTTGTCAGACAGAAACCCCAACTCAGCCTGGGCGAGCCGCGGTCTCCCGGCCTGTAGGATGGGCTGGTTATGGCCCAGGGTGTGTGGTGGTGGCCTGAGCGTCCGTGTGGGGCAGGGAGGGATGTGGGGAGACAAAGCGCCAGCCCACGGTGCCCGCCCACCGCCTGAGGGCCTGCTTCCCCGCCCAGTGGCCCCCGGCCTCTGTCCACATGCTGGAGCGTCCCGCAGGCCCCGCGAGGAAGAGATCCCCTGTGACCACTCTGCTCCACACGCCTCGGGCCCGGCTGAGCGAGTCCCCACGTGGGACAGCCGCGGGATGCCGGTGGGGCTCCACCCCCACTGCCACATCCCAGGCGAGGCCCTCGGTGCTGCAGGGACGTCGCCGTCCTGGACCAGGCCCCGGGCTCCCCTCGCCCCAGGCCACGGAAGCATGTGTGATGCCAGGGCAGACAGAGGTCTTGCTTGCGGCCTCCATGCCCAGGCCTGGGGACACCGGGCAGGCGGGTGGAGAAGGGCCCCCGTCCTCGAATGCACACACCTGGGAGGCCCTGCCTGTGGCCCAGCTGATGGGGAGGCCATACCAAGCCCCCAGGCGCCCGGGAGTGGGGTCGACCTCTCCTACCTGCTGTCTCCTGGCGGGTCCTGCACTGTGGGCGTCGTCCTCCTGCAGCCCAGGCCTCTGGGCCTGCTGCCCGCCTTATAGAAGGAGCAGGTGGGGCTCGGAGGGGCTCCCCGTGGTGCTCCGCTCCCCCGCCCCCCGCGCTGGCCTCAGTGTCTGAGCCACGTGGGGCTCTCCCGCCTCGCCTCGCGGAGGCTGTCCAGGAAGAGGATGGGGTGGTACCCGGGTGCAGGGGGTCCGAGGCGGACGGCAGAGAACTGGGCGCAGCTGTGCTCTGCTGGCCGACGGTCCTCAGGACAGCGGGGCTTGTGTCCCCCAGCTGAGGGGAAAGAGGTTTTCCAGAAAAATGAAGAACGAAAAGGCCCTTTAAGTGCCACAAAACAAAAGTTGGGAAGAACATTTCACGTGGCCTCTTTGAAGCGTGACTTGTGTGGCTGAGGTGGTCGAGCCACGGTGGCCACGGGGGCCCTGGGGGCCTGGCCCTACTGCCCGGAGTGGGGCCACGTGGCCATCCCCAGGCAGGGCCAGGCCAGGCCCGGTGAGACGGAGCAGGCTTGGTACGCTTTGGGGGCCACGGCCCTTTGACGCCCCTTCATCTGGGGTCTGCCACCAGGCCTGGCAGGCTATGCTTTGGGGCTGGGAGGGTCTCCTGTCGCAAGGCCCCTGCCGGCTGAGGCCCTGGCTGCCCGGGGCAGGCCGCAGGTCAGAGGCCTTGTGCTCGGCCAGGCAGAGCCCAGCGCCCGCTTCTGAACAGTGTGACCAGAGCACATTCCTGCTGGACGATGGCTGCCCGGTGCGGGTGACGTCAGACCGCACCCGTGACGGCGAGGAGCATGGATGGGGCTGCGGCCGCCCCCCAGGAGACCCTGCCGCCCTCCAGTGCTGGAGAATGTCAGAGGGCTGGGCTCAGCGGGCCTGTCCTGCAGCGGGTGCCCCCTGGGACTGCTCCTCACCCCGGCTTCCTCCACCCCTCCTCCCCCTGGGGCCCCAAGGTGTGAGGGTGATAGGGAGCGTTTCCTCTGGCGGGCCCGCCCCCGTGCTCAGGCCGCTCACAGACAGGGGTGCAGCCCCAGCCCCGCACCTCCGCACTCTGCCTTTTCTGCACAGAGGCCGACAGCTGAGCTTGCAGGGGACTCTGCGATGTGGCGTTGGTGCAGGGTCACCCCAGGACCGTCCCAAACACAGGCCCATCAGGCCCGCTGTCCTATGGGGGCTGGACTCAGGGCTCTGCTGCCCACTTCTGCCCTGCACACCAGTGGGGAGGAGCCTCCGGGAGGTGGCTGGACGCTCCTGCCAGCAGAGTCTGCACGGTGGACCCTTCATCGGCCCCCCTTGGTGGGGGGGCCCCTGTCATCCATGCTCTGGATGGGGCCCTGGGGCCGCAGGCATTAACGCGCCTTCTCCGGAGCCCAGCTTCTGCAGGGAGAGGTGGAGACGGGTCCCAGAAGAATTTCCAAATTACAGGTGGGGAATTATTTCTCTCGGAGGTGTCTTCATCTCACCATTATGGCACATTATAAAAAGGAAAGTCTTCCCTTCCGCAAGGACGTTCTCTGCTATCGTCCTCCCCTCGTTAGCTGCTGCTGCCCTCACACTATTTACGTCCTGGGCAACGACAGGAGCTGTGCTGCTGACGGCGTCATTTCCATTTCTTAACGCACCGCCGGCTTCCACGCGACTTCACGAGGCGCTAACTTCTCCTGCCTCTTTTCTCAACACCTCTGGACAATAGAGACCCTGCGCTGTGCTCTGACAAGGTGACCCTGCTAGTGGCGCCAGGCGGAGCTGGGCTTGCCAGGGCCGCCGTCCCTCCTGGAGAAGTAACCTCAGACCTGGGCCCGCAAAATGCCACTGCCAGGGGCTGGTGGCCGGGGGGTGAGCTGCCGCCCCCCGGCTCTGGGTGCCAGCAGGGCTGTTTGAAGAGGCCCGTCCTCCCGACCATCACAGGCAGCCTCGGAGCCCAGGTCTCGGAAACCAACGGGGTGGACGAGGCGGGGAGAGGGCATGGCGAACCCGATGGCGGCTCAGGACCGCCTCCATCTCGGCCACGAGGGCGGGCATTCCTGACCCCCCGGGACACGCCGTGCGCCATCCAGGGACAGAAGGGCAGGGGGCTCCAAGGCCCGGCACGAAATGGCTTAAACCCCAGCGGCAGCTGTGTCTGCAGTCCTGGGGTGGAATCTTCCTAGATTCAGGTGCATTTGGACCCTGGCCTGGGACTGGGGGCTGGGAAGTGCATCTGACCCCAGTGGATGGCCCCACAGGGGAAGGAGGGGCGGGTGGCGGGGCAGCCTTTGGAACTGGGATCCTGGACACAGGAGACTGAGCGGTGCCCATCCCCACAAACACGTGCTGCCCGTGCTGGACACCTGGCCGCTTCCTGCCGCCTCCACTCGCCGGCCTCATCTGCTCAGGGGGAACCCCCCCAATCTGCCCACCGCCGTCCTGGTGATTGGCACCCACTCCAGGCGCTTGAGCCAGAAGCCGGGGCAGCCTCCGTGCCCCCCCACCGCGCGCCGCCTCTGCTCTCAGCAGCCCCAGCGACGCCAGCTCTGCCACAAATACTTTCGACTCTGAACCACTACGCTCTCCGTGCCCACCGCGACCTCGCGGGCCCCAGCACTGCCCGCCTGCTGCCCGCTCTGCCCTCGGTGGGACCCCAGGGTCCTCCTCGCCCTTCGAGCTGCTCCCCATGGAGCCGGGCCGCTGCCCCCGCGGCCCCCAGAGCGCAGTCCGGCCTGGCCACGCTCAGCCCCGCTCGCTGACCCCCGTCTCGGACATGCTCCCGGCCGCCTCTGTCTTGGCTGGACGGTGGCTTCCTGGCCCGTCCACTGGGCCACTCAGCTTCTGTCGGCTCTGCTGTGTGATGTCCAAGCCTGCCGTCCCCGGCCACCCCGTCCTCAGGTGGCCCGCGCACGGACTGCGGTGTGGAGCGCTTGTGGGGTGGGTGGTGTCCAGGCCCGGCTGGAGACAGGCTGGGGAGATGCATGCTGGCCTGGGTGAGGGGGCTCGAGAAGGCCCAAAGCCTCGTGGGGGGCTTGGACCCCCCGGGACGGAGGCGAGGAGCTCACAGCAGGGGCGGAGAGGCCTCGCGGATTCTGCTCTCCTGCCAGGAGCGGTGGCTCACCGGTCGGCCTCGCTGGAGCGCCGGGGCGGTCAGCACAAGCTGCTCCGCGTCTGCGGCGGCTCCGGGCCTCCCCCACCCCCAGCAGCAGCAGCCATGGCCGACCTCCTCCCGCCGCCCCATCTGCCTCCCTCCCGGCCCCTCTGCGGGACACCTGATGTGCCGTCCGGGGGCGGACTGGCCTCTCCTCACCTGTCTCAGCTCCCTGTGGACACCCCCACGTACTGTCTCCTCACCTGGTGTTCTGGGTCCCCCAGACCTGATTCCCGCCCCTCCTGCAGCTCGGTCCCCCCCTTGGTGACGGGCCCCACCACCCACTGGTTACTCCGCCAGGAACCTGCGCGACACCCTCGATTCTGCCTGATACTGGTTTCCCCAAACCCTCTTGGTCCTCGTTTGCCCGCAGCGCTGCGGCCACCGTCTCAGATCCGGCCCCGCTGGCCTCGGCCCAGCTCCGGCCGTCCAGTACATGCCTCACGCTCCAGCACACGGACCCGCAACCAGACCCACAGACCGACTTCCGCCTGCACCCTGGGCGCGAGCCGGTCCCGTCCTCGCTTACGGCTGAGCCCCGCTGAGCCTTCTGGGCCTTGGCCCTGCCGGCCCCTGCCCACACCCCTCCCCAGGACGTTGCTGCAGGTGCGATGGCCCCTTCCGCAGCCCCTCCTCACCCTGCCTGCTCTGTGGCCAACCTGGTCGCGAGAGGCCGAACCACCAACAGGAAAGGGGGGTGCCCCCCCACGGGAGGCAAGACCCCACTTCTGACAACAGACAGCCGCAGAGACACCGCCGGGCACACGGCGAGGCCACGGCACTGCCCCCGCAGAGCGCCCCTGGGGACAGGCCAGCCAGCCGTTCTCCTGGCCGAGCTTGCACGGGCCGAGAGGCCACTTCAAGTGCATCAAATGCCCTGAGGAGCGATCAGCCCTCACTCTGGACTCCGTGGGCCCTGAGGATGCCACGCAAGAGGAAGCAACGCCCTCACCCCCTTATGCTCCAAAGGGGACAGTGTTCCTGGGGGCGGGTCCCGCCTTGGCCTCCAGGGCCCTTGGGGCTGCTCCTGGCGCATTGCTGGGGCCTCCCCAGCCAGGCGGCCCTGCGAGCAGACGCGAGACTCCAGCTCTGGGGAGTGACTTCTGAAGCCTTTATGTCGATTTTAATTACAACAATTATGGCTTTATCAGCAAGATAAAGGTCACTGCTGGCCAGGGAGATCGGGCAGCTTGACCTCTCCGGGAGGGAAATGCCAATTAATTATCTTTTTACAGCCGACTCAATTAGACTCGCTAATCACCTGTGTAGGACGCAGAGGCGAGAGGCGCAGAGACCTCATGCAGGCCCGGCTGTTACCCGGGGGAGAGGCAGCTCTAGGCCGGATGTTTCCTCCATTTGCGAGACTCAAACCCCTGAGAGCTTATCAGCCCGAAGCAGACAAGCCATCCCGTCTGTTGGTGACCAGACACACCGCGCAAGCCTTCAGGGCAGACTACATCAGCGAGGGGCTGGCGGGTTACAGAGACAGGGACACACGAGCACCTGGGCAGCCAGTGAAGCAGGGAGGGCCATGCAGGGAGGACACGTGGGCCCTGGGTCTCCATGACCGGGGGGGGGGGGAGGCATCCTTTAGGGCTGTGCACGGCCAGGTGGGCACCCTCGGGCCCCTTCTCCAGCCGCCCAGTGCCCTGGCGAGGGCCCCCTCTGGGCTGCGTGCCAGCCCCCCGACCCCTGTTTGTCCAGTGGGCGCACACAGCTCTGCTGTGGCCTGGGGTCTGGCCTGGAGGGTCTCTCATCAGCCGGACGCAGGCAGAGAGGGTCTGGGGGCATCTGTACCGGGCTCCCCTGCCACCAGGCCTGCTGACCTCTGTCCAGAGTCCCCGACGCTGTCAGCTGTCTCCCCACGTGGCACACGTGTGCACACACAGGCACGCATGCACACATGTCCCGACTCTCACGCTCCCCTGCCCAGGGAGGTCTCCAGCCCAGGGCCGCTGCCCGTGCCCTTCTGGACGGACCGCCTGCTGCCAACCTGGGGAAGTGGCCGAGGATGCAGAGCCCCCAGACAGAGCCGCCCCTCACGGACCGGGCCTTGGTCCTGTTGGTGGTGTCTGCCTCGGAGGGCTTCCTAACGTCTGGCAAAAACCTCTGAGGGATGCCTCCCCAGCCCTGCCACGGTTCCTGGAGGGTGGGGAGGAGGGCAGGAGAAAGAGGAAGTGCCTTCCCCCACTCTCACTGGGTCCTGTCTGGGGCTCCTCCACGTGCATTTGGCAAGCCAGCCAGAAGGCGTGCTCTGCGTGTCTAGACGGGCTCCCCCTACACTTGTCCTGCCGTCCGCGTCCTGCGGAGCTATCGCAGCGGCACTTCCCACGCAGCGGACCCCATGGGCACGGGCTCGCCTCAGCAGTGGACGCGTGTGTCCTGTCCAGGGAGATGAGAGTGACAGAAATGCCTGCAGCAGGGGAAGTGCAGCTCCGAGCTGCTGACATCTAATGGGTCAGCCTGTCCTCTTGGCCGATGGGGTGAGCGGTGTGGCTGGGAGAGCGGAGTGCGCCCTGAGCCCCACAGGTGACCAGAGGCAGAGCAGGGACCCCTCGACCCTCCCACTCCTGCCCTCCTGACCCTGGAGCCGGGAATCAAGTCTGGCGCCCGTGAACCATTTGGTACCAGGAGATGGTCCAGGCCAGGAGGAGGTAAGACAGGCCATGGCTGCCTGCTCAAAACCCTGCAGGTGGGTCCGTTTGGAGCCGGCAGGGACCAGAGTGGACGGGCTACTGTCCCCTAGGCGTGGCCGGACATCCACCAGGAGTCCTGCCTTCTGACCCCACCTGGCACCCTCTGGACAACTCAACCCATCTAAGATCCAGCTGCGAGCATCCTACACCAAGTGGGGATTGTTTCTGTTACAGAAAAACGAAGCCAGGCTCCTCGAGAAAGAACACAGGAAGCGAGTGGTAGCTCTCCAGCCGAGTGATGCCCTGGCTTCCCTGCTCCAGCCCTTCATGCTGCCTCTGCCCCCAGGGGCTCAGGGCCCTCACACCCCCCTTCCTACCCAGTTCCCATTCCCCCTTTCATCCACGCTGCCACACAAGAGTCCCTCCCAACCTGCGCCAGACTCAGGGGCCTCTTCCATCTCCTCCTGGCTCCTCCTCACCTCCCAGGGCCCCCATCTGCCTGTGCTTTTCTCCAGCTTCCCTGCTGCCCACCTCCACCGGCTCCTCCACCCCCAAACACACTCGCCCTTGGGCCTCCTTCCATGCCTAGTTTGGCTGCTGACATCCCAAGGAGTGAAGCCTGCTTCTCCTGGACAGTCCCTCCTGGCTCTTATAGCCTCAGTCCTTAGGTGTCCTTAGGACCAGGTCTGCCTGCTGCATTGTCCTCGCCACCCTGACTACCACCATCATCCCCATCACCACCATCACCATCACCATCATCACCATCACCATCATCACCATCAACACCATCATCCCCATCACCACCATCACCATCACCATTAACATCACCATCATCATCACCATCATCACCATCATCATCACCACCATCATCATCACCATCATCACCATCATCATCACCATCATCATCATCATCATCACCATCATCATCATCATCACCTTCATCCCCATCATCATCATCATCACCATCATCCCCATCATCACCATCATCCCCATCATCGTCATCATCATCACCATCATCACCATCACCATCATCATCACCGTCATCATCACCATCACCATCATCACCATCACCATCATCATCATCATCACCATCACCACCATCATCGTCACCACCATCACCACCATCATCATCACCACCATCATCATCATCATCATCACCATCACCACCATCACCATCACCACCATCATCACCACCATCATCACCATCACCATCACCACCATCATCATCACCACCATCATCATCATCATCACCATCACCATCACCACCATCACCATCATCATCATCACCATCACCATCATCATCACCATCACCATCATCATCACCATCATCACCATCATCATCCTCACCATCATCATCATCATCATCATCACCATCATCATCATCACCATCATCATCATCATCATCCTCACCATCCTCAGTATCACCACCATCATCACCACCATCATCATCACCATTAACATCACCTTCATCATCACCATCACCATCATCACCACCATCATCATCACCATCATCATCACCATCATCACCATCATCCTCACCATCCTCAGTATCACCACCGTCATCATCATCATCACCATCATCCTCACCATCATCCCCACCATCACTAACAACACCACCATCATCACCATCACAGATGTCACCACCAGGATCGTTCTCACATCCACAGTACGGTCACTCTACACTCTCCAGGAGCCAGATCCTTTGCTAAGCTCTTCCCATGTGGTTTACACGCATTTAACCCTCACCTCAGCCTAGAGAAGGAGTTGTTGTCTCCCTATTTATGGAGGGGGAAACTGAGGACAGCCAGCTCCAGCCAAGGGGCCCTGCTGCTCTGTAGGCATGACTGGGGTGGAGGCGGGTGCACGGATCTTGTCTTTGAAGGGATCCCAGGGCTGGACCCACAGGTTCCTCAGGAGCCCCTGCAAGGGCACCCTCCTCCACCTCAGCCTCGTCTGTCCAGGCTGCCTGCACCTGGGGTGGAGACACGGGCCTGAGAATCAGCCCCGGAAGCAGAAATTCACTGTGTGGGGAATATAGTGCCTCATCTGTAACTGGGCCCTCTTACCCGCCCGGGGGCGAGGTTTGGCTTATTTTTTTATTAAGAGATTTTCAAACTCGAGAATTTCCAGGCTAGCAAGGGGACCGTGACCTGGCTTGGCCTGGGAGGGGTGGGCATGGTGGGCATTTGGAATCTCCAGTCCCTGTGGTGGGCGCCTGTGGATCAGGACCCCCGGCAGAGCGAGGTCTGGGCCCCGGCAGCCACCCCAGGCTGAGGTCAGCAGATCCCGCCTCTGGGGCCACGGCACCGGTAACTGAGCAGAAGCCCGACCCTGGTGTTGCCCCGTCCTTTTTTTTTTTTTTTTGATTTTTATTTATGTATGTATGTATGTATTTATTTATTTATTTTTGGCTGTGTTGGGTCTTCGTTTCTGTGCGAGGGCTTTCCCTAGTTGCGGCAAGCGGGGGCCACTCTTCATCACGGTGTGCGGGCCTCTTCACTGTCGTGGCCTCTCTTGTTTCCGAGCACAGGCTCCAGACGCGCAGGCTCAGTAGTTGTGGCTCACGGGCCCAGTTGCTCCGCGGCACGTGGGATCTTCCCAGACCAGGGCTCGAACCCGTGTCCCCTGCATTGGCAGGCAGACTCTCAACCACTGCGCCACCAGGGAAGCCCTGCCCCGTCCTTTTGTGAAGCAAGGCCATCGTCCCCACTGGCCCACGTCCTCCCCGGACGCTCAGCAGGGACAGGACGCGTGTTCCTACAGCCCGAGCTTTCTGTCTGCCGCGTTCCCGCTGCCAGTCGTGCTTCTGTCTGAAGGGAGCTGCGTGCTCTGTACGCACCGAAGTTCAGCTGAAAACTCCCCCTTTTCAGAGACGGCGCGCTGGGGCGTCCTGCCCCGTCGAGGGCACGCTGCTGGTTTCAGACCGGCCCACTGGCACTCTGAGGAACACGAGGGGCAAGCTGCCAGGGCTGGGGAACGAAGCTGGGGTTCTCTCCGAGCCTGTTTCTGACACCCCCACCCACTCCCCGCCTCCACGAGGCTCCCCCAGCCAAGCCGTTTGCACGCAGCCTGGCAGAGCACGGCTGGGCAGGCCCCACGGGCCCGGGGGAGGACTGTGTCGGGGCCCCAGCCCTGCAGGGAGAGGTGAGCTGCCGGCCACCCACACGGGGGCCCCTGGAGGTGCCCACTAAGCCACGGGTCCATGTCCGTCCCCGCAGTCCTTGGCTAGAGACTGGAAAGCAGCCAGCGGCCCCTGTGCTCCCCGTGTGCTCACTCTGTGTCCTGCACGCGGCTCACTAAGCAGCGGCCTCGTCCTGGGTGGAGGAGTGGGGGTGGGGAGGGGCCCGAGGACGCTGCGTCCAAGGTCTCTCCTGCGGTGATGTGTCCTTTCACTTGCTGGGAAGTTGCCATTTCTAAAGCTGCCACTTTGACGACATCCATCCTGGGGGTCTCGGACGGCCCTGGTTACAGGCCTCAGGGGCCATGAAATGGCCTGAAGTGGGGCAGCCGGCGGTTGCCTTCCAATGTGAGGGCCACCTGCAGGGGGCGGTCAGCAGGCAGAGGAGGCCTGGACTGCAGCACGGGGCTCTCGCTGGGCCTCTGGAGGTCTGGGGTCTCCGGGGGCAGGAGCTTGTCTTCCGGAGGGGACTGAGTCAGCCTCAGGCTGGGGGCTTGTGCTTCTCAACAACAAAGAACTCATGTGCTTCTGTTCTTCCAGAAAAGGGTGGAGGGGTATTTGTCGCTGTGTCTAGGAGACCATCAGGCCGCAGAACTCGTGGCTGGCGCGTGGGGCACGGCCCAGGTCACACCGCCTCTGCCTCTGGCCTCCTTCCCCCGCACAGGGCAGGGCTGGCATGAGGCCCGAGGCCCGGCGGGAAGGAGGGAACAGAGCTGAAAACTGCCTTTAAAAAGAAAACGTGCTGATACTGAGGCTTCGAGAAAGGGCTTGCGGGAGCTCCAGCTGCCAGGCACCTGGGAGCAGGTGGGCCGGGGCACCTGGGAGCAGGAGGCCGCCCCCTTCCCCGCGCTGCTCCCAGGAAGCAGGCCCTGACGGAGGGGTGCGAGTACACACTTACACGCACACACACGAGCGTGCACACAAGTCACACGGCCTCATTCGCACACAGGACTCAGCCACACGGGAAACGCTCTCCCCGTGCACAGGCCCTCCACGCTCTGGTGCACACACACATTCACACCCGTGTACAGAGGCTCAGCTGGGGTATGCACTCACCCGCACATTCACGGGCCCACGAGTGCAGCCCTGCAGGCCCGGGGCGACCCCCTCCTGCTGGCGCCCTGCCAGCCCAGCCCCCTCCTCCGCGTCACCCTGTCCTGACTCTGCCCCGCCCGTGGGGGCCCCAGGCCAGGCCTCCAGGACAGCAGCGACCCCCAAGCAAGCCCCACCCCGGCGCCTTCGGAACGAGCTTCCTGACGGTGGCCGGGTCCTGGCCCCTCGCCCAGTGACCCTGGACAAGTCATGGTGCCTGACTCGCCTGCCGCCCTCAACAGTCTCCAGGCTAAAGCTGTTCCTGAACCGTAGAGGCCACAACCTGCACCACGAGACCCCGGTGCCCTGCCAGCTGGGCCGTGGCCGCGTCAACCGGCACCTCAGCTGGTGCAGGAGCCTGACCCTAGTGTGGTGCCCTGGGTTGTCCCCCCTGGACGGGGACCCACAGGCAGCGTTGGGGCTGACACAGGAAGGCCACAGGCTTGGTGACATGTGAGGTGACACGGGGGCAGAAAGTGTGCCCAGGAGAGCCCCTGGGGCGAGGCTGCAGACAGGTGTGGGCTCTGACCACAGAAGACGGGGAGCCCCACGGGCGGCGCCCATGTGGGTGGCAGAAGGGCTGACTTGGGGTCCCGGGCGCGGGGCGAGGCAGGAGCTGCCCCCCCTGATGCTGGAAGCTGCCAGCAGCCACTGGTCGGGTTTGCTTCTTGGCCCCCTGTCAGAACGTAAAGTTGAAGATCAATAAGCCACCATCCCTGGCTGGTCTGGTGGTTCTAAGGGGTCTGGGGCCCGGCCAGCAGACGGCCTGGACCCCCAAGGTCATAGGGAAAGAGCCCACCTGCCCCCCCGGCAGGATGTCCTCACCTCGAGGCCACGACGGGGGCTGAAAGGGGCGGGCCAGGCCGGTTGCCCGCCGCACGGTCCCTCCTAAGGACACGTGAGCACCCAGCGCGAGCACCCATGGGGGGTGCAGATTTGCCGCCGTGCAAGACCTCGGCTGCACTGGGAGCCTGGGTGCCAACCCACCTCCCTCTGCTCTCCACCCTGTGGGTCCCACCAAACGGCCGCCAGAGATCCGCTGTCGGGGCCAGAGGGCGTGGGGTATCCGAGGCAGCGCAGGGGCCCTCCCGCTGGTTGTGCCCTCGGGGTCGCAGGACACAGGGAGGGGCTGGTGTCCTCTTGCCCGGCCCCAGACCACACATCCATCCATGGGAAGGAGGAGCCAGCGGGGGCTCCCGCTGGACCCACCCTGGGGGTCAGGCCCCACCGCCCTGCTGACCGGCCCCTCCTCCTTCCTGGGGCTCCCAGGCCACAGGGCCGCCGCAGGGCCAGAGGGCCCAGTGTCCAGGAGAGCCCCGGGGAGGGCACCCCCTGAGGCCCCGGCTCCCAGGAGCTGTGGTCTCGGGGTCCTGCGGCCCCCACCCCTCACCCTCCTGACGCTTGGTTCCAGGCAGACATCCCCCCTCACATCTGAGTTCACCTCCATCGTTACCCACTGCGTTGGCCCTGGAAGCAACGCGGTATCTTTTTATATTTCTCTGGGACGTTTCCTCTAGCTGGGATGATTCCTAGACAAGACATTTATAGCACAAATTTTCCTTTAAAAGTATGGATCTTTCATGCTATTCTGCCATAATTAACCGCAGACAATATTAAAACGTGTTATCACCCCAAGAGGCAATGAAATTTCCAGAAGTTCTTTGCTACACATTCTGCCACTTTATTGGCAAGACTGGATTAGCAGCAAAGGGCACCTTGATTTTTAAAATCATCTTATAATTATGATGATTCTTCCTAGATCCCATCTGATGAATACTCAAAACCATTGTTCAACAGTGAAAAAGAGGAACCACTCAGATCAATTGGAAACATTTCCTGGGAGGGTTTTGTGCATTAAAAAAAAAAGAAAGCAATCTTGAGGTTCTCCCTCACTGCTATGGCTTTTTTAGGTTCCCAAATCCAATTTACAGGGGATTGTTTGAACCACCCAGGCTCAGCCAGGCTGACAATGTCCCTCTGGCAATTACCAGCACCTGCATTAGGATTCAATGGGCTTAAATTACCGGGGGGGGGGGGGGGGGGGGGGCCGAGGCAGACACCCCACTGACAACAATTAGCATAAAAGGGTTCTACCATTTAAAGCTGTGGGTGGGAATTACAAAAGGTTAAGAGACTAAATATAAAAAATTTTTTGAATATAAAATCAATGTGCTTTGTTAACTAAAATCTGGGTGCTATAATTTAACCAAAATAGGGTTTAGAATATCTGGCAATAGTCCACATCGATGAAATTCTTTTTTCTTCTCAACGAAAAGCAAATCGTCTATTCAAAAGTTAAAAACAATTGAACAACTGAGATATTTCATATCAACAAAATAATAAAATACAGAGTTTGAATTACATATTACTGACATTAGCCCTTGGGAAAGAGAAAGCATTTTCTCTTCTCCTTTTACTTATTTGTATAATTAGAAGCCAAGTTTTTAGAGGGTCCACTTTCTTAATTGCCCACCAGATGCGGGAGGGAAGATGCTGACCTGTCGTCCTTGAGAACCTGGCCGCGGCTGGGGGTGGGGTGAGGGCCGAGCCCCTGGGTAGGTGCTGGGAGGCCTGGGTGAGGCTGGGCGGAGGGGGGCTGAGACCCCTGAGTGGGGGTGACTTCCAGGGGCCCCTCCTTTGTGCACAGGCCTCGGCTCCAGGCGCCCAAGGTTCTGAACCTGTGACTGAGAGGCCACATCCCCTTCTGTCCAGGAAAGTCTGGGGGCGGAGCGTGGGGCACAGGGTGCCGAGCGCCCGTAGCTGCTGCCGCCTGCCGGGGTCCGTGCTCACGCACCCCAGGCTGTAGGCACGAGTCTCAGAACAGGTTGGAACTGGAAAATTGCTTCAAAATGTAAGACGATTCAGGCTCTGCTCTAACTTCAGGTCAGCCTCAGCCGCGATGCTTCTGCTTGGGGCCTCCTTCCCTCCCTCCTGTCCTGGGGCAGCCCGACCTCCAACCTCTGGGAGACCCCTAACTGCTCCGAGGTTTGAACCCGACTTCGTGCTCCAGCGGCGGGGGTGGGGTGGCCTCCCCCACTTGCAGCGGCTCCCCACCTGCACCCGGTGCCGACCGCCTTCCACACCCAGCGCTACCTCTAGGAGCAGGCCTGCAGGTGCCACCTGCCAGGTCCCGCTGGACCGACCTGCGGCCAGGCCCCCAGCACTGCCTTCACCCACCGGGGCCTCGGCTCAGGGCCCGGGGCACTGCCTCCTGTCGGTGAGTGAACCCCATGGCAGGAGGGCAGGGCAGGGCCGGGGGGCGGCAGCTCTGGACCCCCAGCCCTCAGCCCCAGCCGGCCTGACCCATCTGGCGGGCCACCCACTCCCGGGGGGGCCTCATTAGCTCCCAAGGCTGCAACACCCTCACGGCACGACCATGGTTGTCTCCTTCACTCCCCGTTGGTCTAACAGAATCAGCATCTTCACCACCAGCCCGTTTTACCAAACCCATTAATCACGACCTTACAGTCCTGTCGCGGGGCTGCAGGGTGAGGTCGCAGGGCGGGCAGGGGTCACGGACGGGGCCTGCTTCCTAAAAGGAGACGGGGGGCGGGGGGGCACCGGCACGGAGGCGGCAGGAGGCCAGGATCCTTGCCCGCAGGCTGTTTCCCGCTCAGCTGGCGCCCAGCAGGGGCCGGTAGTGCAGCATGATGACACGGTTTCTGACTCGGGCTTCCAAACCACTTGGCAGATGGCTGGCTGACCATCCTCCCCTCCTTCTCTGATGGCAGAACCTGGTCCGAGCTGGCAAATTGTGTTGCTTGTCTCCGTATGGCCTGGTGTGGTCACGTAACCAAGCTCTGGCCAATGAGGTGTAAGTGGCAGTGGGAGTGATACCCCCGGGAAGCTTCTTATTTATTTATTTATTTATTTATTTATTTATTTTTGGTTGTGTTGGGTCTTCGTTTCTGTGCGAGGGCTTTCTCTAGTTGCGGCAAGCGGGGGCCACTCTTCATCGCGGTGCGCGGGCCTCTCACTGTCGCGGCCTCTCTTGTTGCGGAGCACAGGCTCCAGACGCGCAGGCTCAGTAGTTGCGGCGCACGGGCTTAGTTGCTCCGCGGCATGTGGGATCTTCCCAGACCAGGGCTCGAACCCGTGTCCCCTGCATTGGCAGGCAGATTCTCAACCACTGCGCCACCAGGGAAGCCCCTAGGGAAGCTTCTTAGAAGCGAAGGGCCCCTCGCTCCTTATGCTTCCCCCTTCCTGCTAGCTGGAATAGGGGCATGTTGCCTGGTGCTTGTGCAACCCTCGAGGACCGTGAGGTGGTACACAGAGTAGCAGAATAGGAAACAGAAGTGGGAGTCCCTGGCAATCAGGAAGGATGTCACCCCTGCCTCTGAACTTACGTGAGCAGCAAACGTCGATGGAGTTGAAGCCACGACTGTGTTGTAAGAAGCAGCCAAGCCTCACCATTAGCATGTGGTCTGCCCAGGAAGGAGCCAAACGAAGCAGGCACGTGTGTGAGCTCCATGCCCTGAGAGTCAGCTGGAGAGACGGGTGACCACGGTGGAGCCGCCCGGTGAGGGCAAGGGGCCCAGTGACAAGGCCTCGGCGAGAGCCGTCCCATGTCTGGCTCTGTGGCATGTGTCGGTCATGGCGGGCGTTCAATAGCGCCCACGACTCTGGGCTGAGAGGGAAGCCGGACGTTTCACTGGACTCCTCTGTGCGGGGGTCCCTGTAATTCGCTTCAGTAGAAACTGTCACCTCAGAGATTTCCTGGCCCAAGTTTATCTCAGGACTTGTGCTGAATTATCTTTCGATCTGAAACCCTCTGTGTCTCTTCGAGACCTGTCCGCGTGGGGATCCTGGCTGCGGCCGGTGCCCCGAGGGCACGTTCCCCAGGCTTCCCAGGGCCCACGGCGATGCCCCTGCCCTTGGACTCAGCAGGGGCCGCCTTCTGCCTCCGCGTCCTGCCCCTCACGGCCCTCGCGCAAGTGAGCACACAGGCAGAGACAGCCACCGAGACCCCCAGGCCCTGTGCTGGCTGGAGAAAGGGCTCGGGTCCTTGGTGAAGGTCTGGGTCCGAGAGCCAAGCGAGAAAGGGCCACAGCTGTGCTGGAGTGAGCATGAGAGGAATGGGGTTTATCTCTCTGGTTCTGAGAATACAGAAGTTCACTCTTATGAGGAAAGGACTCCTGGTTTTTGATCCCTGTACATGTGGGCCTGCCCCAGAACTCCGCACTCTGCTTTCTTTTAGGATGAGGGATAAATAAAACTTAAAAGTTAAAGATATCTATCCCCATATAGTCATAGAATAAGCCATTGTATTAGAATTAGAAAAGGCTTGGGACTTCCCTAGTGTTCCAATGGTTAAGACTCTGTGCTCCGAGTACAGGGGACCAGGGTTCGATCCCTGGTCAGGGAACTAGATCCTGCACGCCGGAACTAAAGATCCTGCATGCCAAAACTAAGACCCGGTGCAGCCAAATAAATAAATAAATAAATAAATATTAAAAAAGGAAAAAAGAAAAGGCTTGCTCCCTCCCTAGCCCAGCAGCCCCGTGTCCCCCTCTGGCCACTTCGAGGCTTTGCTCCGCCCACCAGGGTCCCAGGTCCGACTGGGTGCCCCTCAGGCCTGCAGCCCAGGGTCCGCCTTCCTGCTGACGGGGTGTGGGGCCCCCGAGTTGAAGCCGTTTCTCTCACTGGCGGCTGACCGCTCACCTCCTCGCGGCAGGGCTGGAGCGTGCACCACAGGACAGACGGAGGACAGACAGACGCAGCGTGTTCACCACCCTGGGCCGACCTGGGCTCCCCGCAACACGTCCAAGGGGCTCGGGTACGTGGAGGGGGCGAGTGTCATCGTGGGCGAGATGCTCTGCCGCAGCCGTGTCCGTGGCGGGGGGGGGGGGGGGACTTTCACCGGGAACGGTCCTGCGTGAACCCACTCGCACGACGGGAAGCATCAGCGCTAAGAGGAGCAAAAGCAGAAGGGAGCCCACCTCCCTGGCCTCTGGATGGTGGGCCCTCTCCCTTCTCGGGGCACTTTCCGGGTCAGACCTGTGACGGGGACGGAGTGGGGCGCGGGGGCTCGGTCAGCCGTCCCGGAGGTGGACGCTGTGACCACCTCATCTGGCAGAAGAGCAAACTGAAGCCCAGGGAGGGTCAGCCGGAGAATGACGGACACTCTCCGGCCGGTCCCCAGATGCTCTTGCCGGGGACCCAGGGCCCTCCGACTCGGCGCCGAACGCAGAAGGGTGACGGCCGGAACCCGGGGGGTCTGTGCCCCTCGGCTTCCCTATGGGGCACTTTCTACAGCTCGATGCCCGTGCCCTAGCCGCGCTGCGTCCAGCCCGCAGGCCCGCACTCGGCCGACGCGGGGCTCCTCGCATTCCACCGAGACCTCCTAGCGGCTCTGAAAGCCCTCCCAGCGGAGGGCCTGGCGCCCAGTGAGCACTTTTACACAGAAATACGAGCACTTTCCCCGACGACAGTGCAGCTAAATTTGCTTCCATAAACTGAGGTGGAAGCAGAGAGGGGGTCTCTGGCCAGGCTGGCCCCGCCTGCCCCGTGAGGGAGGCACCCGGGGCTCAGTCTGGACGTGCCTCATCTCAGCACCCCACGGCCACCCTGTCTGGCTCGGGCCCCGGACACGGCAAGTCTGTGCCCCGCACCCACCTGGCTGCGCCCGGGGCTGGAATCCTAACTGGAGGGATGGGGGCCCCTTCAAGAGGCTGAGGAGACGGGCTTCCCTGGTGGCGCAGTGGTTGAGAATCCGCCTGCCAATGCAGGGGACACGGGTTCGAGCCCTGGTCCGGGAAGATCCCACATGCCGCGGAGCAACTAAGCCCATGAGCCACAACTACTGAGCCTGCGCCCTAGAGCCCACGAGCTGCAACTACTGAGCCCGCGTGCCACAACTACTGAAGCCTGTGTGCCTAGAGCCCGTGCTCCCAACAAGAGAAGCCACCGCAATGAGAAATCCGCGCACTGCAACAAAGACCCAATGCAGCCAAAAATAAATAAATTTTAAAAATTTAAAAATAAAAAAAGAGGCTGAGGAGAGCATGAGGGCCCTAAACCGAAGTGTGCGTGAGTCTGCCCGGCGGGACCCCAGCCCCAACTACCGAGCAGCCCTCCCAGGAGTGTCGAGGGCCCTGGGGACCAGGTGGGGCCCCCGGCAGCTGATCAGCTGATGCTCGGCTGGGACGCGCCCTCTGTTAACTCAAATGCCCACTCTCCCCGAAGACGCGAGCCCTGGGTTTGCGGGAGGATTCGATCCCTGAGCGTGAACTGCAGTGATTAAACCAACTCAGCCCGAGCTCCAGCACCAGCTTCCGGGAGTAATTCCAGAAAAGACCCGTGGCAAAGCTAGGCCCACACTCCACGGAGGCAGGTCTCCCCTGCCCGGGCCTGGGGTGCGCGGGCTCTGCCTGACACTGGAGCCACATCTCCATGAAGAACCGGGAGCCGAGCGCACACAGAGATGCTGTTGGCCCTGTGCTCCAGGGAGGGTGGAATCGGTTGGAAAACCAGGTGAACACGTGTGACCATCAGGCCCGCAAGGTCCCCACAGAGCCGGGGGTGACCTGGGGGGCCTGGGGGAGGGCTCCTACGCGGTGTCCTGTCCAGGCCAACACAGGCCTCCCGCTGGCAGCGGCCTTGGTGGGTTTGCCGCCCTCCAGGGACAGCCCTGGACAGAAACAGCCCTGAGACCAGCGGCCCGGGGGCCTCACCTGCTGCCAGGCTCACAGGGGACGAACAAACCGACTTCACTCTGCGTTCACGGCAACGAGGGCTGTGCAGGCGGACAGCCCAGGACGGCGGTGCAGCGGCCCGGACCACTCATCCCACCCCGCCCCGCCCCTCCCCCACCGGGGGCCCTGGGTCTGCACGGCGAGCACGACCAGCAGCCCGGACGCCAGGTTGGCGGCCCCCAGCCTGCCTTTTAACCCATCGCCATGGTGACCGCCCCTCGGAGCTGTCTGGGATGTCTTCCCGGGACGTCCCGTGTCTCCCAGGTCCACTGTTCTCAGGGAGCAACTACACTTCCTCCTGCCCAGGTTCGGGGGCACCGCTGTCACCCCATGCAGCCCTGAGCTTGTGCTGCCCACCGCTGACCCCTTGGTTAACCCCACTCACCGGGCAGGTCGCAGGGCTCTCCCTCGGGGAGTGGGGAGTTGGCGCCGGCACTCTCCAGGGCAGCTCTGGGCTCCAGGGCCCTGGACTTGGGGCCGGACCGAGGGTAGGAGATGCACTGGAACCCGCTGTGGAGGGAAGGACAGGGCTGGGCTCTGCTCGACACCGAGCTGGGTGACACCTGGCTGCGGGGACACGGGGGTCCAGGGGCCGGTCCAGGTAGGAGAAAGGGCTGAGGTGGCCACTCGGAGACCAGGGTGGTGGGAAGGAAGTGGGGGCAGGCAGGGTGTCGCACTGCAGCCCTGGCCGGCCTGCCTTCCTGCCCTCTGCCCGGACCCCCTCCCTGCCCGGACCCCACAGTCAGAAGTTGCCTTGGTTTCCCCTCTGCCAGACAGAGCGCGTCGTGACCCCAGTGCCCGCAGTGTCCTGGTGGGAGCGGGAGGGGTGCGGGAGGGGCTCGGGGGAGCAGAGTCGAGGAGGGACCCCTCCCCACCCTCATGGGTGTCGCGCGGGGTCACCCTTACTCACAACGGGGTCCGGATGGGTGTCTCTCTGTGACCATCGTCCACTTTGAAAAAGCTGACCTCCGAGTAGGCTGGGAGCTGCACGTATCGGATGCCCGCGGAGATCTCCACCACCCGGCCGTGCTCACTTTCCCGAAGGAGAGAGAGGGGCTGCCGAGGGCCGCGGGGGCAGGGCAGCCGCACCTGGGCCCCCCCAGCCCCCCACCCCGGCCTCCGTGAGGAATGTCTGCAGCAGAGTGTCCAGGAGGAGCAGGGCACTGCCAGGGGCCAAGAGCACGGTCACCTCGCCCTCCGCTCGCCTTCCTGGTCCCTCCCCTCCTCTTGGCCCTCGGCCGACCGTCCACGCTCTGCCTGCCCGCCCCACCCCGTCCTGGGAGTCCCGACCCTGAGTCCAGTTCCAGGCCGCAGGGCACCTCTGTGCCTCTGGCTCCGACCGGTCCCTACTCTCTGGGAGGGCCTCTCCTTGCTGGCTGGCCTCAGGGCTTCACCGGCTACAGGCTCAGGGCCGTGGGGGACCGACTGAGCACACGGCCACCCATCTCCCCCCTCGGCCTGGGGGCTGGGCTCCACCCACTTGCCTACATCCCCGAGGCACCCAGCACAGGCCTGGTCACACGCACTCAGGGGCTCGGGGTCAACAAGGAGCACTGACCAGTGCCAGTGAGGGCCCTGTGCAGCCTCGAGTTGCTGAGATCCGAAAAGGAGACACGCAGGGCAAACACCAGAACGTCGTGGACTTGGGGAGAAAAGGAGCCAAGTGTAGAGACAACTGTGGTTTGATTGGCTTCTGGTTCTGGTCCAGAGGGCGTAACTGGGACCAGAGGGTCCCAGAGGTCCGTAACACGGACCCTCCTACTCGAAGCAACCAAAGAGCAGATGAAACTGAATGAGACTGTGGTTTCCAAGACCCTGGACATCAGGCAAGGACAGTGGTTCCTGAGGGACGGGAAACACGATGGACTCCACAGTTGCCCAGTTCCCACCCTGAGAGGACATGCGGGGCTGGTGCAGAGCGGGTCGGGTAGAGGCTGGGAGACAGGCCCACACAGGAGCGGAGCAGGGGGCACCTCGGGGTCAGTGCAGCACAGACCAGGGCATGAGTGAGGGGAGAACGAGAGGCCCCAGCAGGATGGGAGGCCTGCTCGTCCTGCCGGCCAGGCTGGAGAACTCAGAGGTCAGGGCACGTCGAGCAGAATTCTCAGTAATGAGGGGGTGACTGGTCTTAGACGGAGCCCCCTCTCCAGACCCAACAAATCCTAAAACCAAGATCTGAGAGGATTAAACTGTCTCCAAGCAACTTAACTGCGCCTCAGAACAAAGCTCAAGAATGTTCACAGGGACACAGGCGCCTCTAGCCCCCAAGGTAAAATTCACAAGGTCCGACATCCAATCAGAGATTACCAGGCAGAGAAGGCAGGAAAGTATGGCCCATAACAAGGAGGAAACTCAATCAAACCGACCCAGAACTGACACAGTGGAAAGGGACATCTTTTTTTTTTTTTTTTTTTAATTAATTAATTTATTTATTTTTGGCTGCGTTGCGTCTTCGTTGCTGCGCGGGCTTTCTCTAGTTGTGGCGAGTGGGGGCTACTCTTCGTTGTGGTGCGCGGGCTCCTCATTGCGGTGGCTTCTCTTGTTGCGGAGCATGGGCTCTAGGTGTGTGGGCTTCAGTAGTTGTGGCACGTGGGCTCAGTAGTTGTGGCTCATGGGCTCTAGAGCGCAGGCTCAGTAGTTGTGGCGCATGGGTTTAGTTGCTCTGCAGCATGTGGGATCTTCCTGGACCAGAGCTCGAACCCATGTCCCCTGCAATGGCAGGCGGATTCTTAACCGCTGCGCCACCAGGGAAGTCCTGAAAAGGACGTTTTTTGAAAGTTATTATTATAACTGTATTCGTGTGTTCAAAAGTTGAGACATAGAAGATATAAAAGAGAACAAAGTCGGGGCTTCCCTGGCGGTCCAGTGGTTAGGACTCCGTGCTTCCACTGCCGGGGGGCGTGGGTTCGATCCCTGGTGGGGGAACTAACATCCCGCATGCCGCACGGCCAAAAAAATGAATAAATAAATAAATAAAAATAAAAAAGAACAAAGTTGATTCTAGAGGTGAAAACCATGAGATGAAAAAACACACTGGATGTGATCAACAATAGATTAGATACTGTAGAAAAAAAGATTCATGAACTTGAAAACACAGCTATGGAAATAATCCAGAATGAGACACTGTGAGAAAAAAGAAAAAAAGGAAGGGAGGGAGGGTGGGAAAGAGAATCCATGGATGGGGGAGCAGCCTGATACATGGAAAATTGGGGTCCCCAAAGTGGAGGCAGAGGCTATCACAGAAAAATTATCAGAAGAAATAATGGCTGGAAAATTCCCAAATATGATGAAAATTATAAACCCACAGATCCAAGAAGCTCAACAGATTCCAAGCACAAGAACCACGAAGACAACTATGCCATGTCACATCACAATCAAATTATTCAAACCAGAGAAAAAGAGAAAACCTGAAAAACAGCCAGAGGAAAAGGACGTTTATACGGGGACATGAAAGCAGATCTCTCAGGGAAAACAACGCAGACAAGGTTACACCACGAAGCTCACCTGGAAGATGAGCCAGAATCCTGTATGCGGTAACAATGTCTATCAAAAAGGAAAGCAAAATCAAGACGTACGAAAGCTGAGAGAATTCATCACCAGCAGACACACATGACAAGAAATGTTAAAAGTTAAGTCCTTTGGGCAGAAGGAAAATGGTAGCAGATGGAAATCTGGATCCATGGGAAGGAATGAGGACCAGAAATGGTAACTCAACAGATGAGACAAACAGATGAGACTTCCTTTTCTGTTTGTTAAATACTCTTTAAAAGATAAATGACTGTTTAAACAAAAATAATAACAATGTATTATAAAGTTTATTAGATACATGAATGTAAAATGTACTAAAACAATAGCATAAAGATTGGGATTGTAGAAGTCAGTTAATTAAATGACATAAAAATCCTAAATGTTTATGCTTCTTATAATAGAGCTTCAAAATACATGAAGCTAAAACTGATAGAAATGAAAGCAGAAATAGACAAAAACACAAGTATAATCAGAGATTTCAACACACCACTGTCAATAATTGATGGAACAAGCAGACAGAAAGTCAGCAAGGATATAGCAAACTCGACAGCAGTGTCAACAAAATTCACCTGATTAACATTTATAGAATATGCCACCCAATTCCACTCAGGAGCAGAATTCACACTCTTCTGAGCCATATTCTGAGCCATAAAACAAGTCTCAAAAGGTTTAAAAGAATTCAAGACATACAAAGTATGGCTCCAACCACATGGAATTAAGTTAGAATCAATAACAGAAAGATCTCTGGAAAATTCCCAAACACTTGGAAATGAAACAACACACTTCTAAATAACTCTTGGGTCCAAAAAGAACTCAAAAGGAAAATCAGGATGTATTTTGAATTGAATGAAAATGAAAGCACACCATATCAAAATTTGTAGGACGCAGCTAAAGCAGTATGAAGGGGGAAATTTATAGCAATAAACTTCTATATTAGAAAAGAAAGGTCTGAAATAACGTTAGAAACTTTCCACCTTAGGAAACTAAAAAAGGAGAGCAAATTAAATCCAAACTAAGCAGAAGCAAGGAAATAATGAGATCAAAATAGGAATTAATGGGACTTCCCTGGTGGCGCAGTGCTTAAGAATCCACCTGCCACTGCAGGGGACACGGGTTCGAGCCCTGGTCTGGGAAGATCCCACATGCCATGGAGCAACTAAGCCCGTGTGCCACGACTACGGAGCCTGTGCTCTAGAGCCCGCAAGCCACAACTACTGAGCCTGTGTGCCACAACTACTGAGCCTGTGTGCCACAACTACTGAAGCCTGTGCGCCTAGAGCCCACGCTCTGCAAGAGAAGCCACCACAATGAGAAGCCTGCGCACCTCAGTGAAGAGTAGCCCACACTTGCTGCAACTAGAGAAAGCCCACGTGCAGCAATGAAGACACAATGCAGCCAAAAATAAATAAATAAATTTTAAGAAAACAAAACAAAACAAAATAGGAATTAATGAAATAGAAAACAAACAATAGAGAAATCAATGAAACCAAAAGTTGGTTGTTTATCAATGAAACTGATAACCTCTCACTAGACTAGTCAGGGAAAAAAGAAAGAAGACCCCAATAATCAATATTAGGAACAAGAGAGATGGTATCAATTCATTAAGCGGGGAGCAAGGGAGTGTTATGAACAAGCTTATGCCAAGAAATCTGAAACCTTGGAAGACACAAAACACCATACTCACTCAAGAAGAAACAGATAAACTGAACAGCTCTATATGCAAAGGAAACGGAATTAGTAGTTAAAAATCCTCCCACAAAGAAAACTCCAGGCCCAGATGGGCTTCCTACTGAATTCTACCAAACATATACAAAGATTGACTCCAAATAGATAATAGGCCTAACTGTAAGAGCTCAAAATATAAAATTCTTAGAAGAAAACATAGGAATAAGTCTTCATGACTCTGGGCTAGGCAGTCTTCTTAGATATGACACCAAAAGCACAAGCAACAAAAGAAAAAAATAGGTAAATTGGACTTCATCAAAATTTAAATGTATGTGTTCAAAGGACACCATCAAGAAACTGCATGACAACCCAAAAAATGGGAAAAAGATATTTGCAAATCAGATATCTGATATGGGAGTTGTATCCAGAATATATAAAGAACTCTCAATAACTCACAATAAGAAGACAAGTTGCCCCAATTTTTTAATGGGTAAAGGATCTGAATAGATATTTCTACAAAGAAGATCTACAAATGGCCAATAAATGCATGAAAAAAATGCTCCAGATCATTACTCATTAGGGAAATGCAAATCAGAACCACAATGAGATACCACATCCCGCCCACTAGGATGACCATAACCAGAAAGACAGAGCAACAAGTGCTGGCGAGGAGGTGGAGGATTGAAGACCCTCAGCCATTGCTGCCGGGAATGAAAACATATCCAGACTGAAAAGGAAGAAGTAAAATTGCATTTATTTGTAGACGACATGATCCTGTGTATAGAAAATCCTAAGACATCCTCAGAAATAACCAGCAAGGTCAAAGAATGTAAGATCAACATGTAAAAATCAACCGTAGTCTCGTAATTTCTGAAGTGAAGATAACAAAACAATTCCATTTATAATAGCATACAAGAATGTAGCAAATGTATTAATAAACAAATTATAATTAAACAATAATAAATCATTGATCGTTTATTAATAAATTTAAGAAAAGTGCGAGACTTGCTCACTGAAAAATACAAACATTGATGAACGTAAAGAAAAATAGGTGGAGAGATGTCTCATGTTCATGAAGCAGAGGATTCAGTGCTGCTAATGGCGGTTCTCCCAGCTGGAGTCAATGCATCCCTAACAAAATCCCAGCAGCTTGTTTTCTTTCCTTTTTTGGGGGACAGAAATGGACAAGCTGATCCTAAAATATTTATATGGAAATACAGAGGTCCCAGATTAGCCAAAACAATTTTGAAAAAGAAGAACAAAAAGTTGGAGGAATCTCCAGTTTCAAAACGTACTGGAAGGCTGCAATAATCAAGACGGCGTGGCAGTGGCCTAAGGATAGACACATCGATCGAGGGACAGAACTGACATCCAGACATAAACCCTCACCCTTACAGTCAAGTGACTTCTGACCAAGGTGCCCAGGCAATTCAGTGGGGAAAGGACACAGTCTTTTCAACACATGGCACTAGGACAACTGGAGTCCACATGAAAAAAGATGAATTTAGACCTTTATCTTACCCACAAAAATTAATTCAAGAGGGATCAGAGACCTAAATGTAAGAGCAAAAGTTGTACAAGAAAACAGGAGAAAGTCTCTGTGAATTTGGGCTAAGAATCCTTAGACAAATCACCAAGAACATGGTCCATAAACGAAAAAACTGACAAACTGTACTTCATCAAAATTTTTAAATTGTGCCCTTCAAAAGACAACATTAGAAGATTAAAAGATAAGCCACAGACTGAAAGAAAATATCTGCAAATATATATCTGCTAAAGCACTTGTATCCAGAATACATAAAGAACTTGTATAACTAAAAACTAAGACAAACAACCCAATCAAAAAAAAAAAAAAAAGGTGAAATATATGAATAAACATTTCTCTGTAGAAGACGTACAAACGGCCAATGAGCACATGAGAAGATGCTCAACATCATTAGTTTTAGGGAAATGCACATCAAAACCATGAGGAGGGACTTCTCTGGTGGTCCAGTGGTTAAGACTCTGTGCTTTCATTGCAGGGGGGACAGGTTCGATCCCTGGTCGGGGAACTAGGATCCTGCATGCCACGTGGTGTGGCCAAAAAATTTTTAAAAAACCCCAAAAACAAAGAAAACAAAAATCCATGAGGAGATGCCACCTGACATCCTCAGGATGGCTACTCCCTGGCGAGGACGTGGAGAAATCAGAACCTTCGTACATTGCTAATGGGATGGTAAAATGGTGCAGCCACTTTGGAAAAGAGTTTGGCCGTTTCTTGAAAAATTTAAACACAAACCTACCCAACAATTGACCCAACAATTCTACTCATAAATATATACCTGGGAGAAATGAAACATGTTTACACAAAAACCTGCACATGAATGTTCACAGCAGCCAAGCGCCAAGGACTGGACTGTCGCCCACGGACGCAGGTGAGCAAAGCGCTGGGCGGGCAGGATGGGAGGCTAGTGGTCCACAAAGAGGAGAGCAGCGCTGCGCGCTGGGCGGGAGGGAGGGGCGGAGCGCGACCACAGGTGAGATTCCATCCACGCTCCGTGTCCAGGAAAAGGCACTTGTGGTGCCTGGGGTGGAGGGAGGGAACAGGGCAGGAATGAGGGGTCTTTCTGGGGTGGAGGAAATGTTCTGAAATGGAATTGGTGTAGCGATGGTTGCCCAACTCTGCAAGTGTACTAAGAATCATTAAATCCCTGAATATAGATGAATTTTATGGTATGTAAATGATACCGCAATAAAGTTGTTAAAATAAACCAATTGTGACTAAATATACTTGATTTATGCTGCACGTCGTGCTTCCTACGCAGAGCCGTGGAACCGAGGTGGACCACCGTACAGGAACGTCTGTCTCCGGTGGTCCCGCCCCGTCCCTCTGGGTCTGCTCTGCTCATGGGGCGGGAAGCCTGGTCGTCCCTCTGCTTGGCCGCAGGGCCGACTGAGCATCTAAACGCAGCCCAGACGGATGGGCGTCTGTCCACCTTGGTTACCCCACGAGGAGCTTGAGGAACCCTCCCCTTGCCAGGCTGAGCGGCTGGCCCAGCGCCCACGCGGCCTCCTCTGTCCTGACTCTCGAGTGTGACCGCCGGGAGGGCCGCCTGTGTGCTCACGCACACGCACACAGATGCACACACAGAGCCCGCGTGCTCACACACGCACGTGCACCGCACGGCCGCCTCCCGCCGGCTGGAGGGCTCGCACGCCCACTGCCCTTTCTGCCAAGGCTCCGGCAGCGAGGACTTGGGAACAGGGGGACCTGGGCGCAGCCGGGAGGCCAGAAGCCCCCTGTGGCATCTTGTCTGCGTTTTTGCTACTTCAGAACCCGACACCTGCTTATCCTTCTGAAAAGTCTGGCCGCCTTCCTGGAGACACTTACCCGTGGCAACTTCCCCATCGTCCCGCTGCAGCTGAATGGTCAACGTGAAGGAAGATCCCCGGGCCACGTCCATCACCTCCGGACCCAAAATCATGATCTCTGTGGCTTGTGCTGGGGAGAGCAGAGCGCACCTGTCGTGGGGTCAGGGCGGTGAGTGCCACGGGTCTGCATCCCGCAGCCCACATGCCCTGTGCAGCCGCTCAGGCCTGACCGTGTCCTTGAGGGGTGCTGCGGGGGGCGGGTGGGGCGCATGGACGGCACAGCTGTCAGGGCTGGGGGACGGTCACTGATGCCGTGACCTTAACCCCGTCCTGAGGGCCGCCTACAGTGATTTGAAGTGGGTCGTCTCAGAACTGACCTGATCACGGTAGCGGGACGGCAGAGCTGAGGTGACGGCCCAGCAGTGCCCAGTGCACCGGGGCACGTTCCCGCACGGCCTCCCTCCCGCCCACTGCTCGGACCTGGGCCCTGCATTGCGTGCGTCTGTCAGTGACCTGATGAGTGCTGGACGAGGCTGCGGCCACCTGCCCGGGAGCCGGCCTGGCGAGCAGGGTCCACCCGCAGCTCTGAGTGAGCGGCTGCACCCGTGGACCTGGCACCAAGGTTCTGACCGGTGACCCGAGTCCCTGGAGTCTAACAGAAGCTTCCACACCCAGGGCAACACGGGGAGGGTGTGGCGCCAGCTAGAGGACCCTGCAGGCCACAGGCCACCTGTGCGCACACTGCAGGGCAGAGAGCTCAGGGTGGGGGGCTGGATGGAGGCTGTGCAGGGGGGCCAGACGCCCAGAGCCCCGCGAGTGGGAGACCCCGAGGCTGGGAGCCCCGCTTGAAGCAGGACCCCTTGGGTCCAGCGTCTGACGGGGGCTTCTGCACGTCACGAGCCCCGAGAAACCACAGCAGAGCATGTTTCTTCCAAAAGGGGATTCTGGGCTCCACTCCATCCAGCCCCGCTTGGTCCCCGCCTCCCGCGAGACTGCCCAGGGCCACCCGAGAAAGGACACGGCCAGACCCAGACGTGACCCCACAAGAGGACCCCACGGGGCCAGCGGCAAGGCCGGGGGCACCTACCCATGGGGTGGCCATTGATCCACACCCCTCGGTAGACGCCCCCGGAGCAGTGGGCCATGCTGCCCTGTCCACTGAACACGTCACCGTGCCACTGTCCCTGCGGAGAGAACCACGGGCTCAGACGGGCTGGTCTCCCTGCCGCACGGCCCGGCGGCCCTCCAGGCTCCGAGGGCCCCTGGGGACCACAGGCTGCCGGGAAGCCAATTTGCTCCGCAGAAGGCACTGCCCTTTGAATTTTAAGAAGCCAGGAAGTTTGGAGACAACGGCCCGAATCCAAAATGCAAAGAAAATATGGTTCCAAAGGGCACACTTTTTAGCACAAAAGCCTTTTAACACCGAGATACTGCATTTGTGCAGAGAGTCACGGGAGGCCGACCGTGCAGGCGGGCGAGCGGAGGCTTGCGGGGTCGAGGAGCTCAGCGTTCCGACAGGCTCCTTGATAATAAAAAGGCCAATTAAAGTCACACTGTGAACCCACACAGCCGCACCCTGGGGGCAGTGCCAACTCGCTGCCCACCCCGACTCTGCCACCCCCATAATAAGCCTGCTTTGCAAACGATACACACGACAGAGTGGAAGAATGGTGGAAAGAGCAGGAAAATTGTTTTCGTGGAAAAGTTCGGGATCCTAACGGTATTTTATTCAACTATGAATTACTCCCATTAGAAGAAGAACTAGCCAAAGGCACGTTTTGGTTCTTTCACTCTTTGGCAGAAGTTGATTGGGCTCCCGCTTTCCTGCCCAGCCCTCCGAGTGGCCCGAGGCCGCCCAGCAGCTGGGGACGGGCTCCGGTTGGTGGGAGTCTCTCAGGCCCTCGGGAGGGGCCGCCTGGCAGGTGGGGCCTGTGGGAACGGCCCCTGAAGAGCTCAGACACCCCAAGATTTGGGGGAACAGGTTCCACGGCTGTTTGGGTCACTGTGCTCACATTACAAGGTGACAGGGAAGGGGCCTGGCCGCGGCTCCCCCTCCAGCTGGGGCACCAGACAACTGTGGCGCCCTAGTGGGTGGCTGGCAGTAGCGGCAAGGCAACGGCTCGCGGCTGCAGGAGGGGCCGGCTGCCAGCTGGGCATGGCGGCTGGGCAGAGGCGTGGCTGTGCCCCCACGGGAGGCCTGGGGCCACAGGGCAGCCTCGTCCCTCCAGCCCCCAGCCCCACAGAGCTGAGCCCTCTGGGCCCACACTCAGGCTGCGTTCCCGGAAAGCTCGGTGCCAGCACGGCTGACACCGCAGACGGTCTATCGACGTCCCCTAAGACGTGGCTCACGTCTGCAGGCAGCGTGCCAGGCCAAAGAGGGGGCGAGGCCCCAGGTATCACGGCAGAGGGGGACCGCAGCCAACCCAGGGGGCCCCGTGCTGCCGTCCTGGGCTGGCGCTGCGGAGCCCCGGAGTCGCCAGCTGGCCATCCCCGGAGCCAGTGCGACCTGCACGCGGCAGCATCTGCTGGGCGTGCACCCCCGTGCCTGTGTCTGTGCGGTGGGGGCAGCAGTGCTCAGTGACCGCGATGGGCGGGGTGCCTGGGGGGCAGCAGAGCAGGAGGGTCCTGGGCCGAGCTGGGCCGCTGTCCCTCAGTCCGGGTGGGGACAGCCCTGGGGGGCAGGGTCGCCGCCCCCTGCCCCCCGCCCCCGAGCTGTGTAGAGCAAATGGATGTCAGAGCTTTCCCAGCTTGAGCCGCCAGGAGTCGGTTTGCTGGGGGCAGTGGTGCTGAACGAGTCGCTGGAACCCTTTGCTTCCCTCACGACGCCATCCCCAGGCCTGAGAAGTGACCGGTTTCAACTCGGGAAGCAGGTCTCACGGCCAGTGGAACGCAGCCTCTCAGGAGCCAAATGAACTCATCGCCCAAAGCCGCCCCGCCCCGCCCTGCCCCCCCCTGCCCCCCCCAGCCCTTTTACGTAGAGGTTCATGCCCTCTTCTGAGGCTCTGTGCTGGGGTGCCTGGGCAGTGGGCCGGTGGCCCTGGGGAAGGGTGGTCACCTCCAGAGACAAACACCCTCTTGTGGGGCCCGGCTGCCTCCCCCGCACCTCCCCCAGCAGGAGCTGTGCCCGCTCGGTGCCCGGGGCCAGTGTGCTGCCCGCCCGCACGACCGCAGGCCTCATCCCCGTCCTGGGCAGCGCTGCTGGGGTCACCGCCCCCGCGGGGTGGACGGGGGTGGACGCCCAGGGGCAGGTGGGAGACGGGGATTCCAGCCGCGGGGAAGTGGCGGAGCTCAGTGTGCACGCCTGCCTGCCCCCACGACACGGCCTCGGCCTCCCCTCAAGCTGCTCCATCACGTGACGCCGAGCGCTCCCGCCAAAGAGGGCCGAGCTCCGTGGCGCCCCGTGGGCCCCTCCCAGCGGCCTCTCCGCTCCCTCTCAGCCGTGGTCCCGTCTCGTCTGTCTGTCTGTCTGCTCGGGGCACGAGCTTCCCAGGGCAGAGCTCCGTGGGGACAACTAGGGCTCGAATGAGCGCGGGCTACTCTCCAAACAGCACGACGGCCACTGGGCCCCTCGACCGTGTCGGGGTCCACGTCTCCGCGCGCCCTGCCCGGCCCCTCGGCCCTCTGCGAAGGTGCAGCGTGGGCTTTCAGGAAGAAGGCAGGCAGGGCCTCGGGGTCGCCCGGGAGCCAGGGGCAGACTCAGGCGGGTCCAGCACACAGAGCCTTGGAGCACGGCCTGCGGCGCACGGGCTGCCGCGTGCAGAGCAGACGGGCAGTGAACGTGCCCATCAGACCACGGGGCCCCGGCCCACCCCGCCCCGCTGGCTGTGCGCAGGGTCGGGCTCCCCGCCAAGTCGCTGTCCGGTGCTTGCCATCCACGCGAGCATCCACGGTCATCCACGTTGACCGACCGCTCAATCGCGCTCCCGTAATCTGAGACCCCCCCACACGCCCCAGCTCAGGCTGCAACACAGAACTTTCCCGGGACAGATACACGATACACTCCAGCAGAGTAACTCATCCAACAGCGTAGAATCTAATTAATGTTACAAATCATGCTTTTGAAAATCCTGCCCTTTCTCAGTCAGCTGACGTGCACCAGAGCACGAACAAACAGGTGTTAACACGTCTTACGCGCCTGCCGGCTCTCCCTCCTCCTCCCCGTCCAGGTGAGGACCTGTGTGCGGCTGGCGCAGTGCAGGAGGATGCGAGGACGGCCGGGCCACACTGCACACGAAGCACGGGGGGGACGGGGTCCCCGTTAGGAGAGGCCCCGTGGGGTGAGTGGGGCGCACCTCGTGGCCGGCGGTGGCTGGGGCAACCCCAGGGCCTCTCAGCTCCAGGATGGGGACCTACGTGCTCAGGACTCCTTCCCTGGTCCTTTCTTTGAAGAGCGCGGAGTCGGGGGTGGGACGAGGGGCTCCTTGGGTGCCTTCCCCACCACACGAGTTTGAATAAATTGTGAGAAATACACACTTGACTCCTCTCATTTCGGGAAGCACTTTCTAGTTAATTGATGCTCTTTTTCTTTCCCGGGGAAAGTGACGGTGCTTTTCCTGGAATTGCTTCTGCGGCTGCCTTGCCCCGTTGCGTCTTCAGGCGCTCCCAGGCACACTCTGAATCTCCGCCCCGGTCAGAAGCCCACCTTCCCAGCTCATCCAGCTCTTCCCCACCTCCAGTCCTCTCCAGGGCACCGGGGTTTGGCCGACCACACCAGGAGGGGCCAGGGCCCGGCTCTCCACAACATCTGCTTTGATGGCATCCAGTCTGCAGGACGTGACGTCCCACTGTCGCCAAACTCCCTCCTGGAGCAGGTGAGGACCTTCCTGAGGCCACGGCTCCTAGACCAGGGAGAGGCGTGGCCCCGGGTCACCTGCCTGGGCCTGTGGCCGCAGGGGGCCGGGGGCTCCAGCTTTCGGGGTGGCCTGCTGGGGCAGCAGTGGTCACACAGGCCAGAGTGCTGGTGGCCCCTGCCCATCATTCTCTGCAGACACAATGCTCCTCACTTCCCAACTAGCAGCAGGGTCCCTAAGGTGTCTTTGACCTCCACAATCCTGGCCATAAGTTCCTCAGATTTCAAAGTGTGACACAAGTTCTGCTGATGTAAATACAAGCTGCCTTCACACGCCGGGTTCTGACATCCGTCTGCGTAGAACCCCATCGGAAACGTGGGGCAGCGCTGGATCTGCTCTGGCAGCCCAGGCCCCTCCTCCCATGACGCTCCAATGGGCCCAGATGCTTCTCACGGTCAGGCCCCCATTCCTGGACTGTGACCTCCCGGCCAGGACAGTGGCATGGGGACACGGCGCCCCTGGCGTTCCTACAGGTGCGCAGGTGAGGAGAGCCACCAGCAGGTGAAGATGCGCACGAGGCCGACCACCTGCTCCGTGCGGTGAGCAGGTGCGCCGCCCAGCAGGCCTCCCTTCGGGAAACGCAGAGGAACGCCAACACGAGAAATGCAGCCAATGCACACGGAGGTGCCCCGGGAAGGGCGGAAGCGCACTGCTGGCGGCACCACGGCACAGCCGCACAGGTAGGAACGTTCCGTGTGCACAGAGGCTGAGGCTCACCGGACAGCACCCCTCTGTCCCGTCCGCCAGGCGTGCGCTCGCCTCCACAGCCCACGATCCGTCCCCAGGCTCCACGGAGGTGGCCCCGGAGGACGCTGCTCTCCGAGGGGCTGCCTGCCTCTTCATCACTTCATTGGCACCGTGCTTATTTAAAAAGCAGAAAACGTGGGACTTCCCTGGCGGTGCAGTGGTTAATCCAGCTGCCAACGCGGGGGACACGGGTTCGAGCCCTGGAAGTCCAGGAAGATCCCATGTGCCGCGGAGCAACTAAGCCCGTGCACCACAACTACTGAGCCTGTGCTCTAGAGCCCGCGAGCCACAACTACAGAGCCCGCACGCCACAACTACTGAAGCCCGCACGCCTAGAGCCCGTGCTCTGCAACAAGAGAAGCCACTGCAATGAGAAGCCTGCGCACTGCAACAAAGAGTAGCCCCCGCTTGCCGCAACTAGAGAAAGCCCGCGCGCAGCAATGAAGACCTAATGCAGCCAAAAATAAATACATAAATAAATAAATAAACAAAAAACGAACCAAAAAACCCCAGAAACCACAAGCGTTGGGGGAGGATGTGGAGAAACTGGAACGCTGGTGCGCTGCTGGTGGGAATGGAAAATGGAAAATGGTGTGAAGGTTCCTCAAAACGTTAAAAATAGAATCACCACGTGACCCAGCAGTTGTGCTGTTCCCAAAACTGGGAGCAGGATGTGCTCACGGTGGCATCACTCACAGGCGCCGAGAGGTGGACACAGACCGAGTGCCCATCGATGGATGAGCAGCTGGGTGCAGCGTGGAAGGACTACCCACACGGCGGAGCAGGAGCCAGCCCGGAAAAGGAAGGAGGTCCTGACCCCTGCGCCACCGTGGATGCACCTAGAGGACACGCCGTGGAGTCAAATGAACTAGACACGAAAGGACACATCCTACATGATCCCACTTCTGCGAGGTCCCTGGAGGAGATCCATAGAGACAGAAAGTAGGAGGGTGGGGGCCGGGGACTGGGGAGGGGTGGGGAGGGAGTGTCTCATGGGGGCAGAGCTTCAGTGTGGGAAAAGGAGAAAGTTCTGGAAATGACGGTGGTGATGGCTGCACAACAATGTGAATGTGCTTAATGCCACCGAGCTGTGCACTTATAAATGGATGAGGTGATAAATTTTATGTTATGTGTATTTTGCAATAAAGTTAAAAAACAGAAAGCTATTTGCCTAGTGAAAGCTTGGGGACAGCTGTACCCTCATGGGAGACATGCCAACTCCCTCTGGCGGCTCCACCTCTCCCAGGTGACCCTTCATGCCCAGAGGTCGCAGGTTAGAGGTCAGGCGCAGGAGGCATCCCCACAGCACGGAGAGGTGGGCGCTGAGAGCTGGGAGCTCCTGTGTCCACACCCTCGGGAAGCTGTTAGGGATGCAGGGACTCAGGGCCTGGGTGTCCTCGCGGGGCCCTCAGGACATGGTCATGGCTGCGACCATGGGTGGAGGCAGCCCTTCCTGACCGCGGGGCTGCGTGTCCCGGGGCTCAGGGTCTGGGTCGCGCGGGCAGGTCATCTGAGTGCGTGGCCCTGGGAGGCTGGGGCATCGCTGAACAGCGGGAACGCAGGCGGACGGTCTGAACCCTGGGGAAGAACCCTCGTTCACCTGCAAAGCGCCCGGGGGACGAAGCCGCCGGCCCCTCGCACTCTGCCGGTTCCCGCCTGACGTCCAAGCCGGCGTCCACTGGGCATCCGCTTGGAGGGAAGCGGCTCTAGCTCCGCAGCCAGTGGAGGAGGCCCCTGCAGGGCCAGGCGGTCGGCAGGGCCGGGCTGCCCCCTGGTGGATGGCGGCGGGGAACCCCCAGCCCCCCGGCTGAGCAGCGACTTGCCAGGGAGGCCCGAGCAGGGCCCCCAGTGCCCAGGCCGCTGATGGGGAGGCCCTGGAGGTGCCCAAACTGCCTCTGGGGGAAGGGCACGCGGGGGGGAGGGCGGGGGCGGAGGCTTGCGGGATTCTCTGGAAGAAGGCGAGGGCTCGGCCACCTCCTGGTTTGGGAGGCCTCCTCGTCTTTGGAACGGTGGTCGAGAGAGTTGGGGAGCCAGAGGGCAGCTGAGGGCAGTGCCGGGCACTAGACCGCGCCCCCGTGCCCCCAGCCTGCGAGGCGTGGACACTGTTGGGGGTGCCGAGCGAGGAGGATCCTCCCAGGCCCCCCCGCGTTCCTCTCCTCCGTGGCAGCTCTGGAGAATTCAGGCCAGGGACTGTGGCTGCCCAGGGTGAGCCCTAAAGCCTGGCCCCATGAGGATGGACAGACGTCCCCCTTGGGGAGAAGCAGCAGGGCTCTGGCCGGGGCACAGTGGCATCTGCAAATGGGCTCTGGTGCAAACTGCCAACCGCAGCGGCCCAGGCGGCACCCCGGGAGTGGCTGGCTGCCCAGACCAGGACTTGCGGTCCCAGGAGGGGGCCCGGGAGGGGGTGTTACCTAAGCAGAGCTCGCGTTTTACAAGAAGGCAAGGTGAGCATGCCTGGGGGAGCCTCGCAGCCAGGGCAAGACTCCACGCTCCCCAGCAGGCCACTCCATCTCAGGCAGGGCCCCGGCCAGTTACCAGCTTACTGCCTCTCGGCCCCAAAACGACCCTTCCTGCCCGACTCTGGGCTCCGGGAGCTGGACCCTGAAACGTCTCGCTTTGCCAGCTGGTGCCGTGCTGGGCACTGCAGGGACCCTGCAGGGAACAGGCTTCCCTCGGGCTCCAGGGTGCCCACTCCTAACCCCTCAGGCACAGGGGTTTGTCCTGGGCAAGTTCCTCTGTGTCCCAGGGTTTCCTGCACACACGGCCCGGCTGGTAGCCGACGCCCAGGGAAGCTCCTCCAAGCCAGCGGGCCGCGGCCACACCCTCTGTCTACAGGGTCTGAGTCTCCAGAGGGGCTGGGCTTTCCCTCATCTCCCGGGACTTCTTTCCCAATCTCCACTCTGATTTTCACATGAGACTTGGCAGAGATATGAATTCAGCTGACAACCTAATTCTGCAACCCACACGATGAAATTTTGTTTCAGCCCCGAGGCTGTGAGAAGTGAGGGACTCTCAGGGCCGTAGCTGAAGCTGAGTGCGGACCTGAGCTCCCGTCCAGGACACCAGGGGTCTTGTGGCCGCCGTCACTACATCCACAGCCACGTGCAACGCTCGGCTCCCGAGCCCCAGATTCAGCTGGTGCATCACAGCCGAGCTCGGTGGCAGCTCAGTCACTCCCAAAGCCACCACGTGCCACGAGTCACATCTCCCATGGCCTCAGCCCCACGCGGTCAGGCCCGAGGATGCAACCAGCCGGTACCCACACCCCATCTTCGAGGGCGTCTCCTGGGGCCACTTTCACATTTGCTTTTGCCATATTCCTGCTTTTACCCCTTTGAGTATTTTGCTGTCTTTCACTAGTTAATACTTTCACGTTCAATTACTGGTGTGACTTCTGTCTTCCGGCGGATTCTGGTTCAGGCATCACCACCATCCATCCGACGCTTGGGCCAAAAATGCAGGGACATCTTCGCTTCTGCTCTTGTCAACCAGTCCAGTGTCTGTAACTCCAAACCACCCCAAATTTGGTTCTACACCCCATGCAGGTCGCCATCACCTCTTTCCATGAGTGAGAACAACAGAAACCTTCCAAACACAGGGATCAGGTCACCAACTCCTTCCAGCACTTTCTGTGATGTGTAGGATAAAACTCCAACCGCTCGTGGCTCCGGGGCCTATGCGTGGGACCGCCCGGACCTCCTGCCTTGCCTCCCCTGCCCCCTGCTCTGGCCACGCAGGCTTCTTCCTGCCTCGGAGCCCAGCCTCGCCCTTCCGCTGCCTGCAATGCCCTTCCCTGCGGTCTCCACGCGGCGGCCCTTTCCCATCCTTCAGACCTGGCTCACGCGGCATTCTCTGGCCCCTGGCTGCATCTCTGCAGGGCCGGCTGGGCCCACAGGCCGGCGTCCAGGAAGCACAAGGATGATGGATTCTGGGGGCCCGAGAAGGTCTTCCCACGTGCCTGCATCTCTTGGCCTCGTGGCACCTAAAACCCCTCATCAACCTGAGAGTAGCAGCTGCCACGATGATGGGGGGTGGGGCGCAGAGCCCTGCTCGCGAGGAGCGGGGAGGGGCCCTCGCCTGCTTCCCCAGGTTGTCGAGGGCACTGGGACCCCACGGGTATCTCCTCTCAAAAAGGCTTCACCAGGCCATTCCCACAGGAGAGCGCTGGGTCATGGAGTGTCTCAGGAACCCGACGGGAGGGAAAGGTGTTGGCGGGTGGCCCTTAAGCTCTCTGAACCGCATCTTCTCGTCAGCGAAACGGGAACGGCGGCCAACCCTACCTCGCAGGGTCAGAAGGGCAGCACCTGGGCTGCGCCCCGGGCGGCACCGGGAGCAGAGGACGCCCGGCCGGTGGGTCCAGTACCTCATAGATGGAGCCGTCCGCACGGCGCAGCGTCCCGTGGCCCTGGCGCTGGTCCCGGACCCAGTCGCCCTCGTACTCATCTCCGTTCCTGAGGGACAAACGCGGAGGCTGCTCTCAGGCCGGGAAGGGCCAGGTGGCTGTGTGACGCACACCGGCTCCTCCGACTGGGGCTCAGCACGCACCCCCGGGACCAAGGCAAAAATAGGCCCGGAACAGATGGCGCGAGCTGTGGCCTTGCCAGGGCCCGGCCAGAGGGGCAGGTGGCCTCGGCGCCCGGTGGGGTGCAGTGACGGGAGGCCCCGCTTGCCGGGCCCCGGGTGTGAAGGTTTGGAGAGGATAACGGGAAGGAAATGGGGGGGCCTGCACATCCCAAGGGCAGGATTTTGCACGAAAACTGCCTGGAGTGTGAAAGACGCCCAGCACTGGGCCCGAAGCAGAGAGCCTGCGGGTGCCACCCGACTCGGCCGCGCTCCACCCACCCGACCCTTCCATCCACCCCACCTTCCCACCTGGTGTTTCATTGGAGGAGAGGGATGGATGTTCTTCCTACTAAATACACACAGAACCAATGTCAGTAACTGAGGGAGAAATTACAGGATCACATGAAAAAATCCCAGACTGTACTTTCAGGGCTGGGTGTTCGATGGGGGGACGGCCCACAGGACGGTGGACTCACCGGAAGACCATCCGCCCTTGGCCGTGCCGCTTGTTGTCGTGAAACGACCCCCAGTAAGCTTGTCCATCTGCGTCCACCAGGTGCCCCTGTCCTGGAGGGGGGCGAGAGTTGAGGGTCACCTCGTGCCTCCGTTGAGGGAGGGGGGTGTCTAGAAGAAGGACGGGGTTGGCATCCCCTGTAGCTGGGCCCCATGGGGGTCCCTCAGCCCCGCAATCCGATCTGGGGCGGCCTGGCAGCCACACGCAGCGGGAGCGGCTCTGGGTCCAGCTCTCAAGGTCCCGAGGGAGGGTGGGGGCGCCCGGGCCCCCCAGCATCGGAGACTGAAACGCTCTGCTGTCCGGCTGCGGTGGTGCCGCGCGGTCAAGGCCAGCTCGCAGGTGCGAGTGCACGCTGAGGACCGACAGTCGTGCTGGGCCCCCACCATCTACTCAGAGGGCCCAGAGGCCAGAGGAAGTGCCCCTGAGCACACGGAGTCTCCGGGCCTGCACACTCGGGAAGGGGAGGGCGCCCTGACACCTCGCAGGAGGCCTCGGAGGGGGACAGAGCTGCGCCCGCGCCGGGTGTGCTGTCGGGGGCTGGGGCTGCTCCGCCCGCTGCCCCCCGGAATGTGGCCTCCTGACTCGTTGGGTCCCACAGGACGTGGAGGAGGTGACCGAGCCGAGGGTCAAGAGGACCCACAGCGCTGGTCGAGCCACTGCGACCCTCAGCGAGGCCAGGAGACCCGCCCGGCCGAGCCCAGGCCAGACCACTGACGCGGGATCGAGGGCGAAAGCAGAGCGGGGACCTGAGTCACCAGGTTTGAGGGGCTCGTTGTGAGCCCTGCGCTCTGAACCGCACCGGACCGGGGAGCACACTGGCGCCCGGGCCCGTTCAGGCCCCGAGTCAGAATCCGGGGAGGGCTGGGGTCCGGGCCCCCCAGTGTCCACCCCGAGGCCGATGCCTCACGCCTTCCCGCGGACCCCGGACCTTCTCTCAGGCCGCGGAAGAGCTCCCCTTCATAACGTCCGCCGGCTTTGTACTTCATGACGCCGTGTCCTTGGGGTTCTCCCAAAACAAACTGTCCGGTGTAGGTGTTCCCTGGTGTGGACGGGAGGCGGGAGGCGGTGTCCAGGGTTAGACTCGTTTCCTGAGTCCCGCGGGATAACCAGTAGTTCCTGCCCGACCCCCGGGCAGTGGTAGCAGAACACGGCGTCCCTTTATCTCACCGCTCACCCTGAACGAGGGAAATGGGACTCCCTCCCTCCCGGCAGCGTGCGTGCAGACTCCACCGCAAGGGGACCCTCTCTGGGGTATCTGTGTGCTGGGGGCAAAGGCCCCGCCAGGCCACAGTCCGTGGGGTGAGGCTTCTCTCCGCTGAGAACCCAACACCCGCTTGCCGGTGGGGGTCTGAGGTTCTGCGGGCAGCAGTGTGGCCACCCTGCCCCAGGCTGGCACGAGGCTGTTACGAGACACCTTAGGGAAACCAGGGGTCCCCAGGTTACAGATGGAAGTGCCTTTTGCACCCGGAAGGGAGGGGCCAGCTCACACCAGGGTTGGTTTAGGAGGAAAGCGTCGGGCCGCTAACCTGTCAGGGCCCAGTGCCGGCAGCCCTCTCCCGTGATCTCTCCGTCCACAAACTCGCCTTCGTAGTAACTCCCATCTTTAAACAGAAGTTTGCCCTGACCTGGTGAAAGACGTCGTGCTGTCAGGCAGTGGCTGGGAGTGACCGCTGGGGCATGCGTGTGGCCGGGCTCGTTTCTCAGGGACGAGAGCGGAGCCGTGAAAGTCTCTGCGTTTGGCTCCATCTCTCGTCCAGCACGTGCTCTCTGCAGGCTCACCCACACACGTCCACCAACGAGAACGTCCGTGAAACATGACTGAGCGTCGTCCTGCTGTCCTGGCCATCAAAAGTGCAAGGACCCCGCCCCCAGACCTCCTCAGAGGGGACTCGACGGCCACCTCACCTCTGTCAGCGCAGGGGCAGAAGGAGAGAGAGAGAGTCTGTGGTCACAGGGTGACACTGAAGCACATTTCAAAAAGGAGGGACCACTCTGTCCAGGCCAGGAAGAGAATCAGAGATTTCAGCACAAAAGTGAGAAACATCCGTGGGGCAAAAACGTTATAAGAAAAGTCAATAAAAGTCAAAAGGTTCAAAATATAGAAAATCCTGGCAGCCAACAGATATAAAAATAGCTCATGAGAAAATACTGAAAGATCAATCCTCCAGCAGAAAAACAGGCAGAGGATGTGAGCAGACAGAACCCCAAACAGGCATAAAACCGTGAGTGTAAACTTTGGAAAGTTCAGGCCTGACTCTGGGGGGGACTCCAGGGGACTTCCGCTTGATACTTGCTCTCCTCTGCTTCTTAGATTTTCTACAAAAACAGTCTCTTTATCATCAGAAAAAAAAGAAAAGCAGATCTCATCAGCACCAGGGGAGCCGTCCAGGCCTCCAGCGCTGCAGGATGGCCCCTCACGGGCGCTAGTGAGCACTGAGGGCCCGGTGTGGCCAGTACCTGTGTGGCCCCCAGATCGGCAGGGACACGGGCCATCAGCGGCACGGCTGCAGGAAGAGGCCACAGCCCATCCTTACCATGTTTCCTGCTTCCTCTCCATTCTCCTTCATATCGAAAGAAAGAATTCGGGTAAACGTAGACTCCGTAACCTGAATGTTGAAAGGAGGGCGCACAGGTGAGCAAGAGACACAGGTGACCCGGCTGATGAGCAGCAAGCGCTGAGGTGCGGGCCGTCCCGGGGGCTCCTCCAGGTGTCTGTGGCTTCACCCCCAGTGAACTCCCCTGCCCACTGCTCCCTAAAGGCTCAGTTCGGGTCACGACTCTCCCTGTTCATCTGTTTATGCACCAGACACGCTGAGCACCTACTCTGTGCAGAGAGGCCCGGGGGAAGGCAGGCTAGGAGTGAGCGCAGGGTCCTTGAGAGGAGCATGCGGGTTGGTGGGAGGGTGGACGGGTGTGCGCGGGGGTGGGGAGCCTTCCTGAGAGGGGACATTTGAACTGAGCCGAATGAGCTGGGGGTAAGTGAGGGCACAAGGGGAAGAGCCGTCCCGGTCATCTCTCTGCAGGGACCTCATCCCCCCAGTGGCCTCCTGTGCCCTCCGGACAAAATCCACACTTGCACCCAAGGAGGGTCTGCCCATCATCACTTCTTGCCACTCAGCTGCTGGGCGCACCATCCCCCAACTCCCAACTCCAGTAGTTCCTGGGGGGGGCAGGGCCCCCTCCCCACCAGCCCCCCTATTTCAAGGCCAACTTGGGGTGAGCGGCTCTAGGGAAGCGTGGGGTTGCCAGACTCTGGTATGTGCCATAAACGAGACTCGGGTTCTACCTGAAGTTAAGAGGTGTGGACTCGGATCTCTATGGCCCCGTTTTTTTCATTCTATGAACAGGTCCTATCAAACTTCCTCTGACCGCGCGTCAGGGACGTCGGCAGGCGCGGTCAGAGGCGACCCCTGCCAGGACGCAGGGACACCCAGGGCCGACTCGGTTCTTGCCGGCTGGGTCTCCAAGACACGGCCGGTTCTGCTACTCTGGGCCCGGGACCCCACCCATCCCGCGGGCACCGGGACACGCGAAGGCGCGTCCCTCCCAGATCGGGGGCGACAAGGCTTCCGGGGGTTGCGGGCTAGACTCGGGGGAGGCGTGCGTGGGGAGCCCCGCTGGGCTTGGGGGCCGCGGGTTCTGGACTTCCTGAAGTGAAAGTGCGGGTGCGGGGACGCGCAGCGAGCGTCCGGACCTGCCCGCCTCCCTCCCATCCGGACCGAGGCCCGGTAGGGCGCAGTCGGCTGTTACCGTCCCGCGGGGGCCGCGCCGGCGGGTCTCGGCGCGCCAGGCGGGAGCTCGGGCACCCATCACGGGCGGACGCCATCTTGCCTCTAGAGTTTCCCTTAGCAACCTCCTAGCACTCCTCCATTGGCTCGTTGGTCGCGAGGGGGCGTGGCCTCGGCCTCAGTCTCTGGGCGTTACCAATCTCTGGAGCGGAGCTGTCTGGGCCCGGAGCCAGAGGACGCGACTGCGCTTGCGCAACGCGGCGAATTTCCGCCGCTTACATCCCTTCCGCCGACGTGACCGCCCCGCCAACGGCCTGGGCGCCCGCACCGGAAGCGGAAATGGTTGGAGGCTCTCGGCCCCGCCCCGGCGGCCATCTTGAAGGCCCGGGAGGCGGCGCCGCGCAAGACGGAGCGGAAGTGCTCGGCTGCGTCTTCCCGGACGGAGCGAAGCGCCGGCGCGGCCGCCACCCGCGTCCTCCTTCTCGCGGCCCTCGGGAGACCGCGCTCGGCCGCAGTGGACCGCGAGGTGCCGGCGGGCGGGGCGGGGCGGGGGCCGGGGGCTTGGGGGCCGCGCGCGGGGCCGGGGCCGAACGGGGCCCCTGGGGTCTCCGCGATGACCGGCTCCCGCCCCCCGCTGGCGCGTCCTGGAAGGGGTCGGCCGCCCGGCCGGGGCCGTGGGGCCTCGGTGTCCTCGCCGAACCAGGGCGGTCTGCGGGATTTGGGTAGGAAGCGTCGCGGTGGACTTGGGTCTCTTGAGGTCGAGTCCTGGCCATTCTGCGAACCGAGGATTCCGAGCGCTCGGGTCGAGCCGCCCGACGGCGCCCCGCGTGCTGGGCCCAGAGCTTCCTCCGGAAACTTGCCCTGGGCACTGGGCCTGGGAGCGTCCCGGGGCGCCTGCTGCTCGGTCGGCTGGGTCTCACTTCTGGGGATGTGTAAGGTGGACCCCCCGGGGCCCCCGGTTTTGGCGGTGCAGGTGCGGTGTGGTCAGGGCCCGGAGGAGACGGGAAGGTGGTCACGCCCAGGGGAGGGAGCAGCTGGCGGCGGGGCTTGGCCGAGCGCTTGAGTGGATGAGGTCTGGAAGGGCATTTCAGCGGAGGGAACAGCATCAGAGGGTGAAAGTGTGGGAAATTACCACGCTGGGGACCCAGGAGGAATGGGGAGGGGGGATGAACGGAGAGGTAGTGGAAGCCAAACAGTGGGTGTCCCGTGCGCCGGGCGGGACTGTCCTCTGTGTGATGGGGGCCATCTGAGGAGGGAGGTCCACTCCACAGACAGGTGCAGTGATGACTCTGGAACTCTGTACGCAAATCTGCACACGTGATACTCCTGGTCTCCGCTTGGAATGGTTTTGTCTTGTTTTTGCCTTTGTTTTCTTGAGGCTGAGGCTGAAGCAGTGACATCCAACAGAGAACTTACCCACTGCGAGCTCTGTGCCGGGCCCTGTGGGCCGTGGGGCTGGCAGTGGACAGACAAGGCTCCCCTCAGGAAGCTTGCGTTCTAGCAGGAGGCAGTAGAGAGAGAAAGCGGAAAGCAATCAGAAACGATCGTCACACAGAATAAAACAGGGTGACGTGATGTGAGGGACCGGCACCTGTTGGACAGTCACAGGGCGCCTCTCTCGAGGAGGCGGTCTTGGAACAGCAGAGGGAAGAGGACCGCAGACGCCCAGCCCTGCGAGGGTTGCCCCGATCGGGCTCGGGAACAGGTCTGACGTGTGTGAGGGAGACCCGCTCGCTCCCTCCCTCCCTCCCTCGGCCGCCCTACGGGCCAGGCCTGCTGCTGATGCTGGCCGCTCACTCCCACAGAGGCCCGGGAGGGGCCTGCGGTGCCGGCGAGGTGGCCTGCGGGTCACGCCATAGACAGGCCGTTTGACTCCAAAGTTCACGTTCTTAACGTCGCCGTCGGCAAGCTCAGCCACGGCGTGGAGCCGTGTGTTACCACGTATGTTGTTTGCCAGGTGACCTGAAATTGGCTGTTTTGTTTTGGGAAGATTTTCCACACATTCAGTTGAAAGAATGAGACTTAGAAGCGGTCATTTCTATTTAGGGCACGTACTTTAAAGGAATAGCCAGGTTTTTCTAATGTTCATCTTAATGCCTCAGCTCAAGTAGAAGCGTTCTAAAGGTAAACACTTCGGTCATAAAAAAGTAAAATAAGGGGTAATTTGTATGGAACCGCAGGATAAATGATGTTACTGATGTAGCTTTCTCCTGGCCTGGCTCTGGCCTAAAGAGGGTGGCTGGCTGTCCTAGGTAACAGGCTCTAACGTAGCCCGTTTTAAAAACTGGAATTTTTCCCAGTTGAACGTAAAGACAAACCTTCTCAAACGACAGGACTAGGAGCCACAATTCACCTGTTCAGTTCAGCCTCGGCTCCCCTGAGAGCAAAGGGCATTTCTCAGTCTCCTCCGTGACACTCCTGGCACTCCTGCGCCCGCTAGCCTAGTTGGCCCCCTCCACACGGTGGCTCCAGGAAATGGTGTTATTGAATGACAGACTTTTCAGCACAGATGTGATGACGTGTGTGGTGGGACTGCTCAGGTTATTTTAATACCTGAGTTGTACAGTTGACCCTTGAACAACACAGGTTTGGACTGCATGGGGCCACTCACGTGTGGATTTTTTTCACGAGAAGAGTACTGCGGTACTGCACAGTCCGTGGTTGGCTGAACTGCGGATCCAGAGGCCGACTGCAAAGTTATACTCGGCTTGCCGACTGCGGGGGGCCGGCGCCCCTAACTCTCCATTCTTCGAGGGTCAGCTGTAAAGGGCACGTTGTTCCACGTGGGACCCGGGATCGCATCGTGAGCCTGCTGGCTTGCTCAGTGCACATGGCGAGGACGTGTCGGCGGGCGTGGGTTCAGGCCCCAGCCCCGCTGTGCGCAGGCCGGGCGACGGGGCAGCTCGGGCCGTCGGGAGCCGCGGTTTTCTGTCTGAATGGGAAGGGCTGCTGTGCCAGCAGGTGCCATCTCCCCGATGAGGAAACTGAGGCCGCACAGCCGTGCCACGCAGGGGCCCTGGAAACAGACTCTTAGCTGGAGTCCGCTTCTGGTCCCCAGCCCTGCCGTGGTGCCAGATCGGGAAGGAGCCGCCCGCAAGTTTGCGGGCAGCGAGAGCTTTGCTCTGGCGTCTTCACCAGCTTCAGGCTGGCAGGGCCCTCCGTCCTCTGCATCCTCTGGTCCCGAGGTTCAGGCGGGGGTGTGCTGGGCTGCAGGAGCTGAGGTCAGAGCTACTCTTGACTTTGAGAAGTGGCTTAAACTATTTGGGGCTTGATCCTCTGCTGTGGAATAGGGGTGACGATGCCCTTGGCTTCCCTTAGTGACCTGGGTTCTCGCAGGCTAGATGCGCGTGGAGTCGCCCGGCATGTTGAAATGGTCAGGAGCAGATAGGATTACCTGCACGCGCAGATAAGGAACTGGGACGCAGACGGGCGCTCAGCTGAGGAGCCTGGCCATGGAGTGGGGACCGGGTCTGGGAGGACCTGGAGGTGCACAGCTGGCACCGTGGGCAGCGGTCTGGACGGAGGGCAGGGCAGGGCCTAGAGAAGTGGGGGCACCAAGGGGAGCCCGAGGAGCGGCAGGAGGAGGTGCTGGAGGCCGGCGAGCCCCGGGGAGGCTTGGGCGCCCTGGCCCGTGCTGTGGACTGGCCCCGGGAGGTGGACACAGGAACGGGGCCACAGGACTTGGCCGTCAGCGAGGGCGGCTCCTGGGGACCTGCCGGAGGCGTGTGAGGCAGGTGACATGAGCAGAAACGGAAGTCCACCTGGTGCTGCTGCTTCGCGTGTCACATGCCTTCCTGGCTCTCCACCAAGGCGTGTCGCTGGCTGGTTTCTTTTTTCTGGGTGACTGGTGGTAAAGACACACAGAAGGAAGCCACGGCGTGGATGAAACAGTGACTACTGAGGAAACCTGCTTGACGGTGTTGATGAAAATGGGGCAAAATGATCCAGTCCTTGAGTGCTTTTTATTGAATTTAAAAGTGTGTTGTATTTTTCTTGTATACAGCATGTCCGAAGGTGACAGTGTGGGAGATTCCGTCCACGGGAAGCCTTCTGTGGTGTACAGGTTCTTCACAAGGCTCGGACAGGTTGGTTTTTGGGTCACTGAGTTGCAGAAACATTTAAATGAGACTTGACCCTGGGACGTTTCCCTGGGGCGTAAGTGTGCTGGCAGCCCCCGCAGGGTGGCGGCACCTCCCTGGGCCTCTCGTTCACCCTCTCGGAAGCTTTTCCCGTTGCCGTGCGGGTGCTGGGTCTCCTGAGGTTCAGGCCACGTACTTGTCTTCTGTGTTTTTTTCCAACAACTTTTAAAATGTGAAAACCATTCTTAGCTCCTGGGCGGGATGGAGCTGGCGGCCCCTGCTCTGCCCTTGCTGTCCCCTCGGCCCCTCTGGCCCAGGCCTGTGCTCCGCGGCGGGAATACCCCTTGGGGCTGCAGCGAGGCCTGTGGGTTCTGCAGGAAGGAGTGTAACTCAGCGAAGGATCGCACAGTTTGGTTCAAACCTAAAACTGTCTTGATTTTTAAAATTAAAAAATAGCGTCTGGAAAAGTTCATAATTATTGAAGCCAGGTGATGGGCACATGTAGGCTCATATCCTCTCTCACGAATGGTTGAAATTTTTCATAATTAAAATCTCAAAATTAAATTTAGACTACACACGTGTATATTAATTACACACACACGTACACGTGTATGTAGGCACACATGTGCACATATGTGAATCTAAGGATTAAGGCAGTCAGCTCTGCAGCTCCTGGGTGGGCTGGGACCGGCTCCGGGGGGAGCGGGCTTTGGGACGGGACCTCGGGTGGAGTCCCACGTGCAGGGTGGTGACATTCTCCTTTCTCTGTCCCATCGTCTCGGGGGTTGAAGTTCAGCCTCCCCACGATGGCCCCTCGGGCCGATGCTGTAGGACCACGTGCTGCAAGAGGTGGTTCTGTAGTATCTTTGCTTAAGGGGTGGACTTGCCTCAGGAAGCACTGCAAATCTTGGATTAGTTGCAGTCACTGCTTAGTGCCATTGACTTAAAGTCTGAGGCAAACGCTGGCAGGAAGTGTGCTCTGCAGAAGGAATTGCAGGGTCTCTGTAACTTGGGCGCTCTCGTTGCAGATCTATCAGTCCTGGCTGGACAAGTCTACGCCATACACGGCTGTGCGATGGGTGGTGACGCTGGGCCTGAGCTTCGTCTACATGATCCGAGTTTACCTTCTGCAGGTCGGTGGGGGGTGGCGGTGATGAGTCACCGCACTGCGGTGTTGGCTGGGGTGTTGTTTTTCCTTCTGTCGCTGGATTAGGTGGGTTTACGGTGAAGGAAAGGGTCTCTAAAGATCATTTTTCAGTTAAGCACCAAGCATAAGAAAGACTTCAGTGACTGTCTTTAAAGGGGGGTTGTTTACATCCCGTCCTGAGTTCCTCGTATTCTCTCGCTGGACTTCCCAGGACAGTCTTGGTGTCAGCCGGGCTTGGTGAGGTGACAGCGCTCTCCAGTGTCCTGGTCTGCACAGGGGACCTTCTGGCGCTCCCTGACCCTGCCTCGCGCGGGACTTCCGGGGGCTGGGGACTGTAGGGACAAAATGACCTGGACTGGCCACCCCATTCCCTGGGCGCCGTGAGCCGTGCTGGTGTCCGAGGAGGGCCGGGTGGGGTGACCGAGGGTGGCACGGCTCCTCCACGGGACGCACGCCCTCCCTGCACCTTTGGTGAGTGCCGGGCTCCTGGACGGGAGTGCTCTGTAGGTCCTGAGAGGAGGGCAGCTCGTGCTCCCTTGTGCCCAGAGGAAGGAGGCTGAGGCTTTTTCTCCCGCTCCTTGAAAGCAGACACCTCCTTCCAGGTGTCGGAGTACGTGTGTGCGTAGATGGATACTTCACCTGCTGGATGCTATGCTGCGTCCAGGGCTGTGGGGAATTCTCACCTAAGCTAAGTGTAGAGACCTGTCCTTGGATGGTATTGTGTCTGCGTTCCTACAAGGAAGCCTCGCCCTGGCTCGGCACAGAGGCGGTGGGGCCCCGGTCCAGCTCTGCAGCAGGGTGCGGTCTGTATTGGGTGTCTACAACTGATGTTCAGTTTGCTGTGATCGGCTCTAGACTTTTTTAAGAAACTGGACCTTGGTCCATTCTTAATGGAAAGAATGACCTAGAAACCTTGACTTGGGGGATTTGGGTGGGGGCATCTCGTACGGGTTGGTTTTCCTGTGCTCTGAGCTGAGTCTCTGCCCGACTTGGCATCCCTTCAGACTCAGCCCACCCTGCGGAGCTGTGTGAACATTCAGCTGTTAACGCTTCACATTTAGGTTTTTGTTGTTTGACTTGAAAACGTTTTAAGGCAGAAGGGGCTCATCTTGTTTGTGTGAAAATGTTTAGGCTTTTACAGTTGGTCCTGCAGTGCAGCTCTGGTTCTGATTGGATGAAGTCTCTCCTCTAAGAGCGAGTCACGTGGCATGTGTGCCCCCTTCTCTGTGCCGCCTGAGGGGGGTTTGGCTCCACGACACTTTGCTGACTCGTGCTTGGTTTCCTGATTTTCCGGCTCTGGATTTCTTCTGGGCAAACGTTATGAACATTCCTGACACAGTGTGTGGTGGTGTGAACCGCCTGCCGGAAGGAGCTCGAGCCCCAGTGTCTCAGGCTGGTCCGGAGCCTGCGTCTGGGTCAGGGGCCGCTGGCCGAGGGCAGGGCTTGTGACCCGGGTGTGCAGCTCGGGCGTGAGGCTTTGTGAAGCACCCCCGTTTTTGCTGCCTTCTGGGGGGCTGGTGGCTTTACATTCTGGGTGCACCTAACGGGACCCTTGAAAACGTTTGCTGTGTGGACCGTGGCTTATCCACTCTCAGGACCCCTCGGTGCCGTTTAAGATAAACTGTCAGCGTGGATGGTCACTGCACTTTGGTCACTTGTTACGACTCCACGTCCTGGTTCAGTCCAGACAGGGGATGGGTTCAGGGTGGCCTCACTGACCGTTTCTCCTTCTCTTCCAGGGTTGGTACATCGTGACCTACGCCTTGGGAATCTACCATCTAAATCTCTTCATAGCTTTCCTTTCTCCAAAAGTGGATCCTTCCTTAATGGAAGATTCAGGTAGAGTGGAGACTGTCCACTTTGTTTGGGGAGAGTTGTGGTCTTTCTATACTTCCCAGGATTGCTCCATTTTCTCTGGAAACATTTGAAATCTAAATTTTGGGGACTGTTCTCTGGGTGCTTAAAATGTACCTGCAACTTCTGTGATCCTGGCAAGTTTGTGGAACGACTTTCTAAGCCCTTGTGACAGTCCCAGGAGGCAGGCGCTCCTGTCACCCCCGTTTGGCAGATGAGGAAAGTGAGCCGTCGGGCTGTGGAACCTGGCGAGGTCCCACGGGGGCGGGGGGAGCCAGGGCCTGCTTCCTGGGTAGCTGGCCCGTCCACGTCCCCTCCACGCTTGCCTGTTAGGTCCCTTTCTCACAAAAGCAGGCTTCCACAGCGGCTCCGCGTGGCTGACTGAGGCCACTGGCCCCCCGATGTCCCCTGAGGGCGATGGGTGGAAAGGTTCGTGGCTCTGGCTGCTCCTGGCATACCTGGGCCAGGTGGGGGCCTTGGCACACACCTGCTGGGCCAGCTGGGGGCGGGGATGGCTCACGACCAGATGGTGAGGCCTCCATTCCGGCACGTCGCAGCCACTGTTGGGAAAACCCGACGCAGCTCCTGTGGAGCCCGAGGAGTCAGAGGCACAGTTGTTAACGGCAGAGGCACACTTTACGCAGCCTGTTCGCGTCACGATCGGAGCCTGTGTATTTTTTTCTGTGGAGTATTTGATGAAAATAGCAAAGGAAACAACCCTTTCGTTTGGTGCTGCATTGGGGGGATTAGGAAACAAGAGGCCCTTTCAGTAGGCCTCAGTTTCTCCATCTGTTAACTGGGGAGGGCACCTTCCCGCATGGGGTGGGAGGCGGCTCGCGGCTCACTGCAGAGGGTGGCCGTCCTGAGCCCAGCGCGCCTGAGAGTGGATGCACGGCTCCCGCCTCTGTGCTCTCATGGCCTGTGGACGTTCATTCTCCCTGTACCTCGTGTTGTACAGTTGACGCGTTCCTGAAAATCGGCGTGTGGTTGAATTTTTACTTGATCACTTAAAGTGGCCTTAAAAAGAAATTCTAATACAGATCTTCTAAAGCAGTGAATCAGTTTCTAAATCAACTGAAGGTTCCCATTTTATGTCCGGTTAAAGGATGTAAATATGTATGTCACGTATCAGGCCTGCTGGTTCACAAGCTCTAGGGAACCTTAAAAGGGCAGCGGTGGAAGTGACAAGGTGCACTGCCTGCCTCACCTCCGGGTGACATTCTGCCTTTCAGACGATGGCCCCTCGTTACCAACCAAACAGAATGAGGAGTTCCGGCCCTTCATTCGAAGGCTCCCAGAGTTTAAGTTTTGGTGAGTCACTTCCTAACGGTGGTTGCGAAGGGCGCTCGTCCCCACGCATGGCCGTGAGACGGGGGCAGGCGCTTCGGTCCCAGCGAGCCAGCAGCTTAGACCCCTTGGAGAAACGCCAGTCCTGTTGTGTTTCCTCGTTTTGAATGTTGACTCAACCCAGAACGTGAAGCGTGCCCGCTGGGCGTGGAGGGGGGTCACGGGGCCTTGCAGTGCCCACCCCCCTCCCAAGGTGACACCGCTGCACCTCGATGCTGCAGAAAAGAGGCTGCTTCTGGGGGGGCGGGTCCCGGGTATGTGGCACACTTGGCCTCGGGGGGACGCTGCTTTGTGCACGGTGGCCCGAAGGGGGACCAGCTCTCTCCTCACTCGGTCCTCGGGGTGGCCTGGGCGTCCCCAGGCCTCCTGGAGGCAGTCGTGTGTGTGACGTTGTGACAAGGATGAATGTGACAGGAGGATGGAGGTGACCCGCTAGTGTGTGTGTGTGTGTGTGGGGGGGGGTAGTCTGTGAACGTGTCTGTCCTGTGTTGTCACAAAAGTGAAGGCAAAGAGCTGCCGCCCTTCAGCCTGTCCTCCTGGTGCAGGGGCGGCCGTGCAGGCGCTCGGCGAGTCCCTGTGGGATGAGCGTGAAACGTCGGGCCCGGGGCTGCCCGCCCTCTGAGGTGGCGTTTGTTCTCTAGGAAAGGGAGACCAAGGGGGATTTTAAGTAGGGCTGTGACCCTTATGGGTTGGGCTCTGAGCTGGAGGGAGGGTGGCCCTGAGGCCTGACTCCACCTGCTTCTCCTGGGGACACTGCTCGGCCACTGGGGGACGGCCTGCTGGGCATGTGGGACTCAAGCCTTGAGGCTCGGGACTGGATTTCTAGACGTGGGCCCCAGCAGCACATGGGGGGCATCTGCATCTGCCAGCTGCCGGCCTGGGCAGTGCCAGGGCCCCCACTGCTGTTTTACACTTTATGTAATTTCAGAAAACTTCGAGTGTTCAAGGGACTAAGAACGCTGTGTCCGTGGTCAAACGTAGTACGTCAGACATGCCACACGCAGCGCCCAGCCCACTCCGCAAGTGGAGACCCACACCCTCCTCGGGGCCGCCGTCCAGCACTGACCTTCTCTCCTTACGTTAGGCATGCAGCAACCAAGGGCATCCTGGTGGCCATGGTCTGCACCTTCTTTGAGGCATTCAACGTCCCGGTGTTCTGGCCCATCCTGGTGATGTACTTCATCATGCTTTTCTGTATCACGATGAAGAGGCAAATAAAGGTAAAAACCCAGATGGTTCTGCACTGTGAGACAGTGCCACCCGGTACTGGTAGCTTTGGGAGAGCCGGCTCGGGCCCGAGACACGGGAGGGCCGTGTGGACCCTGCTCTCCCTGCAGGTCTGATGGGTGTGGTGCCCGCTCCCCGCCAGCACAGCACAGCCAGTTAACACCCTCAGGTCTGGCACGTCATACTGCGGGACGGTCGGGGCCCAGGACCTGCCAGATGGTGTGTTCTACCAACATCACCCTAGAACGGGCCTGGCCAGACAGGGCGGTGCGGCTTCATCCTGGCCTCCCCCCACCACAACCACCTGGGCCCGGGTGCCGCCCATCCCATGTCCCCAGCTCAGTAGCGCTAGCCTGTCCGGCACACGGAGCGTCACGAAGCCCATCCCACACCCTCAGGGTTTCCAGCAGCTCGGCCGGCTCCGCTGGGCAGTGGGGGGACGGGGGCATCCGCCAGAGCTCTGTCTCCACGCCCGGTATGTGGAGAAGGTGGAGCTCAGAGTTGGAGGGAAGGTGGGTCACGGGGAAGCCGTGCTGAGACGCGTCTGCCTGTCCCCAGCACATGATCAAGTACCGGTACATCCCGTTCACGCACGGCAAGAGGACGTACAAGGGGAAGGAGGACGTGGGCAAGACGTTCGCCAGCTAGACGTGGCCGCCCTCCGCGGGCCCTGGACGGCCGCAAGTTGCTGTGACGCCGTCTTCTTTCCTCATATAAAGTAGTTGATTACAAGGGAGTTATTTTCTTTTTAAAAAGGAGCTTCAATTATTTGTAACTGAAATATCAGGTTCTTGAAGAAACTGGCATTTAAACCGAATCGCGTTGATTTATTTTCCAGTGCCGGTCAGGCGTCCAGACGCTGGCCTTGCAGAGCGCAGGCCGGGTGGACAGCCGGGTGGGCTGGTGGGCGGGGGTGGGGGGCCGGGCCCGCGGAAGGAGCCAGGACGCCAGCTGCCGCCTCCCAGGACGCTCACTGTGGCCACGGAGGACGCTCGCCCGTCCGTCCGGCGCATGGAGGAGATTCTGCAGCAACTCCGGGCTCTAATGCCGGTTTCCGAATTTCATCTCGCTAGAGATGTGTTGAGTTGGCCTCTATCATAATGACTCAAAACTTCGTTCTTAACTACCATGATTGCTTCTGAGGGCCTGGAATTATAAATATATATATTTTAATTGTTTGAGATTATTTTGACACATTTCTTTGATACGTGAAGGGTTGTTTTAACTTAAACGTGTTCTCATGCAGCAGCCCCTTTTCAGAAACACCTGGCAGGAGCAGCCAGTTCTGTGGCTTTTAACACATGGCTTCCCACTTTCTACGGGGGAACAGCTCTGACCTGCATGTCAACTTTTTTGATGTGATAAAAACCAATACTCGTAAACATTTTACCGAGTGACTTTTTAATTCCAACTTCATTAAAGACAACGTCCCTGCTCGCCCGTAGTCTTCATCTAACCCGCTACGCCTCCGGCACTGTGAGGGCCTGGCGGGGGAGCGTGGCCTCCCTGGAGGGCGGGCTCTGCTGCTGAGGCCGCGGCCCAGACACCGGTGGTCTGTTCTCACTCCCTGCTGCAAGCGCCGTTTCCATCTGTCTGCGGGTTTCAGACATCGAGTGTTTACTGCCTGGCTTTTCTTTTGCCAGTTTTTGCATAGCTGAAATTGAGCTCCTCTTGCTTTTAAGAGGCCGTATGAAGACCATTTGTGTACCTGATCCTGAATTTTAACTTCATGTGTAAATGATGTCCAAATCGGTACTTTTATTACCACATTATGGCACCTGAGGTGTTCAAACTCTAGACTTTATTTTGTTTTTCATACTGTTTTCCTGGTAAATGCACAGGCCTGAAATACGGGAAGTTGCGGGCACTTGGTGAGTGTAAGTAAGGGGTTTTGGGAACCGTGGAGCCTCCCCTGGGGCTCCTGCCCGTCCAGAGCAGGGCCCACGGTCACGGCCTGCGTCTGGGGCTGACCTCTGCTCACCGAGGAGTCTCTGTTCCTGCATCGCCGCGCCCACAGAGTCACATGGAGGGAGAAGCAGCCTGCAGGGGCCCTGGGAGGGCCCCTTTTCCGTTCACCTCATGGTGCTAACACACCAGCACTTCTGTGGAATTGGTGTTGTAAGGATGCCTACGGCAAAGTCCTGTCTCTGCACAGCTTAGGTAGATCTAAAAACCTGAAAATAACAAAAAAGGTGGCAGGAAGTGTGATGGACACAGCAGTGAGCTGGTGTAGGCAAGCTGGCCCACCACCAGCTTTGGAGATGGGTGGCCTCAGTGGGTCAGGCTGACTGGGGCCCACCAGGCGCTCCAAGCAGGAGGAGACCGCTCGTGTTGAATGGCCAGGACGCACACTTCCGTTTTATTTATTTTTAAAATTTATTTATTTTTGGCTGCATTGGGTCTTTGTTGCTGAGCGTGGGCTTTCTCTAGTTGTGGTGAGCAGGGGTTACTCTTCGTTGCGGTGCGTGGGCTTCTCATTGCGGCGGCTTCTCTTGTTGTGGAGCACAGGCTCTAGGCGCGCGGGCTCAGCAGTTGTGGCACACGGGCTCTAGAGCGCAGGCTCAGTAGTTGTGGCACACGGGCTTAGTTGCTCCGCGGCATGTGGGATCTTCCCGGACCAGGGCTCGAACCCGTGTGCCCTGCATTGGCAGGTGGATTCTTAATCACTGCGCCACCAGGAAAGTCCTCCATTTTCTAAAACGGGAAACAAACTTGACATTTATTAGAAGGCACCTGCCAAATGCGTTAGGGGGCGATCACGGCTCCTTGCTTTCCGGGAAGGGCTGTGCCCCCTCGCCCCAAAAGCCAGCTCTGGTGACAAGGGTTAAGGTTTGTGGGTCGTTGGGGCTGGAAGACCGACCACGCCGGGAAGGCACGCTGCTGGTTCTCGGCGCCTGCTCAGTCCTGGCCCGTCTGGCCCCGCCCTCACTGTGTGCAGGGTGTTGGATAGAAATGACCGGTTTGGGGAAGGGAGGGAAGTTCTGTTTAAGTGCTGAGCTGTCTGGCTGGCAGCCCTGCAGGCCCTGCCCAACCTGCCCTGAAGCCATTTCACGGCCAGGTCCAGGTCCAGGTCCAGGTCCAGCGCCTGTCCTCCCCGGCGGCTGGCACGGTGTCTTATGTGACACAGAATAAAAGAGAGTTTCACGATTTCTGTGCAAGTAAAGTCAACTTGTCAACCTTGAGAATAAACTTCCTCCGGACATCAGGAAAGACTCCTGGGTTCCTCCCTCCGTCGGGTCAGCGGTAGTGCCGCAGGTAGACCAGCTTCTGGGGGAGGAACTTCTCCCTGCAGAGGGGACACTCCATCTGTGGGGGGGAGGAGGAAGGTCACGGGTTGTGACCCCTACAACCCCGGGGGTCCCTCCTCCACTGGCATCTCCAGTAAAACACGGATGTACACAACGTCTCTATTAAGACAGAAAAACATTTTTTTGAGATGATGCAGGCAGTCGGGGAGCAGAGCAGGGACGGTGACCAGCGAGGAGATGGCCAGGCCACGGGTGACTTGGGACAAGGGAGGGCGCCTGGCCGCGGAACGACCGTGGCTGCCCTGAGCGTCTCGGAGTTGCTGGGTGTGAGCTCACGGGCCCCCTGTCCCCACCCTCAGGGCCGGGTCCCTCCTGGCCCGGGAAGGTCAGCCCCTTGCCTGCCAGGCACGCGTGTGCCCCGGGGCCTCGCGGAGTGGCCTGGACCCCAAGGAGGAGGCTGCAGCCACCCACACCCCGCAGGCCCTGAAGAAGGCTCCTTGGGCAGCGTGTGGACGGGACATGCCAGTAACGAGGCGGGCTTGGCCTCAGGCCCCAAGGAGAGACGGGGCGGAGGTACATGGGGGCCCGGGACTGGCCCCTCCCTGAAGCCAGCGCAGGGTTAAGAGGTGGCAGAGCTCCCTGCTCTGGCCCCCTGGACCCCACACCCTGAGATCTCAAGGCCGAGCAGGCGGCTCTCGCTCCGAGGGTTCCCAGGTGGGTGGCCGGGGCCTGCCTTTTGGGAGCGGAGCCGCCACAGCGGGCTTCCGGCCACCGCAGCTCCCTGCCTCCAGCCCAGCCGGGGGCTTTTAAAAACAGGCCCCCCACCCCCACCCCGAACGAGCGCGGCTGTGGAGGCAGGCAGCGGGTCCAGTGCAGCGGGGGTGGGCCGGGGGCCTGTGCTCAGGACGCCCACCTTGGTGTCGGCCCAGTGGGTGATGCAGTCCCAGCAGAACAGGTGGCCGCAGGGCGTGGCCGTCGAGTACCTGCGCTCCTCCAGGCACAGGGTGCACAGCGAGGTTCTGGAAACTGCTCTCTCCTCTGCGTAGCTCCTGGCAGGAGAGGGGGGACGACGGGACAGAACTGAGCCTGAGTTCCGTGTGGCGCTGGGTAGCCCCTGCCCCGGCGCAGCCCTGCGCACCTGCGGTGGGACAGGCCACGCTGCGGCCTCCACTCCCTCTGGGCGCGCTGCCTCTGCCGGAAGCCGTAGAGCTGCAGGCCCGCGGCCAGTGCCACATGCAGCAGGGACACGAGCCCCAGCAACCTGTAGCTGGCACGGGCCCGAGGGTCCTCTGCGAGCGGGTGGCGGACACGGAGCTGTCAGGGAGCCGGGTTGGGAGGGGGGACAGTCACATGATCCGTTGGCACGAGGCACTGAGTGGCCCAGGGGCCAGGCCTCCCCTGTGGGACGAAGCCAAGGCCTGCCCTCTAGCTGCGGGATGGGGCCGGAGCGCCTGGCAGGCTCTGCGCTGGGCGGCAGCCGGGGGGGCGCAGCTGGACAGCTCAGGGCCTCACCCCCGGCGGGAGCCCAGCACTGAGCGAGGACGGCCACGAACCTCGAAGCCTGCAGTCACTAGGCTGCAGGCAAGGTGTCGCGGGGAGGGGGGACGACCAGGCCCCCAAGCCTCATAGAAAAAGAACTGGCAAAGAAGCCTGAGCAGGGGCGCCCAGTGGGATGGGGGGGGGGGGCGCCAAGCATGGCACACCCGCTACTCAGCCCCATGGGAGGAAGAGAAGCTCCAGCTTCTAGCAAGGCACCCACCACCCGGGTGATGTTCTGCAGCTGGGACTCCCGGCCACGTCCCCCAAGGGAAAGCTGCTTGCCCCCCTCTTCTGTCTCCTTCCCCCCAGGGAACGGGGACAGTCAGGTCAGCCAGACTGGCCAGAGCTCGGAGCCCGAGAGGCAGGGCCCTGGGTGCCTGTGTAGGAAGAGCCCTGTGGCAGCCCCCAGTGCCCTGACTGGGTTGAGCCCGTGCTTCCAGGCTCCTCTGTGGCAGCAGCTTAGCAAACACCCTACCTGACAGGTAGAGCAAGTGCAGTGAGGACTGGGGCTGGGCTGAGGAGAGGGGGTGCACGTGCCCAGACAGCACTGCCAAGGGAGCCTGGAGACCTCCGGGGAGGCAGGGGGCCCGAGAGAAGGCCCTCCGGATGAACCTGGGAGCAAGGGCATCAGCTGAGACTCCGGAGGGTCGGAGTGCCTGCGGTGGGCGGAGCCCAGGGGAGGCTAGCGGGGATGCTGGCGGCAACAGGGTCGCTGTAGGGTCACCATCGGGATGTCCCTACACCTGACCCTCTGTCCAGGCGGCCTGGAAGGGTGGGCATGGGGCCCAGAAGCCGGGGCCCCAAGCCTGCGCTCAGGGTACAGAGTGGGGTGGCCACACGTGCTGGCGGCAGGAAGACAGACTCGCCCTACCTCAGGGTTTATGGAAACCAGACTTCCGCAGGTCTTTCAGCAAAACGGGACCTGACAAGACCCACGTTTCCAGTGGAGGATTTCAGCTCCGGCCCTGTGACTGTGCTTGGGGACAGAGGCCCCGAAGAGCAGTCCCCTGCAGAAGAGCGGGCCCAGGCGGCACCTGTGACTTACGTAGGTGATGCCTGTGAACCTCTTGGCCAGGTGGTAGAAGGCGCCATGGATGTAGAACCAGGCGACGTGGAGACGCTGGAGGCACCCGAGGCCCTGCCTGAGCACCAACACAGCCCGCAGGAGCGTCCCCTGCTGCTGTTCCGTCAGGGCGGCCGTGCACCGGCGCACCCAGCGCCTTGCCCCCGACTGGCCACGGGCACCGGGGGCCAGGCTGCCCCGCGAGGGCCAGGCGCCGTCGCCATCGGCCTGCAGCTCGTGCTCCAGGTGGAGCAGGGCCTTGTCCAGCAGGTAGGGCAGGACGGTGTGCAGCGCCACCAGTACCCCACGGCGCAACCTCGAGGGCACTCGGCCCTGGGTCGGGTCCACCTGCACGATGCTGACGTACTCCTCCCCGAGGGTCTGGTAGCCTGTGGGGAGAGGGACCGGGGAGAGAGACAGGCAGGGACCTGCCAGTGACCTCCTTCTCTCTACCGGGTCCCTACGATCCTCACAGCCCAGGCCCTGTGACAGGGCTCAGCGCTGGGACCCCTCTCGGGCCACGGGTTCAGCCACGGAGAAACGGTCCCAGACAGACGTGACGGGTACTTCAGAGCTTCCAGAGGCCCCGGCCTGGGCTCAGGGCCTGGCCTCCCACCTAGGGAAAGGGCTCGGGGTCCCCTCCTTCCCTGAGGCTGCATGCGGCCCAGCTCCGGGGACACTGAGAAGCACCTCCAGAAGTTTCTCACTCTGCTGGCAGCCCCTCTCCTGTCCTCTGGGCTCGGCGTGTGTTGTGGGCCTTGAGTTCCTGCCAGGGGCTGCTACCTGCCAGTGTAGTGAGGCCAAAGTAGGCGACATCCGACACCAGCTCAATCTCTCTCCTCCACTCCAGCCACTTCTTCGCACCTGAGAGGAGGAACCACGTCATTTCTGAGGGGTTGGGGCGAGGGTGGTGCAGCGTAAGGATTAGGAACAAGCCTCCTTCCTGCTGCCAAGGCCCAGCCCCGTCACCCTTCCATGCGGCCGAGACTGTCCTAAACCACACTCTGCTCTCTCCCTGGCCTCCTGTGCTGTCCACTCTGCTCCATCTATACCTGCCTCGCCTGGCCCACTGAGTATCCTGAGAACTTACCAACCTGCAGCCACCTTCCCGTCCAGGACCCGCCTGGGCAACTGCTCTAGAGCCCAGAAGGGCCACAAGGACAGTGTAGTACAGTGACCAGGAGCTCAAGCCGAGACCACCCATCCAGCATCAAATCCCAGCTCCCACACTGCTGGTTGTGACCTCAGGAAGTTACAAGATCTCTCCGGAATCCCCACTTCCCTGTCTCTAAGGAGAGGACTAGCAGCAGCTCCCACTCAGAGATGTGTTGAGAATAAAATGAGTTAACGTTCTGAAGCACGGAGAGCAGTGTCTGGCACAGAGTAAGTGAATGTGTTAGTAAAACGAATACACGGGCCATTTGTTCTGATCGTTTCGGGTCCCTCTCCTGCTCAAAACCTGCCCATGGCTACCAGCCCGAGTCTACGGCCCAGCCTCGCTTCGGCTGTTCCGAAGAGGAGCCCGCTGTCGTCTGGAATCCACCCCACGCTCTTGCCCCTCCACTGGGCTCCGACGCCGCTGCTCCACGGGAGACTCCCCGTGTCCCCAGAGCCGTGGACTCTTCCACGCCTGGTGCCTGGCCCCCACCCCCGCCCCCGGCAGCAGGCGGCAAAGCCCGGGGCGCTCGCTCCTTCCTTCGGCTCAGGTCTTGGGGGGGCGAGCAGGGCCTGGCCGATCCTGCGGGGGGCTGACCGGAGGGCCTGAGGCTCGTCGGCCCGCTTCGCGCCCCAATGGCCTCCGCGGTCCCGCGGGGGCTCACCCGCGAGGCTGTGCAGGGCGCCGCCCGCCGCGCTCCGCAGCCCGCCGCGGTAGTAGTCGTCCTTCTGCGCCGCGCGGACTACCTCCGGGGGGCTGGCGGCCGCGGGGGCCATGGCCTAGGGTCGCGGGGCCGCGGGGACCGTGGAGACCGGGGAGATCGTATTGACCGGGGAGATTGTGGTGACCTGGGGCTGCGACGAAGCGGATAGCCACGCCCACGCGGCGGCATCTCAGGACGGCGCTGGGCTCGGAGTGCGGCGCAGACCTTGTGCGTCACAGACCTTGTGCGTCACGGCGCGCGCGCGTCCCGGGGCGGGGCCTGCGGCGGGGCGGGGCTGACGGGGGCCAGCGCGTGGTAGGGCCGTGGGTTCCGTGCGCGGTCGGTACGGGGCGAACGCGGCCCGGATGAGGAGCGGGCGCAGGGCGGGAGGGGGCGGGTGCGCGGGGTGGGGGGTTGAGCGGCGCAGGGTGGCGAGCGGCCGCGGGGACAGCCCCCAGGTACTGCGAGAGGCATCAGAGCTAGAGGGGGTGTGCCGACGCCCCGTGGGGAGGCACTTGCCCGCCCCCTGGGGCCGGAAGTAAGGAGGGCGCTCGTCTCCATCCCTGCAGTGCCCTCCGCGGGGCGCTGGCACCTCCTGTGTTCTCATCCCCGCGACCCCCACTGCGGGCCCAGGAAAGGTGCTCTGCGGCCTGGGGCGGGGCAGGGAGCTCTGATTCTTGAACCGCGGTGTTTTTACTGTAGGCTGCCCAGGCCCCACAAGTGCAGACCCCTGACCCCTCCCAGCTGCTCTCAGAGGAGGGACCGAAGAGGGCCTGGGGAACTTGGAAGGCCATGCACCAGAGGGGACAGAGCTAGGAGAGACCGGCGCCCAGGCACAGGCCACAGCTGGACTTGAGGAGGGGCCTGGGGGGAGGGCAGTGGGAGGAGGCATTGGGGGTGCCCTGAGGGCTCTGGGTCTGGAGCAGGTCATGGCATCTGTGTCTGTGCCCCAGTGGAGGGGGTGCAGGGGTACCCCAGACAGACCAGAGGGCCCTGTCCTGTGGGCACTAAGGGGAGCTGTGGGCCCAGCAGGAGAGAAAGAAGGCAAGTGGGCTGAGGGGGTGGGGGAGCCACGGGGCCCCCCTGACTTCGGCCTGGAGGGCGTGGGTTGAGACAGGCTGCAGCTCTCGGCCTCACTTCTGCTCCCATATCTGGGTGTCAGCTGTGGGTACGTGCACAGGCTGGCACGGCTCAGCGACACAGAACCAGGCCTTGGGGACAGGCTCAGAGCTCGTTGGGCCTCCACCAGGGGCAGGCAGGCACCTTTTAGAGGGAAGGGGCAGGACCTGCATGGTCCCGCAGTGCCTCCTGCTACCGAAGCTCCCGTGTCCCTTTGGAGCGGTGCCCTTGTCTGTGTACCCAGTTTCCTAGTCACAGAGGCCACCTGTTGCTTTGGTTTGCAGCCAGGGGTGGGCCCTCGGGCGGGGGCCAGGTGGAGACACTGAGGCCTCACAAGTTTCTGGCCAACTAACAGGCTGGCCCCTGAGACCCCCTGGCCTATGGGCTTGCATAGATGGATGCAGTGTCCACCGGCACCAAGTCAGAGCTGGAAGAGGTCTTGTCCCCTTCCTCAGGGTCACCGGCTGGCTCCTTAGGGAAGCCTGAGGGGTGGGGCCTGCCCAGGGCACCTCCTCCACTGGCTGGTCCCGGCTCCCTGCCCAGAACTGCATCTTCCCAGTCTTCTAACCAGCACAGCTGTACTGGGCAGGGCAAGGCCAGAAACAGTGTTACCAAGCGTCTGTCCTCGGGGATGTGCGGCCTGGGGTCCAGCTGGGTTCAGATCTCCCCAGTGTCCTCAGTTGCCGTGGGGCTGGTTGGTTGGGGTTGCCGCTGGCGCCCCAGGGCCCCTACTGTGACTTGAGTTTGGGGTCAGAGCCCAGAATGGCCAGCAGATGGTGCCATGGGCCCATCTGCTCCACCACGTTAGCGGGTAGAATTATGGATTGGGGAGTGAGTTTCACCCCAAAGAGTGAATCTGGATCAGAACCAAAGGAGAACAGAGTGACGACTCGCCGGGTGCAGAGATGGCCGCACGACTAAGGAGGGGGACGAGTTGGTTTCAGAGGGAAGTCGGGTGGGAGGGACAGACAGAAGTCCCTGCCTCATCAAAAGCCAGCTCTCCGGGTCCCCTGGCAGCCAGGCGAGCCCGAGCCCTGTGCGCTGCCCGCTGTGTTCTCGGGTTCTGGGATTCCGGACGGGCTGGAGGGATGAGGGCTCTTGCTGGAGGCCTCACCGCGTGACTTCTGACCTGGCTCCTGGGACAGGAAGGGGAAGAGCCGTGTGGACTTCGGGGAAGCGGCCACCCGCGCCGGGCAGAGGTATCTGACCGGGGTCCAACCCCAGCGTGGGGCCCTGATGTCCACTGCTGTGTACAAACGGAGCGTGCTGAGCCAGGAACCCGCTGTGACCTCGGCTGTGTGACCTCATCCACTGGGACCTCTCACACGCACTGTCTGACCTCCGGGCCTCAGTTTTCTGGTCTCCGGAATGGAGATGCCGATACAACGAGCTGATGTTTATTAAGCATGTCATCTGCGCGCATCGGCAGACGCAGGCTGCGTCTAAGCTCGTACTGCTCACCGCACAGCAGGCCAATAATAGATGAGTTGTTGGGACAAGGCATAATGACTTTATTCAGAAAGCCAGCAGACCGAGAAGATGGTGGGCTCGTGCTCCAAAGAGCCATTGTGCCTGAGTTAGGATTCAGGCTCCTTTTGTACTAAAAGGGGAGGGAATAAAGTCACGCATTTCCTGGTTCCGGTCAGACTCCGGAGGGGATGTGTGAATTTCTTCCTCCCTGCAGTTGTTCACACGTGGGCCTGGTCAGGATGTTTCCTGTGCGCTAAACAAAGGCATTTTAGCTGAATGCTCATAACCTGGGAAGCAGGGTTCCCAGAGATGGGCCACTATGTAGAATTTACACTTACAGGCAACATCCCTGTAGTGATTAACTTGTAGTAGAACACAAATGTTCCTCCCGATTACATCACCACCAAATTCATTCACTTCCTCCCATTGTCAGATCGCTCCCTCCTCCAGGACGTTCACTGAGCCCGGCTGGGGGTGGGGGTGGGGCGTGGCCCTGCTGCACCCCTCACTCTCCCAGCTCCCCCGCTCCTCTCCCAACCTCCCACAGCCCCACCCAGCAGACTGGTGGGCAAGCCAGCGGCCAGCTGGTCTGTATCCCTTTCCCGGGAGGCCGGCTTCGCCCGACGCGGGCTTCTTGCTTGGGTGGCTGCTGTGCCGTGGAGCCCGGCTCGGGAGCACCTGTCGGGAGAAAGGAGGAGGGGCAAGGTGGGTCAGCTCGAGACCCCTGATTCTAGCCAAGGCAGTCTCACTGTGTGACCCCTCCCGCCCAACCCCAGGGCTCAGGGTCATCCGAGGCCGGCCGGACAGTGGGCTGGGTGCACCCCTGCCCTGGGACTGTGGGGTGGGGTGCTCCCAGGCAGAGCCTTCGCTGGACCCCCTGTATCCCCATCCTATAAGGGGGAGTGGGTGTTTCTCACCGTCGGAGAATGGCAGAGGGGCCACTGAGGCTGAGATGCCCACCCGGTGGTGGGGGTGGAGAGACACGGGTTGCTGGGGACCAGCCTTGCTGCGGGCCTGCGTCCATGACTGGGCAGGCGCCTTCGGGGTGTGGAGCAGAGGTGGGCGCTGCTGCCCTTTGTGGGGCGTAGGGGTGGGCAGCTGCAGTTCCGGCCCCAGGCCTGGGCGGGTGGAGAGCCCGGGAAGCGCCCGCCGCCCCCCGCTGACCTTTGGGCACAGCACTCCCTCGGGACAAACCTGGAGAACAGGTTCCTCCAGCTGGCCGTGGTGGCCGCACTGGGAGGTCTGGGAACACACCTCACCCCAGCAGGCAGCCTCGGAGCTGGCCCCAGGGCGGGGCGCGTGGGGCGGGGGTGCAGTGGGCACAGGGTGGGCTCGGCCGCCTGCGGTGGGAGGGGCCGCGGGCATAGGTGGGCGGGCCCCAGAACCGAGCTGGGACTCCCACCAGCCCCTTGGGTAGAGGCCTCCCTCAGTGCAGGGGTGGGAAGGCCCTGCTGCGGGACCCAGAGCGGTGCCCTGGCAGGGGCTTGTAGGGTGGGGCAGGACAGGGGCTGCCTGGGGCTTGGGCTGGTCTGGGAAGTAATGTCAAGCAATTTCAGGACACAGGGGCTGGCCAGGGACTCTGCCGGTGGCCAGGGCCGGTTGTCCCTGTGCTGGCCTGGGACAGGCAGGCACGATTCCTGGCCCAACGGTGCGCTGGGACTCCGGGGCCTTGGGCCACTGTCAGAGCTTCAAGGGGGCGGGACAGGAATCTGGAGCCTGAGGGGCCAAGGAGGGAAGGGGCACCATCCATGTGGCAGAGCTAAGAGTCAGAGCTCGGAGAGACCATGCCTGGTCCAAAGCAGGCGCAGGGTGAATCCCAGGTCTGTCTGGTCCCACATCTGGATCCCAATGGCTTTGCCTGATGCCAGGGTGGGTGGGGGTGGCGTGAGTGCAATCATCATCTGGGGCTGAGCTGGTTGGTAACTAAGACCTGGACCCTAAGGGCCCAAGGAAGAGGTGATCTGGGAGGACTTGCTGGAGGAAGAGGCTTTGCACTGGCAGGAGAGGGAGGGCTCCGCCCAGACCAGAGGCCGTCCTCCCCGCCTCCCCTGGGGCTGGAGGGAGGGGGGAGAAGCCAGGACCCTGTGGGGTGGGGCACCCAGAAGACTGAGGATTTGTGGGCACCAGGCAAAGCCAGGGCGGCCTGAGAGAGGCCGCTGGCTGGGCAGGGGTGTTGACAGTGGCTGACGCAGGTCACCCACACGCTTGCCTCACTCCAGCCCAGGGAACGGCATCCACTCGTGTCTCCGCGTGTGGACGGGCACAGGGAGGTCAGGCCTGCTGTTGGGGCTCTTCGTGGAGGGGGCTGTGCTGGACGCTCCCTGGAGACGCCCTCCCCCCATGTCACTGTCCCCATGACAGCATCCTCCTAATGGGGGTGGCCACGGGGGCTGCCACCTCTGTGCTGGAGGTGTGACCTCGCGCAGGTCCTCACCTGCCAAATGGAGGATAGAGAGTCTTACATCCTGGGCCGGGGAGCCCCCGGGACCCACGCGTGTGTGGCGCGGGCGGCGCGGGGCCAGCCCGAGGCTCGCTGTGGCTCCTCTCACGGGCGGGCCCCGAGGGCTGAGCGGCTCGGGCTTTGCTGGGAGGTGGCATGGGGGCCACGGGTGGTAGGGCCTCAGAGGTTTGCAGGCATCTCAGCAGCAGCAGTGCTTGGTCTGTGGACTCGGGTGACGGTGACAAGAGTCCCCGAGGGCGTCTCCCGTCTGTTCCCAGCGGGCGCCCGGCGTGCGGCGGCGCTCAGGGTGTCTGTGTGGACCGAGCTCCGAGGCCAGAGCGAGTGGACAGGCCCCGGTGCGTGGCGGGCACCGTCCACGGCGCATGCTCGCCGAGAACCCGAGGCCACGGCCTGCCTTGCCAGCGCCCCGCCGGCCACGGCTGGAAGGAACCACTGTGCGCTGGTTTCCACCTCTGCATCCATGTGGTTCTGACTTTGGGTTTTGCGGGGGTTTGTCCTGATTCACAGCGACCGGTAGCTGCCAACGGCCAGTGCTTCTCACGGCCCCTCTGCAGCCTCGGGGTGTTTACTTTCAAAGTAGAAGAGCTGATGCTATTGAAGGCCCACGAGCTCCTCACTTCAGACGTGAGAGTCGTGAGATCGGGAAGCAACCAGGGCCTGGGGGCAGCAAGCGTGCGGGGCTCCCCGAGGCAGAAGCGCAGGAGCCTGGCCTGGCGGCGTGGCCCAGCGTGGCCCGGCGTGGCCTGGAGCGTGGCCCGGCGTGGCCTGGGGCTTCTCCCACGAGGCGCTGTGTGGAGACAGTGGCTCCCGGTCTGTTGGAGGCCAGGGGTCAGGGTCCCCAGCAGGAGCCTCTGGATCCCCCGCCCGCCCCCCGCCCCGTCCCCAGAGGCCAGGGCTGAGTGGGGGCCCCAGGGCGCGTCTTTAGCTTTCTCCCCCTGGGTGTGGCAGCTGTGGCTGTTACCCTCACTTGGTGCCAAGTGTGACCTCAGCATCCCCTGTGCTCCCCCTTCATCCAAACACCAGTCCCCCTCCCCGCCCCCGCCACCGCTGCCCCTCCAGGCACAAAACTTCTCAGAGGGGATGCTCTCTCAGGGTCCCCCTCCACTCTCCCCCTCCACGGGATCCGCTCCTGTTGGGGGTCCCAGCAGCCCCCGTGCCAGGCCCCCCAGGCCGTGGTCCTCGCCTTCCCCCGGGAAGGAGTCTGCAGCGGCCACCCCAGCTCGGGGCTGGTCTGGGGGTCTGTCCTCTGCCTGGCCTTGAGTTTCCCACTGAATTTCAAGAGACAACAGACATCCAGGGGAAAACGGAGGGGCGAGCAGGTACCGGCCTCTGGACGAGAGCGGGGGACACGGCTGGAGGCCGGCAGAGGGAGGGGCTGATGCCCGCCCGGCAGCGGGGCGTGGGGGCCACAGCCGGCCTCCCCTGGGGGCGTGAGGACGGTGAGGGAGGACGGCGGAACGGGGTCGGGTGCCTGGCCGTGGAGATGGCAGAGCCAGGAGGAGCCCAGAAATGCTTCCCTCAGCTCCCTTGGGGGAGGGAGGGGGCTTCTGTCTGAGGAAGCTGCACTGGGACTGGGGACTCCCAGCCAGCCCTGGGCCCCAGGGACCAGATGGGCCCTCTGGCTGCAGGGCCTTTGCACTTGCTGCCCCTTCTGCCTGAGGCGCCCCCTCCCGCAGATGGCTCCCCTCTGAACCCCTTCGGACCCTCCCCGACACTGGACCTTTGTGGCGAGCGAGACCTTCCTCCCTGCCAGCCTGGGTACTACTGTGGGGTGAGGGTGGGTGCAGGGCCCCCCAGCCGCCCCTGGGGCTCTGGTCAGGAGCTCTGCGTCCTTGGGTTAAGGACGCAGGGACGCAGGGACATGCCCTGTGCCTCCCTTCTCCCGGCCCCCTACCCCAAGCCTTGACTTACCTCTTCCACTCAATAGACACCACCCCGCCCAAAGACTCAGGATTCCATTCGGGGCCGCAGGGAGCTGGCGTCTGATGGAGGTGGTCCAGGCAGGACCTCTGCTATCCCTTTTGGGGCCCTTCCTCTGGCCCCGGGGGGCCGTTTGACCCATTTAGCACCCTCCCCCACTGTGACGTGGAGACTGAACTCGCCACACTTTGCAGATTCTCGCGGAGCATGGAGGTTGGCAGTGACGCTCTCGTGGAGAGGGTGGGGCTCAGGCAGGACAGAGGGGCTGGAGCTGCCGAGAGGATGGGGGAGCTCCCAGGGCCCATCTCTGTTCATGGGGTGGACCCCAGTGATTGCAGCCTGGCTCCTGTGGGGTGTGCTCCTGGCGCAGGGGTGGGGAAAGCGCCCCCAAGGGCAGGGGTCCCAGAGCGTGAAGACATGGAAGGGTCTGTGCCCACCTGCCAGGCTGGGCTCCTCCAGACCTGGCTGGTGGACATGGCGCCTGCCATCTCCTGTTGGGGAAGGGCTCTCTGTGCACCTACTTTACGGGCCAGGAAACCAAAGCTCAGGGAGAGTTTCTTGGCTACGCAGAGGCAGGCTTCAAACCAAGTTCCGACCTGGAGACGCCCACTTCCACAGCAATCTCTTCTGCAGGCCTCGGGCACAGAGGGCTCTGGGGACCACTCCTCTTCACATCCCGGCCCTGCTCTTGGCTGACTGGTGCATGGTTGATTGATTGCGTTCACCCCATCCAGCCCAATCTTGGGGTGCACTCTGATGGGTGTTCCGTGTGCACCTTTTGTTTTAGTTATTTTTCAGAATGCATACTGTGTTTTGTTGCACTTACCTTAAAAGTTTTTTTAATACAATTTTAAAGGTTGTACTCCATTTACAGTTATTACAAAATATTGACTGTATTCCCCGTGTTGTGCAGTACATTCTTATAGTCAATCTTACCCCCGATAGTTTGTACCTCCCAATCCCCCATCCCCATATTACCCCTCCCCCCACTGGTAACCGCTAGTTTGTTCTCTATATCCGTGTGTCTGCTTCTTTTTTCTTTTTTCTTTTTAAAGGTGTAGGCTTATTTATTTATTTAGTTTTGGCTGTGTTGGGTCTTCGTTTCTGTGCGAGGGCTTTCTCTAGTTGCGGCGAGCGGGGGCCACTCTTCATCGCAGTGCGCGGGCCTCTCACTATCGTGGCCTCTCTTGTTGCGGAGCACAGGCTCCAGACGCGCAGGCTCAGTAGTTGTGGCGCGCGGGCTTCATTGCTCCGCGACATGTGGGATCTTCCCAGACCAGGGCTCGAACCCGTGTCCCCCTGCATTGGCAGGCAGATTCTCAACCACTGCGCCACCAGGGAAGCCCCCTTCTTTTTTCTTATATTCACTAGTTTGTTGTATTTTTTTAGATTCCACATATAAGTGATATCACAGAGTATTTGTCTTTCTCTCTCTGACTTACTTCACTTAGTATGATAATCTCTAGGTCCATCCATGTTGCTGCAAATGGCATTATTTCATTCTTTGTTATGGCTGAGTAATATTCCATGTGTATATGTACCACATCTTTTTTATCCATTCATCTGTTATGGACATGATGGACACTCAGGTTGCTTCCACATTTTGTGTTGCAATTATTTTTGATCCATATCAATGTTAGCGGTGCAAAGGTTTTGGTCTCCGGACCCCTTTCCACTCTGAACAATTGTTGGGGACCCCGAAGAGCTTTGTGTCCAGTGGAGAGAGAGCTGGCGAGAGCCGACTGTGAGATATCCAGTAATTCTGTGAGCTGGTTGTTAAACACAGCCATTATTAAAATCAAATTACGTAAACCATATAAGTTATGTAAAAGCACAAGCAATCAACACTCAAAACTTAGCACTTCCTAATTATTCACATCTTACTATTATCCATGTTCTTGTCTAGATAGGGTTTGTGTCTGTTCCATCTGAGGACTGGAAATCCCAGGGGATGGAATGTCGCCCATTTCTTCCCAACTCCGCGCTCAGTAATCTCACGGTCATAGCCTGAAATTGGCTGCGGTGGGTGTGCTTACACCATGGGCATCAGCAAACACCATCCTCAGGGCTTTCCTCCCCCGAGAGCTGGTTGGCCAATCTTGCCCAGCACACCCCTGGTTATGATCACCTGACAGTTACCACAATAGAACGTAAAAGTGATCATTAAAAAAAACAGTTATGGATGAGACCTTACTAAAAATAACAATCAACTAATTACACGTTAATATAAATAACATTTTATGAAAATAACTGGTTTTTTCCAAACAAAAAATTCAGTGAGAAGAGGGACATTTTTTTACATTGTTGCAAATCTCTGTCGTGTTTGGGTAGAGAACACAGCATTCCATCTGTCCCAGTGCGTTGTGGTGAAGACTATGGGGACGTCTGCCGACTCAGGTATCGGTGGATATTCTCGGATGCTCCGCCAAAACGGAACCAATGAGAGCTTCTTTAAGGGAGCTGAGATGTGAAAGTTGCATCCCTGTCAACGGCCGTCAGGGGCTCTGTTACACTAACACCCATTGGTCTGGTTTTCGCTTGGAAAGGATCTTCACTTGTGAGTGATTTTGGATTATCCTGTCTTGGTCGTCTGGGAAATATTGGTTTGCTGAGTTCGGTGGATTTTCCAAATGTTGACACGTTTCATTAGAGCACATTAACACCACCACTCTCATGAGAAACAGCCTTCACTGTTTGGAAGCTGTCAAACTCACAGTGGTGGAGTCAAGTTCTTCCAAATGCTGATGTTCACTTAAGCTGTGGCTTTGATTGTTGGCGACAGATCCCGTCATTTTATTTATTTTCTTTTGAAGTGGCGTGCTTACTTCACTTGTTTTTTTTTTTTTGGTTTTTTGGCCCCGAGGCATGTGGGGTCTTAGCTCCCCGACCAGGGATCGAACCTGCACTCCCTGCATTGGAAGGCAGAGTCTTAACCACTGGACCATGAGGGAAGTCCCCACTTCACTTGTTTTTGAGGAAACTTCTGCCAGATGTCTGCACACCCATACGGCATAGCCAGTTTGCCAGCTGTTCTTTCGGGTAAAAAACGGTGTCTGTGGGCTGTGTCCGCGACCAGTTCGGGGGCGGCAGCTTTGTGTGTACTCGGGAGCCCTTCCCCGTGGTCTCGAACAGAATACTAGAAAGATGCGAACCCAGAGGTGAGGTTTAATCAAATTTGTCATTCTTACTGCTCTGTCGAGGACGGGCTCAGGGACACGGCGTTTTCTTTGTTTAATCCTGAGCGCGCAGTGATGCAGGAGGCGATGCGGCTGTGGTCCCGCAGCCTTGATCTGTGCGGAGTGTTACCCACTGTTGCGCAAACGTCAGCACGGGGAAGGAGAGCGGAATCATGAAAATAGTTCAGACCTCATGGGCCCCCAAAGGTTCTGGGGACCCCTGGGGTTCCGTGGGCCACACTTCGGGAAGCAGGGCTCTGTGGCGTGGTCTTGGTCGTCTGCCCCCTTCTGACCTCTGCCCCCTTCTGACCTCTGCCCCCTTCTGACCTCTGCCCCCTTCTGACCTCTGCTTTCTTCACTCAGCACTGTGCTCTCAAGACGCATCTCTCTCCCGCGAGACACTCTTTCTTCCTCCTTCTAATGCCGTGTTGTTCCAAGTGTGTGTCCCCCACCCTGGGGCCTCCAGCTCCCCGACCTGGCAGGGCTGCCCTGGATATCCGCCCACCCCCCACCCCCAATCCCTTGGGGCCTGGAGGGGCTCTTTCTCCGGAGCAGAGCGGCTGGGTCCCAGGCTGCACACACGTGCCCTGGCTGAGTGATCCCTGCTCTTACCCAGGACTTGCCCTCAACTAAAGCCCTTCCCTCCTGCCCCCGGGCAAGGGTCCTGCTCCATGAAGCCCCTGGACCCAGACATGTGGCTGCATCACCCAGTCACTCCCGCCTGGCCTCGCGGTCAGGGCTGCTGCCACGTGCGGCCTGGCGGGCCCTGGGTGACAGCCTCTGTGCTGGGCTCTGGCTGGCTTGACCCACTCGAGGGGGGAGGCCGGGCTTGTCGGGGTCCAGCCTCCATTCTCGGCGTCCTCATCCGCTAGGTCCAGGGTGGGGCACAGGGGAGGCTCCGGCAGCAGGTGGCGCCTGGTAGAGGGTCCAGCTCCAGACTCTCGGCCACAGGGGAGCCCTGACCTGTCGCCCCATCATCAGGGCTCCTCCACCTTGGACCCCACTCCCAGCCTGGAGGCTGTGCTGGGGTGGCAGGGATGCGGGAATAAGCAGGCTCTGTGTGGGAGGGGGCTTCGGGGGAGGCTTTGGGCCGTGAGGGTCCCACCTGGGGAGGAGACTCCGCAGGCAGCTTTGGGGGAGTGGGGAGGGGGATGGGCAAGGCTGGGTTGGGGGCCCTGGGCAGCACATGGGCCATCCTTTTGATTCCCTGATACCGTGCCGTGTCAGCCCTTGGGGGCCTCGGGCCAGGTGTCCAGCCCGGGGTGGACACCAGGGGGGACCTGGGCAGAGGGTCTAGAAAGGCTGGATGTTCGGGGCCAGGCCCAGTGCAGCCACACCAGCTGGGCTGGGGTTGGTGAGTTGGGATTCTTCTCATGCCAGAGCTGCCAGTGGAGGATGTGGCGGCCCCACCTCCTGGGCGCTGGCACAGAAGGCGGGGGGCGAGAGGGAGAGGGTGGCCGGAGGGGGGCTCACGGTGGCCCCTGTGGCGCTCTCACTGCGAGCCCGCTGCTCTGTGGAGCATGGTGCGGGGGCACCGCGGGGTTGGGCGGGGTTGGGATGGAAGCAGTAGCCAGTGTCCAGGCCGGGAGGCCGGGCCTGAGGGACACCTAGGCCCCCGCAGAGGGCGACGGCATGGTGGGTGGGCACTGTGGACTCACCAGGATGGCAGCCACTCCATCCCGGGGCCTCGAGGCTGGGCACTGGCCACTCTATGGAGGCGGATCTGCCCGTCTGGGTGTGGGCATCGCCCCCTGGGCACTTGGGCTCGGCCGGGCCACCCTCCGGCCTATCCGGGCCTGTGCCGAGGGTCCTGATTAAACGGCCGGCTTCTGAGGGTCAGGAGTCCAGTAAACCTTTCGGCCCTGTCCCCCCCGACCCGGCCTGGCTCTGAATGATGTCACCGTGACTGCTCACCCGTGGGCAGTAGCCAGTTCCCAGGCCTGGCGCTGGCAGCTGGGCCGGGGTCTGAGCAGAGGCTGGAGGCCTGAGAGGGGCGGTGCCCCTCCTTAGCCCGGGGGTCAGCCTGTGAGAGCGGGAGGGGCCGAGCTGGGGACGGCGGGCGGCTCCTCTGACCCTCAGCCCCTCCCCGCGGGGGCCAGCGTGGCTGGAAGCGAGGAGCGCCATCAGGGGCCCTGGCGTGGCTCGGGGGGCAGGGCTCACGGGCGCCTGTGCTGCCGGGACCTCAGCTCGCCAACCGCTGACCTCACGGCCCTCCGTGGCCTCGCCTCAGCTCCTGGTGGGTGCTGTTGCCTAATTAGGCTCGACTGTGCCAGCCCAGCCCGAGCCCCACGCCCGGCCCCGCTCTGGCAGACATGTCCGGGCACAGCTCCTGGGCTCCCGCCGCGGCAGGAAGCGTGGGGCCTGCTCGGAACCCTGGCAGTAGCCGGCTCAGCGGCCAGAGCTGGCGCCGGCCTCTTGGGCTGTGTGGCCAAGGGGCCGTGGTGGTCCAGCCGCCTCGGGGGAGCCACCGCAGGTGAGCCGGGGGCCCGGGCGGCGGCGAGGGGGCGCCCAGGAGGGGAGGTGGGCCTCTGGAGGGCTGTGTGGGCCCGGCGGGGCTTGGTGGGCGAGCGGGGGATGCGTGGCACCCCCTCTGTGCTCGTGGACGTGCAGGACCCCAGGGAACTCCTGGGGGAGCAGGGAGGGGGATGGGCAAGCCTGGGACGGGGGCCCTGGCTGTCGGGCCCTGGGGGGCAGCCGATCCCGGGTCTGCTGCTGATCTTGGGGGGGGTGGGCCAGGTGGAGGGCTTGGGGGCTGAAGCCTGCCAGGGTGAAGGAAGGGCAGACCGCCACGGGGCCCTCCTTCCCGGGTGGCTGGAGAAGGGCCACGAGGTAGGGCGGCTCTGAGGGGCCCTTGGGAGGGGTGCTGCCCCCCGCCCCCGCTGTTTTTCCCACCTGGGCAGAGCGTGGCTCCGGGTGTCTCGGGGCCCGGGTGTCCCGATGTCCATCCGAGGGCCAGGCCTCAGAAGCTCCGTCCTGGGCACGTCAGAAGTGCAACAGAGCCCAGCGGCCAAGGCCTCCCATGCTGGCCTCTGTGGTCTCTCTGTGGCCCCCGGGAGGAGGCTCACAGGAGGCAGTGGCACAGAGGAAGTCTCTGGAAGGAGCTGGCCTGCGGGAGCGAGGAGGCGGTTGGCTGGGGAGGAGCTGGAAAGGTGCAGCAGGGGGGCCTGAGCAGAGGCCAGGGTGGGACTGAGCCTCTGTGGAGGCCACGCGGAGGCCGGGCGGGCCCTGGGCCCACGGCGGGGTGGTGGGAGCCCAGCCAGACAGCCCCGGGGCCGATGGCTGCCTGGGAGGCCAGCGTGGCCTCCACCCACCGCCCAGACCGAGTGGTGGCTGGAAGGGCCTGAGACTGCGGACCTGGGGGTGACAGTGCAGTGGGACCTGAGGGCTGGAGAAAGGGCTGAGGGGCCCACCTGTGCCTTGGGCTCCTCCTGTGGTCCGTGGGGCCCCAGCGTGGCCCAGGCCTGGCCAGTGCATCCAGCACCGTCCCAACAGAGGGGGGCTGGCCGCTCTCTGTAAAATGACTCCTGTGTTGCCTTTGAAATTTATCAAGCTATGGAACAAGTCCCAGCACAGAGAAACAATCAGCACTTTGGTGATGCAGCCATTGATAAGGTCCCCTGCCCTCTGGCTGCACCCGCTCCTCCCCCAGAGCCTCAGTGTCCCGGGTGGGGTCGCCTCCTGCCAGACCCCCCGCCAGGCTGCCCTGCGCCCCCCCTGGAAGGGCTGCTCGTGGGGGGCGGTGGGGGGGGTGGAGCAGGGCTGCAGTACGCCGCCTCCTGCACCCCCGCCCAGCGCTCACCCGGACGCCGGACAGGCCTCTCTCACCAGCCCCGCTGCCCCTGCCTCTCCAGGAGGGATGAGCGGCAGAGGACGCTGGGGCCCTCGGGGCAGAGGGGCCTCAGAGCAGCCTCTCCCTGCCTCCCTCAGATGGCCGGCCCCAGCCGGTAATCCAGGCCAGTCCCACCTCTCACCTGCCGCCGCACTGCCGAGAGCCCTCGGTCCCTCCGCGATGGTGCCCTTGCCCGAGGACCCAGGCCCCGATCTGGAGAGCAGACGGCCTTTCCTGAGCACGAACATTCTGCCTGTGGGTGAGTGAGGCTTCCGGGTAGACGGCGATGCCGTTCTGGGCTCAGTTCCCCAGCGGGCGTGACGTCCTGGTCCCACCTGGGGTACAGGGGGCCCCGCCTGCTCCTCCAGGACTGGGGGGCTGCTGCGGCCTGCCAGGAGTGGGACGTCTCCTGGCACAAGGGAAGAGGCACAAGCAGACTTATTGGGAAGGCAGCTTGGGGGCTGCCAGCTCCCCCTGCGGCTCCGCCCGGCCTGGTCAGACCCGTGCGAGCCCTGTGCTGGCTCGGGGGCCTCCAGGCTTCGGTGTCCTGTGGCCTGTTGGCCGGGACACTTGTGAACTCTGGAAGTGGGTTGTGTGGGTCGAGGATCCCGCTCTCTCTCTCTCTCTCTCTCTCTGTGTCAACTTTAAAAGCCATGGGACTATAGTATCCAGACTGGAAAGCGCACAGACCTCGGGGGCGCAGCTGGGTGAGGTCACACGCTCCGCCCTCCAGACTGGGGAGGGGGACGTCCCGCCTGCCCTGGGGCTGCGCCCCTGCCCCCAGCAACCCCCGGCTCACCGTGCTTCTCACGTCCAACACCCAACATTTGTTTGCTGCATCTCGACTCCCAACTTTTGGAATCACACAGGTGCGCGGGTGGACCTGGCCAGGTGCGAGAGCCCCTGCCTGAGGGGAGGGTGGGTGCCTGGCGGTGCCCTGGTCCTCCCCGGGCAGCCCAGGCTCCACGTCCAGCCAGACAGACCATGCCCACACCGCGTGGCAGACTTACATACCAGGCTGGGCCTGGGCCTGCGGGAGGTGGGGGGCTTATCCCCTCCCCGCTCAGGGCACCTGGCTGCTTTCTGCCCTGAGAATCTAGCGTGTTGGGCTGAGTTGGAGTTGAGGCCGCCGCAGTGTGTGCCTATACCCCCTACTGGCCCTGGGTAGACTGAGCTGAAAAGCAGGGCCCCGAGCCCAGGCAGGGGCTGTGCGCCTCAGAGGGCTGGAGAAAGGGCTGAGGGGCCCACCTGTGCCTTGGGCTCCTCCTGTGGTCCGTGGGGCCCCAGCGTGGCCCAGGGCTGGCCAGTGCATCCAGCACCGTCCCAACAGAGGGGGGCTGGCCGCTCTCTGTAAAATGACTCCTGGGTTGCCTTTGAAATTTATCAAGCTATGGACCAACTGCCTGGGGACGGCTGGTCTTGAAATTTATCAAGCTAAGGACCAGGCTGCCTGGGGACGGTTGGTCTCCTTGCAGTCCGGGCTCCTCAGGAGCTGCAGGACGAGGGGGGAGCTCGGCGCACCTGGGAGAGGGGATGGGCTGAGCCGGGGGGGGCAGCCCAACACATTGGTGGGTGCAGGCCTGTCTCTGGCATCTCGGCAGTGTTTCCTTCTCAGGTGTGTGGTTGGGCCGGGTGCCTGGGGACGGTCAGAAGGGCTCTGGGATCTCGTCCACCTGGAGTGGGAGACCCCAGGGGGTGCGAATTTCTGGCTGGTTTGCTGGGCCCTCTGCTGAGCGGCAGGTCCACCTCTGGCTGGGGGGCGGGGCGGGCAGGGGGTTCCTCGTGGCCCCTCCTTGGCGGACACAGCTGCTCGTGGGACCCTGACTCAGCTCTCCTGGGACGGTCCCGGGTGAGGGTCTGCGTGGCGCCCAGCCAGCACCAGGCTTGTGGGCGTGATGACAGGTCTGCACCTCAGTGGGGTGTGCGTGTGCATATGTGCGTGTGCATGTGTGTCTGTGTGTGTGTGCGCACGTGCTCACGCACAGGAGGCCTGCTCTTCCTGGGCGGCCGAGGCCCAAGGAATGCGCGGTGATGGCGAGAGCGTGTGCGCGCCTGTGGGCATTCGTGCTCCCTGCCCCCGTGGGCCCCAGCCGGCCGGGACTTGTTCCCCCCACATTCCCCAGATGCGCCGGGACAGGACAGGTCTCTTCCGCCTGAGGGGGCGTGTCTGCTCAGAGGCGCACAGTCCCCTGCCTGGGCTCCGGGCCCTGCTTTTCGGCTCAGTCTGGAATGGACGCCAGAGGAAGGGGTAGTTGGAACGGGGGAGCGGAGGGGAGGGGAGGCTACCAGGCCGCTCCTCCGGGGGGCGGGACGGACGGAGCCTGTAGTTCTGGGCGTGCGGAGGGGCTATGATGTCGAGGAGAGGGGGCTCCACCCTCAAACTACCGACCCCTCCCCTGCTCCCCTCCCCCTCCCCGAGCTCCCTGTCCCCCCCATGCCCGGCTTGCTGATGCTGACGTCAGGCTAGGTCCTCCTCTGGGTGCGGGGCGGAGGGCAGGGCTGGGGGGGATGCCTGATCTGGCCCTGGAGGTCCTTCCAGAAGGCTCCTGAGGCAGCCCCTGTGAGCAAGGGAGGCTTCCCAGCCACGAGGGCGGGGGAGGCCCTTGGGCCGGTGTGTGCTGGAGGCTGCCTGGGGACGGTTGGTCTCCTTGCAGTCAGGAGGCACCTCCTTGCGTTGGACTGAAGCACGTCCGGGCTCCTCTGCGCCGCAGTGCCTGCCCTGGCTGAAGCCAGCTCTGTCCCCAAGCGGCAGACAGGCGGGGGGCGGGGGGCCGCGGGTCAGAGCGGTGCCCGAGAGGCGTGGGCCCGGGGGCCGCTCTGGAGCCCTGGCTACTTGGGCTCTGGGGCCGGGTGCAGGTGGCGCCAGTGACGTTACTCGGGGCCACTTGCGTCCACGGTGCCCACGATGGGGGCAAGCCCTGCTCCAGCCCAGGCAGTGAGTGTGGCTGGTGTTCCCGTGGCGCTGTGGCTCTCGTCTCGGCCTTGGGCCCTTGGCGCAGAGCAGAGCCCGTGCACTCCGGAGAGGAGCCTGGTGGGTGGACAGTGTGGGGACCAGGCCCACGGCTGGGGCAGTGGGACGGCCACACCCCCACTGCGCTGTCTTCTCACCCTGTTCTCCTGCGTCCCTGGTAACGGGGTTCATTTAGAGCTACTTAATCTCATTCAACAGGCCGAAGGATGGGAGAATGCAAATGAGCTGCCCAGAGGCTATGGATCTGGGGGTGACGTGGGAGGCACGCGGGGCCTGGGTCTGGCCCCTCACCACACTGGGTCTTACAGCGCTGGGGCGCTGGACCGTGTGTCTGAGTCTGAGTCCTTATTGGCCTGGGGCTGGAGGGGCTGGGCGGCTGTAGCCTCTGGGCCATGAGGCTAGGGGAGGGGACTCGCGTAAGTCCACACGGCAGGGGTGCAAGCTCTGGGGGCTTCACAGTGTGTTCGGATCCGCTGCTGTCCCTGGGACTTCGCGCCGGCTCTATGTTGGCCTCGCCTGTATTTCTTTCTTCCTGGCTGTGGAAGCAGGACTTGCTCCGAGGAGATGCTTTGGAAAGTACAGAATACACGACCTTCCTTGAGCCCTTGTGTGCGTGGGTTTCTAACTGCTCCAGGTTACCAGCTGCGTCTCTCTGTCCCCCCCAACCAACCCCTCCCGACAAGCCCGGCCCTGGGGGCTTAGACCCGCTCGGCTCCCTTCTAACCTTGGCGTCTTCTTCTGGAGCCTGCTTTTTAATGGCCTCCTCACTCTGGTGGGCGCGGCCCCTCGGGCATTGCCGAGCATCCAGGAACCTCATGAGCGCTGGCTGTTATGAATAATGTGGCGGAGAAGACGCGTGCTCGCGTCTTGGTCTGTGCCTCTGGCTGTCTCCTTGGAAGCACGGCGGCCTTGGCATTGGATGTTCACCAAGCTCTTTGAAGCTCCCGCCTTCAGCTTCCTGGGCAGCCTCGGTGTCTGGTGCACTCGAGCCGGCCTCCCCCGCTGCTTTTCCAGAATTAGCCCCACCTGCTGAGGGGTCAGAGGCCTTTCCGGAAGAGGCAGGACTCACCTTCAGGGTGATCTGCGCCTGGGAAAAGCGATCACGGCTTCCTGGACAATAGTGGCTTTGGGCTCCTTCATTCTCTGGACACCCCTGGGGGCCTCTGGGCAGGGACGCGCTCCCCTTGCGCAGAGGGTCCTAATCCTCACGAATACAGAATGCAGCCTGGTTCAGAAAAGCAAAACCAAACCCTGCCTCTGAGTAGATAAAGTACAAGTTAGTAAGTCCAAGTACTATGAGTGCATCTGCTTCCCTCGGGTGCTCTCTCGTGGCCTATTAACTCTCAGTTTATGCACAGTTCTAACAGGCAGCCCAAAGGGTCAGCTGGCCAATTTGACTCTCCAGTCTTGGAGAGTGTGGCGAGGGTCTTTCTTCCAGGAGACACCCCACCCAAGCAAGCAGAGAGGCACTTGACTGCGGGGTTTCCTAGCCAAGGGGACGGGGGACAGAACCTTTCTGGTCCTGGCCCCTCTCTGGGATCCAGCGGGCCCCTCTCCCTGGTGCCACATGCACTGATATTCCTTGTCATCATGAATCCTGGGCAGGTTGCGCGGATGAAGCCATGAGTTGTTTTTGTCCTCGGGCATCTACCCTGGGCCTGGGCGCACAGGGATGCCCGAGGCTCCACACGCAGGGGTGGCATGGGGGGTTCCCCCATGCCCAGAGCTTGCTGCACAGGGGAGATTTCTTCTGAGAAGTGCGGGGCTTGCAGCTCCTAACTATCCGGCATGCGTTGGAACTGGGCTGGGCCCTGGGACAGAGACCTGGCTTTGATGGCAGACGGGCAGGAGGGCCCCAGACCATCCTGCCAGTCTGCAGGGGAGCAGGCAGCCCAGGGCAGTCTGGGAAAGGGGGACGGACCGCTGGGCTCCACATCAGGGTGTAGGGAAGGGGCTGCTGCAGTTAGAAGCAGGGGATGGAGCTGGGGGCTGGTCCTCAGGATGGCTGGGGCCAGTGGACAGGCTAAAGCTGCAGCTGGGGGCCTGGGTGCTGCTTCCTGCAGGAGGAAACCTGGTCCTGGGCCAGGGGAGCAGGGGGCCCAATGCACTGGACCTGGGACTCCTCTGAGCTGACCAGTGCTGGGGGCTGGCCCTCCAACCGCCCTACCCAGCCAGCCTGGCCAGAGGAAGCCAGCCGGGCCAGCAGCAAGCTTATCAGAAGCTGCTTTGGGTTTGTAAGGTGAGGGATGTTAGGGGTGGCGGTGGAGGGGGGGCTCTCTGCAGGGACTGGGGAAGGGGCCCAGGCCCCGACAGGGGTCCCCGGGTGGCAGAACCTCCTGGCGCGTGGAGCCTGGGCAGGGCAGCGCTGGGAACAGCCGCTCACCGATGGGGCTTGTGTGGGAGGTGACCCTGCACTGGCGCTGCTGTGATTGACAGGGGAGCCTGGGTTTCTGGAGTCTTTGGGGGTCAGACCCGCTGCTACAGGAGGCCCAGCCCGGGCCTGGTGTGGCCCAACCTTGGGGGCTCGTGCCATGCCCGGCGTGGGGCACTGGGAGTCTCCTTCTTTGGCCTGGAGAAAGCGAGGGCCCCTCTCCGCCATCTCGCCTGGGGGCAGCAGCTCCCTGAGCTGAGCCACGCCGCCGTCTCCTGCAGGTCCTGTCGCTCGGGAGAGCTGGGGGTGGGGTGGCCGTGCAGGCTGGGCTGGCTGGCTATTCCCAGTGCCCTGCTGCCCTGTCCCTGCGGACTGGGCCCCGGGGAACACAGGGCTGCCCAGGGCACGGCCTCTCCTGAGTCTGGCTGGATGAGGAGGGGTTGGGGCCAGGAAGGACACCCCTTGGGTGGGGAGTGGGCGAGGGGGGCATGAAGTCCTGCTCGGCCCCTCCCAGGGTTCTGCGCCAGGACTCACCCCGGAGCCCAGAGCCCAGAGCCTCTGCCCTCCCGCTGGGCTGGGCAGCCCTGTGGACTGGGGACAGCTAGCCCTCAGCGTGTGCCAGCACAGGGTGCTGGACCCGAGCAGGCCCTGCATGAGGGGCTTCGGGTTCTGCTTTCTTTCAAGCCAGACACGAGGGGTGCACTTGGGCAGCAGCCGGGCATCACTTGGTCCAGCTCGGGCCCCCTCCTCTCTGAGCATGGTTGCCCGCCCCAGAGACTTGAGGTCCACCAGGGGTCACCCCGCTCGCGGTGCCGGGGCCCCACTCCTGGCCGGGTGCACCTTGGACCTCCCAAGGCCAGCTGGACGGCTCTGCCTGAATCTCAAACTCGTCAGCATGAGAACTGGACGTCAGAGCCTCCCCAGCTTCCCAGTCTGAGCGGACGGCACTCACCCCTGGAGCCCAAGTCCTGCCCCTCAGTGTCTCAGGTCCCCGCGCTTTCCTCCACCTCTGCGGCCCTGCCTGTCTGAGCCACCTGGGTGTCCCGGCCCCGCTGAGGAAGGCCTGCAGCCAGACCCCGCATCTCCCCCTCTCCTCTCCCCGCCCCCCAGCCCTCTGTCTTAATGATCTTCTGGACCTGACCCGAGAACAGCCCCTCACTTTTGTCTCTAAGGCCCGCTGTGATCTGGCCCCTGCATCCCTTTCCCGCCTCGCCGCCCCCCAGCCCTCTGCTCAGCCCCTCCCATCCGAGGACCCCTCCTGCTGTGCCAGGAAGCCACCTAATGTCAGCTGTGCCAGTTAAACTGGCGAGCTGGTCGTCTCCTGCTGGTCAGTGGGCAGAGGCCTCCGGGGTAGGGGTCTTGGGATGGGGGCCCACTGAATTCCTAGCCACCCAGCCGGGCACCCTGGGGACTCACAGAGAGTGTTTGTCAGTGGTTGCAGGAATGAAAGAACAAAAAGGTGAATGAATGAATGAATGAATGAACAGAGCCATCACCCAGCAGACGGGCTGGCTGCTGCGTGAGAGCCATAGTTGGTTTATAACAGTGGTGGGTGCAGTAGGCCAGGGGTTTGGGCGTGGGGTGAGAAGAGGGGGCAGGGCCCAGCATCCCCTGGTCCAGAGATGCCCTGGGGTGGCCCTGGGGGGGTCTCTCTGCCAGGGCTACCCCCCTGTGCTCTGGCCACCCCCTCTCTCTTGCTCCCTCCCACTCTCCAAGGCACACTCCCCTCCCCCACCCACATCCCTCCCTGTCACCCAGGTCCTTCCCTGCTCCCCCCAAGGCCAGTGGCCCCCAGCTAGGGGAGAAGGCAGTGGCGGGCACTGAGTGTTGGGGTGGCCGCAGGGAGGATGGGGAGGGAGCTGTGCTTCTCCTTCCTGTCCTGCCCCCACCCAGGGCCAGGAGAGGGCCCCTCCAGCCACCCTGGCTTGGGCAGGTCAAGGACTCTGCCCTCCTCCCCGCCCCCCACTGCAGCCCTGGGCCCCTCCTCCCTGGCCTGCTGGCCTCCACATCCACGTTGGCTTGGCCCTGAGCTGCGGCTGTCGACTCTTTTCTCCCCAGCTGGCCTTGGCTCTTGCGCTGGGAGCAGCCCTCCACACTCCCACCCACCTGCCACCAGCCTCCCACCCTCCCCATCCACAGGCACCTCCCCTGCAGGTCCCAGGACGTGAGAGCCCCCGGGGGGTTGCTCACATGGTCTACCACTTGCACTCAGTTGTGGCTGCACTGCCTGACCCAGGGGTCCAGGCTGGCCTAGAGCCGAGGCTCTGGCCCTGTGGATGGCCGTATTAGACATGGCCTTGACCAGGCCCCCTCAGTCCTGACCCAGCTCAGGGGCCCCGTCCTCGTCCTGCCAGACCCAGATGGAAACGCCCACCCCTGCCAGTGAAAGAGGTCCTTTGCGGGCAGGATACCTGGTCTCGGGGGGCCTGGGGCAGGTGCCTTCCTCTCTCTGCACCTCAGCTTCCCCCTCAAAGGAAAAGTGGGGTCAGGAATCAATGATTCCTAAGGGCTGGCAGTGCCCACAAAGACCTCTGGCCCATCAGACATGCCCCCCAGTCGGCACCACCTTGGTGCAGCAAAGTGCCCTGGGGGCTTGGGGCAGGTGGGCCAGCCCTCCTCCTGTGCCCATGGAGATGCCTGGCGACCACCCAGGCTGACACTGGCCTGGCCAGGGCTGCCCCGGGCTCCGTGTGTAGGAAGCAGGAGACGGGAGAGCTGGATCTGATCCTGCAGGTTGTCTTGAGTTCTGATTGAGAACTAGACGTCTTAAGACCAGCTGCTGGTGAAAACTGAAACACACTTTCTAAATTTAGCAGGTGAGAATTGCACATTCACCCCATTAAGCTTATCGATCTGGCAAGCGTGCCCTTGTTCTGCCCATAGCACTTGCTGTGCCTCTGGCTGCCTGTGTGTGTGTCTCTGGGCCCTGTGTGCTCGCTGGTGACCTCCAGCTGCAGAAAGGTTTCTGAGCCGGGCTCTCGCTGGGGCCACCTGTTACACCCAGAGCCGGGCAACGCTGCCCACGGGGATGGTCTCTGGGTACACGGGGCAGCAGGTCAATCTGGCAAGCAGACATGCCCGAGGCTAGCTGCCAGGCTAGCTGGTGTGTTTGGGGATCATCTTGCTGGAGACAGACGCGAAACAAGGGCAAGGCCCCTGTGACATCTCAAGGGAAGTTCTGTGACGCAGTCTCAGAGGGGGCGTGCTCGCGTGGAATGAGGGAACCAGGGAAGGCTTCCTGGAGGAGGGGCCTCACTCCAGGCCTTGGGAGCCAAGTGGGAGGGGCGGAGGCCAGTGGGTGGGGCCCCCTGGGTACCAGGCCGAGGGAGCTGTGTCGAGTGACAGGAGAGCAGAGTCCCTGAGGGTTTCGAACCGGAGTAGCACTCTCACGCCTGTGTAGAAGCAGCACGGGTAGGGTGCCTCAGAGGGAGGCCCAGAGGCCAGAGGGGGTGAAGGGGAGGCCCGGATAGCAGCCCGTCTGGGAGACACAGGTGAGGAAGGGTGGCCGGGGTGGCTCTCAGCGGGGGCGATGCTGGGCGGGGCGGGGGGCAGGCTGTCTGCCCTGGCTGCTGAAGCTGCCCCCGGATGACCTGGTGGGCGTGGTAGGCACGTCCACACACCACACACCGCGCGCAGCCTCCTTGTGTGGAGGCCCTGAGCCCCGCCTGCCCAGAGGTCCTGTGGCCTCCTTCCGGGATTCTTGGAGTCTCTGGCGCAGAATGGAGGTTTCTTTCGAGGTTTCTGATTTGCATTTCAGTTTTGATTTCGTGCAGGAGCAAGCCCGGGTTCCCCGTCTCGTCGTTGCCCTTGGTTTCCGCGTCTCTGTCTCTGGGTGTGTGTCTGTGTGTCTCTTTGTCCCTGGCTCTCAGCCGTGTCCCCTGGGCACAGAGGGCACATCCCTGTGGGCTGCTGGAATCTCCCTGTGCCCAGGACCGGCAACTCTGTCCCCGTGAGAGGAGCCACCCCCTCCCCCCAACAGGGCCCCATGCTGCCTGAGAAAGGTGTGCAGGTAGGAGGTGCTGCCCATTCGGGGTACCCAGGAATTTTCCCCACCTGCCCGCACCCAGCCCAGCTGTCACTCAGGAAAGCCTTGGAGGGCTGGGGATGGGCAGAGGGCAGAAGGAAGCCCTCAGCCCTGCTCGCCAGGCCCCTGCTGTGAGCACCCACTGGTGTGAATGTCGTGGGGCCTCCCGGTGGGAGTCCCTTCCTGGCCGGGCTTGGCTCCCGAGGACCTGCGGGGGCTCCTTCACTCTTACCCTGCCTTTGCGCTCGCCCCACTGAGCCCCCTGCACGTTTCTGGGCGTCTCCATACTCCACCTTCTCAGCCATCTCCGGTCCTGGGCACTGTCCAGGTGGGGCTGGGGAGGAGGGAGAGGAGTGGGCGGCCCTGGCCCGGCCTGGGCATCAGGCCCTGACCTGGGGGGTGGGCAGAGAAGCTGCTGGAGATGGTATTCCAGGACAGGAAGCAGCCCGGAGCCGCCGTGGTGGTCCTGAAGGTGGAGGGATGCCCTAATTGCTGCCTCTGCAGCTCTGGATGCGTTACTCTGACAGCCCCTCACGGAAGTGTTGATGGGGTCTTTGCCTCCAGTTCACAGCCCGGTGGGAGTGCCTGATGTCTCCCTGAGTGGGGGCTGCCAGAGCCAGGTCAGCCTCAGCCAAACGAAACATCCCCAAACACACACCTGGGCAGTTCCCAATGCAGGTGTGCAGGGCTGCGCTGGGAGTTGGGGCCCAGCCCTTGTCCAGTGTAGCTGGAAAGCAGGAAGCCTCGGGAATTCAGCTGGTCCTGGCAGATGCCAAGATGCTGTCTCTCGTGCTTCAGCTTTGGCCCTGAGAGGGCTCTCAGGTCCACCCTGGGGTCTGTGGCACAGCCAAGGAATCTGCCTTGTGGCTTGGGGAAAGTCAGGAACCTCTCTGGGCTGCAGCAATCTGGAAAGAACCTTAGAAACTAGCAGGTCTTATACCTGGGGAAACTGAGGCCCAGAGAGGGGAGGGGTTTAGCTGAGGCTACTTGTGGGTCCGCGGGGAGCTGGGACACGAGCTTGCATCTCGTCTCCTGTTGTCACTAGACCAGGCCCAGCGGGTGGGATCTCGGCCTCTCTGGACACGGGTGCTTGGCCGGACCTGTTCTCCTGACCTGCCTCTCCTGCCCCTCCTCCACTGCAGCAGAAGGGGAAGAAAGGCAGGCTGTGGGGGCTCCCAGAAGCCTGAGCTGGCCAGGAGGTCCCACGAACGAGGGTCCCCAGGGTCCAGACCCCGGCTCTGTCGCTGCTTGGAGGACCCTCCAGGACCTGGAGCAGTGAGAGGGCGAGTGTGCTGGGGCTGGCGCTGCCGTCGGGCAGGGGGCCTGTTTGGGGAGGCAGGGGGCCCTTTGGGGAGACAAGGGGGTGGGCAGCTCCCACTACTGCTTCTGGTCTCCACGCTCTCTCCAGACTCGGGGGTCACAAGTTTCCAAGACAGCAGCGCTAAGCGCCCCTCCCCCAGCCCAGGGTCGTCTGCCCCCTGGTGTGAGCTGAGCGGTACCTGGTGTCCCGAAGAGGAGCCGCTCCGGGGCTGCGCTGCCACCCCTCCCCCGCAGCTGCAGACACTGGTGCAGGTTTCTGCACGTGCCACCTTACGTCTTGGGGGAGGGGTGGCCCAGGCCCCTCGCTTCAAGCACCAGGGTGGCGGTGGGTTGGGAACGTGGCGGGCAGTGCCTGGCAAACACCCGTCTCACGGAGCTGAGCCGCTCTCTGTGCAAGTGCCCAGCCTCTGGAGGGCGAAGCGGTTCTCGGCCCCGCCCCCTTCCCAGTCCCGCGGCCTGGGCCAACCGGAGAGGGGATTGGAGGGGGAAGTGGGGGGTGCGGGGAGGCTGCGGGCGCATCTCTGCGGGGCAAATACTTTGGCCGCGGGCGCGGGGCGGGCCGGCAGGCACCAGTGTGCGCCCGGGCTCCCGCGCTCTGCGCCTGGGCTCCGCGTCCCACGCCCGCGGATCTGCGCCGGCCGCGAGCCCGCGCCCCCGGCCCCCTCCCCGCGCGGGGCGGGCAGGGGGTGTGGTGCGGGCGGCACGAGTGACAGCGCTCTCCGCGCGCGGCGCCTCCACGGGGCGTAGTGTCAGCGCGCCGAGCCCGCCGCGCGCACAGCCCGCCGCGGGCTTCCGAGCCGGTGGGGCGATGCCGCCCGAGCCCGAGCCCCGACCCCAGCCCGAGCCCGGGGCCGGCCGCTGACGGCGCCCCTACCCCGGCCGCCCCCACCCCCGCCCCCGGCCCCGCCGCCGCCGCCGCCGCCGCCGCCGCCCCCGCCACCGCCGCCGCCGCGGAGACAATGGACGCGGGAGCCGCCCCGCGGAAGCACAGTAGGTGCCGCGCCGCTCCTGTTGCTGCGCCTGGGACTCGGTGGACGCGCGGGGGCGCCGCTGCCCTGGGCGGCGGGCCCGGCCGGCGCGGGGAGGGGGCGCGCGCTGCTCCCCTCGTGCCGGCCGCCACGGCCGCCTGGTGGGCCGAAATGCTTCTGAGGTCCAGACCCCGGAGGGGGGGCCCCCCGATGTTGGAGGGGTCCGGCCGGGGTGTGGGTGTCGGATGGCGCGGGGCAGGTGAGGGGTCCGGGCTCTTTCGGAGGCCTCCGGGGCGGGCTGAGGGATCTGGGGGCCGCCCCCTGCGAACTTTCCTGCCCTGGTTGAGGACGGATGTCTCACCGGGGCCCCTGAGCTGAGGCTGAGCCCTGCTGAGCCCAGGCCAGGGCACCCCGCCCCCTCACTGGTTGTAGGTGGTGCACTGCCATTTGGGTCTGCGGCGAGGTTCTGGGGGGAAACTGCGCAGAGAGGGGCCTGGCACATCTCCCTGGGCTGCAGGTGCCACTTCTGGCCTTGGGCCAGCCTCTCCCAACACTGGCAGGCGTGCGTGCGTGCGGGCGGGCACTGCCGGTTCAGGCGGGACCCAGCCAGGCTCCGGGACAGCTCTGTCCAGGTTGTCTGCAGGTGCTGGTGGGGTGGGGGAAGCAGGCCCTCCTGGGGCTCTGTGCCTGCGAGCGGAGCTGTGGGGCAGGCGTCCTTTAGGGGACGTGGACACTTCCGGAACTGGCAGAGGGAAGATGCCAAGGAAGCAGGAGACCTCCCCAGCCCCCATCCTGCCTGGCGACCGTTGAGGTGGACAGAGTGACCACGGATGCCGTGCTGAAGCTGGCCTTTCCCCCTTGGCCTTCTCCACCCCGCACCCATGAAAATGTATCAGTCTGTGTCCTCTCTGTCCCTCTCTGCCTGACCTCTGAGAGGTGACGCTCGGCTCCCCTGGCACCTGGTGCTCAAATGCTTCTGTCATGGGGACCCCATTTGTGATGAGCCCACAGCCCCGTCAAAGAGCGGCAGCCCCAGAGGGGAGTTCTGGCAGGTCAGATGTCGTCATCTCCTCTCGTGGGTGGTGGGGACAGGAGTCAGCCTGCCTGTATCCCCCAGGACCCTGGGATAATGGGAGAAATTGGCTCTAAAGACCCCCAGCAGCCCCCCGACCCTGTCATATTTCCTCTGTACTTAACCCATAGCCACATCCTCTGTGTGGCCCTGTGGGGAGGGTCTGGGGGTTCCAGAAGGGGTGGGGAGGCAGGTGGAGCGTGTGCCGTTGGCCGTGTCTGCAGGGTCCCCACGGCCCCCTTTCCGGAGGCCCGACTGCTCGGTGGCCCCGCCTGGCCTGCGCCTGACCAGAGGCCGCGGCCCTGTGCCCGCGGTGTGAGAGGGCTGAGCCTTTGTCAGGCCAGGCAGTGTGTGCCGTGCCTGGGGCTTCCCAGAATAGGGTGGGGGGTCCAGTGGCCTTGATGTCTTGGACGTGGCGCATCCAGGGTGCGCGGTGAGCCCGAGGCTGGGCCTGGGTGTCCAGGGGTCACGCCTGACACCCAGCCACGGATGCTGCTTTTGAGGGGCAGCCGGGGGCACTGGGGGGCTGTCCCGCAGGCTGGCAGTGGCCCCCCTCCGTGGGTGACCAGCCAGGGGCCCCCGCAGCCGGTGCTTGGGCCAGGTCCGTGGGGTCCCGTAGGTGCCAGAGGGACCTGTGGCTGGAGAGACCCCTGCAGACCCTCTTGGGGGTTCCCCGAGGCCCTCGCCCTGTGTAGCTGAGAGCTCAGCTTACATAATCCCCCCGCCTGGCACACGGGCTGCCGTAAGCAGCAGCAGCCAGGTTTGACAATACGAGTTGTAATTGGATTTTAATTTTTAATGTCTGCAGTAGATGGAGAGATATGGACCAATTTGTATATACTCTGTTACCCTGCGCCTAATAGGCCTACTTCATTAGCTGCTAACTATCGTGCCCGCCCTGCTCCCCGCTCCCCGCTCCCCGGAAGGGAGTCTGGTTTGGAGACCCACGGGTTGCCTGCCACCTGCTCCACTGCTGTCACTGCTGGGCCAGCCGTCCCCTCCCCTGTCCCGCGCCCATGTCCACTGTAGCCCCCAGGCCCTGTGTGCTGGGGGTCACTGGGAAGGGACAGCCATCGGGGCCACTGAAAATGCAGCTTCCTTGTGGGCTAGCTGGGGCTTTTGACCCCAAGGGCCACAGGGCACAGATGGGTCTTCTGGGGTTCCGCCTGCCACTCCCAACAGCCAGGCCGGTCCCTGGGAGCCAGGGGTGGGGGCAGGAGTCCGGACTCTGCGGTCTGGTCTCCCAGGTGCTGGGGGTGGGTGTGCCCCGAGGTGCCCCCGGGGCCTCCAGACAGACCCAGGCCCCAGGTCCCAGGCAGAAGTAGGACCTACCTGCCCGGCCCCATCGCCCACCATAGCTTGAGGGGTCCCAGGAGGCTGGACGGCCTTCTCCCCTGCACTGCCCTCCCCCCGGATTATTCTTAGGTCTGTTGTGTAACAGGCCCGCATCCACGGCTCGGGTAGGAAGGGCTCCTGGGAGACGTCTCCGGTGCAGCCGCCCGCCAGCCGAGAGCAGAGCTTTTGTCCCTTCTGCTGCCCGGCACAAAGGGACAAAGGAGGCTGCCTGGCCGCCCAGCCCAGCCCAGGCTGTGGAGAGAGACCCAGGGCTGGTGGGCGCTCGCTCCCTGGGGCTGATCTGGCTTGGGTCTCCTCCAGCCTCCGGCCCCTGCAGCCGTCTGTGTGTGTGTGTGTGTGTGTGTGTGTGTGTGTGTGTGTGTGTGTCCCTCTGGGGCAGAGTGGCCTGGGGGGGGCCCCACCCCGCTCCTGTTCTGCGGGGGCCCCACCCCGCTCCTGTTCTGCCCCCCCCAACCCCGGCTCTTCTTCCTGCCTTCATCCCCGCTCTCTGCTCCCAGCAGCCTCTGGGGCATTGATCTCAGGGTCTCCAGCCCCACGGATCGGAGCAGACGCTTCACACCTGTTTTCACAGCTCCTGCTCCGCTTCAGACGGGGTGGGCCAGGGGCTCCAGGAGGCTCAGGCTCAATGGCAAACAAGCTGGGCCTGGGGAGGCCCAGGGTCGGGCCGTCCACTCACAGCCCAGAACATGTGTGGGGGGAAGGCTCCGAAATGTTCACCTCGCCTGCATCCCCTGGGGTCAGCGGCCACTTCATTGCCTCCTTCCCCGTGGGGCCCTCGGAGACGTGCAGACCCCGGCCCTCGTGCACACACGCTCACTCTCAGGCCCCCTGGGGAAGGGGGTGAGTGGCCGGCACGTTGGGGTTCCTACTTTCCACCTGTACTCAGAGGGGGGCCCGTCCCACTGGCTAATGGGACCCAGCAGCTGGGTTGGTGTGGGGAGCAGGGAGAGACATGGGCCGGCACTACAGGTGTGATGCAGGGATCCGGGGACCAAATGCGGGTCCAGGGGCGGGGGGGCTTTACCTGGGGCTTCACTTATGACTGAACCCCCGACCCCAGGAGCCAGGAGGGCAGGGAGGTGGGGGGCAGGGTGCAGTCTCTGAAATGTCCCTGCCCTGTCCCGCAGGGAGGGAGAGTCCAGGGGGCCTCTGGCCTGAGCGAGGAGCTCGGTTCCCCCGCCTCGCCTCCCCTGGTCCCCTCACTGCTGTGGGACCTTGGGTCTGTCACCGAGGTGCCTGCCCTCCCTGCCCTCCTCCAGAGGGTTATGACCAAAGGCTTCTTTAATGGAGCTCCCTGCCAGCATGGGGCGGCTCCTGGGCCTGAGGCCTCTGTGGTCCTCGTCCTGGTGGCCTCCTGGGCAGCCAGACCTGAGCAGAGACACCCACCTCATCAGGAAGGCATCCTGCTTCCTGAACTCACGTGCCCTGCGGCCAGCTCGAGAGGGCGGCATGAGTGTCCGGGGGCTTCCGGAACAAATGACCACAAACTAGAGGGCTTAAAACTACAGACATTTATTCTCTCACGTCTGGAGGCTGGAAGTCTGAGGTCAAGGTGTCGGCAGGACTGCGCTCTCTCTGAAACCTGCAGGGGAGGGTCCTTCCTGCCTCATCCAGCTCCTGGCGGCCCCAGGCTTCCTTGGCTGCAGCCTCTGTCTCTGTCTTCACATGGGCTGGTCCCCCGTGTGTCCTGTCCCCCCTCTTCTTATGAGGACACTTGTCATTGGATTTAGAGCTCCCTTGAGTAATCCAGGATGGCCTCATCTCAAGATCCTTAACCTGATTACATCTACAAAGACCTTTTTCCAAATAAGTTCTGGGATGTAGCCGCACCTTTTGGGGGCCACCATTCAGCCCACTACAATGGCTGTGTTGTCTGCCCGCTGCACCCACTGGTGGACACCTGTGAGCCAGAGGCAGGGCCCGTATCTCACCCCTCTGGGCCCCATGGGCTGAGGATGGGCTGGCATGGAATTCCCTGACAGCACGAGCAGAGCTGCCCAGGGTGGAGCCCTGCCCGCTGCTTCCTGGGTTCCCACCACCGCAGCCTCTCCTTGGGCTGGACACTGGCTCCAGAGGCACCTGGGGGGAGGAGGGAAGGGGGCCCTGGAGGTCCTGGCCTCCTGGGGGATGTGGCGGCCAGGTGGGTCCTGGGCAGGGGCCTCACCCTCTCAGTGAATGGCTGCTCCCAGATCCCGCAGGCCCTCTGCTCACAGCGCCCCTGCTGGGGACGGCAGGCAGCGTCCCCCAAATGCCCCCTCATCAAAACCTGACCTCTGTGGCCGGCGGTCTGGGGGCTCCAGTGCGTCTCTGGGCCAGGAGCAGCCCGCCAGCTCCAGCGCGTCGTTGGCTGCTCTGACCAGGCCCTCCTGGCCCCAGCACGGCTCTGAACAGCCCCAGAATGGTATGTAGCGGGCTTTAGGCATTACCTGGGAGCGTGGAAAAACATATTTGAGAGAGGTGGGGGCTACTTTAGTAGAAATACGCGTTTTAAACAGGATGCCAGGTGAGGGGTGGGTGGAGACCAGGTCTGCAGGTGGCTCTGCGCTTCCTGGGAGCACCCTCTGCTCGGGGCTGGCCCTCCCAGGATGGGCGGGATGCGGGGTGGGAGGGCCCTGCCCCAGAGTGGGCAGAGGTGGCTTGGCTCCTGTTCTGCCACCGGCTCCCATGTGGCCTTGGGCGGGGGCTCAGCCTCAGTGTCTTCACCTGTGAAATGGGCGAATAGTAGCCTGCAGAGCAGTAAAGGAGAGGCTGTGTGTGGTGCTCTGCCCTCCGCCCCCGCCTGTGGGGACCACCGCCGCCCCCCGCCCCTCTCCCGTTCCCCGAGCTCCCCTCGGCCTGTTCCCCGCCATTCCGCAGAACTTGGCTCTTCCCGCTGCTTTTCCCTGGAGAACCGCCAGCGCTCAGCGTCCCCTGCTTCCGAGCGCTGAGTAGCGACTGCCGGCCCCGCGGGCCTTGGGGCGTGGGTGAGCGAGGCCGCTTCTCTGCACCCAGAGCTCAGCGGAGCTCAGCCTCCACCAGGGCCCCCAGGGGAGCCCACAGCACCCGCCCAGCGGCGGCCGGCACCCCGAGGCTGGTTGGAGGTGGTCATCCCCTCCCCGTGGCTGAGCTGCCAGGCGGCCGATACCGGGAGCCCCACCCACCAGGGCCTGATTCTCCCCACCTGCAGAATGATGGTGGGGGCCCTCCTGCACCTCCTACCTCCCGGAGACGTTCCGTGTCCTCGAGGATCGCTTCCTTCCTTGGTGGCCTTTCAGCGCAGGGTGTTGCTCTGGGCCAGTTACCAAATGGCCCACTTTTCCAAGAGCCTCCAATTGCCTCTCCGAGCAGCGAGGACGAGGGCCTCCGGGAGGCCCCCTGTAGCCTTCAGAAAACGGCCAAGGGGCAAATTCACGAGCCTGGTCCTGAGGCACGCCTCCCACCCACCCAGGCCTCCGGGCTGCTGCTTCCTGGGCTGTGGGTTCCTGGGCCAGATGCTGGTCTCCCCGAGCCTCAGTGTTCCCACCTGTCACAAGGGGTGCTGGTGATGGTGGGGTGAGCGAGTTAACCTGTAGCCAAGGTGAGGGACACGCCGGAAGGTGGTGATCGCTCCACCAGACCTGGAGCTGCTTTACTCGCCCTGAGGGGACGTGGGCTCCTGTTGCTCGGCCCCTGGAAGCAGGACCCAGGATGCCAGGCAGGGGGCAGCGGATGGGGCCCGGTGGTCCGGGAGGGAGGCCTCTGTTGGCCTCCACAGCGCCGAGGGGCCAAGGGGCCTCTCGATCCCCCAGGCCCCGCCACCTCTGGATGGGGCCCGGGAGGCGGCACTGCCCCGGCTCCTAACTGCGGGTCTGGAGCCTGGAGCTGTGTGTGCCCAGTGGTGCTGCCTCATCCCACACAGTTAACCTGGGGGAGCGTCGCCAAGGGTTGCAACCTGCAGCGACAGGCCAGGAACTGCCACCAAGAAAGTGGCTAATGAAGATGGATTCGGCCGCTGGGAAGCCCAGTGAGCTCCTGCCTCCCCGGCAGCCCCTCCCCCTGCCCGGTAGCCTCTCTCCAGCCGCGGGAACTGGCTCCTCGGGCCTCAGCTCACCCCCAGAGCTGCTCCCCCTACACCCCCCGTGAGAAGGGCCGTGGGCAGCCCTGCGGGTCTGTGGTGTGGGCGGCCACGGCCCCTCTCCCTGTGCAGGGGCTGCCCGGGGAGGGTCCCCTGCACTGGGGGGGAGCAGAGTGCCCCTGCGACCGTGGATCGGACGCCTCCCCGAGGGGCTGGGCCAGCATCGCGGGGCACAGGTGGGTGGCCCCACGGGGCGGTAGGCCTCCGCCTCCTGCGTCCATGGGCTCTGGGCCCCCAGCCCCGCCGCCCCCCGCCGTGCACCAGGGCTGCTGGGAGGTGATGATTCAGGCCCGAGCTATGGGGAGGCTCACCGTGCACAAGCGTCTGTTCACACAGAACACAGGTTCGGAGCCCCGGGACCTTTGTCACCCTCCACAAATGCCAGACCCGTGCCGTGGGGCTTGTGTTTCCAGCGGCCTATGGAGGGCGGGCTGAGCAGGGCCCCCCGGCAGCACGGGTACAGCACGGCGCCCCTGCCGGGAGGGGGCGCCCCTGGGGACTGGTGGGGGCCTGTGTCACTGTCTCCCCACGGGCACCATGTCCGCCCTGGTTTACAAAAGGAGAGGTGAGCCCAGGGGATGGCTGGGCCTGGGTGCTGGACCGGACCCTTCAGGGAGCAAACCGGGGCTTCCCGGAGCCGTGCCTGGGCCGGGATCCCCAGCTGCCCATGCGGCCCACCCTGCGCGCGGGAGATCAGCCTGGGGGGAGGATTTAATCTCAGCTCAGAGGCAGCAGCGCCGACCTACAGTGAGCCCCGGGGACAGGGCTGGCCAAGGTGGACCGTGGTACTGCCTCTGCCCTCCCCTCCTGCCCCCGCCCTCCCCTCGCTGCCCAGGAGAGCAGCAGGTGGGCCTGGGGAGGTGCCTAGATAATTCCCGGTGGGGGAAGCTTGGCCAGGGCTCCCCAACCAGAAGCAGGAACAGGCCTCCCTTCCCGGGGGCCTCGCCCGTCGATCTGGGTCTTGGGAGACCCCCTGTGTGTCTGTGCACACAGCAGGCGCTCACTGGGTGCCGGTTCCGCTTCCCTTCATGGAAGGGGTCGTGGGGCCCGGGCATGCTGGCTGCGGTGCGGGGGTCAGGGCCACTCTTCCTGGCACGGACAGGGCCCTCCGCTCTCTGCACCGCCCTTCTGTCCACTCCCCAAGCTGTCTTCCCCTCTGAGGAAAGCCGTGCCCAAGGGTCCAGGTCCTGCTGCCCTTCCGGGGCCCTTGTGCCTGTGCACACTGCCCCCGGGATGCCATCGCCCCACTCTCGCCAACCCCAGCAGTGGGCACCCCCCCGGGTGTGGCCTCCCCGAGCTGGCGTGGGCTGCTGCAGCTCCCAGTGTCCCCAGGGCTTCGGCCCACAGTGGGGCAGGGGTTGCTGGGAAAGCCCTTCCTGCATTTCTCAAGTGGGGAGGGGTAGCGAGGGAAGCCCCCATCCCTGGGTGGGCAGGAGTTCTGGGGCTGCCCGGGCCTGCTCCCCCAGGGGCGCAGGGAGGGGACCGTTGGGGAGCCCCTCCCCAGGTCCAGGCAGGTGGGCGCACCCCGGGGAAGGGGCTCCGGGCCAGGGCACCTCTGCTGCGCGCAGCTCCCTGCAGGCCACCTGCCGCAGAGGCAGATCCCGTGACCATGGAGCGTTTCCGAGCAACCGCTTTCCAGGCCAGGCCGTGGCCCACTTCTCAGGCTGCAGCGGGATTGGCAAAGCGGAGTTCCACAGCAGCAGGTGGCTGCCCGCCCCAGCCAGCGGGCAGCGAGGACCAGGGCTCCAGCGGACCTCCGTTTGCCTTGGTGGCCTTGGGGGTGGAGGGGTGGGCAGGGGGTCTGCTTCCCCAGAACAAAGCCAGCCTGTGCCCCTCTGGGTGGAGCTGCGTCCCGAGGGACTGAGCAAATGGATGTCACCGTGGCCTGTCCTCGTTGCCCTCACCTGTCCAGCCTGCTGTGGCCTGCGTTGCTGTCCCCGGGAGTGGCTGCAATGAGGGGTCATTCTGTGCAGGCTCTGGGTGTCCAAGTCCTGGGCCTCTCATTCTGTAGGGGCTGGACCAGCAGTGCCCTGTGTGGGCTGGGCCCCTTTACCGGCAGGGGGTGTCCTGATGGCCGGCCCCAGCCTTCCTGGGGATCCTGGGGTCAGGATTCTGGGGTGTGGGACTCAGTAGGGCCCTTGGAGCTCCCCTCTCGGAAGAAGCCCGGAGTTTGGGGAGGGGAGGATTTGGGTGCCGGTGGGCTTCTCCAGCCATTCATGGGGTCCGATTGGCCTCTGCAGCCTCTGGGCCCTGCTGCATTCTCAGTGGCTGAAGAAGAGCCGCTGGACCTGATGTCTCAGGTACAGTACCTGGTGCCGTGGGATGCGGGGAGCCGGCCCGTCCCAGGACCCTCTGGCGAGGGAGCCAAGGCCAGTGGGCACCTGGAACTGGGTGCCAGCCGCTCTGGGTCTGGAACTGCCAGAGACCCAACAGGCGCCTCCTGCACCTGCCCTGGACAGATGTGCACCTGGCCCGCAAGAGGCCCCCCGCCCCCTCAGCGGAGCTAGAGGACGGCCGCCCGACAGGCCCACCCGTGTCTCCCTCGGGTGTGGCGGGCATCGGCTGCTCCTCGGGTTGGTTGGGGGAGCACAGGAGAGCGGAGAGGGGCGGAGGGCCCAAGAGGGGGCCGGGGCGGGCGGGGGCAGGTGGAGGCCTGGGTAGCCCCACCTTGTGGAAGAGGAGAGCTCGTCCAGCACCGCCCCCCATGCTGGGGGAGCATGTCCCAGGAGGTCTTGGGGGCAGGGTTGGGGAGGGTTGGGGGTCAGAGCCCTTGGAGGACTTTGCCGCGGTCAGGGGTGGGAGAGCACTTTCGGGGCGCCCCGTCTGCCCCTCCGCCTGCACCGCTGCCTGGGGCCTTCTGTCAGCCGCTGGGGTGGGGAGGACAGGGTCCCCTTCCCGCCTGTGCCCTCACCTTCACCGCCTACCTGCCGTGGGCGGGGCAGGCATCCTCGAAGAGGGTTTGTGTGTGTGTTTGTGTGTGCGTGTGCGTGTTTAGAGTATTTTTAAAGCAACTCTGCAGCTGTGCTCGACTCAGCCGCGTTCTCCGGTGGGAGCTCGGCACGTGGCTCATTGTGGGGTTATTTTGGGCTCGGCATTATTGGGAGTTATATTCTGTGTCTGTAAGGAGACAGCATCGTTGCAGGCTGAGCTGGGGGTACCCGATGCATCTTGGGAAGCGGGGCCCAGAGTGAGGTGGGGCCCTTGCGGGCTGTCGGAGCGGCAAGGTGGCCCCCTCCCGGGGCTGCCCGCTTCCGCCCGCCCGTGGGTCCTGCTGGCCTCGCCTGGGGAGTCCTTCCCCGGCCCCGCTTGCAGGGGCTGCTCTGCAAAGACCTGCCGGCTTGAGCTGGACGGCCGAGGGGCCGGGCAGGACAGCCTCTGGGCGGTGCCTGATCCTGGGGGGCTTTTCTCGGGACAGCAGACAGTCAGGCAGACGGACAGGGGCCGACGAAGGCCCAGGGAGAGTCAGCACGGCCACGTGGGGACGTGGGGCACAGGGAGCCCCCCAGCCCACACCCCCTGGGTCTGTAGCTGCAGTTGGGGTCACCAAGCCGCCAGGACCAGATGGCACATCAGACCACAGTGCCAGACCCCTACTGGCCTTTGATCTCCTCCGCCAGCTGCCCGGGACAGGAGGACAGGAGCGGGAGGGGGGCTGCCAGGCCATCCCTCCTAGGAAGACCCTCAAAGGGCCACAGCCCGTCTCTAGGACACGACACCCCCCGTCGTGCAGCAAGGCCCACCTGGCCCTGCCGGGCCAGCAAACGCATCATGCACCCTGCCTCCGGGACGCCTGCTCCTGTCCCGCTGAGGCCCCAGCTGCAGCTGCGGCCCCCGTGCCTGCAGGATCTGGGGGGCATCCCGTGGGGGGCACGTGGCTGTGTGCTCCGCCCTGACCTCATGTTCTCTGCCACGTGCTCTCACGTCTCCTAAAAAAGACCTAAATTGCCCCGTGCACTCAGCTGTGCCTTAAAAAGCCCCGGGCGGTGACTCAGCCATCACCAGTGGGCCCTGCTCCTGGAGACACATAAGGTCACTGGAGCCGCTCGGCCTCACTGAAACCCCCAGGCAGCTCCCCAGCAGCTGGCCTCCTGTGGAGCCCAGGCTATTCGTGACCGTCCCCCGGCCCCACAGGGCGGGAGGGAAGATGGCAGGATGGGGTGCTGGCCCGCGTAGGGGACCCAGGCTGGAGGCTGCCACCACCTCAGGCGCCTCCCCTCCTGGGACTCGGGAGCTGGGCCTTCCTCTGACCTTGGCTTGTCCAGGCGTCTTGGTGGGAGGAGTGCCTCGGGCTTGTAGCCCACCCCGTCCTCAGAGGACCAGCCCTCAGCTGGGGTAGGACCCCTCCCACCCATTCCAGGGCCGGGGCAGGGCTGCGCTTGGGGGGCCGAGAGCCGGTCCCAGGGCCAGGCAGGCTCCCAGAGGGAAGGGACCTCGGGTTTGCTCCCACTATTGGGACACCACGGGGGTGGGTGACACCTTCCCTGGGCCTCTGCTTCGGGTCCTCTGGCTAGCCTGGGTCCCTGGCCGCCGTCCTTTCCTGAGGAGTGGGGAGCCGTCCCCAAAACCCCCGGGCTGGCCTCTCCTGGCCTCAGGCACCCATGTGTGGCTGCAGTGGCTTTCGGTCCTGCCCTGACGGTCATTACGCTGGCGAGTCCTTACCCAGGGTGGCCTGGGGTTGGGGCACTCATGGCTCTCTCACGGTGGGCTGCATGGGGGGGGCCACTCTTGGAGGAAAGCCTGGACTGACCGGCTGGTGGCTCCATCCATCGGGGACAGGAATGCGGCCTGGCCCTGGGGGCCCGTTCTGGGCCAGCCTGCCCCCGATTTGCTGGGACTCCTGCCTGCCTGCCCACTCCGGGGTTGGGGGCGCGTCCGGCGGTGGGGTGGGGGCTGTGAGGGACCAAGGGCTTGGGAGGCCCGTGCACCTCCGCAGCCCCGTGGGCCGTGATACAGCGTCCGTGTCCCCTCTGCTTCCATCTCCAGCTGCCAGCGGCTTCTCTCCGGGTCGCCTGAATGAATGAGGCTCCCGGGGGAACTGAGGTCTGCTGAGATGGGGGTGGGGGTGAGCCTGCAGGATGGGCTTCCGCTCCTGAGGGGCACCGAGGAACTGCAGGTGGTCAGTGAGGACTCCCTGGAGGGGGCAGCTTTCCTCCAAGTGACTGCCCAGAGGCTGACCAGCGCTCACCCCGTGTCAAGGTGGCACCTGCAGGGGTGGGTGGGGCGGGGCAGTTCCCGTCCTGCCCACAGGGTGCTGGGCGCTGCTCCCCGCCCTTTGCTGGACACCCCAGTGACTCACCCGCCCCATAGGCCGACCCTCTTGCTTCTTTTCTTTTTTTGCCCTAAAGAGAAAATAAACATTTGCATACGTAGCACTTGATGACTGCTGGGTCCACTCATCCGCGGGGGGAGCTGGGGGTGCAGAGGGCACAGGGGAGGGCAGGCGGCCAAGGGCCTGGTGCCCGGGTTCCCAGTGCTGTGTCCTCCAGGGCTTGACTCCCCCCAGGCTGCGGGTGAAAGTGCGTGTCGAGGGGACCCGTGTGGCAGTCACCGTGGGGCAGGGGATGTGACCTGTCACCACCCAAGGTCTGTCATCCTCGGGAGCCTGAGAGTGAAGGAAAGGTGACAGGCTGGGGTTGGGCCCTTGGGGAAGCTGAGCAGGAGGCTTATGGACACGGGTGCCCAGACTGACCACTTGTGGCCGGTGCCCTCTGCCTGGGGCCGCCGGAGGGACCCCTCCACACCCCACCAGGCACTGAACCCACGGCTGTCTGGTGGGTGGGCCCCCTGGTCGAGTAGGATCTTGGGGTCTCTGTCTTGTCTTGAGGGAAAATGTTTTCCAGGTGCCCTGGCCCCGAGCTCTGTAGTCACACCCCCCCAGCTGTGCATTCACACCCCCCCACCTCCCCGAGCTCTGTGTTCACACCTCCCACCTCCCCCAGCTGTGCGTTCACACCCCCCCACCTCCCCGAGCTCTGTGTTCACACCCCCCCAGCTGTGCATTCACACCCCCCACCTCCCCCAGCTCTGTGTTCACACCCCCCCAGCTGTGCGTTCACACCACCCCCCCGACACCCTGCGTCCCCCTTGCTAGGGGCTCAGGGCACTGCCCGAGTCTCCAGAGGAGCGAGGTCAGGATTAGAGCCCCAGTGACTCCAGTGCGGGGGGAGGGGTGGAGGGATAGTGGCTCTGAACTGGGGGCCGGCGAGGCCTCCTGGCACACCTGAGCTCCCAGAAGCTGGTACGGGGTTGCCCCCGACCCCCCATAGACCATCTCCACGGGATGGTCTCGAGGCCGAGCTTCATTCCCCTCGTCCACCTCTTGTGTCCCCAGTCTCACTGGCTTTGAACATCTGTGGGGATGCAACCATCGTCCCTCTGGTGTAAAGGTGATTAAAGTTGGGGTGTCGCGGTGTGGGTGGCCGGCTCCTTGCACTGGGGCTCCGTCTCCCAGTGACCGGGGCAGCCCGTGGCCACTGGTTAGGATTACATGACCCCCTCAGAGAGTTCTCGCCCCTGTGCTGACCATGGCCTTGTGGGGACCCGGCCCCTCTTTGTAAAGAGTCAGCCCTGAAGCCCCACCCGGTCCACGTCTGGGGCTGGAGCTCAGGATGCGCTGAGGGACCGGTTGGGAATCTGGCAGGTGCCGAGGGTTGGCAAGGCTCTCTCCACGCGCCAGGAGCCCCCAGGGCTGAACCGTGAGCCGTTCCCTCCGTGGCCTCGTCCCAGGCGGCCTCGCCTTCCCTGTGCAAGTCATCATGACAAATTCAACCCTCACCATGAGCCCTCTCTAACTTGTTTATTGGGTTTTGTGGTTGGAGACACGTGCTAGCACCCAGGATTTTTGAATGGTTTCCGTTCTACCAATGAACACCAAGTAAGCAGTTGTCTGGATGTAGTGATGCAGTAAAGTTGGAAATAATTTGTACATAAAATTGCACTTCCGGGAAGACCCGGGGTAGGCGGCCTTTGGAGGATGGCGAATGCCCTGTCACAGGGCCGTACATCGTCGGCAAGGTGAGGGGGTGGGAGCTGACGGCCAAGGAGGGGTCTAGTACCCACCCCCCCCACTCGCTCTCCTCGGCCCCTTTGTGCCCTGAGCTGGGTCCTGGGCCGAGAGCTCTTCTCGCCGTGGTGAGCATGGCCCCGCCGACACCTCTGCCCCTGCCCCGGTGCTCCCTGACGGTGGACGCTGCTTCTGCTTGCTCATTACTCCCCAGCCCCAAGCTCAATGCCTGGCACACAGCAGGTGCTTAATAAACGTTGGCTGTCGGCTGCGGGGTGGGCAGTGGAATAGGTGGGAGGGGGAAGGGCAAGGGAAGATGGCCCAGGGACACACAGGTGGCCGAACCTGGCCTGGGATGGGGGGTGCATGCCGCCTGCGCCCCCTCTGACCCGGGAACACGTGCAAGGCCTGCGGGCCTGGTAGCCAAAGGCAGGGCTTTGCATGCATGTGCTTCTAGTTTCAAGGATGTCTGTATTTTTAATTGACGCAAGTGGCCAAGTGGCTTCCCGTCCCCGTGCCTGGGTGGCACACGGGCGCCAAGATGGTGCAGCACAGGCTGGTGAGGCTGAAGGGGACGCCCAGGTGCTGGGGGCCTGGCCTGGCCTGCCACGGGGCAAGTGGTGGGCAGCCCCGCACAGAGCCTGCTGGGGGTGTTGGCGGTTGCCCTGGGCGGGCCGGGCCAGCGACTGTGTGGCCGCGTTTGGCCCGGCGTCCGGCCCCTGTCTGGGTGCCAGGCTGGCCGTGGCTCTGTCCGGCAGGCATGCGGGCGCGGAATCTAGGTCAGGCTGGTGCGGGGGCTCCGGGAGGCGAGGGCAGTGCCGGCTTCCACGGGCTCTGTCCTGTGACTGGGCCGCGGCCGCCTGGGGCTGGGCGCTGACCCAGTGACCCGGCCGGGCCCCCGGCTGATCAGGGCTTGAGCTTGTCCTGAGGGGGCGCGGAGGGAGGCGCGTGGATGGGCTGTGGCTGCAGGTACCACTGTCCGAGTGCAGACCGGGCCCCTGGGCAGCTGGGGGCCTGGGCACGAGGGTGTGGCCTCGGCCATTCAGGCAGAGCCTTCTGGAAGCTCTCCTCCCTCCCGCTGTCCGTGGCTTCCTCCCCCTGCCGGCCCATCGTCGCCCCGGATCGCCCCATTCTTCTTGCCTCCTCCCACGGGTTCGTCTGCGGCCCCAGGGCTCTGGCCAGATGGGGGCCTCGGGTCCGCTCCTGCCCCGGCAGCCCTTGAGGAGGCTGTGGGGCTGAGGACCTCCCCGGCCAGTGGGACCCCACCGCCCCTGGTGCCCCCTGAATCCAACCATTCCGGGCTGTCGTTTCCAGTTTGTTTCGTTCTTCTGCCTGGGAGTGTGGCGAAGATGGTCCTTTCGAAGTGTCTGCTGGCTCCACCAGGCTTGGGGGACCAGGAGACAGGCTCATGCCCTTGTTGGGGGCTGGCACGGGGGTGCCGGGGGCAGTGGGGGTGCCAGGCCCAGAGCAGCACCCTGCCCACCCGGGGCCTCTGCGTCGGGGGTCTCCTGGGCTGTTCACCCCGCACCCCAAGTTTCTGGGATCCTCGGGTCCCACTGTCTTGGGACCATCTTCTCAGATGCCGCTCTCTTGGTTTGCGCAGGCTGCACACCTCACTGCTACTTTACATTCCAGCCGGCCCCCTCCGTCTCCCCCAACGGCCTGTGGTCACTCTGGGCAGCTGTGGGCAGGCTGGCTCCCCTGGGTCTGTGACCACAGCCTCAGGCCCGAGCCCCGGACTCAGCTCATCACAGGGGTGACCCCGTGGGCGCCTCCGGGCCTGGGGGAGCAGGGACTCTTCATATGGGGGACATCGCGGGGCCCAGACAGAGGGGCTGTCCCCTGCCTGGTCCCCGTGTGCCACTTGCTTCTCCCTCCCCAGCTGCTTCCCGAGGCAGGATGTTGCTCAGCCCGTACTGGCGTGTTGAGTGTGTGTCTCAGGTGGTGGGGTGGGTCCGGCCACCCACGAGGGCCTCCCGAGCGGCTCAGTCCCTTAACAGAAGCCTTACCATTTACAGAGCTCTTAAACCAACCAAGAAAGCGACACTAAATTGGCTTCAGTGTTGAATAATTAATAAAACTTCACCTGCGTGGCTGCCGGGCCGTGTGTCTCCCCCAAGAGCGGGGCCGTCAGTACTGTGTGGTCACCCAAGCAGCCGCCTTTCCATCTTCAAACAAGCACTCGACTCTTTGGAGAGGTGTTTAAGATGTGCCGCGTGCTGGCTGGGGTGGGCCGCGGTGCCCACACTTGAGGTGGCAGGAGGGGGCCAGTGTGACCTTTGGGGTGACCCAACTGGAAGGGGAGCTGCCTGGGGTCAGGGCCTGGGTCCTGGTCTCGGCTCTGGCTCTGCCTGGCTGTGAACCCCGGGCAAGACCCCTCTGTTTAGTTTTCCTTTCGGAAAAGCAGAGAGGTTGGACCCGGTGGCCTTTGGGGCCCCTTCTAACTGGGACATTCTGAAGAAGCAGCCTTGGATAAGCAGAATCAGGGACCCGCCAGGGCCCCTCTGCTGTGCACGGGTTGCCCACTGCTGGTGGGCCCTCGGCAGAGCCCTGCCTGCAACTGGGCTGCAGCCTCAAATCAGTTTCTCGAGCGGGTCGTGGGGAAGTGTCTCCTTGGAGATTTATGTAGGACGGAAGTTGGAAGCCAAAATCCGAGGTGCCCCATGGAGGTTTCTGAGGGTGTAAGTCTGCTTTTACTCCCCTGGTGGGAAGGTGATCGCTCATGGCCTCTTGCTCCTGGGGGTGTCAGGCTCAGTGGCTGCTGCCGCCCAGGCACGGGTCAGGGCCGCGCTCTTCGCACAGCGGCCTCCCCCCCCCAAAGTGGGCATTGCCCTTGGACCTTCGGCGCAAGATGGCCTGGCCCCGGCTGGTACCCCACCAGGTACTCACTGCTCCGCACTGCCCTCCAGACCTTCTTCCATGGCCTCAGGTGGGGCTCCAGGCTGGCCACCCCCTCAGAACTGCTGGACCTTTCTCGGTTACAGACAGGGACGCTGAGGGCAGAGAGCAGTGAATTCCATGTGTCATGTGGAGGCTGACCCAGGCTGTGCACGGAGGCGCCCCTACGAGCCTCTGGGCACACACACGTGCACACACACAGGCCCTTGCGGCCCCCCCAAGACAGGAGAGGCCCTGGCCTGGTCACGGCCCACGTCTCCAGCCTCCCCCTGAGACAGGGGCTGCCTAATGGTTTTTTTGGGAGATCAGAGGTGTAGGCGTTCTTCCTGCAGGACCACAAGAGAGGGGCTGCCTTTTACCCTTCAAGTAAATCGTGAAACTCTAAGTGGAAAGTGGGTTTCAGGCTGTGGCAGGGCACTGGTGGACCATGGATGTCGGGGACCCAGGTTCTGCCCCCACCCTTCTTGGGCGCGCGTGGGGAGCATCAGGGCCAGGTCTGGGTGGGGCAGCCCAGGGCCGGGAAGAGGGGAGGGCTCGGCAGGGTCCCCATGCGGCCCTGGTTGTTGGGAGCAGACAGTGAGTGGCTGCCCCCCTTTGCAGAGCCTGGCCCCCGGAGCACGTGTGCAGTGTTCCCATTGTTCAGGCAAGGAAACCGAGGTGACACATGAGGTTTGCCCACTTACAGGCCTGGCTGGGAACCCAGGGCTCTGGGTCCAAAGTCCAGGCTGGCCTCCAGATCTTAGGGCACAGTCTCCTCCCGGCAATGCTTGGGTGGACCCAGCTGGAGCGCATGGCCAGGTCCAGCCTCAGACTGGCCCCTGTCCGGGCACAGCACTTTAGACCTGGAACGCAGGGACCCCATCCCAGAGAGGGGGTAGAGGGACGACTGCTCTAGGCTCAATCCTCCTCCGCTGTTTAGACCTGTGAGGCCACACCCACTGCCCCTGCCCTGGGTGTCCAGGCCTGGGCTCTGTCCTCAGGGCTGGGGAAGCCCCGGCCCTCTGCCCCCCAGTCAGGCAGGTTTATGCAGCTGGGCCTGATCTCGAAGCAGGGGTGCTGCACACAGGAGCAGGGTGGTGGGAGGGAGGCAGCTCAGGCTGTAGAAGGGCAGTGCACCCGGCCGGGGACAGAAGTGGGGCTCAAGGGCACAAGGTGCCCACCCCAGCGCGAGGGGCTCAGGCAGGGGCCCCGCGCCCACTCTCCATCACCTGACTGTGTATTCCAGTCCCCTTCCTCAAACAAGAAGGAAATTAAACTCCCGGGGGCTGGCAGGCCCTTCCTCCCACCCACTGCTAGCCAGGCCAGAGGCTCCCAAAGGCGGAATTTTGCTTAAATGCCCAGAAAGGAGATTTAGGAGATCAGAATCTTAAGCAAATTAACATGTGCAGCAGGAGGCTTTTAATCACCGCCTTTAATCGCAGGCCCGGGTAACGGAAATCATCTCGCTGGGCTGCAAGCGGTGGGCGGGGCTGGCGACACCCATGGATTATTCATTAGAACCTGAACCTGAGTTTCATCCGACTTCTCCGCAGGGTGGGGCTCAGGGGCCTTTGGTCCACTCCAGGGAGACGAGGCTGGGCCGGCCAGAGCCCCCTCCCCCGGGGACCCTGTGGTCCGCACGCCCTCCCGCACATTCTCACTCTCTCGGGTCTGGCTTTGGTTTTGCCTCTCATCTCCCCTCCCTTGGTCCCCTCTCTCCCTGCCTCGGTTTCTCCTCTTCTGAGAGTTTGGGGCTGCTGGGCCTTTCCCAGAGGGGACCGGACTTACCAAACCCAGGTGTGGGCTGCTGGACCGCCCCTCCCCGCTTCGCTCCCTGGCCTCTGGTCGGCTCTTGCACATTTGCACTTGGTGCCACTGCTTGGACTGACTGGACCCCCGTCCTTGGCTTCAGCTGTAGGACCCCCTCCTGCTGCCACCAGCAGGGACTTCAGTCAGACTTGGCGCCGGAGGGAGGGTGCCGCCCCTCCCTCCCGTGGTCTCTGCCAGCCCTGCGGACCCTGGCTGTGCTGAGCAAACACACGACCAGCGTGGACACGGGAGGGTCACAGTGTCAGGTCACGAGGGCAGGTCCTCAGAGCCCAGGCGGTGGCCAATCTGGCCCAAGGGCCAGGTCTCCAGGAGGGGCAGCCAAGGGGGGACGGCGGCCCCTCTAAGGGAGCTGGGCAGTGGGCCCTGGGCCTTCCCTGGGTGGGATCCAGGTGATGGTGGTGACAGCTGACGTGCTCCCCTCCCCATCGGCACCTGGGTGCCTTGCCTGGCAAGAGGCAGTCACCCCTCGGAAGGCGGCAACTCAGAGAGCCCTGAGGAGCCCCAGGTCCTCCGGCTCAGGCCTGATGCCTGCCTGCCCGTCCCCAGACCAGGCTCCCCATTCCCTGTAAACCTCCCCAGGCCACCCCCTGGGCTGTGGGTCAGCCCTGACAGACGGGGCTTCGGGCAGAAGCGGCAGCTTTCCAAACAGCCCCCGAGGGACAGAAATCTCTTTTGTTGATGTGGGAAATGTAATTTCCCTCAGATGCTGGATGCAGCAGGTCAAACCAGAGCACAGCGGGGGGAGGCAGGCTTTGCTGGGGATCGGGACCAGGTGGGGGCTGCTTGGCACTTGCCCTCCTGAGACTCTGCCCCCGGCTTCGCTCCCAGCAGGACCCCTCCAGGCGGCGTGCAGAGGCGGGCGTGGGGGGCTATTCTCCGGTACCCCCAGCAGCCCCACCACCTCCCAGCCCCCACAGGCCTCTGCAGGACCCTCACTGGGGGATGCGTGGAAGGCAGGGAGGGAGCACGGGAGGGATTTGGGTGCCGAGGGGGCTGGGCTGTCACCAGGGGCCCTGGGACCCCCACCGTTGTCATCCTGCCCACCCCCCACCAGGACAGCCAGTGAAATGTCACCCTAGCCACCTCTGAAGCGGCGAGCCTTCCGGGGGCCCCTTGTGGGGTGGGGTGACTTGTCCTGGATCCAGCCCACGGGCCTGGGAGGAGGCTCTGTGCAGTGGCGTGGGGGGATGCCAGCTGGGGGACATTTGGCTCCTGGGGGGATGCAAGCGTCTACCCGCTCTGGTAGAAGGGCCAACCTGGAGGATGGGAGGGAGGCCAGGAACAGCCAGGGGTGGTGGGCAGAGCCCCTGCTGGAGGAGCGCACAGCACCACCCCCATCCCATGCACCTGCCTCTGCCCGCACCCCCTGCCCCCACTCCCACCCCTACACGTGCCCCGCGTGCACCATTCCACCCTCTGTGGTTCCCAGCCTGTCAGCGGCAGTGGCAGCGAAGGGTTAAGGCAGGCGGGGATCCCGCGGGAGGGGCGGTCCCAGCAGCAGCGGCAGCCGGGCAAGGGCAGCGCGTTGGTCGGGCATGGGCACGCGAGGGGTGCCCAGCTTGGACACGGGGACACACGGGGCCAGCACGCTGCCTGGGCACCCCTCAGGCTGTGCCGGTGGCAGCCGGGGTGGAGCCTGCGGGCCATGGCAGTGCCCGGGGACCCTGGCGGGCTCAGCCGGGACCAAGGTAAGTGGGACAGGAGGGGCTCCAGGAAGAAGGCTGTGATCGGCCCTGTGGGGAGCCCAGGACCAGGTGCTGAGCTGCCCATCGGTGACCCACCGACCCCACGTGGGCAGTGCCTGACACCCCCGACCAGGGACCTCTCCGACGACCCCGTTCGCACTAACACCCGCACACTTCTCCCCACCCCCAGCCTCCGGCCCCCACGTCATCCCTACCTGTGCTGGCACCCACTCTGAAGGGTGGTGGCAATCCCGATGGGCAGCAGGAGGCGGTGCCCTGTGATAGCCAACACAGTCCCCTGACCGCCACCCTGCCCCCAACGGACTTCAGCCTTGTCGGGGGTCAGAGCTGGGTGTCCTGACCTGTGGGACCCAGAGGCCAGGCCTGTTCACGCCGTCCCCATCCAGGGCCGTGGAGGCAGCCCCGAGCCTCTGTCAGCACCATGGACAGGGCAGCGGCAGCCTCTACCTGAGGGACCTGCCCTTGTTTGCTGAACCCTGGCACCTGTGTGGGCAAGTTCTTGCTCAAATCTGTCATGCTGTCTTGATCTGGGGGCCAGGGCACTGCCCCGGGCAGACAGCACAGATCAGCAGGGGTGGCAGGAGCTGCCCGGCACCAAGGAGCTTGGATGTAGAGGGGCCGGGTGCTTGGTGTCAGGGCCCGTCCTGCAGGGACGGGATGGGGCAGAGCTTCTCCAAAGAGGGTCTCTGTCTGTCCCCAGTGCAGCACTTGCTCCGGACCAGGGGTGGGAGTGGCAGGGAGGGAAGGGGGGCCAGCACCACGGCTGCAGCAGGAGTGACTTGGGCCAGACAGCAAAAGCACTTCCTGATTAAGGGCTGGGATTCCAAGGACAGTAGGAGCTGCCTTCTGGTGATTTGTCTGGATCCTGGTTGTTCTGGACCCGATTTGTTCTGCCCTCTGATTGGCATGGACACGGGGGAGGGCCTGGGGAGCCTTGGAAAGGCAGGGGCATTACTGCCAGGCGGACTGAGGATGGGTCCCCGCCAGTGCCTCTGATGAGCTGTGTGACCTCAAGCAAGGCACTGACCCTCTCTGAGCCTCTCATGGAGGAGAGGGACAGCATGGGGTTGCCTTCGTAGGGTGGCCTTAAGAAGAGTGCGCCTGGCCCGTGTGGCTGCTCCAGGAATGCCTGTCCCCTCCTGCCTCCCAAGATGAGTTGCCCTTTATGAATTCAGGACGGTGTGGTGGGTGTAGACGGGGCTGGTGGTGCAGACGTTCCCAGTTTGGCCGGGTGCTCAGGCCACCCCCGGTGCACCCACTCCCTGACCGCAGTCCCCAGCGCAGGGCAGGGTTCCCATGGGTGGGTGGTCCCTGGGGAGGGCCTGGCCCAGCACATTCCTGCCAATCTGGCCTGCAGAGAACTCTGTGGATTCAACAGTCCTGGGCCGGCCCGGCCTCGTTCAGAACCGCTGGGTGCAGGATGCCTGCTTGAAGACGGGGCAGGAATGGCTGCTGCCATGTGGCCCCAGGGCCCCAAGGTCCAGGTAGCCCCGACATCGCCAGTGTCTTCAGCCAGCGAGGGAGCAGCCTGGGCTTGGGAGGCGGGTGGGGTGGCAGCAGGAGCCGCCGTGAGCCCACCTCCGTGCCCCGTCCCCTGGGCTGAGGGCTCGGCCCGCCTCAAGGGTGGGGATGTGCGGCGTGGCCCTTATCTTCTGGGACGAGCGTGCTGGGCCCCCCTCCCAGGGAGGGAGCAGTCTCAAGCGCGCAGCTGAGGATGCAGCAGATGGCTGGAGTCTTGGGTCCGGCCCCCAGCTGCACAGCTGATGAGCCGATGGCCGAGGTGTCGGCTCTCCTGTCACCCGTCTCCTGAAAAGCCAGTGGTCCGGCCCCCACCGGGAAGCGCCCCTCTCCAGGGGCAGGGTGCGGGTGAGGGGCACGCGGGGGCCCCCTCCTGTGCCCTGCCCGGGCGGCTCCACGTTCTCTGAGAGCTGTCTGTCGGTGGGAGGGGGGTTGAGGTGGGGGATGAGTAATCGGAAATGTCTGTTTCTTCCTGGGACTTTGCTTCCAGCTCGTGGGGTCCCGCCGGCTGGACGGACGTCCCGTGTGGGAAAGGCCGGTGGGCGTGGGCCTCCAGGTGGGGCAGCGGATGCCCTCCCCAGGACAGGATGTTTCCGGGGCTCCTGCGAGCTGTGGGGAGAGGAAGTCACCCACCGGGGCAGCGCTCGACCAGGGCTTCCACACCCGCCGGGGCAGCGTGTGCGGAGGGTCCCAGGGTGGGGCCTCGTGTGCCAGCCGGTCAGCTGAGGGGACTGAGCTGCTCGGAGTCTGCCTGCTCAAGCAGCGCCAGAGCCCGTGGACCCTCAAGCTCAGTGTCCCAAGGGTGGGGAGTGCAGGCGTGGTGGCCCAGGTAGGCTCCGTCAGCAGGCGGGTCCTCGGGACCCACCATGAAGCCACCGCTCAGGGACACAGGGCCACCCTGTCCTGGGGTTCCCCTCAGCCTGCCCAGGTCTGGGGAACCACAGGCAAGCCTCCAGGTGACTCAGGGCGGTCCCGATTCCACACTGAACGGGACCTGGCCTGGCCCATGCCCCGGGCCCTGCCTCAGCCGAGCTGCTGCTTCCTTTGGACGCTCTCCCTGGCGGTCAGGCCCCGCGGTGGAGCTGACCGCGGGCCGGGTGGGCGTCCTCCCCGGTCAGCAGTGTGCGTCTGGGGGCTTCACGGAGGGGAGTCAGGGTGAGACCCAGGCAGGCCCACCGGGCCCCTCGGGGCAGGAGCAGGGGCAGGCAGCTGGCCCAGCCCCCAAGTGGGGTGGGAGGGGCGTCCTGCACAAGATGTGGGACGCTAGTCAAACTTGGCGGACCTGCCCGGCTCTGGAACGTCCCCGCCCGGCTCTGGAACGTCCCCTCTGTGCCGAGGCCCCAGGGCTCTCGCGGCAGCTGCCGTGGAGGTGGCTGGCCGCCCTGGCTGGGAGGCGTGGCCGGGCTGGGGGAAGGGCTCAGCCTTCTTCTGTTTCTTGTCTCCCCCGTGGCTCTGCCCGATGGCCGTCCAGCCCCACCGGCTGCTGCCCGGACTCCCCGCACGGGCCTGGGCGGGTGAGGGCTGGGGCGGGGCCGGCTGGCCAGTACCGCGAGAACCCCTCCCCTGGAGCTGCCCCCCAGCCCTGCAGGAGTTTCCTCTCCTCCCCACAGGCGGGCCAGGTTCCATCTGGTGACTTTGCAGGGAAGTGCCCCCCGCCCCCGGTGCCGCTGTGAGCCTCTCTCTCCCTCTGCTGCCACTCCCTGGGGCTCCCTGGGCCCGTCCTGATGTGGGCCGGCACCAGTCTCAGGCCCCCACCGCCTGCCCGCCCTTGCAGCCTCACCCAAGTGATGCCAGGGCAGGAGACTCCAGAACACAGGCACCAGGGCAGCTTTGAGGGCAGGAGGCCGTGGACGGCTGCTAGCGGAGTCCTCTCCCGAAGGTCTGTCGGATGTGATTAATGCCGCCGCTGTAGCTGAGCGGGGGACCGCCAGGGCTGGGCCTGTCCCTGGCCAGTGTGAGGACGCCCCGGCTCCGCTGGGTGGGCAGAGGAAGGCCAAACGTTGGGGCCCCGCTGTGCTGGAGACCCCCCGGCCCCCCGTGGTGCTGACGGCTCCATGTCAGCGTGGGGGCCCACTGCGGGGGAAGGGGCTTCTCCAGGGGGCAGGTGCGGGCACTGGACACCGTCTGCCTCAGAGAGTGTCCTGTCCACCAGTGCCCACTGCCCCAGGAGGCTGGGACAGCTGTGACCATCACGATCGCTTCTGCTCCATCACTCTCTGTTGGGTGGTGGACAGAAAGTTCCCGCTGGCCTTCCCAGGGCTGATCCTGGAAGGCGCTCAGGCCACCGGCTGGAGGGGCAGGCAGGCAGGCTGCTGCCGTCCGCACCCAGAGCAGGGGCATCAGAGGCCTCTGTGGGCAGGTGGAAAGTGCAGGCCCAGCCCGGCTGGTCAGTCGGCCTGCTGGATGGAGCGTGGCTGGCCACCAGTCTGTCCCCACCCTCTAGGACACTCTCTGTCCCCGACTCCCTGAGGTCTAGCGCACAGGCCCAGAGAGGGCAGGTGGCCAGAAGCAGCCCAAGGGGGCAGAGCAGAGCCTGGCCTGCTCACGCCCCGCCCCCCTCTGGCCCTCCCCACGGCCCAGCTGGGCGATACAGGGGGACCAGGCCCCCGCCCACCAAACGCTCATCTCTCCCGCTGGAGGACCGAGCTGCCTGCCCCGTGGGGGGGGGCCCTGCAGGAGGAAAAGGGCACATCCTGGTGACAGGGTGTCTCCCTCCCCGGCTGCTGCCCTGCCCCCCGGGCCCTCAGCTCTCCCCCAGGCTTGTCTGGGGCCAGGCCCAGGCCTTGCTGACCCGGCCAAAGGACCCTCCGGCTCCACCGCCGTGGTGTGGAGCCCTCGGTCCAGCCAGGGCTCCTGGGTCCCCCGGCCCAGAGCACAGCCACCCTGAGGTCTTGCCTGGGAGGGTGGGCTTGAAGGAGGCAGCTCACACTCGCTGATAAAATAAAAATAGTTGGGGAGGAGACACCCAGACGTGCGGGGGCGTGCCGCTTCTCAGATGTTTAAATAATCTCCACCATACGTGAGCGGGCCCGTCTCTCCCTCCTGGAGGCCCCGGCCTCCTTCCCCTTCTCCACCTGAGCACCATCTGAACGCCTACTGCACACTGAGCTGGGGCCCCCCGTGCAGTGCGGGGGGAGGCTGGTGGGGGGCTGAGGACCCTGTGTGTCCCGCTGTTACTGACCATTCTGAGTAAAGTGGACACGGGGAGGGTCCACTGGAAGGTCCTTCAAGAAGGCAAAGAAGCTTCGGAGGAGGAAAGGGCTGGAAGCAGACAAGCAGGGAGGGCAGATGCTGGTTTGCCCCACGAAGGGCAAGCGAACAGGGCGTGTGCCCCTGCTGGGGCGGGCCTGCGGCTCCGCAGGGGTCCACACGTGCGCGTGTGTGTGTGTGCGTGCACGTGCACGTGTGTGCGCGTGTGCGTGTGTGTGTGTGCGCTCGCGCTGGGAAGCCTGTGGGTGTAATTTGCGGGTTTTGTTGGAAGGTTAAATTGATTTCCCAGCCTCCCCTGGGGGAGAGGCGGAGATGCCGCTGCCACTGCTCCCCCGCGTTAGGACAAGATCAAGCTCGGCCATAAAAACAAGATTAAGCCAGAGCTACCCGGCTTCTGACCGCGAGGGCGCCCCTTCCTTGGAGCCATGGCCGCCTGTGTCCCGCGGCCGGCCGCCGTCCTCCGTGGGGCTTGGGGCAGGAAGGGGCCAGGGGCTGGGGGCCGCCTTCTGACGGCTGGGGGACCTGAGGCAGGGGGCCGGGCGAGGCCCGTCTGAGGCCTCCGCTTCCTGGCGGCTGCTGGGCCAGGCGTCCCGGGTGGCGGTTCCGCCACAGCGCAGCGGCCGAGGCGAGGAGGGCCCCGGGTGCCTCTCCTCTGGGGGTCGTGTGGGGTCGAGGGTGCTGTGCTCTCTCCCCGCCTCGGGAGCTGGCCCTGCCCGTCCCGTCTGCTGGGCGCGTCTGCACACCAGGCTCTGCGGCTGGAGGTGTCGGTGCTGCCTGGTGAGGCCGAGCCCTACAAGGCTGGACGGCCAGGCCAGACACCGGCTCCGTGTCACCTCCTGGAGCTGGCTTGGTGGCCTGGGCCCTGTGCCCACCCCCACTCGAGCGCCTGGTCCCCACTGGCGCAGGGGCAGAGCCGGACGGCCCGGGGCGTCCCTTCCCTGGAGCACACAGCGTGCAGGCGAGTACACGTGGTCCTGTGAGCAGCCACGAGGCAGCGTGAGGAGCCTTGAAGGAATCACCCAGGGTCACAGGACAGGACCCGGAGAGCGGAGCACAGGGGAGGGCCCGGCACGTGGTGCCCCTGTGGGTGCAGGGTGGGCGTGAGGATGGAGGGGCCTGGGGAACCCCCCTCCCCGACGGAGCCCTCCTGCCCCTTCCTGACCTGGGTAGCTGGCCCCCAGCTGTGCTGGCCTGGGGGTGCAGGGGGTCCCAGTGCAGGGCAGGCCTCCCGGGTGGGCCTGTCGTTCAGGGTGGGACAGGTACGAGGGCCTGGAGGCCAGGTGCGCTGCCCCCTCCCACCCGAGCCCCACAGGGCCGGGCCAGGGCGGCGGGCTGGGCACCTGCAGCAGGTGTCGGGGCTCGAGCAGGGAGGCCCCTGACCGAGGGCGTGGACCACAGTTGGGGTCTGGGACCTTGTGAGGAATGGCAGCCCCCCACCCCGGGGAAGGGTGCGTGGGTCCCAGGCAGTGGGGGAAGCACACCAGGTCGCGGTGGGCTCCCCTGCCTTTGTGGGGGTGGGGTGAACCTGGCCCAGGTGTGAAGGGCGCCCCAGGGCCCCATCTGTGGTCCCTGTTATGGGGCCAGGTGGGTCGCTAGGCCCTGCTCCCTCCAGGGGTCCCCCGAGTCTGCTCTCAGGCAGCGCCCTGGGGGGCTGTTTCTCAGGCCTTGGGGCCTGGGCCCCGAGTGTGACTCTGGGGGTGAAGGTCCCAGCTGGCGTTGCTGGCCTGGCACCTTTGGGGGTGCGAGGCAGGGGTCCCACACCGCCTGGTTTGGGGGGCTGAGCCATGTGGGCCTGGGGCCTGTAGGGGGTTCACCTCCGGCTTGGCAGTTACCGGGGGCGTGGCCTTTGCCCCCAGTGCGCTCGGCTGCACCAAGCGGGTGACACAGCCACCCCTGGGACGGGTGCTCCCCGCCAGCGTCCTGCAGCCCTGGGGCATCCCCGGCTTTGCACAGCAGCTGTGGTTCTGCGCCCACCTGACTCCTGGAGCGTCAGAGGAGGAGCGGGGGTCCCCTGGGCAGCGGCCTCGCCAGCAGAGCCCTGCCTGAGGCAGATTAGCCGGACCTCATCTGCCTGGTCAGTGGAGGATTATGGCCTGGGGCAGCCGTGGAGGCTCAGGGAGTCTGGGATGCAGGGGCCGGGTCCCCTCCCAGAGCCCCTGCCCAGGAAGATGGGGGCACCCAAGCCCCCCGGGCTGGTGGCGGGAGACCCTTGATCGGCCAGTGGCCGAGAGCCCAAGGGCGTGGCCTGGGGGGAGGGCTTGGGGTGGGGGAGCTTGGGGGGGGAGGCGAGGGCACCTCCGGACTGGAGCCAGCTCTGGGGAGGGAAAAGCAGGAGGGACCAGGTGTGAGCTGGGTTCGAGGAGATGCAGGCTTCGGGGCAGGAGTGTGTGGTCCAGGGCCACAGAGGGGATGAGGGCAGTGACCACTGGAAGGGTCGGCAGGAAGGAGGGGTGGGTATCACACGGGGCCCAGGGCAGCGAGCGTGTGGGCCGTTGGGCCTCGGCCGGGGCTCTCCCTGGCCTTGCTCTGGTCCTGGTGCTCCCGGGGCTTCTGGTTCCCCTTTCCCCCCGCCCATCACAGGGGCTCCGGCAGGCTGCGTCTTCCTGAGGACGCCCAGGACGGAGTCCCCTTTCCAGTTCTGTGCAGAGCCACCTCCTGCACGGACGGAGCCAGTGCCTCCTGGGCAAAGCTCCTAACTGGGTTTGGGCATTTGATTCTGAGTCGATGACGGGACCCTGGTTCTTGTGGTCAGCCCAGGTGACCCGTCCTGTCTCCTCAGAGCCTGCGCCACCTACCCTCCCTGACCCTGGACCCAAGGGAGTGTCCAAGGCTGCCCGGCCTCTGGTGCCCTCCGGCGCCCTTTGGCCCTGGCTCTGTGGCCTGGCCCGGGCTCCGCCCCTCTGGCTGGGGAGGGAAGGTTGATGGCCCCGGCACAGCCCAGGAGCAGTGGGGTTTATGGCAGTAAGGACCGGGGACGCAGGCCCAGCACTGCCACAGGCGGCCTGGGACACGGATTCATGCCGTCCCTGCGGTGCCTGAGCAGAGGGCACAGGGTAGGCTGGGGGCTCGTGGGCCCAGCGGCAGGAGCAACGTGAGGTCTTCGGGGCAAGACCCCAGTCCTCCCCGCGGCCGTGACTGGGGTGGGGTTCTGCCCCTCGGCCTGTGCCCCCTTGTGTGCCAGGCTGGCCTGACCTGGGAGCCTCTGACGCCCGGCAGCCCCTGGCCCACAGGAGGAGGGGGTGCCGCCCACTCTGCCTCTCCTGGTTGCCCCTCGTCTGGGCCTTAGCTGGGTGGCCTTGACTGGGCCTTGTGTCCGGTCAGCAGGCAGCAGGCGGGTCTTCCCCAGGCCCGGCCCTCCTCCCCCAGGAGAGGTCGGTCATGAGCAGGGCAGCTGGCCCAGGCCAGCCCAGCCTCTGGGGGCAGAATGCTGTGAGGAATGTGCCCCCTCCACTGGGAAAGGTCAGTCTTGGGGGCTGGTCCTTGGGGACTGCGGCTGCACGCCAGGGGCCTGGAGCTGGGTGGCGGAGGCAAGGAAGGCTCGACCCAGGCTTGGGGACCTGCACCTTCAGCCAGTGCTGGGAGTCGCAGCAGAAAGGGGCCCAGTAGGCCCCGGGCCCCCCCTCGGCCAAACAGGCCGGCAGGCAGTCCCGCCCAGCTTGGCTCTAGGGCGCCAGCCCACGGGGAGCTGGGTGCTGGGGGGCAGGATACTACTGCTTCCCTCCCACCTCCAGGCCCACTGGGACTTCAGGAATCCACTCGGAGTTCCCCTGGAGTACGAGAGATGTCGGGTGAGAGCAGGGCCTTCTCCTGGGGCACAGGCTGGGATGGAGCAGAGCATCCAGCCTGCGGAAGGGGGTAGGGAGACCCCCTGGCAGGGCCTGAGAGTGTGCCCCAGTGGGTGGTCCCATGAGGACCATCACCCCAAGCCTTACAGCTGTGGTCTTCAGGTCCCCAGGGAGACCACCTATCTCTCCTGCCTGTCGTTACTCAGCCGGCGCGTGGGGGCTGGTGGCCAGGGGCCTTGGTCAACACTGTCACCTGCCTGGTCCCCTCCTGGTCCCCAGCTGGGAGTTCCCTTGGCCTAAATCCTCTGGCCAGCTGGGCTGGATCCAGGCTTGGATTAGCGCAGGGGATTGGGCAGAGGGTGGGCGGGGCGGGCAGAGGCCCTGCAGCTTCCCCACCTCAGGCCCTGAGGCGTTGCTTCTCCTGGGACCCCTCTGTGGCCCTGGTGGTGGGTGGGCTGGCTCGGGGGCCATCGGGGACAGCAGGTGAGAGGCCAATGCCAGAGGCGCCGGGGAGCAGCCCTGCGGGGACCTCGGTGGGCAGTGAGGGGGAGGAAGAAGCCGAGGAGAGAAGGGGGCCCCGTGGAGCCCCCGGGCTGCCTGCCACCGCCTGACCTGCCGCTGAGGTGGGGCTGGGGGCTGGCCCTCTCTGGCCTCCGTGAGCCCACCCCTGGCCATCATTGGGGCATGTCTGTCCCCTGGCCATTTACCCCCAGCCGGACCAAGGGAACGGTGGCCTGGCTGGCGGAGGCCCTCCTCTGGGTCGGCGGGAGCATGGCTGTGTCCCCGCAGTGGCAGCTTGGCCCACTAGGTAAGGGAGCAGCCCTGTCTGGTCATCTGGGGCGGGGACTGGCCTGCTCCTCCCTGGCCACAGCCCCGCCCAGCCCCAGGGTCACTGGGCTCAGGAGGGGGGGCTGCTCCTGGGGTTGTGAAAGGCCCGGGGGCTCCCACCCCACCTCCATGCAAACCTGTAGCCTCCTGACCCGTCGGGTCTCCCTCTGGGGATCACGGGGCTCCGGCAGCAGCCCCCGGGGTGCCTCTCTGACCCCCCCGCTCAGGGCCTGGAGGCTGAACCCCAGGCGGGCAGTGAGGAAGGAAGGGGTGGGGGAGTCAGGGGTAAGGAGGGGCCGGGGCCACGGTCCTGGTGGATGTGCGGCTGGACACTCTCTGAGGGGGTCCCTGTTACTTTGGGGGGCAGTGGCACCTTCAGCTCAGGTGTGGTGAGGCCAGCGTGCTGGTGCCGGACGTGTCGGCCCTTAGAGGCCGGCAGAGTGCCCGTCACTGCGGTGAGACTCTGGAGGGTAGAGTGTCTGTCTTAGCGGGGCCGGCCCACGGAGGGCCCCATTCAGGTCCGCCCGCCCCTCCGGCTCTCTGTTCCAGCCGGCGGATGGGGCCTGGTCCAGGTACCACCTTCCAGAACCTGGTTCTAGGCCTCTGGGGCCCGTCCCTGTCCCCATCCCCGGCCTCCCGCCTCCCCCCTGCTACCTGCGTCCTGGCAGGCACACCGCGTCTTTTCCTCCCGGTGTCTCCCCTGGAGCCCAGCCTCCCTGTGCGCGGCTCCCCGCTGTGCCCCCCACCCAGTGCCTGCAGTTCAAGGTCAGAGGTTGGCTTCCTCTGAGAAGTCCTCACTGCCTGTTCCCTCGGGCTGACACTGCCCACGGGCCTCCACAACACCACCTGAGGGTTCCTCATCGGGGGGACCTCGTGGGTTAATTACTTGGTGCTTCACCAGATGGTACCTCCTGGGTCCCGGGCTTCCTGTAGGCAGTTGTGAAGGGCCTGAGGGGGGCCAGGACAGACCTGTCCCTGGGACTCCTGGAGCCTGCTGCCTCTCCAGCCTGGCCAGCCACGGCCTCTCCTGGTACCTGGGAGACGTGCAAGCTGCAGACAGGAGGCTGAATGGATGGAGGAGGAGGAGGAGAAAGGAGGAGAGGGGAGGGGGAGGAGGGGGGAGGAGAGGGGAGGGGGAGGGGGAGGGGGAAGGGGAGGGGGAGGAGAGGAGAGGAGAAGGGAGGAGAGGGGAGGGGGAGGAGAGGGGAGAAGGGAAGAGAAGGGAGGAGAAGGGAGGGAGAGGAGAGGGGAGGGGGAGGAGAGGGGAGGGGGAGGAGAGGGGAGGGGGAGGAGAGGGGAGGGGGAGGGGGAAGGGGAGGGGGAGGGGGAGGAGGGGGGGAGGGGGAGGAGAGAGGAGGGGGAGGGGAGGGCAGGAGAGGGGAGGGGAGGGGAGGAGGAGGAGGAGGGGGGAGGAGGAGAGGGGAGGGGAGAAGGGAGGAGAGGGGAGAAGGGAGGAGAGGGGAGAAGGGAGGAGAGGGGAGAAGGGAGGAGAAGGGAGGAGAGGGGAGAAGGGAGGAGAGGGGAGAAGGGAGGAGAAGGGAGGAGAGGGGAGAAGGGAGGAGAGGGGAGAAGGGAGGAGAAGGGAGGAGAGGGGAGAAGGGAGGAGAGGGGAGAAGGGAGGAGAGGGGAGAAGGGAGGAGAGAGGAGAAGGGAGGAGAAGGGAGGAGAGGGGAGGGGAGGGGAGGGGAGAGGCAGTGGGGCCCCCTGGGGGAAGGTGTGGGCTCTGTGCCTTCCCAGACCTGTGTGGCGCCTTGGCCTCATGGAGGCTCCTCCGTGGCCTCCCGGTGGATGTGTGTGGTGCCACCCTTGTGGCGTGTGTGAGGAGGGCGGCTTTCCTGAAGATGCCACGGGAAGGAGATGCAGGCTCTCAGGAGTGCCTGCGGCCGGGCCAGTTATCCAGGCTGGGCATCGTGGGGGGCTGCCTGCATGCCGCCCACCTGGGCCCACACTGTGCCTGGCCCGGGACCTCGTTGCATAGCAGCTCCTGAGAGCGGGCTCGGCCACCCCATCCCTGTGTCCTCTCGTGTGTCATAGCCTTTGGGGCAGGTCATGGTGGTGGAAGGGGGTGGGTGGGAGGCCGCAGAAGCAGGGCAGAGCTGGGGGGTGGGCAGGGCCCGTCTGGGACCTCACCTGGGCCTTGGGCCGCAGGACCACTGGGGAGGCCAACAGGAGCCCGGCTGGGCAGAATCAGTCCGATTCTCTGTGTGGACTCTGGCCTCTGATCAGGGTCCCAGATTGGATCTGTGACATGGGCCGGCGCCTGGGGCCGCAGGCAGGCCTGGGGGTCTGAGTTCGGTGCCCCGGTTCTGCACCCCCTTGAGCACGTGGGGGGTGGGGCTGAGGCTGCAATGAGCACAGAGGGGCTGCTGCAGCGCTCACCGGCCCCCCGTCTGTGTCTGCCTGTCTGTCTGTGTCGGTCCGTCTGTGTGCCGGGTCGGCGGGCCTCCAGTGGAGCGATGCATGAGCGCCATGCAGGCGGGGACACAGATGGTGAAGCTCCGTGGCAGCTCCAAGGGCCTGGTCCGCTTCTACTTCCTGGACGAGCATCGCTCCTGCATCCGCTGGCGGCCCTCACGCAAGAACGAGAAGGCCAAGAGTGAGTGGGGTGGCCCTGGGTGGGGGAGCGGTGGGCAGGGCAGAGCCCGCAGACCAGCACCCAGGGGGGCAGAGGACCCTCCCAGAGCAGGCGCTGGGCAGCTGAAGGGGCAGCAAGACCCTGAGCCCTGGAAGTCCCCAGGCCTGGCCCATGGGCTCAGCTGGCCTTGGAGATCCTCGGTGACATCTGGACGCAGTGGGGTGAGGGCCCTGGTCCTGCTGCCCACCTAGCAGAGCCCTCTGGGACTCAGTGGAGACTGAGTGGCCCCAGCGCCCAGCCCTGCACCGGGTGCTGAGATGGGCTGAGAGGCAAAAGTCCTTCAGTCTAGCTGAGGAGATAAGACCGCTCATGAGCAGAGAGAGAGACCCTGCCGGGCACCCTGAGGGTACGACCCCGGTGCCGAACGCTGGCCCAGGCAGCCTGGGGTGTGAGCAGCTGACAGGCGTGTGGAGGCTGCAGAGCTGTCCGGATGGGTGGTGGCGGGCAATGAGCTGTGAGGATTTGGGCAGGGACCAGGCTGGGGGTCCTGGGGGTCAGGAAGAGACACGTGAGTCCTTACAGGCGACAGAGGGGACTTTACGGCCCCTCCTCTGGCTTTGGCGACTGGAGAGACGCAGGTGTGCCGAGGCAGGGCCTCAGCCCCGTGGTTGCTAAGGGCACTGCTGCCACCATGGGGCCCAGGAGAGAGCCACGCTGTGGAGCCCCTGGGGAGGGTGTCTTGGAGGAGGGGGCCGGGACTGCCCTGTGGGACCCGGGGGGGTGGAACCGCCACTGGCTGCTCAGGCAGGAGCCCCTGTGCTCCGTCCGGAGCGCCTGCTCTGTGCCAGGCACTGTTCCCAGCACCGGGCATCCTTTGGGAACTGAGCCGCCATGAGGCTGGTCTTTGAGTGCGAGGTGGGTGACACCTATCCTAACGGTAGGATAACTTCACATCATGCTGAGTGACGAGAAGAACACAGGATGGCAAATAGAGGGGAGCAGGTGGGTGGGGGTCGTGGAGGTCGTGGAGGCCCCTCTGGGGAAGGGGTGATAGGGCAGAGACCAGCAGGCTAGGACAGGGGGAGACCAGCTGACTCTGGCCGTGGAGGGGTCCCCAGGAGGGAGGAACAGTGTGGGGGGCAGCTGTCTCCTGACTGTCAGCGCCCCCTAATCTGGGGGCCCAGCACCCCCACCCCCGCCACGAACATGCGTGCGCACAGGCAGCTGGAGAAGCAGGCCGGGGGAGCAGGGGAAGCGGGAGCTCCCGGGGAGGGGGCAGTGGGGGCAGAAGACAGAAGGACTCACGCACCCTTCACTGCGCAAGTGGGGAGGACCCATCGTTATTGCACGGGACACGGTAACGTCCAGGGTGGTGCCGAGCCTGCCGCCGGGAGCAGGAGCCGGGCAGGGGGTGCAGTGCTGGGGTCCCTGGCTGTGCCGAGCCCAGGGTGCCTGCTCCCAGCGGGGTGCTGCCCAGCTGTGCCCCGACCACCTGAGAAGGGGCCCTGCCTCAGGCACAGGAACAGACCCTGCAGACGCCCTTCTCAGCGCATCTGCTTGCGGTGACTCAGCCTCTGAACGGAGGCTGCACGGAGTTGCAGGAGCTGCAGCCAGTGATGAAATTCCTGATGGCGCCTGAGCTGGTGCGCGCCAAGCGGGACCCCGCTGCCCCCCGGCCCCCACCTGCTGGTGCCAGACTTTATTACCGAGGCGGCCCCAGGCTCAGACGGGGCGGGCAACCCCAACGGGCCCCAGCTGTTGCTGAGACCACCTTGGGGCCTGCGGGTGGAGGACGCCTGGCCCCGGGGAGGGCCGTGACCGTGCCCCCCGCCCCCTGCAGTCTCCATCGACTCCATCCAGGAGGTGAGCGAGGGGCGGCAGTCAGAGGTCTTCCAGCGCTGCCCCGACAGCAGCTTCGACCCCAACTGCTGCTTCAGCATCTACTACGGCAGCCACCGAGAGTCGCTGGACCTGGTCTCGCCCAGCGGCGACGAGGCGCGCACCTGGGTCACCGGCCTGCGCTACCTCATGGCCGGCATCCGCGACGAGGACAGCCTGGCCCGCCGCCAGCGCACCCGGGACCAATATCCTCGCGGACGGCGGGGGGACCCCGGGGACCACCGCTCACTGTCCACCGTGTGGGGCGGGTGAGCCCCGGCTGGCTCACATATTTCGGGAAGGGGAACTTGGGCGGGGTCCTCCACGCCTTCCTGCCCGGGGAGGGGAGGGGAGGGGAGGGGAGGGGAGGGGAGGCGCGGCCGGCCTTGCTGCACCTCCGTTGGCCCCTAACTTGGCCCCAAAGTGGCTGAAGCAGACGTTTGATGAGGCCGACAAGAACGGCGACGGCAGTCTGAGCATCGGGGAGGTCCTGCAGCTGCTGCGCAAGCTGAACGTGAACCTGCCGCGGCAGAGGGTGAAGCAGATGTTCCAGGTGAGGCCGCCGGGGGTCTTGGGCCCCGAGCGAGGGCGCCTGGGGGCAGGCGTGTGTCCGGGAGCAGGCCGGCCCTGTCCAAGCTGCAGGAGGTCCCGGGTGGTGCCGTCCAAGCTGCAGCAAATGGCAGGGAAGCAGCCGTCCTGCACCTGTGCGGGGCGGTCAGTCAGATGCCCCAAGCTGCCCCCTGTTCGCGGCTGTGCCGGCACCACTGCAGCAGCTCCCGGGGCCTCCCCAGGCCGGCGGACCGGGCGTGTGGGCAGGCACCGGGTCAGTGAGGGAAACCACCCACAGGACCTGCACCCCATGTCCCACACTGCCCCGCGATTCCCCAGACTTACTGGGGTGCACGGGCCCTGCCTTTTGGGCAGCAGCTCTGGTTACCCACCGCCCAGCCTGTGGTCCCCAGCCACCCCGGTGTTAGCCGTTATGAAAATGCATCCTCAGCTGAGTGGCCGCCTTTATTGTCTGTAATTAGTGTCTCTCTTTGCGGAACCCCTGCTGGGCCGGGGGAGGAAGGTGGTGTCAGCAGGTCCTGGATCCGGGTGGGGATGGGCGAGCAAACTCCACCCTCACTCAGGCCTCACTGTCTTGCTGCCACCCGGGAAGAGGGTTCCGCGAGCTTGCACCAGGCCCTGCGCCCCAACAAACACACACACACACACACACACACACACACACACTCACACAGCCAACCGCTCCACGAGGCTCGGCCCCCGGCTGCTCCCTTCTGGGCTCTCATGATGGGCGGGAGGTTGTGCTCGGCTGGAGCGAGGGGAGCGGGCCGGCTCAGAGCACGTGGGTCCGTGCGTGAATGGCGGGGGCGGGGTGGTGTGCGCAGGATACCCTGGCTGCTGTTTGAGGACTGGGGGGCTCTCAGGGCCCCTCCTGAAGGCCCCAGCGGGGACAGAGCCCGCCTGGGCAGTGGGGAGCCGGCAGATAGCTCGGGCCCGCAGAGCAGCCCCACCGTTCCCTGCCTGCCCTGCTGCCAGGGGCAGCTCGGGGGTCAGCAGTCCCTTCCAGAGCGGTGAGGCTGTGTCAGGGGCTCAGACTGGCCTCGGAGGCAGGACGAGAGACGAGTGCCCCCCACGGAATGGGTGCGAGTGGGCACAGGCTTCTGGGCCCTGAAGGTCCACCACCAAGACCTGGCTTGAAAATGCCCCCCGCTGGGAACTCCGGAGAGCCCACGCCCCCTGCCCCTCCTGTAAGGAGGCTGGGCCTCTCCCGCACCCCCTGGGCACAAAAGGGGCTCCCCACAAAGCCCTCTGGCCAGCCCCAGGACTAGTGGTGTCCGGGCGCTGTCCAGACCACTTCAAGGAGGACCTGCCAGTGGGCCCTGGAGAAAGGCCAGCAGGGGGCTGTAGGCCAGGAGCTGCTGACCCCAGACCCTGGGCAGCTCAGCCCCAAGTGGGCGTTGTCCACGGTGGCCCCTGAGCACCTGGGCCTCCCTGCCCATCTGCACGGGGCCCTCTGTGGGCGCTCGGGAGCCCAGGGAAGGAGGGCTGACCTCCAGCCTGGCAGAGCGGCTCTGATAATTAGTAACAATTTTATGGTCGAGAAATCTCAATATTGTTTCCACTGCCTGGAACTGCCCTAATCAAAGGAGAAATCTGTATGGTGGGTCAAGAGTGGCTTGAGCGTAATTTCATTAAGCCTAAAATAACCGTGGAACATAGGCGAGGCCGCACCCTGGGCGGCTCTGAGGCCTGGCCCAGCAGCACAGCTCCGGCCGGCGTGTGCTTTCAGCCACTGCGGTTTCCCTTTGTGGAGAGGAGAGCGGCTGCGTGACCACATAGAGGGGCGTTTCTGGGGCCGAGGGCTCACAGCCGCCTTTCGGGCCCCTGAGGGCCTCGTCGTCACAAAGCATTTTCAGCCACCACCTCGGCATGCTGCCCAGCCCGGAGCCCGCGGAGAGGCCAGATCACCCAGCAGGTGGACACTCAGCAGATGGGCATCTCTGCCCAGCTGCAGCCACGGCCCCTGGGAGGGCGACCAGCCCGACTCTGTCCCAGAGGGGCCCTTTGACCTGCAGTGAGTGCCCTGCCCGGGTCTGTCCCACCAGCTCTAGACACAGGGCCGCCCCCAAACCTGGCACAGACACAGGGGTCCTCATCTGGCATCTGCTGGCCCCGTGCAGGTGGCCCTGGGCTGGGCCCCTCGTACCAAGCTGGCCCTGTCCTGGCCTTGGTGTGAGCACCCGGCACGGGCACCCGGGTCCTGGAGGGAGATGCTCGGGCCGTGCTGGGCGCCCACCTGGGGGTCAAGCCGCAGGGCCGGGGCAGGCAGGGCAGCCTCCCCAGGAGCTCGACTCTCTCTGGCGCCGGGGACGTGGGGGTGGCTGCGGCCTGCACCTGGCTCGCTGGTGATCCTTCTGGTTCAGAGGGGACCTCATTCCCGTCTCCAGCCACCCCAGGTTGTGTGGCCATAGGAGAAAAGACAATGCAGACGCCCCGAGGGGCTGGCGTGCACTGCTATCCATGGTGCTGAACCTGGGGTCTCTTTTTGCCGGGCAGTCGCACCTACCCCCGCCCCCCGCCCCCCGCCCCCACCCTACTCACCGGGCTAAGGACCCGACCTCGGCACTCAGGGTCTTGAGCACCTTCCACATGGCCTTTCCTGCCCAGCTCCAGGGACCCCCATGACCCTGTAGCACCTCAGGCTTCCTAGGGGCCGCCTGGCCTCCATCACTGGGTGCCCTTGTCCTCTGGGTCTGTCCCTGGCCTTGGCTCTTGGTGTCCCCAGGGTCTGACACATCAGCAGGTGCTCCCTGAGTGAGTGGATTCATGAAGGAGTCTGTGGTCTCATTAGCAGCCTGGTGGGTTTGCCTGGGGGGTTCCTGTGGGTAGTGTGTGAGCTGCTTTATGAGCAAAATGAGGACAGTGGCTGAGACCAGCGTCCTCTCATCCCTGTGGCAGCCAGAGTCTGGGATTCCTACATGCCCAGGGGCCCTGCGCTTTTCTAATCAATGGATGGCCAACCCTAATTACAGATCACAGCCCAGCGTGGGCACTAACTCCTGGGTGGGGTGTTGTTGGCTGCAGGGTGGGGTATTTCTCCAGAGTTGGGTGACTTTGCTGGGTTCAGATGCAGGTTGACCTTGGAAGGCTCGGAAAGGGGAAGGTGGGGTGAGATCTGTGTTAACGGGTCACTCGGTGGCTTCTTGGTGGGAGAGGCGCGGGGGACCCCAGTGAGGACGCCGCTGCCGGGCTTGGGGGGCACTCATGAGCCCGTGACGGGGGCAGTGATGCTGGAAGGGGTAGGGGGGATTCGACTCAGGGCTGACTGAGGAATGGGGAGCTTGCAGGCACCCTTGCGGCTGAGGCCCAGGGTGGGATGCGAGGGGACCCGGAGGCCTTGCGTTACAGGAAGCGGACACAGATGACCACCAGGGGACTCTGGGCTTTGAGGAGTTCTGTGCCTTCTACAAGACGATGTCCACCCGCCGGGACCTCTACCTGCTCATGCTGACCTACAGCAACCACAAGGACCACCTGGACGCCGCTGACCTGCAGCGCTTCCTGGAGGCGGAGCAGAAGGTGGGGCCCCCGCAGGCGCCGTGGCCTCACCTCGGCCTCCCGGGGCATTTGAGCCCGTCCACAGCGTGGCTGAGAGCTTGTGGAAGTGCGGGCACCAGTCTGGCATTTGAGGCCCACTTACTGGACCTGCCTCGGTTCCCCGCAAGGGCCGGCCACCAAGCCGGTGGGGAAGGAGCGTGGCTCAGCCCTGACCGCGGCCCCCCCAGAACTTCCAGAGGGGAGCCCGTGATTGACCACGGCCCCGACATTAGCGCCGAGCGTCTCCTGGCCTAGGTCCCTTGGCCCAGCCTTCAGGCCTGGTCCAGCCACGTGGGTCTGGCCGGCTCCCACCCCCAGGGCTCTGGGCCCATTGCCAACTCACTCCAGCATTCGTCCAGCAGACGTGCAGATGCCTCTGGGTGCCAGCAGGGTGTGCCTGCCCACCGTCCTCGACCCCAGGCTGCCCCACCCCTCCTGAGAGGCCGAGTGCTCCCCGGGCACTGCCTAGCTGAAGCTCAGGGGTCTGGACCCCTCATCCCGGGCCCGGGCTGGAGAGGGGAAGGCCACCCGCTGAGGGGACAGCGCTCCCACAGGGGGGCTTGGACCGCAGACAGCCTGGGTGCGGCTACTGTGGGCAGCACCGGAGTGAGGCTGAGGGGCCGCTCTTCCAACAGCTGCCATGCTCGGGGGTGGAGGGAGGGAATGTGGCCTGGGCTGGGATGGGCAGAACTGACCCGTTGCTCCCTGACCTTTGCCCTAAGCTCTCCAGAACTCTTCCTACCGTCTGGGGCCAAAACTGTCCACCAGCTGGGTGGTTTGAGCCCTGGGCCCCTGACTCTGGGCCTCCTGGTCCAGCAACAGCTGGGCCAGGCAGGGCGTGTGTGTCAGCGGCCCGGGGCCACAGACACCTGGTGTCAGACGCCTGCGACAGTGGTGGCTCTGGCACTAATTGCCCTTAAGAAGTTACTCTGTGTCCAGACTCAACTTGCTGTCACTCAGAATGGCTATAGAAACTGTTGAACAAAATCCAGCTCCGAGGTCTAACCCCATTTGCCCCTCCCCCTCCACTACACACCCACCCCCCACATTCCCGGGGACGCACAGGTAGCCCCGCTGGTAGGCCCGCCTCTGGGAGCGGGGGGCTCCTGGGGGCTGTACCGTGGGGCCCTGGGAAATCACTCAGCCTCTGACACACGGGTCCACCGATGGGCAAGACCACCTTGGGCTCGGCTGCCATGCGCAGCTTTCTTGCGAGGGACTTGGGGAGGTGACAGGAGGGGCCAGGGGAGCCCCCTGGGCTCCTCCAAGGTGGGACGTGGTCCTGGCTCTCCCGCACCTTCTCACACCAGGCCTCGTTCCCCACCAGCCCACCCTGGTCCACAGCTCTCGAGACCCCTAACACGGCAGCGGTGGCGGGTGGCCCGGCCGATGATGCCAAAGACCCCTCCCCTGCCAAGGATCCTCAGTCAGCGCCAGCTCTTCCCAACCCAGGGGACCCTCTGTAGTCTGCTGGTCACTGAGTCCCAAGTCTCATGCCACTGGGGGTGGCCAGGGAGCCCCCCAGTCGGGGGAGCACGCCGCAGGGCCCAGGGCCTCAGCCTCGCGTGGTCAGCACCTGTGCGCGGAGGAGGTCCGAGGTGGCCTGGAGATGGGCCAGCCTGGCCTCAAGCCCCTGCTCTGGCCTAGATGACGGGTGTGACCCTCGAGAGCTGCCGTGACATCATCGAGCAGTTTGAGCCCTGCCCGGAGAACAAGAGTAAGGGGACAATGGGCATTGACGGTGAGTGGGCGCCGCGCCGGCCCAGCTGTGCTGCCAGGTCAGCGGGGTGCGGAGGGGTCCACGTGGTTTGGGGGGGGGCCCCGAGATTAGCCTGCGGCGGAGCTGGCACACGGGGCTGAGCCCCTTGCCCCCACCGTGCTCCCCCAGCAGGCTTCACCAACTACACTCGGAGCCCCGCGGGCGACATCTTCAACCCGGAGCACCGCCGCGTACACCAGGACATGACGTGGCCGCTGAGCCACTACTTCATCACCTCATCTCACAACACCTACCTCGTGGGTGACCAGCTCACGTCCCAATCGAGGGCGGACACGTACGCCTGGGTCCTGCAGGCCGGCTGCCGCTGCGTGGAGGGTGAGTGCCGGGGCTCTGGGACCCCGCGTGCCCCTCGGCCCCAGAGGCCGAGCCTTGGCCGTGGGCTGACGTCTCCTGTGGGAGGGCGGGGTGGCCCCGAGGAGCCCTCTGGAGTCTCCGGGCACGGTCTCTGCCCTCTGCCTGGCAGGGGCTGGGATAGGTCTCTCCTGGTGTTAACTGCGGAACAAGAGGACCGCCTCCGGTTGGCCTCCACGGACTGTGGGTCTCTGGGCATTGGTGGTCCGGCCCCCGGAACCCACTGAGCCCTGTCTGCCTCCAGTGGACTGCTGGGATGGGCCTGACGGGGAGCCCATTGTGCACCATGGCTACACTCTGACCTCCAAGATCCTCTTCAAAGACGTCGTTGAAACCATCAACAAATACGCCTTTGTCAAGAACGAGTGAGTGGCTGGGACTGGGGGGGGCTGGCCCAGGGGGTTGGGGGGAGGGGCTCAAGGGCCTCTTTCTGCCCCTCCTGCACATCCTTTCTGTGGAGCAGTGCAACATTTTGGCGGCTGGTTTCTTGTTGAGGATGAGGGGCGGGGGAGGGGCGGAGGAGAGGGAAGGCGGTGGATGCAGGAGTAACAGTTGGGCCAGGCAGGGCGTGTGTGTGTCAGCGGCCCCGGGCCACAGACACCTGGTGTCAGACGCCTGCGACAGTGGTGGCTCTGGCACTAATTGCCCTTAAGAAGCTACTCTGTGTCCAGACTCAACTTGCTGTCACTCAGAATGGCTATAGACGCTGCTGAACAAAATCCAGTTTAGTTTCTGGAGATAGAAGACTGCCTCCCCACACTGTTACCCTCGGGTCTCAGCTCGGTGAGGTTCACAGGTGCGGGAGGAGCTGATTGAGTGAAGGAGAGGAGGGGAAGCAAGACTGATTTAAGAACTAGAAACAGAGGTGCCCCTGCGGGAAGACCTGGCACAGGCTCTGTCTTGGAAGGGAGTGGGAGTGAGGGGCCTCTGCAGGGCCTTCTGGCCTCTGGAATTGCAGGTGAGGGGGCGTCTCAGGGCAGGGGGGCTGGGACGCACAGGTGTTCTGTAGCTGCCAAGGAGCCAGGGGCCTGCTGGGGTCTCAGGACGGGGCTTGCACCTCCCGTGCCAGCATAATCTTTGTGGGCACAAGGTTCTCCCCCAGGCCTTGGTCCCCTGACTGGGAAACGGGGAGGGGAGCACCTTTGCCCCAGGCCGTGCCTCTCCACATCGCAGGACTCGCCCATCTCTTGCTCCAGTTGATGACTTCTAGGTCTGGGTCGTTTACATTTTCTAAAAGGATTATGTTGCCTTTTGGCAAAAATCCAAGTAAATGTGCACATGACTAAAAAAATAAACCAAACAACTGAAGAACTTATCATGAAAATCCCCACGCTGCACTTCCCATTCTGCACCACGTAGGTAATAATGATGTTCCCCCCAGATGGTGTGTACCAGGCTATGTCTCCTTCCTTATTGGGCCAACATTGGGCCCCAGGGCCATGCACAGGACAGTGTCTCCAGTATCTCGGTGAATGGGAGTATCTTTCTCACAGTCTATCCATTGCTCCACATTGCACCTCAGTGAAGTCCACATCATTTTTTTTTTTGGCCGTGCTGCGTGGCTTGTGGGATATTAGTTCCCCCACCAGAGGGGAACTCACCCTAACCCCGTGCTTCCTGCAGTGCAAGCGCAGAGCCCTAATCCTGGACCACCAGGGAGGTCCCCCACATCGTTTTCAAACCATGACTTGTTTGAACGTTTCCTTTTGTTTTTCCTGGAGTTTCTAATTGCCTTTGTTATTTTCTTATTGGGAGAAGAAGTGCATGCCTTCTTTACCCATCCCTGAGGTCTCCCAGCTCCTTTCCCTCACGCTCACTTGCTTTTGAAAGCCATTGGTGGGCCCCCTCCCAGAGTGGCTGGCAGCCCCATCTATCCTGGGCTCCTGTGAAGATTCCTCCTCATTCAGTGGTGCAGGTGACCTGCAGTCCTACATAGGTGGGACCTAGCCTTCCCCTGGCCTCATTCTGCTCCTTCCCTCTTGGGGCCACAGGTATCCAGTGATCCTGTCCCTCGAGAACCACTGCAGTGTCGTCCAGCAGAAGAAGATGGCCCAGTATCTGACCGACATCCTTGGGGACAAGCTGGACTTGTCATCAGTAAGCAGCGAGGATGCCACCATGCTACCCTCTCCACAGATGCTCAAGGGCAAGATCCTGGTGAAGGTGAGCCCCTGCCTACCCCTCCTGGGGCCAGCATCCTGCTGAGCCTCTGACCTCCGACCTCTAACCTGCAGTCAGGTCAAGGGCAAGGCCCTGCTCCAGACAGGCTGGGGTTCCACACCATCTGTGATAGATTTGAGAGGTCAGGGCAAGCCTGACCTGGCCTCCATCTCCCCATGGTGGTCCATCAGTTTGGGGCCTTTGGCATGCACACCCGGGCATGTCTCTCCCACGCTGCTGCTGCAAGGATGGGTGGGCTGGCCCTGCCCCCGGCCTGAGAGCCACGAGCAAGCTTGGGAAAGGCTCCCACGCTTTGCTGCTGCTCCTGTGGGTGCCGGCCCCCCAGCACTTCCCACAGGGCCCCTGCCAAGGTCCACCTCCTCCCCCAGGGCAAGAAGCTCCCAGCCAACATCAGCGAGGATGCTGAGGAGGGCGAGGTGTCTGACGAGGACAGTGCGGACGACATTGATGATGACTGCCGGCTCCTCGACGGGGACGTGAGTGGGGTGGGGGGCTTCGGGGGCCGGGGGAGCTGCAACCCTGAAGAGCCGGCTCCTCGACGGGGACGTGAGTGGGGTGGGGGGCTTCGGGGGCCGGGGGAGCTGCAGCCCTGAAGAGCCAGCGCAAGGCCTTGTTGTAGAAGGGAGGCGGCAGGGACAGAGGGGCATGGGGCAGATTCTGAGGGTGATTTGCAAAGCTGCCAGGCCGCTGGGCATGCACTCAGCCTGGGCCAGCGGGGGACCCCCCTGCCCACCCCTCCACACAGCACACGAACCCCAAGTTCCCAGCTAGCGGCTGTCACCTCTTCACAGAGAGTCGCTGGGACCAGGGGCAATGCTGGGAGGCTGAGGAGTCCACAAGGGCTTTGAGCAGCAAAGGGGCAGGTGGGGGAGGGGGGGACTGTCTAATTAGCGTCTTCCCTCTTCTGGGTACCGCCAAGGTATTATTTCTCCCTGAGGGGCCATCGGATGGGAAAATAATTGTGCGGCTCGCTAATTGTTTTAGAAAGCCCTGAGGCACTGGATTTCTCCTGCTCTGGGTGGGCTTGCACATTTCCCTGCCTGGCTAGGGGTGATAGTAAACCCTCGGTCTGTGGTGGCCACCTTGCACCCACTCCAGCCTGGGCATGGGGGTGCCCAGATGCCCAAGGCCCAGGCCCTGCCTGGAGGGTCCAAGTTGGTCAGAGCCACACTGGGGGCTGTCCACACCCCATCCATCTCCTTGAGGCGCACGGTGGCTGGTGGTGGGTTCCCAGATCCTGAGCTGCCGAGCGGCTCTCAGAGCCCAGAGTGGCCGCCGGGTGCCCGGTGAGCGGTCCACTGGGTCCCGCGGGCAGCATCGTGCACCTGAAGGAGACAGGAGTTAGAATCAGATGGGCCTGGGCTCAGGGCCTGCTCGGCACTGTCTGAGGCCCCGGGACAAATCACGTGCCTGCGTGCACAGCCGCGTGAGCCGGGGCTCACATGGGGTGAGCGTGAGGTGGTGCCGGCCCTGCCCGAGACTGCACGCCGTCCCCGCTGCTGCCCGCGAGCTGCGGACCGGAGCCAATGGGCTGGCCGTCCGCCTCTTGCAGGCCTCCACCAATCTGAAACGTGTGGAAAACATTGCCAAGAGGAAACTGGATTCCCTACTGAAGGAGTCGAAGACTCGGGACTGTGAGGACCCCAGTGACTTCACCGCGTCCACGCTGCCCCCGCCTGGCAAACGCGGGCACAAGGCAGAGGCCAAAAGGGTGAGAGCCCTGAGGCAGGCGGGGTCGGCCTGCGGCTGGGAGAGGGGCCAGAGCGTGAGGTTCCTGCATAGCTGCACACACACACCTGCCCCCCAAAACCTGCCCACATACACACACCTGCACACACTCACACACATACCTGCCCCCCAAAACCTGCCCACATACACACACCTGCACACACTCACACACATACCTGCACACACACACACCTGCACACACTCACACACACCTGCACACACTCACACACACCTGCACACATACACACACTTGCACACATACACACACCTGCACACACTCACACACACCTGCACGCATACACACACCTGCACACATACACACACCTGCACACACTCACACACACCTGCACACACACATACCTGCGCACACACACACACACACACACACACCTGCACGCATACACACACACTGCCCCTGGTGTACGTCTCCACCCCCGGTCCTCCAGGAGCTCACACTTGGCTGTTCCAATTCTCATCATGAGGGATCCACAGCCGTCACCCTGTCACAGGCAGATGGCCAGGGAGGGGCTGCCCTGTTTGTGCGGCTGACAGCCTGTCCCCTGGAGGCCTGCGGAGCTCCTCTAGCCCACACCCTCCCTGCCTGTGGGCAGGAGCGGCTGGCAGCCCCCGGGGCACCTGCAGCTCCTTGCAGAAGAGGACCTGGGCGTGGCCTGGGGGGTCTGGTGGTGACAGGGAGGGGCTCCAGGCGCTCAGAGCCGAGTGAGTCCTGGGCAGCTGTGCAGCCCCCTGCCTGGAGGCCCTCCAGCCACATAGGGGAGGGCCGCTGAGCTCTGGGAGGTTCCTCTGTGGGAGAACAGTGTGGGGGCCGTCACGGCGGACCTGAAGCCTATGGGGGCCGGGCCAGTGCGGCTGAGCAGCTGTGGTGCCGTCTGGAGGGGCCGGCAGACACCGGAGATGGTCACATCAGCTGAGTGGCCCGAAAGCCGGCACCCTGCGGGGGCTGTGATGGGCGGGGCAGCTGGCCTTGGGGCCAGGAGGGTGCCGGTTGGCCCTGCAGACCCCACTTTGCGAGCACGAGGCCCATCAGGCGCTGTGTCCTGGTGGGAGGGGCTGCCCACACCCCCTGAGGACGGCACGCGGAGGCTGCGTCCCCTGTTGAGGTCGGGGTGCGCGCGGTGGGGGTGAGTGACGGCAGATTCTGGCTTCGGCCACAGCACTTCTCCAGGATCTGGGCCAGTAGGTGCCTCTCCGCGCTTGTGCCCAGATTCAGCGGTGCTCGTGTGCTGGGTGACCACGGGGTGTAAAGAGCCAAGAGGTGTGTCAACCCCGCCGGCTCCTTACGCACCGTGAACACGGCTTCCCGTGCCTCTGCCAGCTCGCGGGTTTTCTGAGCGCCTCCGTTGCTGCGCGCCTTGGGCTCTGGACCAGCGCCCCTCCGGGCGGCCAGCCAGCGGGTGGGAGACAGCTCTCCCCAGGGGGTGGAGGAGGGGGTGGGGGATGGCCCCGTGGCTGTCCTACCCCTCTGCCCTCCTTGGCCGGGCCTGGGGGGCCTCGCATCTCCCGCTTGAGCTCCAGGCTCCCTGCTCGGCAACCGGAACCCAGACCTGAGGGGTTCTGCTCGTTTTCTGGGTGAGGCCAGCGAGCCAGGCAGGGGCGTGGCCGAGGGAGGCACGTGTGCGCAGGGGCGCCCACAGGGGGGTGCGTACAAGCTTGTGCGGGTGCACGCAGGATGCGTGTGCAGATACGTGCAGGTGTGTGTGCCCCTGGCTGAAGCCCCTCCTTGACAGGGAACCTCGGCTGCAAAGCCGGCTCCCGCCCTGGTGGGCACGTCCTGAGCAAAGTTGGGAGAGTTCGGGGGGGGGGGCATCTGTGGAAGGGGCTGGGGGGCGGCTGGTGACGGCTGTGACGAGGGACCTCGGGGATGCTGGCACAGACTCCCAGCCGCTCCAGAGGTGTGACTGAGCTTCAGGATGGATGAGAGCTTTGGGCCTCGGCCCCAGAGGGGCACAGGCCGCGGTGCCGCCGGGACCGGGGGCCCCTCGGGTGGGGGCAGGGGCCGGGAGGGGAGCCACCAACGCGCATGATCTGTAAACAGCAGCGAATAAGCTGATCCTGCAGCCTCGGGAGGTTCACCGCAGCCCCGAGTGCAAATGGTAACGGTAAATGGCCACAGCCCAGGGGATTGTCTAAGTAGGTAATAGCTTTGCCGCTGCAAGAAGCAGGTGGGGACTCCTGAGCTGCGGGATCCCCGTATGAGGATTACCTAAGTGGGCACGCCGAGGAATGTTCCAGACACACAAGCGGCATTTATTAGGCTGTCACCATCCATGGGAAAAAATCAGAACTGGGCGCTTGATGAGTTCCGAATGGCACATCGTGGGGAGCTGATACGCGCGCCCCGTTCTCACGTCTCTGCTCCCGGCAGCCGCCTATGTGCACCCCGGGGGGCTGGAGCAGTGGCCAGCCTGGGCCCGGCTCCCCCCTTCCTCCACGCCCCTCTCAGCTCCCTCTCTTCCAGGAAGGCGGCCCGGGGCCTCTGGGAGGAGCTGCCCAGCCCCACCCCCGGCCGGGTCTGAGGCTGGGCTCACCGCACCCCCGCTGTCTGTCTCTCCTCCCAGGCCGAGGAGGACGCGGAGTCGGGGGAGGAGGCGGGAACCAGCAGGCAGAACAGCCGGCTCCTCGTGGGCAGCTTCTCCAGGCGCAAGGTCTGCCGGGCTCCTGGGTGGGCTCCCTGCCCCCATGTGCCCCAGCTGTCCCTGCGCCAGCCAGAGTTGGGGGGTGTCCTCCAGGACCGAGGCCCTCCGGGATTCCTGGAGCCCTGGTCGGGGCTGCATGGAGCAGGTGCCTCGATGGCCCTCCCCTGGTCCACACTGGTCGATGCCCAGAGTGCAGGTCACCCAGGGCCCGGGCCGAGCAGGGCACTGCAGAGGAGGGGGCAGGCCCGGCTGCAGGGTGGGCGCCAGGACCCCAGGGCTGCAGGCCCTTCCCTCGCAGCCTCCTGGCCTCTGCAGACGGCCCGGCTGAGCCTGACTCTGCCCTGGTTGTGCACAGAAGAAGAGCAGCAAGCTGAAGAAGGCAGCCAGCGTGGAGGAGGGGGACGAGGACCTGGACTCCCAGGGCAGCCAGAGCCGAGGGTCAGTGCCCTGCCTCCATGCCGGGCCCTTGAGGAGGCACCGCGGCAGGCAGGGCTGAGACCGTTGTCCCGGCAACAGCAGGCGTCAGATGCGCAGGCTCAGGGACCGCACGGTGGGGAGGGGCAGTGGGGGCCCAGGGCAGGGACCCCGGGGTGCAGGGCCAGACTGGCCAGCGCGGGTCCCTGTGCTCGTTTCTGTAGCACCTGTCGCGGTCGGCCACCTGCCCCTTCCCCCAGTGTCACCTCTCAGCACGTCCACCGCATGTCCCGACGCCTGGAACACAGGGGCGTAGTGGACGCCTGATGGACGCTCCCCAGAGCCTGAATGGGGAGGGGTGCGACCCAGGTCCTGACCCCACGCCTCCTGCAGGGCCCGGCAGAAGAAGACCATGAAGCTGTCCCGGGCCCTCTCAGACCTGGTCAAATACACCAAGTCCGTGGGCATCCACGACGTGGAGATGGAGGGTGAGGGGCCACTGGGTGAGGGGCTGCCGGGTGGGCCCCTGAGGGGGGGATCGGGGCCCTGGGGGGGTTGCTGACCCGGTGCCCTGACGCCGCCCGTCTCACCTGCAGTGGCGTCCAGCTGGCAGGTGTCTTCCTTCAGCGAGACCAAGGCCCAGCAGATCCTGCAGCAGAAGCCGGCTCAGTACCTGCGCTTCAACCAGCACCAGCTCTCTCGCATCTACCCCTCCTCCTACCGAGTGGATTCCAGCAACTACAACCCGCAGCCCTTCTGGAACACCGGCTGCCAGATGGGTGGGCGCCGGGGCCCGGGGCAGCCGGGCTGGTGAGGGGGTGCCGCTGGGCTCTCCGCGGCCGCTCTGCTTGCCCTTGGCTCTGGAGAACCTTCGCGGCATCCAGCCAACTTCACCAGGATGGCGCCGGGGCGGGGGCCGCCGGGGCGGGGGCCTTAGGACCCCAGGGCAAGGCGGGAAAGATACAGGTGCGTCCAGGCTCCTCAGGTGCGCGGGGCCGCTGTGCTGGCTCTGCGGGAAGTCCTGCCGGGACGCACGGCCCTGGTTGTGCCCGACATGAGCCCCAGGGCCCCTGCTCACGTAGTGGACGCGGGCTGACAGGCAGCGGCGGGGCGGGACACACGGGCTGGGCGCTGAGCCGGCCACCTCACGTCCTTCCCCGCAGTCGCCCTGAACTACCAGTCAGAGGGGCGGATGCTCCAGCTGAACCGGGCCAAGTTCAGCGCCAACGGCAGCTGCGGCTACGTGCTCAAGCCCCAGTGCATGTGCCAGGGTGAGGCTGCGGCCCCGGGACGGGGACATGGGGGTGGGGGCTGCTGCACAGAGGTGGCAAGGGGCGGCCATGGCGAGGCCACCTGGCGGGTCAGGCTGGGGCACAGGGAAGCGCCGCCACCCTGCCGGGCATCTGCAGCCCCTCCCCACCCTGCCCCAGCGCGAGGGTCCCCGGGCAAGGCGCCCTTGGGTGAGGTCTGCCTGGCACTTCCTCCCTTCTCGGTCACCTCAGTTTTCTCCCCGATGTGCTAAAAACGACTTGTGGGTTTCTTCCCGTCGTAACCCTAACCCATCCTCCCACGTGCCTCTTGGCTTGTGCTGTGCAACGTTTATCTGTAGTGGCCTCTTCGAGTTATCGACGTGCGCAGCCCCAGGCCCCCCACCTTGGACCCTGTCCCCGGGCACCCGGCCCCCCACCCAGAGGCGGTGTGGCCTCGCACTGAGCCCCCGTGGTCCACCTGTGGAAGGAACGAGCTGGGCCCACATCATGGGGTGGTCACAGAGGCGACCAGCCTACGGGCCCCGGCACCCACCCCTGCCCTGGAAGGCTGCCTCCCCTCCCGCTCCCGCACGCGGGGCTCCCATCCAGTGGATGGGGTGGGGGTGGGAGTGGATGCACTGGGGCTGCCCCGGGAGCTGGTGGTGGACTTGCCCTGCCCGCTCAGCCTCACCCTGGCCCCCTCAGGCGTCTTCAACCCCAACTCCGAGGACCCTTTGCCCGGTCAGCTCAGGAAGCAGCTGGTGCTCCGGATCATCAGCGGACAGCAGCTCCCCAAGCCGCGGGACTCCATGCTGGGGGACCGAGGGGAGGTAGGAGGGAGGGCCTGGGGGCCGGGGAGGGCCGGGGCGTCGGCCCGGGCCCCGGTGCCACCCTGCACTGTGTGCCAGATCATCGACCCCTTCGTGGAGGTGGAGGTCATTGGGCTCCCCGTGGACTGCAGCAAGGGGCAGACGCGCGTGGTGGACGACAACGGTGAGGATGCGAGAGGGCCGGCGGCGCCCAGAGGCCCCGTCACGGCTCCTGTGCTGGCGGCACCAGGCTGACGGGGCAGGGAAGGGTGAGGGCCACCGCCTGTGACCCACATAACTGTCCAGGACGCCCCCTCGGCTGGACGCCCAGTGACAGCCGCCTGGCCTTCCGGTGTTGCTTCTCTCAACTGGTGGCCAGCCCAGGAGGAGGTGCTGGGAGAGGGCGTGGGCCCATGTGGCCTCCAGGCTGGAGCTGTGGTGCGGACGGGCCTGTCTGAGAGGTGGGGGCGGGGCGAAGGTGACAGACACCTCCTCCTGGTGGCCTCCAGGATTCAACCCCATGTGGGAGGAGACCCTGGTGTTCACGGTGCACATGCCTGAGATAGCGCTGGTGCGCTTCCTCGTCTGGGACCATGACCCCATTGGGCGTGACTTCATAGGCCAAAGGACGCTGGCCTTCAGCAGCATGATGCCAGGTGGGCAGGGGGCCAGTGGGGGTGGGGGAGGGCAGAGCCCTGGGCCAGTGCCCCCCGTAGCACATCCCCCGCAGGCCAGCAGAGGACGCCAGGACAGGGTGGGGCTCAGCTTCCTCCTGCGAGTTGGCTCCTGCCACGGGTGGGCCTGGGGATACCGAGGGAGCTGAGGAGGAGGGTTCAAGGCCACAGCACTTTGTGGTCAGGGTGGGGGAGGGGAGCACCAGCTGTGGAGCCCCTTAGCCCCCAGCAGATGATTGCTCTGCAGGCGAGAGCAATCCTGGCAGGCTTCCTGGAGGAGGTGGAGTCCCCAGGACCGGGCTCACGGGTTCTTTTCAGGGCTTTGGGACCTTTAAGTAGAGTGTGGGGGACGTGGGTGGGTAGGAGCCGTGGTGAGCATGACCCCGGCTGTTTCAGGCTATCGGCATGTGTACCTGGAGGGGATGGAAGAGGCCTCCATCTTTGTCCACGTGGCCATCAGTGACATCAGTGGTAAGGTGAGTGCCACCTGCAAGGTCACTTGCTGTTGGGAAGGGGTGCCCCAGCCCCCGGGTGCCCCAGCCCCCACCCAATCCGTGTCCCTGGGGCCATGAGGCCTAGTGGTTACCTTGATGGGCCTGTGTCTCCATCCACGAAATGAGTCTCCGTCTCCGGGGCCCCCGGGTGTGCCTCTTTGTCCCGGGGCCAGTGTGGCCACTAGCATATGGAAGCCATGGCCCTTCCTGGGCAGCCCCGGCCCCTCCCGTCTCTCCTGAGCCTCCCCTTCTACTGCTCGGGGTCCCCTGGTTCTCTGTCCCTCCTCGAAGGCGTCTGCCTGGCTTTGCCCCGTCCCTCACCTGCTCCCAGTACATTTGCCCCAGGACGGGGTCTCACTCCGACTTCCCCAGTCTGCAGAGCCCAGGGGTCCCTGGTTCTAAGTTTGGGGCCTAGCAAGGCTGCACGCGGTGGTCTGTCAGGCACACACGGGGGTCCACGTGGCTTCTGGCACTAACCGCCTCTCTCCTGCCGTGTTCCTCGGCCCTGGGTGCCGCCGACGGAGGCCCCGCAGGCCTCCCAGCTCCGTTGTGCGTCCGTGGTCGCCCTGTCGGTCCTGTGTCTCCGTCTCTGCGCTCCACGCCCGCTGTCGGTGTCTCACGGCCTCACTCTGTCTCTTTGGTCTTGCAGTGGGCTTCTGTATGTCCAAAGTCTACTTTTAGAAGCACGGCCCTGTTAGGAGCTCGAAGGTACCCCAGCACGGGGGCGGCGTGGCCTGCCCGCCCCCCACCTGCATGCTCAGGCCACCCCGTTAGCATCTGTGAATTCCTGGTAGCATTTTGGAGGCTGTCAGCTCATGTGACATGGGTCGGGACGTGTTTCCGGGTCCCCTGGGCCATCCTCAGGCACAGAGCAGCATTTACGAGGCAGGTCCAGGACTTCTGCCAGGCCTCCTGTGTGTCTGCCCCGAGGTCTGGCCCGTCTCCTCCTGCCCTTGGCCTTTCCGACTCCTGCACCTCCCCCACCCCCCGCCCTGCCCTGCCCTGCCCTGCCCTGCCCTGCCCTGCCCTGTCCCTCCCTGTGTCTGGTCCTCTAGCTGCCGGCCCTCCCAGTACCCGTGCCCGCTCCCTCTCCCCACCCTTCCCTCTGTGCTCCGCCTGCTTGTGTGCCCCTCTGATCTGTCTGTGCTTTGACGCCCAGTGCTGGGGGTGGGGGTGGGTGGGGGCAGGGGAGATCCCAGGGACCAGGAGCTCCGAGCTTGAATTCTGGACCTTCTTCTAAATGACTTTCTAGCCAACTTTGACCAAATCGCTCTGGATTTGGGATCTTGAATCAGACAGCTGATTCAAGTGCTGGCCACTAACGCCTCTGCCCAGATGTGCCCCTGTGTTGCCGGGACCGTGGCTGTCTCCAGGGTCTCTGCATGTGAGGACCCTGCTGGCCTCTCCGATGTTGACCCAGGCACGTGCCAGCTGGTCCCGGGGACCCTGGCTGCCTCCCTCAGGCAGGGAGGCTGGGGGGAGAGGCCTTGTAGGGGCCTCCCGGGCCCGGCCGTCTGGGAAGGACTGCCTGGCAGGCGTCTGGAAAGGCTTCCTGGAAGAGGCAGCACCTCCGGGGGAGAGGGCCAGGCAGGAGCATGGGTGAGCCGAGCGCGGGGCTGCACCTGGCTGTGCTTGCTTCCTCGGCCGCGGTGCCTGCGGGCGGGTGAACGTGACCCGCGCTGCTGCATCTGGCTCACACCCCGTCTTGCTCTCCACACCAGGGCCACCCTGGGGGCCCCGTGCCAGCCTGCCCTGCCAGAGCTGGGGCCCCAGGGGCTGGAGGGGGGAAGCGTGTGGTGGGCACAGGGCTGGGGTCCAGGTCTCTGCTCGGGAGACCCTGGGGGGGCCTCCCCGCTCCGGCACTCCCTGGCCACCTGCCCTGAGAGCCACAGACCCTCCGCCAGCGGCCACTCCCTCCACCCTGGTGCAGGCAGGCACCATCCACGCTGTGCTGAGGCCACAGCCTCCGCCGCCCCTGGTAGAGCCTCCCTGGAGACCGTCCTCCTTACACACAGCCCTGAGTGGTGCCCCAAGCGAGCCGGCCCGTCGGGCCGCAGCAGGCTCTCCCGGGCCACGGCCTCCGGAGCACAGCTGGACGGGGCTGGGCAGTCTCCGGCCCCTGGTGCCCAGCTGTCGGCTATGTATCTCCTTCTCTTGCAGGTCAAGCAGGCTCTGGGCCTAAAAGGCCTGTTCCTCCGAGGCCCAAAGCCCGGCTCCCTGGACAGTCATGCTGCTGGGCGGCCCCCGCCCCGGCCCTCTGTTAGCCAGCGGCTCCTGCGGCGCACGGCCAGCGCCCCAACCAAGAGTCAGAAGCCAGGCCGCAAGGCCTTCCCGGAGCTGGTCCTGGGCCCGCAGGACGTGGGCTCTGGGGGGGAGGCCAGCGACACGGCACCCTCCAGCCCCGGCCCCGCTCCCGAGGCCCCGGCCCTGGAGGAGCCGGGCAGCCGCAGCCCTGGAGGTAAGGCACCGGTGGAGAGGAGCCTGGTGCAGGCGCGGCCCCCGCAGGCCCCCGAGGGCCCTGGGCCTGCCGGGATGGCCACCACCTGCATGAAGTGCGTGGTGGGCTCCTGCACCGGTGAGGACGCCGAGGGCCTGCGGAGGGGACAGCTGCCCAGCCTGGGGCCCGAGGGCAGGCATGCGGCCATCAGCCAGCAGCCCCGTGCCTGTGCGGGCTCGCTGGGGGCGCCCCACACTGACCCCGGGAGAAGCAGAGGGGCCCCCAAGGGCCCTGGGTCCCGGCAGCCGGGGCCGGGCGGCCGCGGCTTCGTGTCCTCGGACTCCAGCAGCCCGGGCAGCCCCGAGGGGGCCCCCCGCTGGCCCGAGGGCGCCCGCAGGCAGGCGGGGGCCCTGCAGAGGGAGATGAACGCCCTGTTCGTGCAAAAGCTGGAGGCGATTAGGAGTAAGGCCCCCGTGCTCTCCGCCGGTAAGCGCAGACGCTCCTCCGCAGTGTCCCGTGGTGGCTCCCACGCGGCCCCCGCATGGCCTGGCTGGCGTCCCCGCTGCGCTTCCGTGTCCAGAACCGGGGCCTCCGTGTGTTCACTGTGCCTTTGTTTCCTGGCTCCACTGGCTGGTCCATGGGCCCCTCAGCCCCCAGACCCCCGTCTGACCATGATTTGCCCCGCAGGCCCCCGATGCCCGCAAGGGGCTGGGAAAGTGATTGCAGCTCTGGCCGCAGCCGTCCTCACCCCGGGCTGGGGACTGGGGAGTCCGAGCCGGCTCTGCTTGCCGAGGCCTGCAGCCCAAAGGGTGGCCTCTGGAGACCAGCCCCAGTGCCCGGGGCCGAGCCTCCCTGCCTGGCCTGACCGCCAGGGCCCGGGGGCAGCTCCCAGGCCCTCCTCCTGCCTCCCCCTGGCCCCCGGCCGGCACCGCAGTCCTCTGGGGAGTCTGGCCTGGGTTCCTGGCCGGGGCTCAGAGTCTCGACGTAGAGGCCTCTGTTTGCAAAGTGTGAGGGGAGCAGATTGACCGTGGCCCTTGGCCTTGGGGACGCACGTATGAGCAGCTCTGCTCTGGACCCCCCCACCCCGGCCCCAGGGCTGGTCGTGACAGAACTGCCTGTGGCCCCTGGTCACAGGGAGCAGTCCCAGCCTGGGGAGGGCATGCTGGAAGCTGGGCCACCCTCCCGCTCCCCTCTGTACCCGCCCAGCCTTGCGTTCGTCTGTCCACGGCCAGCCCCGCCCCGGCGCTGACCACGCTCTTCTCCTTTCTGTCCCCATGCTGCCTTCCTAGTCAGGGACTGAGAGCGGCCGAGTGCCAGGTAACGGGGCCCGGCCGCCCGCGGGCGCTGAGCTGCCCCAGCCCCAGGAGGACCCTGCCTGTGCGCCCAGGCCCATCTCTTCCCCCAGCAGCAGCGGAGCCGGAGGGCAGGGTGGGGGCAGCTCTGAGCACGTGGAGGGGCCTGAGCGCGGGGCTCCTGTGGGCACGGAGCCCCGCGGGCGCCCCTGACACCTGCCTCTCCCTCTCCCCGCAGACGCCCACCCCTTCTCCTCCCCGTGCAGCCTGGAAACCACTGCCGAGGAGCCAGCCCGGGGTCCTGGCCCCCCACCGCCGGGGGCCGTCTCCCCTAGCCACGCCCCTGGAGGGCCCCAGTGCTCTGCAGGGCCCGGCAACAGCTCGGCGAGCCCCCCAAGGGCAGCTCTGGGAGCTTCCGGGCCCCTCCAGCTCGGGACCGGGAGCCAAGGGAACACTGAGCCAGCCCCCGAAAGCAGGCAGTGGGCGTGCCACGGCGGGGGCCCTGCTGGGGCCTGCAAGGGGGCCCCCGGTAGCCAGACGGACGGCAGGGGCCACCCCCGGGCTCTGGGCCATGCGCCCAGAAGGGCCAAGAGCGAGGGGCAGGTCCCCTCGGAGTCCCTGGGTGGACGGTGGCCCCTGGCCGGGCCCCGCCCCGTCGTGTCCTTGGATGCCACTGGCGGTGACCAGCTTTGGCAGCCGCTGGAGCCAGGCAGCCACTGTGGCAGCGTGTCCTCGTCCTCCAGCCTGTCGTCTGGTGACACGGTCATCGACCTCTCCCTGCAGGGCCTGGGCTTGGGACTTGAGAGCCTCCCAGGGGCCCCGGCGGGACGCCTGCCCCTGTGGCCCTGCTCGGCCTCGGCCGCCCGCCTGGACCTGCCCGCTGTGACCAAGAGCAAATCCAACCCCAACCTGCAGGCTGCTGGCCAGCTGCCTGTGGGGCCCGACGAGCTGCAGCCCCGCCCCCTGGCCCCATGGCCACCCTGGGCCCGCCACCCCCTGGTGGGCCTCCCGGACTGCACTGTGGCTGCCAAGTCCAAGAGCCTCGGGGACCTGACAGCGGACGACTTTGCCCCCCGCGTGGAGAGCCTGGGCCGCGGCCTGGGCCTGGCCGGCGAGAGGCCGGCAGGGCGGGGGGCGCGGCCGGACGCCCTGACGGAGCAGCTGCGCAGGCTTGTGGGGTTCCAGCAGGCTGGGGGCATCATGTCGCCCACCAGCGGGGGCCCGGCTGGGGAGGGGGCAGCGGGGGGCCCAGGCTTCCTGCGGCGCTCCTCCTCCCGCAGCCAGAGCCG